>NC_073303.1:327047490-327665303 GCF_027595985.1 Sorex araneus
CAGTATCATGGCATAAAGTTTTTCATACTGATCTCTGATGATCACTTGAATATCTTTTTTCATTTTTTGTAGTGACTCATTCCTTTCTGATTAGTTTTACTATTATTATTTTTTTTCTTCGTGAGTCTAGCTAATGGTTTGTTGATTTTGTTATTCTGTAGAAAAAAACAGTCCTTGAAGTTGTTGATCTTTGGAATTGTTATTATTTATTTTGTTGATTTTTGCTCCAAGTTTTATTTCCTTTCTTCTGTTTACTAAGAAATTTCCAGAGCTGAGAATTGCCTGCCTCAGATTAAAGAAGCAAAAAGGTTCACAAAAGAAATTTTTAAAAAAAGCTACCCAAAACACATTGTAATCAAAACGACAAAAGCCAAATACAGAAGTTTCTTACCTCCCCGCAAAGGAAATACACTAAAGGATCACAGCAAGAATTGTCTGTGTCAGTGAGGTAGCATGAGCAGAGGTGTGAAATTGGGAGCAACCCTGGGACATGATGACACTATTGTAATGGCTTGTGTAAATTAGCAGATGTTCCTCCTGGCAGTCTTTATCTACAACAAAATTTATCTGACTGATGTCAGAATATTTGTACTATAAGTTTTGGTGATAATTATCTTTGTGACAAAAAACTAATTCTTCAACAGCCCGGTGTCCAGTTTCTTTGTCTTAGATTAGAATATCTTTAAGAATGTTTCCAACTACAGTGAGTTTAAGATTTGGTCAGCAGTGAAAAAGTAAGATGACCAGGGTTGATTTGGGTGACCAAGCAAGTTCTGGATGACAGAGCAGAGGAAGTTGTATTTGATTTGGTAACAACTGCAGTTAATATACTGACACGAGGGGGAGCCATAGTTAGCTTCAAGTTGGGCATAGTTTGATGAATGCTTTTGTAATATTCTTCAATAGATATCAAGAAGTTGTCTAGGGTAGGATTATTTTATTTCTCTAACAATTTGTTTGAATCGAATCACCATGAGATACAGTTTACAAAGCTGTTCATGATCTGATTTCAGTCATAAAATTTTCCAACACCAATCCTTCCACTAATGTTCATTTCCCACCACCAGTGTCCCCAGTTTCCCTCCGGCCTCACCTCACGCCCCCCACTCCCAGTGCCATAGAGGCAGGCACTTTTATTCTTTATTCTGTCTGTCTGTCTGTCTGTCTGTCTGTCTGTCTGTCTCTCTCTCTCTCTCAGATTTCCCAAATTGAGGGGCCTGTGGGCATGTGGGGCTGGAGTGATCGTACAAACTGTAGGGCACTTAACTTCCATGTATCTGACCCAGGTTCAATCCCTGGCACTCTGTATGGTTCCTCAAGCCCACCAGGACTAAAACCCCTAGCACCGCCAGATGTAGCCCCAAAACGAACCAAGTGGAAGATCAAATCACACAGTAGAGGGTATGCTGGGGAAGTGGAAGCCAGGTTCACGCCGACAGAGGAAGGAGCCTGGGGGAACCAGTGCTGACTGTGTTCCCTGGAAGGAGAGCACTGGGGAGACGAAGAGAGAGACTAAAGATACTTCTGGTTGGCTAGTTTGAACAGGCCTGGTCTCTGGCTGTAAGGGCAATTTCTAATGGTTTATTTTCTGAAACAGGCATGTTTAGAACAGGCAGGATTATTACTGAACTGAAGGAGCCTGATAAAAAAGGAGGTTGAGGTGTGAGCTCAGAATTGGTTAGTTTGTATGCTGCAGGCAATTTGTTTGCTGTCTTGTGGATTTAGCTCATCTAATAAATTAAAATTATTTATTTAATGCATATTTAATGCTGTTGAAACAAATGTTATTTAGTGCTGTTGAAATAAATGAGAGGGACTGTTCCTTTTCTGCTTCCCCAAATGCCAAGATATCAAATGCAGAATAAATACATAAAATAGGGTAAAAAATACACATGATCAATTCAAATATTATAAAGAATTTTTATTTAGAGACATACAGTGAGGTTTTATTTAAGTGATAATAGTTAATGATGTGATTATTTTTTTTTAAACGAAAGCATTTCCTCTCACCATTTGCACATGAATTCCAAGAGCAATGGAAAGTAATCTCTTCCTGTATTTTTGTTTGTTTGTTTGCTTTTTGGGTCACATCCAGCAATGCACAGGGGTTACTCCTGGCTCTGCACTCAGGAATTACTCCTGGTGGTGCTCAGGGGACCATATGGGATGCTGGGAATTGAACCCGGGTCAGCCGTATGCAAGGCAAACCCCTACCCGCTGTGCTATCGCTCCAGCCCCTCTTCCTGTATTTTTATCTGCGAAATTCATTTAATTTTTCAGTTTCTATCCTATATTGAATCAGAGCAAAAGCAAATTTGAAAACTGGACTTGAAGTAGTAGGTAAAATTCAAACAGCAGCTCATCACTGGAGTGCTTAAGTAGAGTTTCAGTGTTTTCTATAGTTCTCAGAACCACCATGAATTATACTCTGTTCTCTTGGGAGAGGAGCAGCTGAGTGTTCACCAGGGGTTCCGTGAGGGCTGGATCTGACAGTGAGTGGAATCCAATGCAGCTTTAAGAGGAAACAAAATCATGCAGTTTGCTGCAACGTGGATGGAGTTAGAGGATATAATGCTGATGGTTGGCATACATCATTTTTGACCAATAACCCAACTCTCTTTGGAGGTTAGCTAACATTTTGTTTTAGCCCCCAACCTTAAATTCATAGTTTTTCCTTTTCTATTATATACTGAATTTTTCTTATTTTCTTACCTTATAATTTTCTCTTCCAGAAGATGGACTTAGGCAAGTGGAAATGTACCACTGCAAAGCTTTATTATTTTATTCCTTAAAACAATATCTCCCCCTTTTCAGATTTCTGGACCACCCCCCACCCTGTCCTCCAACCTGAAAATTTCATTTTCACTTTTCTCAATTCATACCAATTTTATTCGGTTTTCTGTGTGGATGGATAAAATGCCAATTTTCTTTGCTTTATACATTAGCTCTGTTTACTAATAGCAGTGTAAATTTATTCTTCTTTCAAAGATTAGAGCACACAGAAGCAAAGAATGTTAAAGTTAGCAGGAACTTCGAGCTTGTTTCTCAGCCTTTGTCTGACTGTGTCCCAATCTATCCTACCTGTCCTGCCCCTGGTCACAGGCTGTGACTCCCTATTTATGAAATTTTCACCTGTGGTCCCTTTGGAATACCTTGGGGCCCCATCGGGGACCATATGGCTCCCTCTAAGAAATATGGCATTAGTCCATGTAGTCTAATCATTTTTTCCTGTCTCTTTAGTTTACAGAAGGGAGAGATCAGGCTTAGTTGGCATATATCATTTTTGCCCAATAACCCAACTCTCTTTGGGGGTTAGTTAGGATTTTGTTTTAGATAACCCAATCTTAAATTCATATTTTATTTTCTCTTTTATTATATATTGAATTTTTTTCTGTTTGCAAAATTGATAAGACATAAAGTGAGATTTATACATCATAAGAAAAAAGTAAATTTATTCTGAAATATAGAATTATGATCTTTTGTGTGGATAGCAATATCCATAATGTTGATCTGTCACTGTCACTGTCACTGCTCATCAATTTGCTCGGGTGGGCACCAGTAATGTCTCTCATTGTGAGACTTATTGTTACTGTTTTTGGCATATTGAATATGCCATAGGTAGCTTGCCAGGCTCTGCCGTTTGGGCGCGATACTATCTGTAGCATGCCAGGCTCTCCAAGAGGGGCGGAGGAATTGAACATGGGTCAGCCCTGTAGAAAGGCAAACACCCTACTGCTGTGCTATTGCTCCATCCTTGATCTATCCAAAAAATATAAGGACTTAAGGAGCATGGGTAATTTAAATTTGAAGTGAGAGATAATGTTATTTTTGTGAAGAATATATTTCTTCTATCAAGGCAGAATTTCAATAGCAAATAAGGAAGTGTGAACCAAATATCCTAATCCAGTAACTGAGTGACAGACAGCATTTTATATATTTCTTTTTTATTTGAATGATACAGTGATTATAAAAATGCTTCAGAGACTGTTGTGCTCACATAATCAACTCTTGAATACGGTTTCTTGTTACCATTTTAGTTTTTCTGTAGAACCTTTATGAGAAGTGACTCCTGTTGTTCTGAATTATGTAAATTTTCCATGTGTTGAGTGGGTAAAGATGGGGATGAGATTGGGGTAACGAGCTACCATACAAAATTAGACCTGATTCAGTTTGTCATTGAACATGCAGTGGAACAGAGGTAGGTCTGACTGAATTGCTGCTTTCTCAATATTACCACCAGACTGTGGGCTGAGACTGGGGATACAGTAACCTGAGGCCTTGCTGCATGTCGGGGTCCACAGACCCTGGTAATATAAGCTGAGTGATTGTTGGAAATTTATGATCTCAGCTCTCACCTCAGACCTTCTGAATCGGGACCTGCATTTTAACAAGATTCCAGACAGATCATATGCAATTTAATGTTTGCTAAACACTGAGTTGCGATACATTTGATTGGAATGCTACTTTATTAGTGGAACATAGATGTCCATAATACTAACGTTGGATGTCAATTCTGCCAGACAGGAAGTGCTGATCTTCAACCTTGCCTTTGTGCTTTTGTTCTGAAAATATTTGTTGAACTTAATTAAGTGCCATGTTAGGTTTTGGAGATGGAAATTGGGTAGGGCACTGCCAGCCTTGAGAATCCTCATCAAAGCGGGAGAGACCAAGAACAGATGACAGGAGTGCAGTGTGAGGGGCCTGTTGCTAGGGATTTGTATGGGATATCTACAGCTCTCAGCTTAAACAACACAGGGTGAGGGGAAACAAGGATCAAAGAAACTTCCTGAGTTAACCTCTTAACATAAGGTTAAGTATGTTCTCTTGCCAATTAGCACGAATTTAGCAACATAAACCTCCCATTTAGTAGTACCACACATTTCTGTAGTTCAGATGCTCAGATAGCTGAATTGGATTCCTGCTCAGGATCTCAGCAAACATGAAGTATTGACCTAGCCTACTTTCTTTGGAGTTTGGTGAATTTTTCCAAGCTCTCTTGGTTGTGGGGAGAATTCAGGTCCTTGAAGTTGGGGATGAAGGTTTCTGCTTTGTTCTTGACTATTAAAAAGGGGCTGGCCTTGACTCGCCTTGACTTCAATATGCCCCACACTTCCTTTATTTCGGAGCATGGCAACTTCCTTTGGCAAAGCCAGATGATGATGACTCTTTCATTCCAGACAGCTGAGGCAGTCATATATCATAGCACAATCAAGGGATGACTATCTAATCACCTTTGTCATATTCTGTGATCTAAAAGAAAGAGGTGGCTTTTACTCTCCTCCCAGGCCCCCACTGAGGTGGAGATTTTGTACGATGTGGCTATTTGGGTTCATCTTAGAAACATGCCTACCTTGAGATTAATTATGAGGGGTGGCAGTGGGGTGTCTGAAGCTGCAGTACAGGAAGCTGCAGAGTGAATTCAGGGAATGCTGGCCAGGGAGAAATGAGTAGTTTTTTGGTTATTTTTTTTTTTTTTTTGCTTTTTGGGTCACACCCAGCGATGAACAGGGGTTACTCCTGGCTCTGCACTCAGGAATTACCCCTGGCGGTGCTCAGGGGACCATATGGGATGCTGGGAATCGAACCCGGGTCGGCTGCATGCAAGGCAAAGGCTCTACCCGCTGTACTATCGCTCCAGCCCCGAGAAATGAGTAGTTTTGAGTCTAACAGGATGAACTTACTTTGTGATGATTGTTTCAGGAGCTTGTCGGGTATTGAGATGAAGCCATGCAGTGAGACTTTGGAGTTATATCTTTGAAATAAGATGCACACAGGTGATGTGGTGGGAGACAGAGCGCACTGGGAGGCACAGAGAGGGTGAGTGAGAAAGGCAGTGGATGAGATGGAACTTGAGAAATTCTCAGGCTATGGGCATGCAATGATGGGCGTGCCAGGGGAGCCTATGGCAGAGCAGGGAGGATGGTGAAGGCAGCTTTGTCACAGAGTACTCCTGAAGAGGGCGAGGGCACAGCAGGGTCATTTCAGTCTTTGTTTTGTCTGAAGTCATCCATCCTGCAATTGGTACACACCTGAAAAACAATAACTAGGGCAAAAACATAAAATATCTTATTTTGTTTGTAACTTTTAAATCTTTGCACAGTTTCTGGCCCATAACAATTACTTAATAAATATTTTTATTTGTGGTTGGATTCTCTTTATGTTTAATATAATCCATTCCCCAACAATCATATTGAGAAGTAATTTGAATACATCACTCTAAGGTATACAGAATGCTGGTTTGTTTGAAATACATTGTGAGATTATTGCAGTGGGTTTAATCAGTCTTCTCATGCACATGTGTGTGTGCGTGTGTGTGTGTGTGTGTGTGTGTGTGTATGCAATTAAAACAAAAAATAGGAGAAAAGGGAAAAATTTCCTTGTGATAATGCTTAGGACTTTCACTCTCTTAATGACTTCCCTAACACTTGATTTGCATGTAGTGAGGTCCTGAATTTCACTCCTAACACCATGCACACACACATACATGTACAGGCTAGCAACTTTTCTCCAAATGTTATTAAGATAGATTAGCTGTAGTCATCATCTTATATGTTACATCTCTAGTACTTATTTATCTTAGAACTGAATTTTTTTCTTTTCTTTACACCACCATTTTTTGCATTCCCTCTCCTAGCTCACATTAAAAAAAATACTGATTCTGTTAGAATTGTAAGATTCCTTTTTACTCAAACCTCAGAAATCTTTCAGACATTTTGCTACCTGAGATTTACTTATTTATTTGGAAAACAAGTATTGATGCTTTCTTAGCAGTCTGAAATCTGTCAAGAATAGCTGTTAGCTGCTATTGAGAGGATGCCACGTGTCATGTGTTGTAACAAATCGCACCCTGTGGATTATTTAAAATAATCCCTAAAATAATCTAGTGTAGAAATTATGGCTATCTCCAAGTCACAGAAGAACCTGAAATGCATAGCAGTTAAATTCCTTGCCCAGGATCTCACGTTTATGACACAGATTGGGGTTGGGGAGGCTGTTAATTCCCAACTACCAGACTTGAAAACTTGTACAGAAGCCCCACTCTTTTATTGTGCGTAAAACCCTGAGTAGCCCAGGGAAAATATTAAACTATAAGCTTTATAAAGTAAAGCAGTGTGTCGTAAAAAAAATGGCAGACTAAAACTACATAAAAGGAAAAGTCTGAAGTAGTATCAAATGCATGTGAGGTTAAATATCTAGTAAACACATTTTAGAGAAAGGGAAAAAAGGTGACTAATGTTTGGGCCAGGTGAATAGTAAACTAGGCTAAAATGTTTTCACTTCACATCCCTGAACAATTTCAGATTTATCACAAGGGTAAGTGTAAGAAATAGGCATATGATAAACAGGCGTAAAAGAGAAGGATTTTATTTTATTGATTGATTTTGGGGGTGTCCATACCCAGCAGTGCTCAGGGCTTACTCGGGCTTTGTGCTCAGGGGTCACTCCTGGCAGGGCTCGTGGACCACCTCGGGTACTGGGGACAGAACTTTGCCTGTTGTTCTAGCTCTCAAACCCCAGCGAAAAGATTTTTTTTCATGATAAGTAATTGGAGAAGATTTTTTTTTCAAATTGAAATTTAGAAGTGATGAAAATGTTGAATTTTTAAAATACAAACTGTAAAAGTATCTGCATATAAACATGCATATTGATGTGCTGTATGAAAAGTTAAAAACAGAATTGACAAACTCAGAAAAAAGGTTTGAATCTCAGACAGAAGACTAATTTTCCTAATTTATCAAGGACCAAAAGTTAAGTAATTTTTTTTTTTTTTTTTTTTTGCTTTTTGAGTCACACCCAGCGATGCACAGGGGTCACTCCTGGTTCTGCACTCAGGAATTACCCCTGCCAGTGCTGGGGGGACCTTATGAGATGCTAGGAATCGAACCCGGGTCAGCCGCGTGCAAGGCAAAATGCCCTACCTACTGTGCTATAACTCCAGCCCCCCCAAAAATTTAAGTAATCTTTTTAATAGAAAAAAGGATATGAAGACATTTCACAGAGAAAAAAATTTAGAGAAATTTTAAATATGTAAAGTAATATTGTTTTTAATAATAAAATTACTTCAAATTAAAATGTTAATAAATATTATTTTTTACTCACCATCTTGGCAAAAGCCCCCAAATTTGATAACACGATATTTTGGCAAGGCTATGGGAAAACAGACCCCTTTTATAGGCTTATAGGATTTATAAGAAACTTGTTATATTGTCCAGCTATGAAAATCAAATGAGAGTAATCCTTAGAACAATTTCATAGAGGTATTGGTTAAGTGGAAGGTAGGGGAGATAGAAAACAGTATCATGATGTGCCACCTTTGTTTATAAAAACAAGAAGAGCAAGAGAGGAACTGAAACTTCTCAGAAAGGATATACAGATATCTAATAGGTATATTAAAAAATTCTTTGCATCACTTACCACCAGATAAATGTAAATCAAAAAAAGAGTAAGATATACCCTCACACCAGTTATTGGCATACATCACAAAGAATAGAAACAACCATTGTTGGCATGGGTGTGGGGAGAAAGGAACCCTTATGCCATGCTGTGGGAATGCAGACTTACTCAATCATTTTGAAAAACAATATAAAAATTAGAAAACAATTAGAAAAGCTAAGAATTGAACTTCCATTGACCCAGCAGTTCTACTTGGTATCTACCCCAAGGGCGTTAAAACTATTCAGAAAAGATATTTGCACATCTGTGTCCATTACAGCACTCATCACAGCAGCTAAAATCTGGAAACAATTCAAGTGTCCAAGAGCAGATAAAGGACTGGAGAAGTAAAATAGATACACAGTGGAGCCCTGCTTGGCTCTAAGGAGAGATGAAATCATGCCATCTGCCACTACGTGCTTGGAGCTGGAGGGCATCATGCTGAGTGAAGTCAGCCAGAAGGAGAGGGACAGACACAAAATGATCTAACTCATATTTGGGATATGAGAAACACAGTGAAGGGATAACACATGACCAAAGACAGTAAGGCTGAGATTTGGTCAGTGGCAGAGACTGGGAGGAATGGGGGGTGGGTGGGGTGTGTGTGTGGGGGGGAGGGCCCGCAGCTTGAGGGCAGATCCTGAGACAGTAGTGGTGAAAAGGGAGCTCTGTTGGGGCCTGTGGTATTGGAATATTGTATGCATGAAACCCTAGAAATATTTTAAATCACAGTGACTAAAATTTTAAAAACAGAAATAAGAAGACTTATTTTGGGTATTTTTATAAAGAAAACGTTGCAAGGATGCATTAGAATGTAATGACATTGATTACCGGGTTAAGGCTTTATGAATTAGTAAGATGGGGAAGGATAAATGAGAAAGTTTTTTCTGTTATCTGTTTTTCTGTATGTTTTATCTTGAACCATCTCAAAATGTAACGGCCAGCATCAGAGAGAGACTTAAAAGCAAGCTCCCGGAAGTGATATCTTGTAGCCTACTTCTCCCTCTGGGAGAAACTGGCAAGCTTCTGAGAGTTTCCTGCCCACATGGGACAGCCTTGCAAGCTTCCCATGGTGTATTCATATGCGAAATCCAGTAACAAGCTGGATCTCATTCCCCTGACCCTGAAGAGCCTCCAGTGCAACATTGTTAGGAGGGCCAAGTTGAGATAGACTTCTAAGATCTCAGGGAAAGGACGAAACGAGATGTTACTGAGCCCTCCCGAGAAATCGGTGATTAACGGGATTTTGTGATTCGTGATAAAGACACCAATCTAAGGCTTTTCCAGAGTTTATCACAGTCAGCTGGATATGCTGTATAAGCTAATGACTGACTTAATCACAGTCACTCTTATTTGTTAATTTGCTCACCCCATCGAGAAGGAAATGTCAATCAAATATCTGGACATGTGAATTATTTTTGATGTAAAAAATTGTATAATTTTCAACTAAATGTTCTGTTTCATATAAACATTTTTTTAGAAATGAAAAGAAATGAAAATTAAATGATTTTAAAAAAGAAATGAAAAGTAAAATGAAGTTAATTGTATTTAAATTAAATACTAGTTTATTAAAATATTGATATGCATGTTTTTTTAAGTATAGATTGAAACTTTTGAAATAACATGATCTTAATTTCACTTTTTAATTTTGTCGTCCCTCAAATGACTGACCATGATTGTGTGTCTGAGCTGATGGGTCTAGATGTGGGCTTTAGTGATGACCAGGTAAGTCTCAGGTACCCCAGTCTTGGCCTAAAACTATATCCCAGAGATACATAGGGATAAGCTAAGGAGATTACTGCCTTGACTTACTGAGTCATGGGATTCATTTTCAATATTGATTATATGAAGGGTTTTTTTTGTGTGTGTAATTAATTCATTGCTGAATTTTCATCTTTGAAAATAATATTTCTTGCAAGCTAATCAAGTGTATTTCATGTATATTTTCAAAAGTGGGTTTAAAGTGCGTTGAATCTCTGGAAAAAGAATAATTAAACAGTTATTATGAGTTTTCACTAAAGGACGTACATTGTATTTGAGTAAATAATTACATACATAGGTACACCTATGAGCTCACTTACAAATGTTTCTTGTTACTCTGGGGATCTTTCAGAAAAGATATTCTCTTGGTCTTTGTGAAACAGGCTCTTTTCTTGGAGCATTGTGGTGAATGTGTCTGAGTTGCTTGCCTCATGGAGAAGGGCTCGGTCGTCTTGCATAGGACTTTGCAGTTACTTATATGTCATATGTGGTTTCTTCCCCGGAATCTTTGAATTAATTTGCTCATTCAGTGGTCAGTTTGGTTAAAAACCAGATGTTGTACTAATTGGGATTTATGAACTGCAGTAGATTTTAGTTTACTGCAAGCAAAGATAGGTTGAAGGGTTGGGTTGTGATGGGGAGATGCCTCCGGCCCGTCATGGCTCTTTTGCCGACTGGCAGCCCAGAGATCCCTTAGGGAAGTTCGCTTATTATCTTCAGGATCAGCTGTCAGTCAATCACCGTTTCTTTCATATTTTAGGCCCAAAAAGAATTAAGACAGCAGTAAAGGGTGACTCCCATGTCTGAATGGCGAGTTGCTCTGCTTTGGGTTCTGCATCCTCACCAGAGGGCAGGTCTTTCTCACTGACAGTACTTTTTCGGCTTGGTTCTCTGAAAATATAAAAGTTAGGTTTTTGTGTTTAAGATTTTTGCACGAAAATATGATCTAAAATATAATTTTTGTGTTTTAGGACAAGGCTAATGAAGAAAAGAGGCTTAAGGAAGGGGCAAGTCCTTTGAACCCTGGTAACTATGATCACCCTTTACATTTTTCAATTTCCAGTGAATCATTTTTAAATAAAAAACATATTAAGTAGATTAGTTGTTTCAAGTCATTGATTTAAGTCTGCACAAATAATAATTTACTGATAATAATTTATTTGCTCTTCTGTAGCCTTTATCAGTGTCCTCTAAGGTTTATATATATTTGTAAAAGACTGAAACTATTACCCTACTTGGCTTTTTCAAACAACTTTAAGAAAAACAACTTGTAATTTGGAAACTTCCTCGTGAACAAGAAAATAATAGCTGTTTCTTAGTTTATGTGTAATAATTCTTTTCAAGCTTTTTTTATTTTTGATTTTGTGTTTCGGGACCACATCTGGCTGTGCTCAGGGCTTTCTTCTGGCTGTGTGCTAACTCTTGGCGGGCTTGAGAGACCATGCGAGGTGCTGTAGATCAAACCTAGGTCAGCGGTGTGCAAGGCAAGTGCCTTACCTGCTGTACTGTTTCTTTGGCCCTTAAAGCTTCCCCATTTTGGCTCAATCTTCTAATGATTGCATTTATACTCTCACTGTGTTTTAGAAGAGATTATACATTTTGTCAAATATCACTGTCCTTCAGTATAATTATTAATAAATCAATAGGGTTTAGATAACAGTTTCAATGTTCAACTATCTGATGCTTTGAAGTCAATAAAAAGATGACATTTCTATAGAATATACCCATAATTTTGTTATTATTGCTACTTAAGTAAATGACTGCTATTAATAATTTTTTGTAAAACGTATTTGAATGTCATACTTTCGATGCATGTGATACTTTCAGTGGCAGTGGAATATTTGGTAACTTCAATCTAATAAAGTTTAAATTAAAGTTGACCTTTATGGATTCTAAATCTGTATTTAGCCAATTGTGGACAAAAATATCATGTAATATGTTCTTTGCTTCTATACTGAATATGAACAGACTTTTTCTTTTCTAAACAACATACAGTATAATTATTTACATAGCATTATTATTGTATGAGGTATTTTCCCAAGATAGAGACTACATGAAATGTAGGAGGATGTACTTATGTGCAATACTACATTATTTCATAGAATGGACTTGAATATTCTCAGATTTTGGTATCTGTGAGGGTAGTTCTGGAATCAAACATCCATGGAGACTGAGGAACAATTTTATGTTAAGTATTCGTTGAATAAGCTTCTGCCCTCATCCCCCAATAATTGGAAACAACTAAAAATACCTTGAAAAAAATGACAGAATAAGAATCGAGGCTTTTAAAGACTATTTTATAATGCTTTCTTAGATGTGGGGCACACTAATAGAAATTTGTGGATTTATTTTTAACCTAAATGATTTTTAAGATAAAAGTTGTTTTCTGTTGTAAGCAATCTATGCCAAACTGCTTTAAATTTCTTTTCTTCTCTGGCTATCACCCAGTCCCATCATGTCTTTGCTGAGAAAGCAAAATAGAGCACAGTAATTTGATAATTACGTAACTTGATGTTCAGCATCATTAAAACATATTTTAGTTATGCAATGCTTGAATTCTAGAAATAAATTTGGACTATACCTGGCCCTCACAGCAGGCTTTTTCTTAAAACAATTTTTTTCTTCTCAGAGAAAGGTTGTGATTTATTATGTTATTGATGCTATCCTGCAGCTATATTTTTACACTAATGTAAATTGACTTAGATTATCTTATTCTGTGGTTGAAGCATTTATTCTGGAAGAAGTTTTCAAAATGAAGATTTTTGAGTACTTTAAATATTTTGAGTTTCATTATATTCACTATCAATCTTAAGTAGTTATTCGATTTTCTAAAAGAAAGTAACTCTTGGTATTGCTCTTCAATTGTCAGGATTGTTTTATATTTAGTGGTTCACTCTCAGTTTTATCCTGTGGTTTAGTTGTCTACAAGTATGATATGGGAGTTTCCTCCTGTTTTGTATCATAACTAAATATTTAGAAAAATGAGTATTATTTTATTTTTTGCATATCTGTCTTCCAGACCTTGCAAGTTCTAGGTTCTATGAACTCTTAGTTCATTTTTTTTCCTCTTTAAACATTTTTCCTTCTTTGTAGCCCAAAGACAAAATGACTATATTGAGGAAAGTCCCTTCTATACCCATTTTGGTGAGAGTTCATCATAAACAGGTGCTGGATCTTCTCAAATGCTTTCTCTGCATCTTTTGATATGATTATATGGTTCTTTTCTTTTGTTGATATGATGGATTATGTTGATTGATTTCCAAATGTTAAACCATCCTTGCATCCCCAGGATGAATCCCACTTGGTCATGGTGTATTGTAGGATAACATAGCCTCAGGTAATTTAGGTTTATTGGATTACTCTCATTACAGTGCTCCTATTCCTATTTGTTTATCTGCAGCTTCTTTCTTAGTGTTCTGTTGGCTTGTAAATGTTTTTCTCTTCTCCTTGAGTCCTTTGCATAGTTTATTCAGAGCAATGTCCTTTTTGTATGGACACAGGAAGACTTAGCAAATGCTATGCTTTTGTAACCTGGGAGTCATTTGACTCTACATGATATTTTCCTCCTGGGCATCTGTTCTCTTGCCCTAAGTCTCAGCTGCCCTTACTTCCTAGCACCCCCAAAAGCAGCGTCCCGACGAGGGACGAGACGGACCCAGGGCAAGCGGTGAGTTGTGTGCTACCCTGGCGTCCAGATGGGCCTGGCCAAAGTGCCTAATGCTTAACTATAAGTTAAGAGCTTGATCAGGTACAAATGTTGTCATGATCCGAACAGTGATAACTAGATTTGGACTCTGCTAGGGTGAGGAATGATTAATCTGGCCTGAGTGCTGTGGTCTGAGTCTGTGGCAAGATGTTGCCAGGAGAGCTGCCTTGTAAGCCTCAATGTATCTCTTGCTATGTCCATACAGAAATAACTAATATTAAGATGTTAATGAGTGTTTGGAATAAGGAGAGGAAAAAAAACCCTTAAGAGGTATCTTGCCTACTGGCAGTCAAGAAGGACTTTGGGATGCCCCTTGGTTGTGTTCCCTTTGAGCCTGACAGCCCTCAGGAAGGGCTTTCTTATGTTGATTTTGCTACCTGACAGTGTGTAACCTAGGGGCAAGGGCGAGAGAGGAAAAGGGGAGGAGATGGAGAGAGGCTGCAGTAGATCCAGAGAGAGGATGGAGCTGGGAGTGCGGGAGACAAGAAAGATGGAAGATTAAATAAACGGTAACTAATCAGCAACCAGCTTGGTCCTCGTTCTTCCTTTGCCTGTCTTTGGCCAACAGCCGTCCTGATCCAGCCCATACACAGTGGTTCCATAGCACCGAACGCGGCGGTGAAACAGAACCGCCCGGAGAGCCCGCAAGTGCACACGCCCGTCGGCGTTCATTAGTTTTTTTATAGTGTATGATCTTTTTGATGAGTTGTTGAATTCTATTTGCTAGCTAACATTTTGTTGAGAATTTTCGCATCCGTATTCATCAGGGATATTGGCCTGTAGATTTTTTTTTTTTGTGGTGTCTTTGTTTGCTTTTGGTATTAGGGAGATGTGAGCCTCATAGAAACTGTTTGGTGGAGGGTGTTTCTGTTTCTTGAATTTCCTGGAAAAGCTTGAGAAGAACTGGCAAGAGGTCCTCTTTAAATGTTTGGAAGAATTTGCTAGTGAATCCATCTGGACCTGGGATTTTGTTTTTGGGAAGACTTTTAATTACAGTTTCAATTTCCTTGATATTAATAGGACTATTCAGGTATTTCAGGTCTTCTTGATTCAGCCTTGTGAGATTATAGGAATCCAGGAATTTATCCATTTCTTCTAGGTTCTCTTGTTTCATGGCATACAGATTTTCAAAGTAGTTTCTGATGATCTTTTGAATTTCTTTGGTTTCTGTTGTGATATCCCCCTTTTCATTTTTGATTCGGTGTATTAGGGTTCTTTTTCTCTCTTTCTTTGTGAGTCTTGCTAGTGGTTTATCAATCTTGTTTATTTTCTCAAAGAACCAGCTCTTGGTTTCATTGATCTTTTGGATTGTCTTTTGGATTTCCATGTCGTTAATTTCTACTCTAAGTTTTATCATCTCTTTCTTTCTGCCTGGTTTGGGCTCCTTTTGTTGATCCTTTTGAAATTTTGCTTAGAAATATGGTGGGGAAAGTAATAACTAATAATTAGAGTAATAATGGAGTTAATATAGTCTTCTGTGTTTTGGGGACTAACTGAACCAGTTATTTTATGATATAGTCATGTTCTGAGATTAATTTTTTGTGTTGTCACTTTAGGAGCTTTCTGAGCTAATCCCTGAGCTAAATTTTTAAGTGCTTAAAAATAATAACCACCATCTTAGATAAATAACCCTAATGGAAGATGTCTCAATGGACATCATTGTCAATAATCATGTGATTGAAATAATAAAATTAGTATATTGTCAACCACTATAAAATTCTAATAGTTCATAAGTGAAATATTTATATAAAAATGATTTTTATTGAGATGAGCAGCTTATCTGGCTTTTCTCCTACATTTTAAGCGCTCTTTTAGACTATTTTTAATAATTGGTTGAATATTTAAGACAGTTAAGTGTATAAACTTAGCACAGCAGAAGGAATTTTAAGGGAAATTAAACTATATAATACCCCAAACAAACTCTGTGCATCAAAATATAAATAAAATAGCAAGTTTTGGACCCAACTACAACTAGTAGAAGGTTTATGATAATAAAGAAATTAGAAAAAAATGAGATATGTTGAGATCTCAACATTAAAAACAGGCAAAAAGGGGCTGGAGCAATAGTACAGCGGGTAGGGCGTTTGCCTTGCATGCGGCCACCCGGGTTCGATTCCCAGCATCCCATATGTTCCCCTGAGTACCACCAGGGGTAATTCCTGAGTGCAGAGCCAGAGTAACCCCTGTGCAACCGGGTGTGACTCAAAAAGAAAAAAAAACAGGCAAAAGGCACAAGGATATAGTTGTAGAAGAGGAAAAAAAAGTGACTAAAAGCAAACATAGAAATATATTATTTCACTAGAAAATAGAAAAAAGATTTTTAAAGTGAAGACTTTTTCCTGGTAGATTAACAAGTAATTTAAAATGTTGATATATTTGATTGGTGGATGGGGAAGACTGATTTTTAGCATTCTCCTGTCTGGAATATGACTTGGCTCCATCACCTTGGAGATAGGATTGATGGTATATCCTTCAAGTGTTACATCAATTGATCCTTCTGCTAGGATCTCCACTTTCTGAAATATCTTATAAATGAACATGGCCATTTATTTTATGCACAGGAAACGTATAGTACTACATGTGAAATGGAGAAAAACTGAAAGATGTGGGCTAGATAATTCATTGTGGTGCACATAGCGATTGATAGTCACCGAACTGTTTCTAAGAACTTTTAGACTACAGAAGAGGGAAAACTCATGACAGAATATTAAGGGGGATCAGAACCCTAGGGGAATAGTCTCAGTGATGGTTGAAAAAAAATTGCTTATCTGCTAATTAAAGTTGACAGTTGTTATTTGTAAACTGTGGCATTAAAATATATTTTTTCTGTATTATCCAACGGTTTAAAATAATTAGTATGTAATCACGGTGACTTTACATTATAACTAAATTAAAACACTTTTAAATAATATATTTTTTTAATTTGGAGGGTGGAGATTTATTGATGATTTATCACTTTTTAGATTTTTTCTTTCTTTTGGTTAGTAAACACTTAATTTTATAATATTAGATTTAGAGAAAAACAGCAAACATAGTACAGATATATTTCTGTATCTTTCACTTAGTTTCTCCTAACATTAATATCTTATGTAACCTTAGAACATTTGTCATGACTAAGAAATTACGGTATTATTCACTTAACTGTATTCTTTGCTGAAATCTTCCCGTTGCTCTAAGAATGTCTTTTTTTCTGTTCCATGATCCAAACCAGAATACAGCACTTTACATTGTCATTGTGTATAGATTTCTTTTACCATATGGTTATTCGCCTTGTTCTTTCATGTCCAATGGTTGCCAGCAACTAAGAAATTTCTTGAGAGTTACAGTATTTATTCATTCATTTGCCATAAGCTCCTCTGATAATCTGACATCTGCATTCAGTCATTCCCCTGAAATGATTCATGCTTAGCTCACCAGTGCCTAGGATGTAGTTCCTACTGTGTTGTTGATTGAACAGAACCAGTGACAATCCCAAATCAGTGGGAGTTTTCATGCTCTTATTTTTCTTGCTCTTTCGATTGCACTAGATTTTAAAACACAACCCTTCATCTCCCAAGTTTCAGTTCCGTCTGCTCTGCCTCTCTACCCTCTAAAAGCATGGTTGATAAAGCCTGGAATCCTGGAGAGGGCCGCAACTCCTCATTTTGTCTATCCCTCTACCCTAACCGAACCACAATGATCAACCACAATGATCCTTCCTGCGCCATCTCTTAAATAGTATCTACCAACAGGGTGCTGTCTCTGGCTGCTTTGAATGCTCATCGATCTTTTGATAAACAAGTCTCTTGCCCAAGTGAAATTTATCTGAAATTCTGTCAGCAGAGTACTCTGTATCCTTTCTGTAGGATATCATCAGGGGTCTCATCATTTGGCACTTGCCCACCCACCCCCAGGCTGAGCTCCTTTTGAACAGAACAGGCAGTCTTGCTGTCTGAGGAATTGTTTCTCTTGCCTGGAGGGTTATTCTACTGACTTTATCAAATTGCTGGCCTTTCCAAAACCTCATTATCTTTTGTGTTTTCTTAATTTGGTAGTTTTCTTCCTATTCTCTTTGCTGTCAGCATATACTGGGTTATTTATATTTTTTAAAATTGAGTTATGTAATATGCTGTATGTTCTACTGAATTTAGGCATATTTTAAAAGGGCACATGATCAGGACCAATTCAGCCAGTAGGATCTATTATTTAGTATACGGAAGTAATAATTTACTAAAGTCCTGAAGTATTAATTAGTTAAATGGCCTCAAGAAGAATTAACACAGCTTCCCAAAGTGCTTAACTTACTTTTAGGGAGAATGAGTAGTTTGGAACTGGAGGATATGGCTCATTAAGTGATTCTAAAAGATTCAGAGATGGCCCCTGGAGCATTATCCTTGAAGCCTTTCGTAGGAGTAACTAGTTTACTTCCTGGGTGTAATGATAGAAGTACTTTCTTGCAAAAATAATTATATGTCAGTGGAACTAATGTCTAATTTTAAAAACTTTGTGAGAGAACTCTTCATTCCCATAGGTATCCCTTACCTGAAAATGGGTAGTAAGGGCTTGAGGATGTGACAGTACTAGAGTTCGTACCTTGTGAGTGTGAGGCCATGGGTTTGATCCCCAGCACCGCAAAAAAAAAAATCTGATTCTCTTGAGGGTCTCAGTGGTTTAGACTACTTTCCTTGTAAGCCTAAGGCTGAAAGCTCAATCTCTGTGACTAAATGTGCCAAGTGTGATCCTGGCAGCTTTGCTGTTTGATACTGGCAGCTGTGCCATCTGTGATCGCTGCTGTGCCAGTGGCTGCAACAGAGCTCTTGGGTTCTCTGTCTCTCACTGTATGTATGCCATGATTAAAAGGAGCTGTGGTCTGAGCACTGTATCCAGCACACGTGTCAATGTCATTAACCTCTTACAAGCACTGCAGGAGGATGTGTTCGAGCTTCCCAGATAAAGGGTGGTGTCTGGAGATACGGCAGTGAAACGAGGCCATGAAGTGAGTGCTGCTTGCAGTGGGTGGGCAGTGCTCTGGGAAGGATGTGAGCACGGCAATCTGATTCGTGTGGCACACTGGAGTGGGATGTGTATGACTGCCTCGGTCATCACATCAAAAGATAAAGTGAATGTGAGAGTGAAAGAGTGCACATTGTGTCAAGTTGCTTTTACTTTAGTCAGTTATCATCATCACCATCATCATTATTATTATTCAGTTATTATTTGTTTCTGCATTCAGAAGCTTTGAGCCTTTAGAATGACATTTTCACTAAGCCAGGAATTGTCACTGACGGAAATTCCTTCTTCAGTAGTGAACCTGTATTCTCATTTTGTACCGACCTTGAAGCAGTGATTTTTTTCAGAAGATGCCTGGTTCTTTTACAAGGCTGGTTTAATATTGTTTATTTTTAGATGGTTGTCATACTTAAGTCTTAGGCATGTGTGTTTATATGCACACAACTGCATAATTACATATTTATGCACAATATATCTCTCCACACACATGCACACACTTTATACATGCATGCTTATATATATACCACACACATTCACACACTTTAAACATATATTTATATATGCATACATACATATCTGTCTCCTGAAATACATGAATTTATGGTGGTGCCTTTATTAGAGAGGATTCATTCATTTTCTTCTTTCTATACAGTTGAATCTCTGATTTTGATGTTGATAAAGGTGTCATTCATGTTCCAAAACATGTTATTTGTTCACCTCCCCATATACAATTGCTGTCACTTGTGTCAGCCACCAGCCTTTCCCTAACATATGCAACGCTCTTGCTCTGGCTCCATCATGTCGGCTGTCTTTCCTGGATACTCCCGATCTGCCCGGATTCCCACCAGGCTCTTTGGGCAGTGCTCCTCATGGAGACTGGACTTGGATGCCATGGCCCAGATTGCCCAACTAGAATCCACATCCCCATTCCAGTCACCCTGCTAAGGAGATGGCCCTCAGAGACTCTGCTCCTTGTCCAGTGCTATTACATCCCTTGGTGACACGTTGCTTTCCTGCTAGGGTGCTACTCTGCTGGATGCCTTCACGTCTGCATTTCCCCCCTAACTCCCCAGCCCCATTTCTGACAGATCCCTATCTTGTTCCCTTCTCAGAATGACTTTAAAATAGAGCTGTTTAGAAGCGGGAGAGAAAGACTCAGAGGAAGGATAGAGAATGGAAAGGAGAAAGCCCTCAAGATCAGGAAAACGAGCATGATGAGAATAGAAGAAAATGAGAAGTGACTAAAGTGGAAAAACGGAAGATGGGAAAGCAGAAAGGTTTAGTGGTAGGGAACTTGCCTGTGTGTCTGGCTCATGGCTCTTGGATTTTCGTCCTTCAAAGCAAAGATATGAGAATAGGCAAGGGCTAAGGCACCTATGCACCAGAATAATTATTAAGTTGACAGTACCCAGATGGTGCTATTTTTTTTCTATGCAGATAGTATTTTCTCATCTAAAAATTTATTTCAGATCTGAATTCCCCTTTGAAAATTTATTCTTCTCCTTTATACTGACCTCATTCTGTTGAATTTTTATGTTAATCTTGAAGTTGTGAAACAAAGTCAAGTATGACAGTTGTGTTTTGGGTCTGGGTGCCTACCACCAATACGGGTATGACACAGGGATCTGTAGGGAACACCTATGAATTTTCCTTACTAGCCATAAAGACAAGACTTGGCAATTTATTCTTTTTTTACTTTGCTGAAGTTATTACATTAGTTTGTTTCAGTGCATGAGTGCAAAGCTGTGTTTATATGGTCGCTCATTTTATAGAACAGATGGATTCCTTAGAAATTTTTTTGGAACGTTCACAACTCAAATCTTAATTTTTCCTGATTTCCATATGCATAATTGAATCCTGCTTAAAAAAAGTTTTCCTCTGTGACAGCATCTGATATACAGTGAAGGCTTTATAGTGCAACACAAAGAATCTTTCCTAAAGTTCAGGCCAGATGTGAATAGACAGGTAAGCATGGATTGATATTATGGGCTTTAGATATTTGGCCATAGTTTTATTTTCCGAATCCTAGGGTAAATATTATCTTTTCCAGTCAAAAATTTTAATTTCTCTTTACAAATAACAGTCTATTTTAATACCTGGTAGGACATGCAAAACGTGTGCTTAAAAGTCAAAGACTTCATTTGTATTTTGGTTTTCCCACTTATAGGCTGTGTTGATTCCTACATTTATTTAACTTCTTCAATTCTTGGGATTCTTGCTTGTGAAATGAAAATAGTAGATAATTTTTTTATCACATAAAACTTCAGGATTAAATAAGAAAATAGGTTTGACTCTGTAGAAAATATTTTTCTTTAACAGCTTAAAGAGGACTTTGTGTTAGTTTTTTAATGATCATTTACTTATGTATTCACTCAATTATTTACTTTTTTCCTTCCCTTTGTTGTTGAGATGACTGGGGGAGGGGAATGTGACACATTTGGCTGTGGTGCTTGCCTGGGGTCTGAACTTTGGTGGTGCACTCCCACAGTCTTGGTTGCAGACCTCCGCGGTCACACCTTTGTTAGTGATGCTTGCATGCTCCTTTGGTTTGGGGATGTTGGACATCTTTTTTTGGTGTGGTGCAGGGGAGGACACGCTGGCAGGGACACTGTTGTCTGGGAGCAGGACTGCATTCTGCGTGGGTGGGTGGGGGGCTTTGTCCAGGCTTGCGCGCACACACCCTTTGGCCTTCGCTGTATTCCCAGCCTTCGGTGTCAGTTTGAAATACTTTGTCTTCTTTTTTAGAGTAAAATCTTTTATTTTGCTATTTTGCTTAGGAAATGAAGATCAGTTAATCAATTAATTGATGCTCGCTTTAGCAGCACATATACTAAAATTGGAAGGATACTACTAAAAAATATTTTTTACATTGATTTACTTTCTTTTTTTTCTCCCTGTGCACCATTCCTGGAGGTACTTCAATACCAGGTTAATGTGTGGAGTGGATGGAGCAAGCTCCTAATCCAACTTTTAGCTCCAAAAATCCATTTAATATCTTGTCCTCAGATAGAGGATGTATCAGGTATTAAACTGATATTAACAAAAACCACACTTGATCTTAGCCAAAAGGCCAAAAAGCAATGCATTTATTTAGTTTTTACAAGTAAAATGCAGAAACTTCAAAATTTATTGACAGGACTAGAATATGATCTCCTATTTACCAAATAGTCATGGGCACAGGTTAAATTTGCCTGTAATAAATGACCAGTTATTTTGCACAAGGACAGCAAGACTAGATAATTATTCAGATTCTTTCATTTTGATTTGCTGAAATTTGTTTTTATTCATAATTTTTTATAGAGCTGTTCACAATAGTTTATTACATTCAACTTTCCAATACCAATCCCAGTACTATTACATCTTCCCCCACCATTATTTTGAATTTTCCCACCACCACCCAAGCCTGCCCCAAAGGCAGATCCTAAGTAATTTATTTTGTATTGCTTATTATGAATAATCAGCTAAAAATGGTGCAAAAATGTTTTCTTAGAGGAAAATGTGTGAAGATTGTTGTATCTCACCCCAGAGACATTAAGCTCTTGTATAAGAGTTTACTTAACATGCGGTTTACAGGTTCAGCCTGTGTAACTATTTTTTTTTATCAAGATCATTGCGTACTAGTTTATACCCCATCAGATGTGGTGTGCTATTCTTGATACACCAGTGGCATAGAGTATGTGATGTCACTCCAGGAATTCTAAAATTTTAAATAGGGTGATGGAGCTGGAGTTAATTTTTTTTATTATGTTATTTATTTATTTATTTATTCTTGGCTTTTGGGGTCAACACCTGGCGATGTTCAGGGCTGACTCCTGACGCTGTACTCAGGAATCACTCCTGGTGGTGCTCAGGGGACCACATGGGATGCTGGGAATCGAACTCGGATCGGCCTTGTGCAAGGCAAACGCCCTACCCGCTGTACTATCGCTCCAGCCCCTGGAGTTAAATTTTTAACTGGTTGGTGACTTTGGGATCGGGAGGCATCTCTGCAGCTTGTGGCTCTCTTCCAAGATTTATTTCTGAGTCTCTGGGTCATGGCCATTAATCAGTTTATATAGCACCAGAGCCGGTGAGGACTGAGCTTGTAAGCATGCAGGTACCACGTGAAACAGCGAGAACGGGCAGGGACCTTTCACTGAGCTAGAGTGCTGAGGACAGACCCTCAGGTGGGGCGAAGAAACAGCCACTGGGGAACCTTAGTCTGCTGGAGGGAGTCTCAGGTAGGCAGAGTTCTTGAAAAGAAAGTGTGGCCTCCTCCTTTTGTGATCCAGGACTGGGGGGATGCTCCGTATGCTTAGCTGGTGTCCAGGTGTTTTTGTGTGATGGAGACTTTGAAGTAGAGCATTAAAAAAGAAAGAAGTTATATAAAGCCAGGTTTTAGAATTTAATGATGCTGCTATTTTAATTTTGCTGTATGTTGAAAAGTGTTCTACCAAAGCTGAGCTATGGTGTGCCATTTCCTTTTTATCTGTAGCTACAGTCACAAGGCTCAGGATATTAGGAAAAAACCTTCTTAGTTGTCATAACTTGTTTATAATAGTAAGTATGAATTATATAGTTCAAGATTTAATTTGGCAAAGACTCTGTTTTATTGATGATTTTTAAATAGTCATAGGAATCTTAGAAAATGAATCCAGTTATTTAAAGTGATATATATTTCTTGCTTTTCATCATGATGGGGCCATGAAATAAGATATTTATGCCAAAACTAAATTTTGGGCATGAGTTTTACGTAGTCAAAATGATAAATTACTATATTCCATCACGTCTTAAGTCTTTATGGCTATATTTCAAACTATTTTCGAGAATTAAACTTAATAAGTTTTTTGTATCAAGAAATGCTAGGAGAGTGAAGGGTTTTGGTGTTGTGTACCTGTGCTATTATAAGTTAGCTCCCTGAACATTAACTCAAAGAGAAAAGAAAATGTTAGTCATGGGCACATTCTGTTATTATTTCATGATTATTGTGTTTTATGTATGGTTCTTCTTAATTCAAATAATTGAATACAGTGTCTACTGTAGTAACTGTTGTCCTAAGCAAATGCACTATTTGTAGATTGCTGTTTGTGTTTTATTAAAATCAAATATGAACATTTAATTTTTTGTAACTATAGAGCATTAAGAAACATTTTAGTAGTAAATTTGAACTATTTACAACATGTTTTCACCAACAGAAATTCATCATCTTTTAGTTCCTCGGGTTAAATGTATGTCATGAATCTCATGGAACTAAAGTTAGGGTGCAAATAGTGCTGTCTCCTTCTGCAGGCTCCTGGGGTTGAATATCTTTTCTTGACTTTTCTAGCTCCTGGAAGCAATCTGCACTCTTTGGCTGGTGGCACTTTCATCTTCAAAGCTATAAACTTAGCATCTTCTAGACCCTTTTGTCATAGAAAAATCTTCATCTGATCACAGTAGGAAAAGCTTCACCAAGTTTAAGAAACCCTGTGATTATATTGGACCCATCTAGATAACCAAGATAATCTCTCAATAATGCTATTCTAATTACACATGCACAGTTTCTCATACAAAGAAATATATTCACAGTATCTAGGGACCAGGGTATTGGACAATTTTAGGAAGCCATTATTTTGCTTACCATAGGTTCTAAGTTTGCAGAATGATTTTGGATCTTCTTGTAGGGAATGGGTATTATTTTGTACTGGTTGCTAAGGGAACAGTGTCATTATTGAGCCTCTGTAGTGTATAGCTTGGGGTTATTTAGGTAATAGGTCTGCAGTACTGCACATTTTTTCTATACTTCCACATTATAATTCAAATAAGAAATAAGGGGCTTTCATTCTAGAAGATCCGTAGAGAGCTCAGTGGAGAAGAGACTGATGTCAACTCAGAATCTTCACTGTGGCTTCTGATGTGCTTTTTAGGAATTTTATTTAATGAAACTATTTTACATTAAAATTTTTCTTTAAATAGTGCTAATTTATTTTCACTTACTAAAAGTACTCTATTCTGCCACAAATGATATGATAGTGAAGCAGAATTCAGTGTTCCTTCCTAGATTTTAAATTTACATTTTACTGAATATGAATAGTATTTTTAAAGGTTAGCACCTTGTGAGGTTGAGATATGGTTTTGAAAATAATTTATTTTAAACAATTTTAGTGTGAAGAGGAAAATAACAATTTTGAATGATATTTTAAGTATGTCTATTTAATTAAATCTCTGCAGGGGAAATCTTGAATAGAGGAATCAGAGAATGAATTAAATTAATTAAAGTAGCATAAATAACTGGACGTTTATTGTATTTAACAGGTTAAATGAGATGTCTCTAGGCTACATAAAAGGAAAAGGTCAAGAGTATAATGCAGTTATTCACTTTATGAAAAGAACATTGCCGTCTTTTATAGATAGATATTAATCTGATGTTTTACAGGTTAATATCCATAGAAGAGTATTTTAATGCCCACTTGTATGGGTCTTATAAACAGTCTCAGTGATGACAAGTATTTTCATAGACCGTCTGCCTCAAGTCTACTACTTGTCAAGGGGAAATCAATTAACATGGAAAATCTGCACATAAATGTGCTCTTTACCATAAACTTCTCTGTTATCTGAATATTTTAGTAAGAGCTTTGAAATTTCTTGGTTCATTATTCTCCTTTGGGGACAGAATTGGGCCAAGTCAGGAGTTCTGATTTGCATACAGGCTAAAGTGACCAATCTGTTTTGCGGTGTATTTCTTGTCTTTATCCCTGTCTTCCATATTCACTCATTTGACTTGATCACTCCAGTGAAGTACTGACTATTTTCTTTCTTCAAGTTTGTCTCCTGCATTTTTTCTTATTTTCCTTGTGCTTCTTTCCCTGATTCCCTTTCTCCTCCTTCATTTGGTCTTTACTTGTTCTGATATTTATGTTTCAGTGCTTTCTCTTTTATCAGCTTTTTACTCTCTATCTTCCATTTGTCTATGTATATGTACACACACACACATATATATATATCACTGTTATCACTGTATTTATCTATCTATCTATCTATCATCTATCTATCTATCTATCTATCTATCTATCTATCTATCTATCTATCTATCTACCTATCTATCTACCTATCTATTTTTTTGACTGGAGGTGATGGGATGAGTATTGGGCTACACGAAGCAGTGCTTGGGTTTCTTCCTTGCTCTGCGCTCAGGGCTCCCTTCTGGTGCTGCTAGGGCGACCATATGAAGTGACAGGGATCTTTCTAATGCAAGGTAAGCTCCTTAACCCCATCCCATCCATTTAAGTTTAAGATTTTTCCAGTCCCTTCCATTCAAGGTTTTAGATTCCTCTATGTCTCAATTCTTATTTTCTTCTCATTTTTTACTTTTACATTTAGTGATTTCTGTTACTACCTTGACGTTACTCCAGTTATTTATACCTAGCTACAGATTCATATCTCAGTTCTGTGAAGTATATGGATGGCACTTGATTGATTATCCTTCACCATTATCAGCTTACATTCTCTTTTTTTGTCCTTTACATTCCTTTTCTCCTCTGTATTCTTGGTCTCTTCTAATACTGTCACATTAACTAGTTACCTGGATTGGAAACCGTGCTGCATCTTAATTACTAAGTGCTAAAAGAAAAAATAATGATGTGTAGTTTTTTTTTAAAAAAAGAGGATAATGTCTTTATAGGGATACGTTTGAAAATCCAGATAAATGCAATTCTATTCTATGTTTTGGCAAACCACTGTCAAAATGCACCCATAAGATGAGATTCTGCCATGGTCACAGCTGAACTATTATTCACCTTTGGAAAAAAAAGATAATTCCAGTGATTTAAAAGTCTTCAAGGATGTATAAATAGCTAAAAATGTATTTGTGAAACCACAGATTAAACTTGAGGAACATGGTACAAAAACAAAACGTTATATATAAATATATGTCACATGTAACTGTAAATATAAAATTATCAATAAATATTGGGAATGTAATTCTGAAATATATTAAAAGATGTTATCCTATTTATGTGGAAGATAATATTTAATATTGAAGTCTTCAGTAATAAAATGTGCCATTATTATTCAGATATAACAAATTAAAAGGGAAAAAGCCTTAGAAGAATCCTTAAAACGAAAGACCTCATAAAACTTAACTGCCTTTCCTATCAAATAGTCATATAAAATAGTATTAATAATAATGAAAAGCATCAAAATCTAGAAATATACTAAATATCAAAACATATCAAGACCATTTAAATACAAATGAATGCAGAGATGTCAATTATTAACACCGATGTTTATGACCATCTTGGAGTTCTTAGAACAACAACAAAAAATTAATGAGTGGTAGCAATTTAGTAAGAAAGCCATATAATTATATTTATTTGTAGACTATATGATATATCTACAAAACCCAGGAGAATCTAATTTTATTTTGTTATAATAAATGCAAGTATACTGAGATGGATGCGTATATATGTAAATAAAGTCATTTTCTTGATGTAACCATCAGCACTTAGGAACTGAAAAGGGAAACATTCCCATTAAGAATAGTATTTTTAATATTTTTGATAATTGAACATGATACAAGGGAACTATAGTATGTGACTAATACATGTAAGTTAATATCTATATAAATTATATGTAATGGTTATTTTTACACAAATTAATATTTACTTCAATTTTAAAATAAAATCTCAACTGTAGTTTATTATGGATAATATTTTATACTGAAATTTCCCACATTGTGGTGGAATGCTGTTGTAGAATAAGGGTGGGAGAATCAAAAGTTATGTAAAAAGATAGATGTCAAGGATAACTAATCAATAGAGGATAAAACTGCCTTTTGATAGATTTTTCTTGCTTTTGTAGGAACTATCAATGTAAAAATGAACGCCAGATAGATTAAAGACATGTTTTTTAAATCTCTTTTGAGGAGATTTAACACATGAACTCTCTAGGTGGGAAGAAATGAGTCAGTAATGATTACTCTCCTATTAAGAAAACACTTCCAGGCCCGTTGAGGGTTTAAGGTGCTTGTTTTGCGCACAGCTGACCCTAGGCCCACAGGTGGCTCCTTGAGCACCACCAGGAGTGATCGCTCAGCGCCAAGCCAGGAATAATTCCTCAGCACAGGGGGTGCCCCCACCCAAATGAACCAAAACAAAACAAAATAGGCATATGGACATCAATTTTCCTTTCTTAGTGTGACTATTTTATTTCAGTCTCACTTTTGAAAGATGCTTTGGTTGGACATACCTAGAGGTCACCCCACCCTGCTCTTCCCCCCACTGTTTCTCATGAGCAGTTACCATGTAGAAGTATTGCACAGCCCTGCTGGT
Source organism: Sorex araneus (assembly GCF_027595985.1). Classification (NCBI taxonomy): domain Eukaryota; kingdom Metazoa; phylum Chordata; class Mammalia; order Eulipotyphla; family Soricidae; genus Sorex; species Sorex araneus. Next base: position 327,075,667 of record NC_073303.1, read on the forward strand.
AATATTGCCTAAGATTTTTCATTGCATTATTTTCTTCTTAATATGTATTGCCATCTGAAATACTGTGTATTTATTTATCTTGTTTGTTTTATTCACACACTAGAATTTATGATGGGTACAAGTAGAGATTTTTGTTAGATTGTGTCATCACTGTCTCTGTCACTGTCACCTTGTTGCTCATCGATTTACTCGAGCAGGCACCAGTAACATCTCCATTGTGAGACTTGTTACTGTTTTGGGCATATAGAATACACCACGGGTAGCTTGCCAGGCTCTGCCATGCAGGTGAGATACTCTCGGTAGCTTGCTAGGCTCTCTGAGAAGGGCGGAGGAATGGAACCCGGGTTGGCCGTGTGCAAGGTGAATGCCCTACCTGCTGCACTATCGCTCCAGCTGTATTCAGATTGTGTCATACTGTATTATAAACTTCTCGCCCATAGACAAATGTTGATGAGCATTTGTTGAAGGGAAGATGGAAACGGAATGAATTATATTCTCAAGACAAACTGGGTAGCTTTGTTTACTTTGCTCTAATGTCTGCTGTTGGATTTCCTTCATTGTATAGGTTCCTCATCAGGCTATAAGCTTCTCATGAGCTAAATTTTCTATTTTAAAACTCTTTCAATCATGTCTTTGACAACTGTGTGTTGAATCAGTGAGTACCTAACTTAATCTGGCTTTCCTGTCTTGTCGCTTATGACTCACTATTGCTTTGGCCCCACGGTTCTTTGGACTTGAGCTTCTGAAGATATACATTTCTGAACGCATTTTCATATGCAAACCTAGAATTTTGCCCTCATCACCAACGAGACAATCCTCCAGGTCCCTGTCACCTCTAGACTGTCTTGCACCAGCAGCGTGCACTCCTGTTTCCTCATAGACACTACCTCAAGTTTCCTACCACCTGGCCTTCATCTCATCTTTTTTTTCCAGCTTCAGATCTCTGCCGTTTTCTGCAGAGATATCTCTCAGGTAAATACCCCCTTTAAATAATCTTTTTATTCAGAGTCTCAGGTAAAAGCCATGAATTCCCTTCCCTTTACTAAATTATCTAATCTGTTCATTTTTCTCAATGTATAAATTGTGTATCAGATTTGATAGTGACTATTCTCAGCTTTCTGAGTATATATCCTCCCTCATCCATCCTGTTTCTCTATTTTTTTTCTGTCTCGTTTTTCTCCTGATTTTCTTTTGCCCAAATCTCAAATACTTGAGATCTTTAGGACTATATTCTCGCCTTACCAATTTAATGCTCTGCATGTACACCACGAAATTCTCTACTTTAACTCTTTGCACACTGGTGGCCACTAAATACAAGTGTCTAGTCCTGAAATTTCTTCTAGGTATCCATTTTTAATATCTCTCAGGTATGCCCTCTTCTGTTTTGGCTGCTGACATTGAAAAAAATTATTGGATGTTCTTTATATCCCTGTAGATTTTTGAGCAGCAGCATCTCTGATAATAAATATGCCCATGTTACTCTAAACCTGCTCTCGTTTTGTCTTGATTACTGGGATGCACAATCTCTCTCCTCCACTAGAAATGTCAAAGTCCTCTTTTCCTTCTCTCATTGATTGTCCAGTGTTGTCAAGTTTCATTCAGTTACCAGTCTGAATTCTTTCTGCATTTCTCAATCTTCACATCCTGTTTCATATCAAGACCTGGACCCAGCCTCTTTTCTGATACCCCACTTATCCTGTGACATCATTTCTAAAACTGCCTTTAAAGGTATATCTCTATTAAAATCAAAACAGCCACACAATGAAATACTGTGAGGGTGATATAAGAAACAAGAATGCATCTATCAGGGTATTGCTATGGTTAAATACATCCATGGGTTGTGTATCTGAGTTAAAATTAAACTTTTCCACACTTCTTTACTTTTGATTTTTCTTCTTTTGCAAGGAGAGGATGTCTCTGACTGCCTCATGAAATTGGCAAAAGATTGGGGAGGATAGAGGTTCATAAAATCTCAAGAAGAAAATGGTGAGCAGATAGAGGCAGAACTCTCACTCTTCCCCTACTTTTAGGACCATCTGATAGGAATCTGTCCTGTGTTTTACTGCAACCGTTCTCAAACATCAGCTGAGTAATAGTTACTTGGAGAGCTTGTGAAAACAGATTGGGAAGCCCTGCCCCCAGAGTTTTGCTTGGTAATGCCTACATTGGTGTCCAGAAATTGTATTTTCCCCTGTGTTGATTTATTGTTACTATATTACAGAATTTTGGACTGGAGCGATAGCACAACAGGTAGGGTGTTTGCCTTGCACATGGCTAACCCAGGTTCGATTCCTCCGTCCCTCTCAGAGAGCCTGGCAAGCTACCGAGAGTATCCTATCGGCATGCCAGAGCCTGGCAAGCTACTCGTGGCATATTCGATATATCAAAAACAGTAACAAGAAGTCTCACAACGGACACGTTACTGGTGTCCGCTGGAGCAAATCGATGAACAACGGGATGACAGTGCTACAGTGCAGTGCATATTACAGAATTTCAAGAGTAAATTTAGCACCTCTATATAGTTATAGGCTTCACCACTCTCATCACTCTCATGAAGTTGCAATGCCTTCCCACCACTAAAAAGACCCTACCCATTCCTATTCTTTTCCTTCTGGTATTGCCATAGGTCCACTAATTTAGAAGTTAGTTCTGCTGTTAAAGCTTATGTTTGATTTATTTATTCAGATTCCACTCATGGATTAAACCAGCCATTTATTGTCTTTTACTTTCTTACTATTCACTAAGAATTTACTACTCACTTGTAAATAACTCAGGAATATCTCCAGTTCTATTAATTTGTCCCACACGACACAGTTTCATTCTTTTAATTCTAGGTCGTATTCTATTGAATATGCATGCCAGACCTTCTTATCCAGTCATCTTTTGATGGGCATTTTGGTTGATTAGAATTCTTGATTTGTAATTGTGACCGTATCACTGTCACTATGTCACTGTCATCCCATTGTTCATCGATTTACTCAAACGGCCACAGCAATGTCTCTATTCCTACCAGCCCTGAGATTGTAGCAGCCTCTCCTTACTCTCCTTACTCATCTTTCCCAATGATTGGAGGCTCTTTCAGGGTCAGGGGAATGAGACCTATCGTTATTGTTTTTGGCATATTGAATACGCGACGGGTAGCATGCCAGGTTCTGCCCGTGCCGGCAGGATACTCTTGGTCTCTTGTGGGGCCCTCCAAGATGTGTGTATATATGTATATGTATATATATATGTATATGTATATGTGTATATACTCTTCATAATTCGTTCCCTACTGTGTGAACTCCATCAGATATGGTGTGGTAGTTATAGAAAATGGGTAGGAAGTGTCTTATAATGTGTCCGGAAAGTGGCCTGGAGCTTGGCGTCGTTTGGGTAGCGCAGGTCGGCAGCCGGAACTGGTTCCCTTGGGTCTGGGAGGATTCTCACTCGTCCCACTCTGGGGCACCCCGAGTGAAAACAGCCTGGCGCAGAGTGACAGTATTCCATGTAGTACCAATGTTTCAGGTCTCAGCATCATACAAATTTATCCTTCAAGATACCTGCCACAGAATGTTGGAAGCTTTTTGTTTATCACAATTAGTTTTTTTTCTCTACTTTGGTGGTGTCGTCACATTAGGCTAAGATGGACTTCTAGATATTCTGTATATCTCAGAACCACTTAGAGGAATCACACAGGTCACAGCTCTCTTCCCTACCCCTCAAACTTTCTGAAGCCTTAAGTTTGGAACGTGGCCTCCAGAATTCACATTTAGGACAAGTTCCAGGGGGATGACGGTTATTTTGAAATAATTTGTTCTTATGTACATTTTTCTTGGTTAAAATCAGGTTTCCAGTATTTGTCCTTGCATTGTTCTGTCACCTTGTTGTGGCACCTCAGCACAGGTGCCAGTCGGTCCCAGATGTATTTGAATTAACTGTTGAATTACATACTTTGAATTCTGAAATCCTCTTCTTTTCTTGGGGAAACCCGCATTTAGTGCTCAGGGGGCCTCGGGACTCATCTAGTAGTGTTTGGCCAACCAGGTCAGTGGATTCAGTGGTAGGGCCCAAGGAAGTGGTGCTGTGGGGTGTCCAGAACTGTACCTGACAGTGCTTGGGGGCAGTTGGTACAGGGGATTGAACTTGTATTTAGCAGCTATGAAGCAAGGACCCTAAACTCTGCTTTGTCTCCTCAGCCTCCTGAAACCCTCTTCTTGATCACACTTCAGAGTTCTCACTCTTCTGTGGAGTTTAAATTCCTACCGAATCCTCTATTTTTACATTGCATTTCTTCTCATTATCAGGTTCCATATGTGCTGTTTGGACCAGGTGGGGCCCTTTAAACCTTTTATCTCATCTTCCCTTGGCTGGTTGTCTGCCGTCCACTTGGACATCTCATCTCCTCCCAGCTGTCTGTAAGCTAAACCATCTGATCCTAACTCCAGACTGCCAAGAGCTGATGGAGAAGCTTCCATCATGCCATTCACCCTTCTGCAGAATCACTGATTTAACCATCCAAGGCTCTCAGGACTGCTTTGTGTTTCTTATATTTGGTTTTAGGTGTGTTTCCTTCATTCCTCCTTCCCTAGTGTAGAGTCCCAACATAAATGCTCTTGGCACATTCCTTTATTCTTAGCAGATCCCTCCTGTGTCATGAAGATCAAGGTGTACTGGCTATGATATTCTTTCATCTCCTTTCCTAGGATAAAAAAGTTTTTAATTTCTTTTACCAACTACCTTTACTTTTTTCCTTCATTTTTCTTCTTTATGGGGCGGGGGGTGTCACACCCAACAATGCTCAGAGCTTATTCCTGTATTCAGGTATCATTCTGGATGGGCTTGGAGAACCACGTAGGGTGCTGGGTACAGAACTAAGGTTGGCTTTGTGCAAGGCAAGTGTCCTATCCATTGTATTACCTTTCTGGTCCCATTTTCCTTTTTTTTTTCTAAGCAAGGCACTTTGAATAATACTGCAGTGAACTCAGAAGTATGAGTAGCATTATGAAATAATGTTTTTGGTTTTTTGAGGCAAATGCCTAGAAGTGGACTTACTGTATCATATGGAAACTCAAAAATAGGTCTCCGTACTGTTTTCTATAGGTGCTGACCCAGATGACTTTCTTACCAGCAGTGGATGGAGGCTCTTTTTCCCCACATCCCTCGCAGCACTGGTTATTAATATTCTTTTCAATGTATGCCAGTTTTACTGGTGTGAGGTGATATTTCATTGTTGTTTTGATCTGTATTTTCTGGAGGATAAGTGATGAAGAACACATTTATGGATATTCTTACACAAATGCTATTTTATAGTCACCATCTGTATATCTTCTCTAAGAAAGTATACGGTCAGCTCTTCTCTCCATTTATTTATTTATTTATTTTTGCTTTTTTTGGGTCACAACAGAGATGCACAGGGTTCACTCCTGGCTCTGCACTCAGGAGTTACCCCTGGTGGTGCTCAGGGGATCATATGCAATGCAGGGAATCGAACCTGGGTCAGCCGTGTGCATGGCAAATGCCCTACCCTCTGTGCTGTTGCTTGGGTCCCTCTCCTCTCTATTTTTAAATGGGGTTGTTTTTGTTGTTAGAATTGTGTGTGTGTGTGTGAAGCAAGAAAGTTTTACAGTAACTTTACAGTTTTTAAAATCCTGTGAGGAAAGATAGAGGGAGAAGTACATATTTGAGAGAGAACACAGGCATCTCCAGGTGGAAATAAACGAAAAAAGAAACGTGGAGACAAGCCAGTAAGATGCATGTTCCGGGAGAGCAGGGCTGTGAAGAGTGAGCCTGTTGTTGAGTTTGTGACAGTGACAAAGACCCTGTTGACATTTCTTCTTCGTGTCTTTTCTCTGTGTTCTTAACACCACATCCACATACATGCGTACCACAGGTGGCTCACACTCATATATGGATAACACAAATTGCAGTGAGGCTTTAGAGCATTATTTCCTTTCTGCTTCTCTGCCCTTTGGCTTTCTTTCCTCTTTCTCCTATAAATTTCATTTCCTGCTTGGTTAATTCCCGTCTACTACTGACGTGAATTTCCCCCTAACTCCTTAACTTCTAAAAAAATTCACTTGTATCACTTGTCATCCTGTTGATCTTCGATTTGCTCAAGCAGGCGCCAGTAACGTCTCCATTTGCTTGCTCCAGGCAAAGGAAGAGCCTCAAATCGTTCATTCAGGGATTTGACGAAGAAATCTGACCATCTAGTTGGTGGGTGACCACGAGGTCTTCTGACATCCCGTGAAATCCAGTCGTTAACAGCTCTAGTCCAGCGGTCATCTCTGAATCACATTACATGACTGGCCCATTTGAGTTTTGATGCAAACAAGACAGCATCCCTGATTCTTGACCGTCGACGGAGGTCAGAACTCCGGATTCCTTCTCTCACTTGAGTGAGACATGATATTCCCAGCATAGCTCTTTCGATTCGTCTTTGGGATACCCTAACAGCATTCTCATCCTGTTTGCATAGGGCCCAGGTCTCTGAGGCGTATGTTAGTGCAGGAAAAACAGTGGAATCGAAAAGATGTGGAGGTTCTTCATTCTCTTAACCACTTCTTCGACGCTCTTGAAGGCATTCCACGCTGCTCTCTTCCTCCTGTGCAATTCTGGCACCAAGTTGTTCCTCATGTTGATTTCTCGACCCAGGTACGCATAGCTGCTGCATTTGGAGATGTTGGAGATGTTCGTTCCATTGAGAGCAAATGGAGCTTCAGGGACCATTTCGTTTTTTATGAACATCATCTTGTTGAGATTCAGCTGCAATCCAACCTTTCCACACTCATGGTCGAAGTCGGCCAGCATTTGTGCCGCTTGGCTAATGTTTGGTGTTATGAGAACGATGTCATCAGTGAAGCAGAGGTGATATAATTGCCCACCGTCTATCTTAACTTCCATTCCTTTCCATTCCAGTCGTCGCATGATGTTTTCGAGGGTGGCACTGAAGAATTTTGGTGAAATGGTATCACCCTGCTGCATCCCTCTCTTTACATCAATGATCACTTCCTTGTAGAATGGTGAGATCCTGGTGGTGAATCCACAATATAGCTCTCAGAGGATTTTGACCTACTGAATTTGAACGCCCTGTTTGGCCAAGCCTTCGATTACTGCCTCAGTCTCAACAGAATTGAAGGCCTTCTTTAAGTCGATGAACGTTAGACAGAGTGGCATCTTGAACTCTAGTGAAACTTCAATCAGTTTGGTCACAGTGTGGTCTATTGTGCTGAATCCCCTTCGGATTCCTCTTTCCCCTTTGGAAACTCTTGAGCTCTTTCTTCAATATAGTGTGGCGTGAGCCTCAGGCAACCACTAGCTAATGTCTGAGCTCACAAAGCTGTGCAGAGATGCGATAAAGGAAGACCTCCAAGAAAGAAGAGCAGCAGTGTTGGCCAGTGCAGCAGAAGCCGGGAAAAGTATTTGCAACTCTCGCCTGTCCTTCACCAACTACAAGACCAAGATGACTGCCCTCCGACATCCCGATGGATGTATCACATCCTCCTGAAAGGCAATGGAGAGGATTATTCACGACTTCTACTCGGATCTCTTTGACAGCCATGTCCACCTGCCCACACACCAAATTCCGCGGGATGGATATGTCATTCCCAATGTCCTCCCTTCTGAAATCCGACAAGCCATTTTGTTGGTGAAGACGTGTACAGCACCTAGTCCGGAAAAGGTCAGACCTGAACACCTGAAGAATCTACTGCCAGTATTCATCAATACACTGGCCCAACTCTTCACATGCTACCTGTCTGAATGCAAGGTTCCGTCCCAGTGGAAAACCAGTAGGACCGTTCTGTTGTACAAGAAGGGAGACATCCACGACATCAACAACTATCACCCAATTTGCCTGCTGTATGTCATCTACAAGTTGTTCACTCGTGTCATGCTGAAGAGAATAGGCAGAACACTAGGCAAAGGACAACCATGCGAGCAAACCGGGTTTTAAAAAATATCATTGATTATAAGGGAAAGAAACAATTCTTTGCTCTGACTCCATTTCCTTCCCCACCCCAAGTTCTCATGATACCCCAATCTTTCTTCATTTAAAAACATCTCAAAGGTAGTACAGATTTTCCTATTTGGCCCCTGCCTTTGACTCTGAGTGTTCTTCCACTGGCACTTCTCTCCCTGGAGTCACAGTGACAGGGACTGTCAGGCTTGGCAGTTGCTTCTTAGTCCTACTTAATTGTTGGTCGGAATTGGACAGTGCTGATCCCCTAGCCCTTGGGGAATTATTGACTTCTCCTTTCGGTTTTCTTGGAATAATTCCTGACTCTGAATGACCCTCCTGTTTTACTTCTTCCCATTCATCTCTTTTCTAACATAGATATTTGTCCTCCTTCCTTCTTTCCTTCCTTCCTGCCTTCTTCCTTTTGCACCCTCACTCTTCCCCTTTTCCACCCTCACTGCTGTTTATTGCAGTTATTAGCAGTCTGTTGCTTTTCCTGTAGTTCTTATTAGTGTGTTTCTGTCTTTATTTAGGGAACATCCATGTTTTCTCTTGCCAAGACTATCATATTATCATTTTTATTTTTATGTTATTTTTTTAAATTTATTTTATTCTTTAATTAGTGAATCACCATGAGGGTACAGATACAGATTCACTCATTTTCAAGCTTGTTTTTCCCTCATATAATGTTCGCAAACACACCCCTCCACCAGTGCCCATTCTCTACCACCAATAAACCCAGTTTTCCTCCCACCCCCCAATCCCATCTCCCCCGCCACCCTGACTCTGTGGCAGGGTATTCTCTTCTGTTCTCTCTCTCCAATTGGGTGTTGTGGTTTGCAATAGGGGTATTGAGTGGCCATTGTGTTCAGTCTCTAGTCTACTTTCATCACGAATCTCCCTTCCCGTGTGAAATCTCCAACCACATTTTACTTGGTGTTCCCTTCTCTATCTGAGCTGCCTTTTTCCCCAGCATGTGAGACTGGCTTCCAAGCCATGGAGCCAACCTACTGGTACTTATTTCTACTATTCTTAGATGTTAGTCTCCTACTCTGTTATTTTATATTCCACATATGAGTGCAATCTTTCTATGTCTGTCTCTCTCTTTCTGACTCATTTCACTGAGCATAATACTTTCCATGTTGATCCACTTATATGCAAAGTTCATGACTTCATTTTTTCTAACAGCTGCATAGTATTCCATTGTATAGATATACCAGAGTTTCTACAACCAGTCATCTGTTCTCAGACACTCAGGTTTTTTCCAGATTCTGGCTATTGTAAATAGTGCTGCGATGAACATACTAGTGCAAATGTCATTTCGACTATATTTTTTTGCTTCTTCGGGGTATATTCCCAGTAGTGGGTCAAATGGGAGCTCAATTTCTAATTTTTTTTTTTTTTTTTGCTCTTTGGGTCACACCTGGCGATGCACAGGGGTTACTCCTGGCTCTGCACTCAGGAATTACTCCTGGCGGTGCTCAGGGGACCATATGGGATGCTGGGAATTGAACCTGGGTCAGCCGCGTGCAAGGTAAACGCCCTACCCACTGTGCTATTGCTCCAGCCCCCTCAATTTCTAATTTTTTAAGAAGCGTCCATATTGTTTCCCCAAAGGTCTGAACCAGTCAGCATTACCACCAGCAGTGTAGAAAGGTCCCTTTCTCCCCACATCCTCTCCAACAGCGGTTGCTTTTGTTCTTTTGGATGTGTGCCATTCTCTGTGGTGTGAGGTGGTATCTCATGGTTGTTTTGATCTCCATCTACCTGATAATTAGTGATGCAGAGCACTTTTTCATGTGCCTTTTGGCCATTCGTATCTCTTCCTTGGTAAAGTTTCTGTTCATTTCTTTGGCCCATTTTCTGATGGGGTTGGATGTTTTCTTCTTGTAGAGTTCAACCAGTGCCTTATGTACCCTTGATATCAACCCCTTATCGGATGGGTATTGGGTGAATATCCTTTCTCACTCTGTAGACTGTTTTTGTATTCTGGTCACTGTATCTTTTGGTTGCAGAAGCTTCTTAGTTTAATGTAGTCTCATTTGTTTATCTCTGTGTCCTCTTGGTTGGTCAGTTGCATGTTATTTTTGAAGAAACCATTAGCTTCAATATCGTGGAGCATTTTGCCGACCTTCTCTTCAATGTAACTTATGGTTTGTAGTCTGATGTTTAGGTCTTTAATCCATTTTGATCTGATTTTTGTGCATGGTGTCAGGTCGAGGTCTAAACCCATTCTTTTGCATGTGGTTGTCCAGTTGTGCCAGCACCATTTGTTAAAGAGGCTTTCTTTGCTCCACTTCACATTTCTTGCTCCCTTATCAAAGATTAGATGGTCATACATTTGGGGTTGTGTGTAGGGATATTCCGTTCTGTTCCATTGGTCTGTGGCTCTGCCTTTGTTTCAGTACCATGCTGTTTTGATTATTACCACTTTGTAGTAAAGTTTGAGGTTGGGGAGGGTGATGCCTCTCATCATCTTTTTCCCAAGAATTGTTTTAGCAGTCCGTGGGCGTTTGTTGTTCCATATGAATTTCAGGATTGCTTGATCCATTTCTTTGAAGAATGTCATGGGTATCCTTATAGGGATCGTGTTGAATCTGTATAATGCTTTTGGGAGTATTGCCATTTTGACAATGTTGATTCTCCCTAATCATGAGCAGGGCATATGTTTCCATTTCCTCACGTCCTCTTTTATTTCATGGAGTAGAGTCTTGTAGTTTTCTTTGTAGAGATCTTTTACTTCCTTAGTTAAGCTGATTCCGAGGTACTTGATTTTCTAGGGCAAAATTGTGAATGGGATTGCTTTTTTCACGTCCCTTTCCTCTGTCTCATTGTTTGCATATAGGATGGCCATGGATTTTTTGGTATTGATTTTATAGCCTGCAACTTTACTGTACAAGTCTATTGTTTTTAAGAGTTTCTTAGTAGAGGATTTAGATTTCTCTAGATATAGTATCATATCGTCTGCAAATAGTGAGAGTTTGATTTCTTCCTTTCCTATCTGGATGCCCTTAATATCTTTTTCTTGCCTAACAGTTATTGCAAGTACTTCCAGTACTATATTGAACAGAAGTGGTGAGAGTGGTCATCCTTGTCTTGTTCCTGATCTTAGAGGAAAGGCCCTTAGTTTTTCCCCATTGAGGACAATGCTTGCCATAGGCTTGTGGTAGATGGCTTCAACTATCTCGAGAAAAGTTCCTCCAAAACCCATTTTGGTGAGGGTTTTCATCATGAACGGATGTTGGATCTTGTCAAATGCTTTCTCTGCATCTATTGATATGATCATACGGTTTTTATCTTTACTCTTGTTGATATGATGGATTATGTTGATTGATTTCCGAATGTTAAACCATCCTTGTTTGTATCCCTAGGATAAATCCCACTTGGTCATGGTGTATGATGTTTTTGATGAGATGTTGGATCCTATTTGCTAATATTTTGTTGAGGATCTTCGCATCCGTGTTCATCAGGGATATTGGTATATAATTTTCTTTCTTAGTGGTGTCTTTGTTTGCTTTTGGTATTAGGGAGATACGTGCTTCATAGAAACTATTTTGGAGAGTTCCTGTTTTTTCAATTTCCTGGAAAAGCTTGAGGAGAACTGGAAACAAGTCCTCTTTAAATGTTTGGAAGAATTCGCCAGTGAATCCATCTGGACCTAGGCTTTTGTTTTTCGGGAGACTTTTGATTACAGTTTCAATTTCCTTGATATTAATGGGTGTATTCAGGTATTCCAAGTCTTCTTGGTTCAGTCTTGGGAGATTGTAGGAGTCAAGGAATTCATCTATTTCCTTTAGGTTCTCTTGTTTTGTGGCATATATACTTTAAAAGTAGTCTCTGATGATGTTTTGAATTTCATTGGTTTCTGTAGTGATGTCCCCCTTTTCATTCCTGATTCGGTTTATTAGGGTTCTTTCTTTCTTTGTGAGTCTTGCTAGTGATTTATCAATCTTGTTTCTTTTCTCAAAGAACCAGCTCTTGGTTGCATTGACCTTTCGGATTGTTTTCTGGGTTTCCATGTCATTAATTTCTGCTCTAATTTTTATTATTTCCTTCCATCGGTCTGGTTTGTGTTCCTTTTTCTGGTCCTTTTCTAAGGCCTTGAGCTGTGAATTCAAGCTATCTGTGTAGGCCCTTTCTTCCTTCCTATAGAATGCTTGCAGAGCTATAAATTTTCCCCTTACCACAGCTTTAGCTGCGTCCAATAGGTTTTGGTAGCTCTTCATTTTCATTTGTTTCGAGGTATCTCTTGATTTCTTCCTTGATTTTCTTACTGACCCACTCAGTGTTCAACTCTGAGCTGTTTAATTTCCAGGTGTTTGCTTTGATTCTCTGCATCTGTGTGTGGTTAGCTTCTATCTTCAGCGCATCATGATCTGAGAAGGTAGTTTATACAATTTCTATTTTTCTGATTCTATCAAGGTATGTTTTGTGGCCCAGTACATGGTCTATTTTGGAAAATGTTCCATGTGCACTGGAAAAGTTGTGTATTCTTTCGTTTTGGGGTGTAAAGCCCTGTATAGGTCTATTAGGCCTCTCTCTTCAATTTTTTTCTTCAGTGTCAGTATTTCCTTGGTGAGTTTTATTCTTGTCGATCTATCCAGAGGTGATAAGGCGGTGTTGAAGTCTCCGACTACTATTGTTCTGCTAGCAATGTCCTCCTTAAAGTCTGTTAGGACTTGTTTTAAGTATTTAGCTGGTCTCTCATTAGGTGCGTATACGTTTAAGACTGTGATTTCTTCCTGTTGTACATATCCCTTGATAAATAGAAAGTGACCTTCACTGTCCCTTCTAATCTTTTTTCAACCTGAAATCTATGTTGTCGGACATTGGTACGGCAACCCCAGCTTTTTTGTGTTGTTTGCTTGCAGGATTGTTTCCCATCCATTGACTTTGAGTCTGTGTTTGCTCTGACTGTTCAGGTGTGTTTCTTGTAGGCAGCAGAATGTTGGGTTTTATTTCCGAATCCATTTTGCCACTCTGTGTCTTTTAATTGGTGCATTTAGGCCATTGACATTGAGAGACATTATTGTTGTGGGACTTTGTGTCATCTTTTTGCGGGGTTTGTTGTTCTTGTCGGGTTTTTCCTTGTCTTACAAAAGCCCCTTTAGTCCTTCTTTTAAGCTTGGTTGTGAGTCTATGAAGTTCCTTAGTTGTTGTTTATCCATGAAATTGTGTATGGTTCCTTTGAGTTTGAGTGAGAGCTTAGCCAGATAAAGTATTCTTGGTGAGGCGTTCATGTCATTGAGTTTTTTCACTATATCCCACCATTGTCTTCTGGCTTGGAGGGTTTCCTCTGATAAGTCTGCTGTGAATCTAATGGGTGCTCCTTTGTATGTGATTTCTTTTTTTGATCTTACTGCTTGCAGTATTGTATCTCTATCCATGGCATCCATCTTTCTGACTATGATATGTCTTGGAGTCTTTTTATTAGGGTCCTTTCTAGCTGGCACCCTTCTGGCTCCTAGGATCTGAACATCTGCCTGATCCACCTCTAGGAACTTTTCAGCAATGATTTCTTTAATTGTGGCTTTCTCATTAGGGTTGCCTCCCTGTCCTTCTGGAACTCCAATGATTCTTATGTTATTCCTCTTGGCATCATCCCCTAGGTCTCTGATTCGCCCTAGAGCTATTTTAAGATCTTTTCCAATTGTTTGTTGTAGCCTGTGGGATTTCTGTTGCTCATCTTCAAGCTCGCTAATTCTCTCTTCAGCTGTAGCCATTCTACTGTTGAGGGCTCCCACTGTGTTTTTTATTTCGCTTACTGTGTCTTTTATTCGTGACATTTCTGAATGTAGCTTTCCTATTTCTGCTCTCATTTCTTCCCGTAATTTCTTCACTGACTGCTCCACCGTTTCTTTAAGCTCGATGAACATTCTCAGAATTTCTTCTCTGAATTCTTTATCAGAGAGATCACATTTGTGGGAAACCCCTGCTGAGGCTTCTGGACTCTTCTTCGTCCTCTCCTTGCTGTGGGGATTTGCGCTGTTTCTTCATGCTGTCACGGTTGTATGGAGGTGGGACCTTCAAGTTCACTAGAGCTAATCTCTCTTTTCGTGAGTTTTCGATATTTCAGTAAAATTGGAGTTGGCTAGTGGTTAATTTAGTCTTTTGTGTTTGAGGTAACTGGGGAGATCTCCACAAAGTTAGTTAATGGGGATTGGGAGGTCTGTCAAGTACACTAGAATAGGGGAAAATAACTGTGGCTGCTCCCGGCGACCACGCCCACTGAAGCGGGGCCTCGCCCACTACCAAAGAGGTCACACCCCTTTTGGCCACTGGTCACTGGCTGGAGATCCGGTCGGGGGGCTGGACACACAGCGCAGGCACCACGGCTGAGAAGCTCAGTGAGGGAAAGAAGCGCACCTGGATGAGGAAGCAAGAGGTGCAGGCTTAGTGCGGCGAGGGGACGGAGTCCCTGTCTGCTGGACACTGGCTGGAGATCGGGTCCCGGGGCCACACGCATGGCCCACGGGCACCGACGGCTGGGAAGCTCCCATATTATCATTTTTAGTCTCCAATATCTGTATCACATCTACTCCATTCCTCCCTCCCTCTCTCCCTCCTTCTCTCCCTCCCTCTCTCCTTCCTTCCTTCCTTCCTTCCTTCCTTCCTTCCTTCCTTCCTTCCTTCCTTCCTTCCTTCCTTCCTTCCTTCCTTCCTTCCTTCCTTCCTTCCCTCCTTCCCTTCCTTCCTTCCTTCCTTCCTTCCTTCCTTCCTTCCTTCCTTCCCTCCTTCCCTCCCTTCCTTCCCTCCTTCCTTCCTTCCTTCCTTCCTTCCTTCCTTCCTTCCTTCCTTCCTTCCTTCCTTCCTTCCTTCCTTCCTTCCTTCCTTCCTTCCTTCCCTCCTTTCCTCCCTCCCTCCCTCCCTCCCTTCCTTTCTTCCTTCCTTCCTTCCTTCCTTCCTTCCTTCCTTCCTTCCTTCCTTCCTTCCCTCCTTTCCTCCCTCCCTCCCTCCCTTCCTTCCTTCCTTCCTTCCTTCCTTCCTTCCTTCCTTCCTTCCTTCCTTCCTTCCTTCCTTCCTTCCTTCCTTCCCTCCTTTCCTCCCTCCCTCCCTCCCTTCCTTCCTTCCTTCCTTCCTTCCTTCCTTCCTTCCTTCCTTCCTTCCTTCCTTCCTTCCTTCCTTCCTTCCTTCCTTCCTTCCTTTCTTCCTTCCCTCCTTCCCTCCCTTCCTTCCTCTCTTCCTTCCTCCCTCCCTTCCTCCCTCCCTCCCTTCCTTCCATCCATCCTTCTTTTTTGTCCTTCCTTCCTAAGAAAGCAATTGTCTTTTATTGGTTACTTAGATTTTTCCATGTATTTAAAATTCAATATCTCTGACTATGTATCTTTTCTACAGCATCATGAGTTTGTCACCTCAATTTGTGGTATTCTTCCAAGTTGACAAGCTACCTGAAGGTCCTCTTTTCCTTCTCTCTTTTTCTTTCTCACCCCCCTTTTCTTCTTCACTCTTCCCCTTTTCTACCTTCCTGTTTATTGCAGTTATTTACAGTCTGTTGGTTTTTCTGCTGTTCCTATTAGTGTGTTTCTCTCTTTATTTAGGGAACATCCGTGGTTTCTCTTGCCAAGACTATCATATTTCCTTTTTTGTCTTTAATATCTGCATCACATCTGTTCCATTATTACTGACCCCTGATCTCTCTTGGGAATTCTGACTGTTGCTGAGAAACCCCACTGGTTCTGTGAAGCATAAGAATAAGCACCAAGAAGGGATAAGTGTTAGAACACTGTATGGCTTTAACACAATCATGAGCAACTTTGGAACTGTATATCTCACAGTGATGCAACAGAAAATGATAAAAAGATAAAAGATAAAAACTTAATGAAGACAGAAAATAGAATAAACACCAAACTCTTCAGGCAGAAGAGTTTAACAATGAATTTTATTGTCTCATCTTCTCTTTCAGTTTGTCAGTCCAACTTTCTGTCTTTGAGTCCATGCACAACCTTTGAGCGTTCTGCAAAAATTATGTGTCACATTAACCAGATACCAGCAGTGATCCGAGGAACTCTCCGCTTCCTTACCTCTCTTGCTTTGTTCCTGCTATTCCCAAGGATTGCCTGTTAGGTTTTCTCAGTCCCCCCAAACAACCAAGACTTATCTCGTTATAATCAACCTTTATTTATTTTGTTCCCAGACACAGTGTTTGGATTTCTCAATTATTGACTTTTAACACTGGTGTCCGCCTCTTGACTCATCAAGCTATTGTGCTCCCTTCCCATAGGTTAGGTGCGGGATCCTATTTGTTGGCACATTTGTCTCCTATGATGGATTGAATGCTGTGGTGAATCCAGCTTTCAGTGCTTAGTACCTGCTTTGCCTAGGGATATGAACAATAAATGCTTTCTAAATTCATTTTTACTGAAATGAGAAGCAGCCTGAATGCATAATGAAAAATATTTTGGGTAGAATATGAGGAAGTTTTTATTGCAGTGCTGTTACAGAGTTATTAAGCGAGTTTGGAAAGTGTAGTTCTATCCAGGATGTTGCTGCTTCTGGGGTTTATTACCCAGTGATTAGTTGTTAACATTTTGAAAAATTGTGTCATTTCTTATTGGCACACAAAAAATGACATTTTAAAGATATCAGTGTGTAACAGAGTTTGTTGTTTGCTTCCAGCAGTTGTTTTTCTCTCATATGGAGCCCTGGGGATAAATCCTGGGTCAGCTGAGTGCAAGGCAGTGCCCTACCTGCTGTCTTATCTCTCCAGCCAGGGTCATACTTTCTGGCAGTGAACTCACACCTTTCAGTTGTGGTGTATGCTGGAGTTGCACCCACTTAGTTTTGGTGCTTGAATAATACCTGACCCTAAATGCAGAGTGACAGGAATTACTTATGATGCCAGCAATCCTGGATCATGGCAGAGCTGCCAGGTACAAGCAGCAGAGCCTTTGGACTGTGCTTGGCATAGGTGGCAGCATCAGGAATCAAACTCATGGCCTTTCAATTGCCGCTGAGCCAGTTCTTTGGAGCCTGTGTTACAGCATACTTCTTAGGAAGAGCCGAGAATAAGAATTTTAGTGCCTATGTTTGAAGAGCAGACATTTAAGAATAGAAGTACAAAATGAAGGTTTAAAAAAGTTAAATTAAGTAAATTCAGTTATTGTTATTCTGATTTGCAATGATTGGGCTCAGATTTGATTTTCTAATCTAGAAAGTTCCTCTAAACTACATTTCCAGTTTGATAGACACCATACTCAATATGTGATGTGCTTCACTTTGGTGATGTTGTTGTTCAGTTTTATCAGATATTGTGAGCATTTTGTAAAACGAATGTCACTGATAGCTGGAAGAACTGTGTGTATCTCAGAGCTCTGCCGCCTCTAAGGACATAGGCTGACTTGCTACAGCGTGCCTGTTCATTCATAAGGTTGTATATCATGTGCACATAGCAGTAAGAACATATTACTGCAACCACTTTCAACATAGTCCAAAAAAAGAATCTGCATCTCCTTGGCTATTCTTTTTATTATCTCATACTTAAATTTTTTAGTATATGTGCTCCCAAGCGAGCTCATTGAGGTTTCTCGAGAGTTCAAGATGCCGCTCTGTCTGATGGTCATCGATTTAAAGTAAGCCTTTGATTCTGTTGAGACTGAAACGGTCATTGAAGCCCTAACCAAACAGGGTGTTCAAATTCAGTATATCAGGATCCTCCTCAAGCTGTATTATGGATTCACCACCAGGATCTCACTATTCTACAAGGAAGTGATCATTGACATAAAGAGAGGGTTTTGGAAGGGTGATACCATTTCACCGGAACTCTTCAGTGCCACCCTTGAGAACGTCATGCGATGACTGGAATGGGAAGGAATGGGAGTGAAGATGGATGGTCAGCAACCACACCACCTTTGCATTGCTGATGACATTGTTCTCATAACACCAAACATTAGTCGAGTAGCACGAATTCTGGCCGACTTTGACCATGAGTGTGGAAAGGTTGGACTGCAGCGGAATCTTACGAAGACAATGTTCATGAGAAATGGACTAGTTACTGATGTTCCATTTGTCCTCAACAGAACAAACATCTCCGAATGCAGCAGTTATGTATACCTAGGTAGAGAACTCAACATGACAAATGACCTGGCACCCGAGCTGCACAGGAGGAAGAGAGAGGTGTGGAACACCTTCAAGAGCATCGAAGAAGTGGTTAAGAGTATGAAGACCCTCCGGCTCTGGGCACATCTTTTCGACTCCACCGTTCTTCCTGCACTAACATACTCCTCAGAGACCTGGGCCCTATGGAAACAGGATGAGAAGGCTATTCGGGTTTCCCAAAGGGGAATTGAAAGAGCTATGCTTGGAGTATCACGTTTCACTCAATGAGAGGAGGAATCTGGAGTCCGGACCTCCATTGACTATCAAGGATCAGGGACGCTGCCTTGTTTGCCAAGGCATCAAAAATCAGATGGGCCGACACGTAATGCAATTTGGAGACGACCACTGTACTGGAGCTGTTACCAGCTGGATTCCACGGGATGTCAAAAGACCACGTGGCCACCCACCTATGAGATGGTCAGACTTCTTCGTCAAGACCCTGAACGAATGGTTTGAGGCTCTTTGTGTCCCTGGAGGCAGCAGACACCACTGGGCTACACTAGCACTCAACAGGGACGAATGGAGACGTTGCTGGCGCCCGCTTGAGTAAATGATGAGCAACGGGATGACAAGTATACAAGTGCTAGTTAAATTTGCTTTTCTTAGAAGTTGAAACATTTCCCAGTCCACAGTTAAAGTTTCTGTGAAGTTGTACTTGTCCTGTATTGTGAGTGTCTGGCAGCATCTCTGGTTCCAGTGTGGATATGTCTTACCCACCATTATGTGTGTATCTGTATGTGTGTGTTTGGGGAGGGGAATGTGCAGGGTGATTCCTATGGCCCTGTACCTGGGGTCTCAGGAAGGAAGTATAAAAGGCATGCTGTAAGAATATAACCTGCACAGTGACTTACCAGTAGAATCCTGTCAGTAGAAACAGCATTGCAGGAAGCAGTGCACACTTAGAGGCAATTAGAAACCAGCTCCTAATATTGCCTTGGCCAATGAACTCGGCTCAAGCATCTTGCCCTCTTGACATTCTACTTGAACTGTCTTACATTCTTTGTGTGCGTGTGTGCGCGTGTGTGTGCGTGTGTGTGTTCTTCTCAAATTCCTGCCTTTGCTTTTGCCAATTTGATGAATGCTCCTACAAACCTCAGTGTGTGTAAGGAAGATCGAAACAAACTGCAGTAGTGTCAGGTGTCCTCTCAGGTGCAAGCTGCAACTTTTGGGGGGTAGATCCTCATTTATTTTCCATCAGCCTTATTCTTCTTTCCCATATGTGTCCATGGAAGAAACGTCTAAGGCCTTCCTACCCAGTGGGTAAGTGGTTCCTTTGCATTCAGTGGCCTGGGCACTGGGAGCTACAGAGTCATCTTCCATGGTGCTCAGGTCTTGGGCAGGGAACTGCTGGTCCAGCACAAAGGGCACCTGCACCATTCAGATCTGTCTGCAACCTCAGGCTGAGAATCAGTAAATGGACAGGCTGGGGCAGTCCGTTCACCCTGAATTTCCTCCCTGGTCACAGCCTTCTTGGAGGCAGCTGGCTTGTGCTTTTCAGTGTCGTCAGAATCTCTGGAGAAGCACAGGTCAGGCCTCTAGTGGGTGTTCACTAGAGACAGTGCTTCGCATGAGCCAGGACCACCATCCACCACATGAGACCCACCGCGTGAGCATTCTTTTGGGGATCTTAAAGCAGGAACTACCAAGTTGATTAAAAATAAAGGTCAGGTCATCCCTCAGACCCAAGTAGGGAACAAAACAACACATAAGATATCAGATCGTATTTCCAATTTTTTTCATAATTTCTAAACTTACACGTAAAGCATTTTGATTTGTGGCAAGGATCACCATCAAACTCTACTTGCTGGGCCAGAGAACCTTGTGGTGTTAGCAGAGCAGAGTGCCAGCACTTGAGAGCCCATCTTACAAGTTGCTACTTTTTGTGAAATAAGTTGTAGTTTTTGTTCATCTGTAAATTTAGCTGAGAACTACAGATGAAGGTGAGGAAATATTTACTTCACCTTCATCTGTAAAGGAAATACAACTTCTCTCTCTTCCTCTCATGACTGTTTATTTCCAAATTGATCCGAATTTGTAGGGACACTGAGCTGGTGGTGCCCAAAAGGAAATAATCCAGATAGCCAGAACATTAGGACAGGGCAGGTTCTGAGGAGTTACCTCATTTCTTATTTGCTTCAGGGTATCCCCTGGAGGTGGTCATAAGATAGTTTCTTGTTGCCTCCAGGGTTCTGATGAATCATTAATTTCAGTCTTCCTTAGTACACAGCTGCAGGCTATGAAATTGTGCTACTGCCGCTGCTGCCAGTGCATGAACTTGGCTCCTTGGAAACGGCTACTTGAGCTTCCTTGTTCAATGTTGACCCCTTTGCGTTCAGTGTTGCCCTACAAGAGACATGAGGACCAGGCACTTGTAGCTACTTTTGTCTTTGTTATGTAAGTAATACACTGAACAAATAAAAAGAATATTTTGTACATCAAATCTATTAACCTTTGTCTTGCAGTGCATGTTGGACCTCATTATTTTTCTTTTGTTTTTTTTGGACCACATCCGGCGGTGCACAATTTTACTCCTGCTTTGTGCTCAGGGATCTCTCCTCGTAGGCTCAAGGGACCTTAGATGGAGTGTCGGGGATCCGACGTAGTTGGCTGTGTGCAAGGCAAATGCTCTACCTGCTGTACTATCGCTCAGGCCCACGGCCTCATTCTTTAACACAATTATCTGAATTTCTTTATTTTCTTTTTATTCATATGTAAACATGTATCATTTTAGTTCCAAAGGAAATCTAAACTGTACTTTAAAGGTGGCTAACTTAATATTTACTAAAATAGTGACATATAATCTCCATAACCATTAGTTGTATCTGTTAAATTTTCCCCAACTTTGTACTACGTTAGGGGTTGCATATATTTATTTTTCTTTCTTCCCTGTAGTATATAATGTAAAAATTTGAATAGGTCCAGGACCATCAATACCTTACTTTTGGTTATCAGTATGTGTTGTTAACATCACTTTTAAAAGTTTTAGTCAAATTTATACAAATACCATCAATTTCTCTGCAGACTTAATTTTATTGTGCCTTTAAGTGTAGCACTGTAGTCCCGTTGTTCATTGATTTTGCTCGAGCGGGCACCAGTCTCCATTGTGAGACTTGTTACTGTTTTTGGCTTATCAAATATGCTACGGGTAGCTTGCCAGGCTCAGTTGTGCGGGTGGGATGCTCTAGGTAGCTTTACGGGCTCTCCAAGAGGATGGAGGAATCGAACCCGGGTCTGCCACGTGCAAGGCAAACGACCTAAACGCTGTGCTGCCACTCTACTGCACCCTTCTGACAGCTCAGCTGGTAGAGCAGAGGACTGTAGACAGCTTTTAAGTGTAAAAGCACTAATCTATTTAATTATTTAGAACCTTTGAAACACTGTGATTTCTAAAGTTCTTCATAGTACAGCAGTTTCAGGCATTCAGTCATTAAGTCCCACCAGAGGGGCCACCTCCCCACCAGTGTCGCCGATTTCCAACCACCCCAAACCTGTCCCCTTAGCAGGCACAGACAGATTTGCTTCATGTTGATTGTTGCATCAAATTTGAAAGGGAATTATTAGAAAACAGATCAATAAAAGTCAATTTATGATCATTGTGGTTATATCTTGCGAAGGTGTTACCAAAGTCATGGTCTGAGGACTTACTGAGCTGGCCGGTGTTGGTCGAGCCATTTGTATCACTGCTTTTTGCTCAGTGTGGGCTTCTGCAGACTTTCCCATCAAATTTGCTGTGCTCCTACTGGGCTGGTGGTGCTGTGAAATATGGAGGAGGTGTCACTCCAGCATGCTCTGGGAGCTATTGAGCAGGGCCGCTCTGTCAGAGGAGATTGGTGTACAAGTACTGGGTCTCACTGTGAGGGACTCCCAGGGGCCACAGAGTCTGCAGATTGAGTTATCTGGGACAATTCTTCACCTTAGCTTCTTTTCTAAAGGTAGCACTGTTGCCTTGTTGTTCATCAGTTTGCTCGAATGGGCACCAGGAATGTTTCCATTATGAGACTTGTAACTGTTTTTGACATATCGAACATGCCATGGGGAGCTTGCTAGGCTCTGCCATGCAGGCAGGATACTCTCGGAAGTGTACCTGGCTCTCCGAGAGGGATGGAGGAATCAAACCCAAGTTGACTGCATGCAAGGCAGACACCCTACCTGCTGTGCTATTGCTCCAGTCCATTTTCAGTATTAATTTAATAGGAATTTGTGTGTGACAAGCTGAAACAATATATTTTTTAAAATTTATTCTTTTATTGAATCACCATGTGGAAAGTTACAAAGCTTTCAGATTTAAGTCTCAGTTATACAATGCTCGAACACCCATCCCTTCACCAGTGCACATATTCCACCACCAAGAATCACAGTATGCCTACCCCCCATCTCCCCACTTTCCCAGCCCCCCACCTCACCTGTGTAACTGATAAATTCCACTTTACTTTGATTACATTCAATATTTCAACAAAAACCTCACTATTATTGTTTGGAGTTTCTCCCCCCAAAGTTGGACCTGCTGAAAAGGAAGAATTTGATAATTTGTTTTCCATTGCTGAGAATGAAGAGATATGAGGTCGAGCGGCCGCACTAGCAGCCACACAATTTTGAATTTCTGTATTTTAGTAACTAAGTCCAGAGAAATTTTGGATTTCTGTATTTTAGTAACTAAGTCCAGCGAAATTTTGGATTTCTGTATTTTAGTAACTAAGTCCAGAGAAATTTCTGCCGAACTTGCATCATTGCAAGCTCTATGCTACTTTATATTCCACATGAGTGCAGTCTTTCTATGTCTGTCTCTCTTTCTGACTCATTTCACTCAACATGATACTTTCCATGTTGATCCACTTGCATGCAAATTTCATGACTTCATGTTTTCTGACAGCTGCATAGTATTCCACTGTGTAGATGTACCAGGGTTTCTTTAACCAGTCATCTGTTTTGGGGCACTCTGTTTTTTCCCAGGTTGTGGCTATTGTAAACAGTGCTGCAATGAACATATAAATGCAAATGTCATTTCTATTATACCTTTTTGCCTCTCTGGGATATATTCCTGGGAGTGGTATTGCTGGGTCAAATGGAAGCTCGATTTCTAATTTTTTGAGAATCATCCATATTGTTTTCCAAAAGGGCTGAACCAATCGGCATTCCCACCAGCAGTGAAGGAGAGTCCTTTTCTCCCTACATCCATGCCAACACCAGTTGCTTTTGTTTTTTTGGGATGTGGGCCAGTCTTTGTGGTGTGAGATGATATCTCATTGTTGTTTTGATCTGCATCTCCCTGATGATTAGTGATGTTGAAAATTTTCTCATTTGCCTCTGAGCCATTCGGATTTCTTCTTTGGGAAAGTTTCTGTTCATTTCATCACCCCATTTTTTGATTGGGTTGGCAGTTTTCTTCTTGTGGAGTTCAACCAGTGCATTGTATATCCTTGATATCAACCCCTTATCAGATGGGCACTGCGTAAATATCCTTTCCCATTCTGTAGATTGTTTTTATATTTTGGTCACTGTTTCTTTTGAGGTGCAGAAGCTTCTTAGTTTGAGATCAATCAGTCACAATCACAATATCCCGTTAATCACTGATGGGCTCTGTAACCTCTCTTTTCGTCCTTTCCCTGAGATCTTAGAAGTCTATCTCGACTTGGCCCTCCTAACGATGTTGCACTGAGGGCTCTTCAGGGTCAGGGGAATGAGATCCAGCTTGTTACTGGATTTTGCATATGAATACACATGGGAAACTTGCAAGGCTGTCCCATGTGGGCAGGAAACTCTCCGATGATTGCTAGTTTCTCCCAGAGGGAGAAGTAGACCAAAGATATCGCTTCTGAGAGCTTGCTTTTAAGTCTCTCTCTCTCT
Organism: Sorex araneus; assembly: GCF_027595985.1. Taxonomy (NCBI): domain Eukaryota; kingdom Metazoa; phylum Chordata; class Mammalia; order Eulipotyphla; family Soricidae; genus Sorex; species Sorex araneus. The sequence continues at coordinate 327,099,545 of NC_073303.1, forward strand.
GAATGTTGGCTGTTGATGGGATCACACACACCTGGATTCCTCTGCCAGTACCTTCATGCATGAGGACTGTCCGAACGTGTAGCGAGGAGCCTCCAGCATGTCTGTAGCTAGGTTCCGGTGATCTTCGGCCACTGGGAGCTCTGCTCGGGATGGGGAGGGATGCTGGAGCCCATCCCCTCCGAGGGGCCCTTAGTTTGAGATCGTTCCATTTATTTATCTGTTTTCACTTGCTTGGCAGTGGCGTGTCATCTTTGAAGATATCTTTGAAGATACTTTGAAGATACATCTTTGAAGACACTGGCTTCAGTGTCTTGGAGGGTTTTGCCGGCCTTGTGAGACAATATTTTATAGTGGGACTCCATAGGATTTTTTTTTATTCTTGGGATTTTGTTTAAATCCAGAAATTTCCAGAAATATGACTTCTGTAAACCTTATTTTTTTAGGATTTTAAAATAACATGCTTAATGTAATAGTCTATGTTGTAAAGAACCAGTGTAACTTTACACACATATGAACATGCACATGCCACATAATTTAGTACCTGAAATATAATAGGCATGTGTTAAGTGACAGATAATATACAAATATAGACTACATATTAGAAATGTTTGCCAAATGATTAATGATCGGGACATTTTTCTATAGCATCATTTTAGTTAAAATTAATTGACTTTAGGATTTATTAATCTGTATATAATCTGACATTCTATGGAATGAATGTCATATTTGTAATATGTTGAGAAAATTATATAGCAAATAAATCCAGTGCCTGAAGCAGATGTATCTCATAATTGCTTCCTTTTCTCCAGAAAATTGAGAAATGAGTTGGTGAAGTTAATATTTTGAATTCATGTTTGAAGCTGAAGCTGCTACTACTATTCTCCCTGCCTACCTTCCATTTTATTCATTATGCATATTTTTGGCATGGCATGATTATAGCTCAAAGGATACAATTTTGAGCAATACTAATAAAATATCTTCATTTAGGATCGTGCATTCTAATTACAAATAATCAAACTGAAATAATCGCATTCTATTAAATAATAAAGAATCTTGAAGTACAGTGATGAGTATTTGTAGTATATTGGTTTCCTGTAGAGTACTGGTACTGAAAAAGCTGTCTTGAGGCTTTCAGGAGCAGGAAATCTTGGTATTTCCTCATCTTGCTTGTAGGGACTCTAATCTGAGTTTTTTCTTTGCCTTACAGAAATATTTTTAATCTTAAAGTTCAGACTATGTTTTCTTTTTTAAATTTTTTAAAAAGGGTCATTGCATCCTTATGTAATCATAAAAGATGGTCTTAGATATGATGTACCACTGGTGAAATGGTAACATATGAAAATTGGAGCAATTGGAAATATGATTAAATTGAGAAATGACAATGTTTTAGGAACACAGCTGTAGTAGGAAATGAGATAACTGTATGTGCTTTAGAGTCGACATAGCTGTAATGTTTTATTGTAAAACACATAATTGTAATGTAGTAAAGTGTTTATTAGAAGGGTGTTGAGTAATCTTACTGGAGAATTATCAGTGTTTGTCAGATTATTCTTTCTGTTTAGAAAAATGAGATCTCATGTTCTAAAATTGGTAGCACGTCATTAAGTGCAGTACTAAGGTAATGTGTAAACACAATAAAAGGGGCAAGAGGTACTCTGTCTCTCTCCCCCGCCCCCCCCCCAAACCCGGTCAATGGCAAAGGGCAGGCGAAAGAAGGAACGAGGAACACGATGGTTGGTCTCAGTTGTGTTTATTCCAGTCCCATCTCCATTCTCCTCTGATTCTCCTCCTGCTTCTTCCTCTCCTGTGCTACTTCATTCTCCTCGCTGGATCTGGCTCTGGAACCTAAGCTTCCTGTGGCAAGGGGGACAGGACACACCAATGTTGTCCTACAGGGTAACAGACTCTGAGTTCCTCCATGAAATCACAGTGTCATGAGGTTTCCATCATGAAACCTCACTATTTTCAGAGAAAACTAGAACAATCAATCACAGCTGTTAACTTATTTGTTGCTTATTTAAATTTTGTATACAGTAGTACATGAATTGCTTGCTCTCTCTGTTTATTTTATGGCTATTGGTATATTTTTATTTATTACTATGCTTAAGGGGCTGGAGCGATAGCACAGTGGTTGGGCATTCGCCTTTCATGAGGCTGACCCGAGTTCGATTCCTCTGCCCCTCTCGGAGAGCCTGGCAAGCTACCGAGAGTACCGAGCCCATGGGGCAGAGCCTGGCAAGCTACCCGTGCGTATTGGATATGCCAAAACCAGTAACAAAAAGTCTCTCAATGAGAGATGTTACTGGTGCCCGCTTGAACAAATCGATGAGCAACGGGATGACAGTGACAGTGACAGTGACTATGCTTAAATTACTGTTTCTCTGTTGATAATTGTAGGAGTAGCAACAGAATTTTGACATATATTGTTTATTTTTTTATTTTTATTTTTTTAAATTTTTAATTAGTGAATCACCGTGAGGATACAGTTACAGATTTATACAATTTTGTGCTCATGTTTCCCTCATACAAGGTTCGAGAACCCATCCCTTCACCAGTGCCCATTCTCCACCACCAGTAAACCCATCATCCCTCCCACCCTCCCCAAACCCATCTCTCCCCACCCGACCCTGCCACTGTGGCAGGGCATTCCCTTCTGTTCTCTCTCTCTAATTAGCTGTTGTGGTTTGCAATAAAGGTGTTGAGTGGCCGCTTCTGCACCGCAAAAGATACAGTGACCAGAATACAGAGACTATCCACAGAATGGGAAAGGATATTTACACAATACCCATCAGATAAGGGGTTGATATCAATGGTATATAAAGCACTGGTTGATCTCTACAAGAAGAAAACATCCAACCCCATCAAAAAATGGGGCGAAGAAATGAACAGAAACTTTACCAAGGAAGAAATACGAATGGCCAAAAGGCACATGAAAAAGTGCTCTACATCACTAATCATCAGAGAGATGCAGATCAAAACAACCACGAGATACCACCTCACACCACAGAGACTAGTACACATCCAAAAGAACAAAAGCAACCGCTGTTGGAGAGGATGTGGGGAGAAAGGGACCCTTCTACACTGCTGGTGGGAATGTCGACTCGTTCAGCCCTTTTGGAAAACAATATGAACGATTCTCAAAAAATTAGATATATTGTTTATTTTTAATCTACTACTCAAGGGACTTCTTGGAACATCCATTGGAGCTTACAAAATGCATTGTAAATGATTAAAAGTGTACATAAAATTTCCTGCCCTAATTGATGAATTTTTATGTTTGTGATTCCATCAGGTTGCTTTATTGTCTTGGGAGGTTTCAAATATCTGACTTCGAGGTGTACTTGCCACCTGTCACCAACAATGCAATGCAATTCTGATCTTTTACCATCTGTAACATTTGCTAGAAAATTTTGCCATATGCCAGATGTTCAATGCATTTTTGACCAGTTTCTCCAAGGATAAGTGTGTGTGTGTGTGTGTGTGTGTGTGTGTGTGTGTGTGTGTGTGGCGGGGGTGGGGGGCACATGTGAACTTATCACAACACCCTTTCACCCCCACTTCTTTTATGGACAAGGAAGTACAGGCTTACAAATAAATGCTTGAAATTGTGTATAGTACTGAACTATGTATATCATATACTTTCTCCTATACACATACCTATTATAAATTTATAGATTAGACCTAATAAGATTAGAAACAACAACTAATAATAAAACAGACAATTATAACAATACAAGTCATGTTCATGTGGTCTCTGTAATTCTGTTTGTCTATTCTCTGAAAAGATCTGTAATATTTTTGGATTGTAGTTGACTGAAAAGTGAAACTGGTAATAAAAAAGAATGACTGTCATACTTGTAGACAAATATAAAATGCAGAAAGTAAAAATTAAGGAAATAATATTTACATTGATTTTATTATCCCACATAGCCAACTGCAATATTGCGCCATTTCTTTTTATTGCATTTCTATTATTATTTGTTTGTATCTGTGAATATGTGTATATGGGATCTTATATGAAAAGTATTTTATAGATAATGTTGAGTAAACTAATACCTTAATATTTTACCTTAATATTTTTCATCTATATGTTTTTAGTATCTGTGACATAGAATATAAAGTTAAAACAATTACTAATCTTTTTTGTAAGATTTTTAAAAGTACCTATTCATATAGAACATTGAGAAAGTGGGGCCGGAGCGATAGCACAGCGGGTAGGGCGTTTGCCTTGCACGCGGCCGACCCGGGTTCGATCCCCCGCATCCCATATGGTCCCCCAGGCATTGCCAGGAGTAATTCCTGAGTGTAGAGCCAGGAGTAACCCCTAAGCATTGCTGGGTGTGACCCCAAAAAAAAAAAAAAGCAAAAGAACATTGAGAAAGTATACAAAGTATGAGGAAAATTGGGAAGAAATTTTAGTGTTGTTACCTAAAGCTGACTTTATTTAAGATTTTGGTTTACATAATTTTAGTCCTTTTATTTCTGTTACATATTTTGCCAGAAGAGATCTTTGTTTTCTAAACTCCTTTTTTCCCACTTAGTAGCATATAATTAACTTAGTCTTTCTCTGCCATTAAGCAATCTTCTACAATGTAATTTTATAGCCTGTTATTAAAATGACATGTCTATGTAATGCATTTAATTAATCACCTCCTGGTGGACCTTTTAGTTTGTTTCTGTTTTATTAATATGAAAAATTCTAAAATAAGAAAAATTCTTTGTCTTTTTCTTCTGAACACATTCACTCTGCATTAAGACTAATTTCTGAGAATTGCTGGTTCAAGGTATTCTAATGCTTTTTAAGTCCTCTGACACATATTTCCATATTACCTTTTCAACACTTGTATCAGTTGACATTCATACCAGAGAGAGTGCTAAGAACAAAACAAGCTGATAAAAAATAGTTTCAGTTCATCTTAAAATTAAACAACAATTTAAGTTCATCTTAAAAATAAACAATTTCTCTTTAAATTTTAAAGAGAAAATTCAAGTAGTAGAGCACAAGTCTAGCAAGTGAAACACCTTGAGTTTGATTCCTGGGCCCACGGGCTCCGCTGAACTGCACTGGCTATGTCCCTGCTCATCCCCAGCCTGCCCTCGTGGCCCTCAAACATGGCGTGGCTGGATCCTAGGTATGGCTTGGTTGCCCTTAAAATGTGATCCGCTGAATACCCAGAGACTCCAAACACTACTTGGTGTGGCCCGTATAAAGAGACTTCTAGGAAGCTTATGTTTGTTCATTCATTGAGAAGAGTTGGAGGGAACCTATATATTATCTTCTTGAGGGTGGGATGTGGTGATATGGCTCTAAAACTTGTCTCTGGAATGGTGAGATGGTTTTGTTAAGTGTACAAGAAGAGTGAGAGGAAAGATTCGTTAGGTGATGCGTCTTCTGGTTACCGATTTAGTTTAAGTTACTTCTTGGGTTTATTTTCAATTAAATGTTAGGACTTCTGCCATTCAGTGTTTGAAACAGAGTGATTGTGTATCTCTCTCCTTCTCTCCAGCAGGTGCCCAGGAGACGTGGTCTTGGGAGCAGTACCTGAGGGAGCAGAAGGCAGTGGCTGCGCCTATCGAACTCTTTAACAAGGTGACCCCCGGTGCTTTCATGTTTTGCAGGAAACTAACTCTTAAGAGACTTCATTGAAGTAAAATAATTTGCCCAGATATCACATCAAATTATTCATTTTTATAGTCTGTACTGAAACAAATGATATAACAGAGCTAATTAGAATGTTTGTGTTTCCAAGTGTGTGGTTTGGTGAAGGACCCCCTGGGTTGGAAACCCCGGTCTGCTTCTTAGACCTAGCTCAAGTCATTCAGTCTCCACATCTCAGTTTCCTTATTCATGAACTGAGGGCATTACCGTATCTTAAATTTGAGAAGGTTTAAATCACTTGCACATGAAAAGGACAAAGCATAAGGGATGCAACTTGTGCGTAATAAACAATAAATATTAGTCTTTTTTCTATTAGCTGTTATTATTTGCCTCTCTCCATCTAAGTAGCAGATTAGAGGGCTCTACTGTGTTGATGTATAGAAGTGGTGGGGTCAAGTGCTATTTTTTTTTTCAAGTGCTATTTTTAAGGAGAATGTGTAATTCCCAATTGAATGCTCTACAGAATAGCCTATGTAGACTTGCTTGACAACTGACTCCTGCCACAGAGGACATTCCATTCCTGGGGGCGAGCTTTCCTTGTGGACATGTCATTCCCAAGGGCTAGCTTTCCTCGTGGACGTGTCATTTTTTTCCTTGTGGACATGTCATTCCCAAGGCTAGCTTTCCTCGTGGCTTCAGACCTTGTGCTGTTCTTTCTCTTCTTCTTGGTCTGTCTTTTCAGTATTTCAGGAATATTTTATATAAAGATTGCCTAAGATTTGAGTTGTACTGTGTTTTAACCAGTACAAGAAGCTACAACTTTGTATTGCTTTATTTTTTATGACATTTGTTGTTATATTTAGAACAGCTTTTTAAATGTGAGAATGTCCATTTAATCCTGAACATGGCAGTAAAACAGGGCAGGAAAGTAGAGCAAACAAGTAAAAAGAAGAGAAACGAAGTGCCAATCTTATCTCATTTAAGACATAACTAGATGTACTCTTCCAGTCTAGGTACTATGCTTTATTAGAAATGGAGTATAAAAGTCTTAGGGAAAATGAAAACATCTGCAATGTTTCTTGAATCACTCCTCACGTCAGATACTTTGGTGGGGATTTTGGAAACAAGACTCGTGGGTATTCTTGAGATCTACTCAGCTAGGCCCTCAGGGGCCTGAAAGTTGAGGCCAGCGCACCCTGTGGTGGCAAGTTAGCTGCGGGGTCAGATTCCTGTTGCCCCGTGCTGCTGTCACATGAGACTTCGAGGTTTGTTCCCCCAAACGGCATGGGTCCTTAAAAGTTAGGGAATCTCGACTTGCCTGTTTCCTCACAGTGCCTTCTCTTGAATGTGCTGATACAATTAATTGATGCTACATGACTTGACTGTGTTCAGGGCAACCCGGTGAGACACAGAGGTGCTCTCCATCCTCACTGTCACCGCAGGTGGAGGGGTGGAGTGGAGCCGACTTGCAGAGGACAGAGACTGGGCAGCTGTCATGACCCTCCAAGGGTGGAGGGAGCCAGTAAGACTCAGGCTCCAGGGACATCCAGAAGACAGGCTGAAGTCTGGGCCTGGGGGAGATCATCGTCCAGGGTCACTCACTCCTGGGGGAGATCATCATCCAGAGGCAGCCAGGGGCCACAGAGCTGTAGGAACAGGCAGTGCCTGAGGGTCGAACTCATGTCGAACAGTATTTCCCTCAAATGAGGCACACTGTTGCCGTCACTCTGTCCTCTCCTCTGACTAGGGGTACTCCCTGGGGACGTTGGGGGTTCTGTGTGTTTGATTTGTAGAGCCAGGAAAGCTTGAGTTGATGGCACCAAATGTTGGGTTCTCTTTCAGCTGCTATATGTGTCGCTCCTTTCAGCCAGGTGATTATTAATATTAGTTAGTTTCTTATTTTTTAAAAAATAATTTAAATATTTTTATAGCACCGTTTGTGTCTTTTGGAGCAACAGTCTGGCATCTGGTGTCTGGTGTTTGGGGATTACTCTGAGCTCTCTGCCTTAGGGTCATTCCAGCATTGCTTTGGGGACCATGCTGTGTCTGGGATTGGCAGAGACAGCTTCCTGTAAATCAAGCACTTTAATCTCCATAGCTTCTTCTTTAAATTCTTTCATGAGCCATTAACTCTGACGGAGGAAACCTGCAGGTTAGAGAATTTATCCCCCAGATTTTCAGTAGTAATCCGGTATTAACTTAAAAACTGCTAAGGAACAAAGGTGGGCTTTCTGTCTCTGATACAAATCCTTATGGCAGGACTGGAGGGATAGCATGAGTTAAGGCACATACCCTGTTTATATCCAATCCTGGTTCGATATCTGGTGCCACATGGTGTCCGATCATTGCCAGGTGCAGTCCTGGAAGTACCTAACTTGTGGGCTGTGACTCTGGAGGCTTTGAGCACTACTGCGGCGGCCTCGGTGATCATGGCACTGAGGAGCCAGGGGAGAATCACATCTCCAGGATATTCCATTGAACTGCAGATATTGCTGGCTGAGATCCCTTGGAGGATCACGCAGGCCTTCTGATCTCTGATTTTGTGGTCACTCACTCCAAAGTTCCTTATGGCAATATTGGGCACTGTGTAATCATCGATTATTATGGGTTGTATCACATTTCTCCATTGGGTTTAAAGAGATCTGATCAAAGAGGCATTGGAAAGTTCTAAGAGAGAGGCCATGTGAACCTGTAGTTTACAGAAGTGGGTTGTGTTTGGAAGATCTAGGGAGATAATTTTCAAACTTGACCACTGAGTGGAGATGAGTGGTGAGCAGGCGAGCAGGCAATGTGGTTTTGGATGATTTCTTTTTTTTTTTTTTTTAAATTTATTTATTTTTAATTAGAGAATCACCGTGAGGGTACAGTTACAGATTTATACACTTTTGTGCTTATACTTCCCTCATACAAAGTTTGGAACCCATCCCTTCACCAGTGCCCATTCTCCACCACCCGTAAACCCAGTGTCCCTCCCACCCTCCCCAATCCCATCTCCCCCCCACCCCACCCTGCCACTGTGGCAAGGCATTCCCTTCTGTTTTCTCTCTCTAATTAGCTGTTGTGGTTTGCAATAAAGGTGTTGAGTGGCCGCTGTGCTCAGTCTCTAGCCCTCATTCAGCCCGCAACTCCCTTCCCCCACATGGCCTTCGACTACAATGTAGTTGGTGATCGCTTCTCTGAGTTGACCTTTCCCCGGAACGTGAGGCCAGCCTCGAAGCCATGGAGTCAACCTCCTGGTACTTATTTCTACAGTTCTTGAGTGTTAGTCTCCCACTCTGTTATTCTATATACCATAGATGAGTGCAATCTTTCTATGTCTGTCTCTCTCTTTCTGACTCATTTCACTCAGCATGAAACTTTTCATGCCCATCCACTTGACTACAAAATTAAACTTTGGTACATCTATACAATGGAATACTACGCAGCTGTTAGAAAAAAGGAGGTCAAGAATTTTGTAGTCAAGTGGAGTTGGATGTTTTTTTTCTTGTAGAGTTAACCAGTGCTTTATATACCCTTGATATCAACCCTTTATTGGATGGGTATTGGGTGACTATTCTTTCCCTTTCTGTATGATATAGTTTCTTAAAATTTTATCACTGATGCCTCATCAGTGATAAAGGCTTACCAGTGAATGTAGAATAGCTTTTAATAGGTTGTACAGATAACAGGTTTACTGGGTATTTCCTATTAGAGGGACTGCCTGTGAGCCCAAACGAGAAGTATGAAGCATGAGAATGATTATGTTTGATTTGCCCTGAGGACTAAAGAAAGTGCTGCTGTTGAAACTACAGTGCTACTCTGATTCAAAATTTCTATCTTAATAGGAAGCAAGCATGCTTTATAATTGAAAGTAGTTTTCATAGAAGGTAAAAAAGCCTGCCAATATTTCAAGAAAGAGGATTGTATTGAATTCACTTTTTATGTGACATTGACTAGTAGTATTCTTTTTTCATTGTGTAAATATAAGTGTAATGCTGTTACGGTCATTGGCATGAGAAGGAACTCTTCAACTTTTGATACTGCAATGTTAAAAATAAAGCTCAAAATAGTTTGCATGTTCAGAATTGGAAACTATTCAAAAAACATTAAAATATTGATTTATCCTTACTTTTAATTTCCACCCTAATAGTTAAGTTTTTGAAGATGTTCTAGTGACACACTTGATTCAATTCATAATGCAAATAAGATACATGTTCTATCACAAATGTGTGAAATGTGTGTATGTTTCTTAGGTAAACTTTTTAACTTACCACAGGTTTTTTTTTTTATAAGTATAGGTCTATTTTAAACATTTTTTTCAAGACAAAGTAAAGTGTCTTATGTTGTATAACTTATTTTACTATCTGGGTAATGTGTATGTAAGGATTACACATTAATATCAATACAGAATATGCAAAAGCATTTCTCTTCACTAATGGTGAAATGTATCTTACTGTGATTTGATTTAAAATTAATAACATTATTTCTTTAGTTTTGAGGTCTGTATGAAAACATTTCTCTCTCAGCCAGTCATCTGTCCATCAGTTCTATCTTCCCAAAGAATTATTTTTATCTTACTGCTCATCTCATTGGGTCCAGTATGTCATCCTGGAACTGAAGACCCTACTGTTTTATGCCCTGTCCCAGTGCACATCAGTGCAGCTTCACCCCTACTGTTGCACTGACTGGTCCATGCACGGACTTCTTATTTCTTCTGCATTGACTGTTCAGTCTTTATCCAGGTCTGAAGGGCCCCAGGTCCCTTCATGCTCTCTGACCTCACAGGTCCTTGTTTTCTAGGAGACCACCTCTTCTCGTGGGCTGGCCCAGCCTTCCTGCCAGGTAGCCACTCTGCCTTGCTAGCACTGAGAAGAGTGAGGGTCACAGGATGGTGTCCGGGGAGTATGGGAGCAGATGCCGCTTCTATCGAGAAGACCCTGGTTTCCTCCTGCGCCAGTTCTAGCGCTCTCGGGGGGAATCATCTGCAGCTTGACTGAGAGAGTAGAGCCTCTCTGCACTCTAAACAGGCCTTCAGGTTGATGGCAAGAGCCACCAACTTGCGCATTTCTCTTGTTCTTACTTCACTGGCCGTGCAAACTGCAGTTTCTCCCCAGGCAGATGTACTTTCCGCAGACAGTGGTAGGTTGTCCCGGAGACGGGCTAAACAGGTGCTTAGGATCCTTCAAAGCAGGAACACTAACACATTTCGTTAGTACCGGTATTTTAGAATAAAATGAAGGTCATCATGAGAAAAATTATAACTCTTTGGGCTTCCTTATGTATCAATGAGTATTTAATAATATTTTTTTAATTTGAATTCCATAGTGCTAAGGAACATTAATTTCTTTTTTTCTTTGCTTTTGTTTTGTTTTGTTTTTCTACTGTAACAGATTGCCACAATCCTAGAGCTTCAAACAAATACTTGGATCTTTTTTTTTCATTGTCATATCACCTGTTCCTCTTATCCCTCTTTTATGGACCTCTCTGGCGACATTGTGTCCAGCCAATTAGTCCAGGATAATCTCATCATCTCAGAATTATTCCCCAACAACACTTGCGAAAGTTCTTTTCCTCTGTGATCTGTGAGGTCTTCCAGGTTCAATGATCAGGTCATGGACATCTTTGGTGACTAATATTCTGCCAACCATGGGTGCCATTCCGTTTTTTGAGCTGGCAGCCCTGACCTTGCCCCTGATCAGAGTGACTTTTTGGGTCAGCGACTTGTATTTGTTTTCTTCTGATCTCGAAGTCCCTGCCTGTGGTGAGGAAGTGATGCATCATTTTCTTTTCTTTTTTTATCTTTTAATTTTTCTAATTTTATTGAATCACTGTGAGGTAGTTAGAAGCTTTCATGTTTGGGTTACAATCTCACAATGATCAAACACCCATCCCTCCGCCAGTGCACATTCCCCACCACCAATAGCCCGGGTATACCCTCCCTTTCCCACCCTCCCCTTGCCTCTATGGTAGACAATATTCCCCATACTCTCTCTCTACTTTTGGGCATTATGACTTGCAACACAGACACTGAGAGGTCATCATGTTTGGTCCGTTATGTACTTTTGGCATGCATCTCCCATCCCAGCTGGTTCCTCCAGCCATCATTTTCTTAGTGATCCCTTCTCTATTCCATCTTCCTTCTCCCCTCTGCTCAGGAAGTAGGCTTCCAGCTATGGGGCAATTCCCCTGGCCCTTGTATCTAATGTCCTTGGGTGTCAGCCTCACGTGATGTTATTTTATACGCCACAAATGAGTGCAGTCCCTCTATGTCTGTCCTCTCTTTCTGACTCATTTCACTTAGCATGATACTCTTCATGTTTATCCATTTATAAGCAAATTTCATGACTTCATCTCTCCTAACAGCTGCATAGTATTCCATTGTGTAGATGTGCCAGTTTCTTTAACTTGCATCTGTTTTAGGGCACTAGGGTTGTTTCCATATTTTGGCTATTGTAAACAGTGCTGCAATGAATATATAGGTACAGATGTCATTTCTACTGTGCTTCTTTGCATCCTCAGGATATATTCCCAGAAGTGGCATCGTGGGGTTATACGGAAGCTCAATTTCTAGTTTTTGTTTGTTTTTTCTTTTTGGGTCACACCCAGTGTTGCACAGGGGTTACTCCTGGCTCATGCACTCAGGAATTACTCCTGACATTGCTCGGAGGACCATATAGGATGCTGGGAATCGAACCCGGGTCAGCCGTGTGCAAGGTAAAGGCCCTACCCGCTGTGCTATCACTCCAGCCCCCTCAATTTCTAGTTTTTGAAGAACTATCCATATTGTTTTCCAGAAAGGCTGAACCAATTGGCATTCCCACCAACAGTGAAGGAGCATCTTTTTCACCACATCCACACCAGCACTGGTTGCTTTTGTTCTTTTGAATGTGTGCCAGTCTCTCTGGTGTGACATGATATCTCATTGTTGTTTTGATTTGGTGATGCATCATTTTCAAATAGTTCAACATATTGGCTGCTTCTTTCTCTGCCCAAGAAATTAATTTGTACACCGTCTCCATTCCCTATAGTTCCTCTGACACACCCATGTCTCTGTCCTGTGTGGGCAAATCTGGCATTCTTCAGCTCCCTGCCACTCATTTTTATCCTTCCAGACCTCTCCTATTCCTCTTTGCTTTGAGGTTTATGTCATTTTGTCATTTTTGTTCCCGTCTTGTTACTTCATTAGATTCCCGCCTTGTTACTTCATTAGACTTTGTGTGTGTGTGTGTACGTGTGTGTATTTTGCAAGCATGCATCTGTCTGATCTGCACACACAACTCCCTCTTCCTTGCACCCTTCTCTGACACCAGTCCGTATCTCCATCCTTGGACATTTCTTGTCCACAAGAGGGTTATGCAGCTCCTTGCTGCAGAGTGCTCCTTTTCAGGACCTAAACTCCTCCGTCCAGTCTGTCTTCTCCAAGGTCACTCTTTTGCAAGTCACAGTTGATCCTCCTCTGCAGCGCTGAGCTACTATTCTTGCCATCTGACCTTGTCTGCTATCATTTCAGATCTCTCTTCATTTATTCTCACAGTTCCAATTTTTCTTTGAATTGCCACTTGGTGTTGAAGTTTTCCTTTTCCTCCCTTAAGTCTTTCCATCTTTTGACAGGCAGGCTGGGCTTTATTCTTCTATCAAGTCAACCATTTGCCTGCCTGGATGTTTAGTTCCCTTGTTTTCCTTTCCCTGGATTTACCTGCTAACACTGAAGGTGGGATTAAATCATGGTGGCCATCTGTCTTCTGTACCAAAGATCCCGAGCACTGCAGAAGCAAACCACTCAACCTTGCAAATTGGGGGCCCTGCAAACTCGTGATCTCAGCAGTTCTCACAGTGCCCAGCTCTCCTTGTGCAGACTGAGGTTCCCTGTGTCCCAGGGAGGCCCTCAGGCATCTTCTCTCTGGGCAGAAAGTAGTGGGAGACTCCTTTCATGGATATTGTAAGAACTCAAACTTCCTCCCATTCCTCTCTTTATTACTCTTAACTTGGTCATCTTGTACTGTGAGAAGGAAGGGCCCTCAGCTTCCTCTCCTTCATCTCCCGTCTGTTCTCTAATCCTCTAGATTTCTGCTTTTCTGGAGTTCTGACTTCCATCAATGATCTTATATTATACTTCTAAGATAACAAGTTTCTGAAACCTTCCCTCTTAAATGCAAGTATAGTTACATCTAGAAGATCTTCAAGGAAAAAAATATCACTGCACCTAGACCTGCATTTTCCTCTTCCATATCTCCTTAGTCCAGCCAAGTCTGAGATGAGAGTGCATTTTCTCTTTTCCTGAATTTTCCAACTATTTTTGCTTTTCCAGCTTTTATTTCTACCAGAAACTACTCCTATAGAAGGAACCTCCCAGATTTCAAGTCTAGACACAAATTTAGCCCTGCTTCTGCAGTCCTGAACTCTCCCGTTCGAAAGATGATTCTGTTTGGGCCTTTCCCAGCAGCTGCTCCCTGCTTACCCCTGTACTTCAGAGGTCACACCCATTCTGAAATCTCTTGGACCTCATTGGACCTCTTATTATCAGCATATATTGATGCTTCAAAACACCAACTCTCATATTCCTCTGCTTTCATAGTTGATGATTTGCTGATATTCATGATTAAAGAAGACATATTTCTTCATTGAAATCCATTTGACTCCTAAATCAAGGCAGCATTGTTACGTAGACTTTGTTATGTCTATTTCCTCTGCTTCAGTGATGTTGAAATTTGGACACTTCTTACTCCATGTTCTTGTGTCATACTCCATCTGCTCCCCCATTTAAATTCTATTATTATCTATTATGATTTTGGAACCCAAAGGCGTCTGCTTGCTCCAGGAACACGAAGAGCCTAAAACCGTTTGTTCAGGGTCTTGATGAAGAAGTCCGACTGTCTTGTAGGTCAGACATTCTTTTGATGTCCCGTGAAATCCAGTCAGTAACAGCTCTTTGGGTGCCAATGGGCTACACTAGCGTGTGACAGGGACAAAGGGAGACATTACTGGTGCCTGCTCTAGCAAATCGATGAGCAACGGGATGACAATTGATACAAGTGATACAAGTGATGATTTTGGAGAAAATATTTTGATTTCTGATAAGGACGGGCTAGAGTGATAGCACAGTGGGTAGGGTGTTTGCCTTGCATGCGGATGGCCCGAGTTCGATTCCTCCATCCCTCTCAGAGAGCCCGGCAAGCTATCGAGAGTGTTTCGCCCACACGGCAGAGCCTGGCAAGCTACCCATGGCATATCCGATATGCCAAAAACGGTAACAAGTCTCAAAATGGAGATGTTACTGGTGCCTGCTCCAGCAAATTGATAAGCAGTGGGATGACAGTGACAGTGATAAGGACAGTATAGACATCTATAGGAGGACAGGGACTGAAGTACTTGAAGGAGAAAGTCACCTTACTGGCTAAACTTCCTGCTGTTCTAGATATGAAATATGCTGTAAACTCATATGAAATATTTCTGCTCTCTCTTTCTCCTCTTTTAAACTCCAAGGAAAGGGACCCTTCAAATACTCTCAAACTTTAACTTCTAAACCCAGACCTAAACTTTATTTAATAATATACCTTTGGAAACTTTTAGTCAAACATATGAAATTATGTCTGTCTTGCTTTTGAAAAAGTCTTGTTTTCAAGTGCCACAGATGCAGAAAGTTGTTGCTGTGAAAAATTGTATCACAAGCTTTTATAAAATTCTTTGAGATACCTAAAATTTTTCAGGCATAGTAGTTTAGTAAAATGGCTGTTTATTTGTGATTTGAAAATTTTTCCAACTTGGTTTCTGAAAGCATTACTGTGTCTTAATGTAGATCTATCTTAGAGAATACTTAAAATATCAATAATGAGGTACTCAGTGAGCAGACATTTCTTTTAGTTTACAGCTGCAAACTGTAGTGAAATACCTCATTATATCATAAATTTTGATAGGCTTAGAATCAAACCATTTCATCGACCCCTATGCTCTTTATATTTGCCTGAAATATTCACTTTTTAATTTGTTTTTATCTTTTGTGTTTTTTAGCCCCAGTTTTAAGATAACTTCACTGTTTTTTATAAATTCTTCTAGAAAAAAAAATTTTAAAAATCTTTGTAGTTGTATATTTGTTTAATAGAGGGCAAAGGAAGAAGTAGGTTTTAAACTAAACTGTAGCCTTACACTGTATAGTCAGTTAAACTGATTAATTGCTGGGATTCCACAGAACACAGCAGATTCCCATTCATGTTCATTTCTTATAGTATTTGAAGCTCTGGGTTCTGGAGGAAAAGAAAAACAAAAAACAAAGGTAAAAACAAAACAAAATGAAGGTACATCCTGATCTTGTGGCTCAGATAAATTTCCTATTCTTGGTATCCACTTCTTTGAAATCATGTGATTCAGAGTACCAGGAAATTCTCAAAGAGTTGAGCAGATCTGACGTATTGAGCCTGATAATCAGATTGGGGCTTCTTTTTCATTCTTGGAGGGTCTTGAAGACCCTCTAAAGTCTTCCTATCTCCAATTCCAGCTGGAAAAAAATGTTATGTTCAGAGGGAAGAGAAATTAAAAGAGAAAATAAGAGTGCTATTCAGAACAAGGGTAGTTTCCATGTTTCTTGTACTTTAAATTAAAAGAAATTCATACTAGAAGTATCCTTGTTCCCACCCCCACCCCGGAGGGTTTAGACATTTTGGGGAAATATGTGAATCACTGAGTTAAACACTAGGCTAAGAGGATTTGTGAAATCCACTTAGTAATGGCCAGTGAATTATCAGACAACTTTGAAGTTATTTAAAAAGTTCTCTCTATGCAGTTCTTTACGCTGCATGGAATCTTTTTCTTTGATGGTCTAAAAATGCTTAAATTCAAGAGCACTTTATTCACTCTGATATTCTCTTTGCTTTTGTTTCTGAGAATTTAATTCAGTTAGTAGTTAGGTTAGAATGACTTGCATATATGATTATGATTATGATTATATATGATTTATGAAACCTACCCTTGCTTTTCTAAGGTAAAAATGTACATATATATACATAATTATGCATACATATATATGTTGCTAATCATACCATGTTTTACTAATAGTAGGCCATTAAGTTCAAGGAATTTTTGCCTCTTAGAATGTAAGTAGAATAGATTCAGGAGAAAATGAGCAGGAATTACATTCACAAATTTCTTAAAGTATACTTATGTTGCGCCATGAAGTGAATCCTTTGTTCTCTATTTGCAGAATGCCTCTTGCTATAATCTTGGCAGCAATTTGAGACTCAGAATTAACCCATGAAAAAGACAAAAAGACATTCAAAATAACAAGGAAGTAGTCTGAAATGAGAGTTTAAAAATACACAACCAGCCATCCTTCACTGCCATCTTAACCGAAGCTTTCCAGCCAGTCGTGTTTAATTATGTAGGTGATGATTTTTCCCCATTAGCCTAACAAATAGATGGCAAAAATAGGCGTCACTTTGAAAAAGGCAGAATTTGAAGCATGCCTTGCTGCCTTACCATCCATGATGAACAGCTGCAGTGAACTGCTGTGTTCTGCTTATTGAAGTTTCCTAAATGTGTTATTTAGATAGTGGATTGATTAATGACAGATTCCCTTAAAGGACAACCACGTGACTGTATCTTTTTTTAGGTCTTAGGTCCTTTTGAACATCTAATGAAAGCTATTGTTAATCTTTTTAGAAAAGTGCTTATATCCATTTGCATAGAAAGTTTTATATAAAATTCAGGAAGCTTCTAGGATCTCTGATGGCATCATGAATTGCTCCCTTCCTTCACCACTAAGAACAGATATATTGGGCCAGAGCTATAGTACAGTGGGTGGGACACTTGTTTTGAATACTGTCAACCCGGATTCTACTCCTGGCATCCCATAGGGTCCCCAGAGCACCACCAGGAGTGATCTCTGAGCATAGAGCCAGGAGTAAGTCCTGGAGTAAGTTCTGAGTAGTACCGAGTGTGGTCCAAGAGAGAGAAACATTCCCTCCCCCCGCCCTTCCAAACATGTGCATTAAGGAGTAGAATAGATAAAATGTGTCTAAATGTGTGTATACATATCTTTTCAAGTTCTACATTTTTTCTGTTTTCACAACGAGAAAAATCAGAAGGAGTTTTCATATTCTTGGTAAGTTCCCCTGTAAGCGCCAGTGAAAAATCTTGACTTCTTGAGGAAAAAGCAAGGGTAGGTTTTATAATCAGATAGTCTGCTGTAATTTTTCAATGAGTGAACATTTCTGGTGAAAAATTTTATTGCAAGGTACCTGTGTGAGAGAATATTGAAGGTAATGCAATCAACTATAATGTTGGAATTGAAAACTATGTATGGAATTTCATAGAGTGTTTAAATATAACAGTAGACATTGGTAACATTATAAAGGTAAGAATTATTGCTTTATGGAAACTCTAGAACTTCTTCTAAGATGGACTCCTGGGTGTCACCCTAACTTTACTTGCTTTCTCATCTTCTGTGTTATAGCTGGTCATGAGACGCTGTTTGTTTTACCTCCCAAATTGGTATGGGTTTGGCTCTTCCCTGCCATTGCTAGCTTTGGCCACTGCCCTTCAATAAACTGAGATTGGTATTATAGTTGGCACATGACAAGTTCAAAATTATAGGTGGATAGTTAAATTTTCATTAAAGTCAGGGATGTGTCTCAAATGTCAAGTGCTTGATGTGTATGCCTGGTCTCTGAGTTAGCTCCCCAGCACCACAGAGTTCTCTAAACACCACAAGGGGTCCTCCAAGCTCCAATGGGTGGGATTCCCACAACAAATGTAGCACTGTAGCACTGTCCTCCTGTTGTTCATTGATTTGCTTGAGGGGGCACAAGTAACATCTCCATTGTGAGGCTTGTGTTACTATTTTTAGCATATCGAATATGCCACGGGTAGCTTGCCAGGCTGGCATGCAGGCGAGATACTTTCGGTAGCTTGCCGGGCTCACCGAGAGGGACAGAAGAATCGAACCTAGGTCGGCTACGTGCAAGGCAAACACCCTACCAGCTATGCTATTGCTCCAGTCCGACAAATGTATAGTTAAAGAAAAAATTATCTTTATTTTCTCTATTTTCAATCTTGTTATTTTGTTAATTAAAAAAAAAAACTAACCACACTTATTGTTTCTCAGGGATTTCTTCTGTCTCTGACCTCAGGAGTCACTCCTGGCCATGCTTTGGGGACCATATGTGGTGTCTGGGGTTAAACCAGAGATGACCACATGCAAGGAAAATACATTTATTTATGTACTTTCTCTCTAGACCTAGATTTTTTTAAAACCAGAACATTTTATTAGAAAACAGAAGATCAAAAATCATGTGATCTTTAGTGAGTCACATAATGTTAATTATAGGCTTCCAGAATTACCTAATATTGTGGCTGGTAACACATAGCTAAAGTAGACTAGACAGACAGTCTCGAGCACATAATAGAAATGTTCCTGTCCTGATTTCCTCATCTGTAAAACAATACCCATAAGGTCTTTACAATAATTCCAAAGGTGCTTAGAAAAATGAAGAGACATAAACCAACAAAACTATTTCCTAGAGAGGGAAAAACAAATTCTAAAATGTGTGAATCTGTATCTGTACCCTCATGGTGATTCACTAATTAAAGGATAAAATAAAAAATTAAAAAAAAAACTATTTCCCAGTGTCACAGAAAACTATGATTATTGTAGGAAAAGGGGAGGAGGTGGGAAGAAGTAGAGGAATGACTTGATGGTGAGTATGCTGAGCATTGAGCTCATATGCTAAACCCATAATACTGTGAAATAATGACAATTTTTAAAAAATGGATTCATGAAAGAAAAATGCCTGTGCAGTGTCCAATCCCAGAGCTGGTCCAGAGTTAAGTGCTCCATGAGTTCTTTTTCAGTTGCAGGTTATTTGTAATAAGACTTAATAAAAGCTGTGAACTCCACTCATTGCTTCTCATGCCTCATATTTCATTTATATTTAATAATAAAGGTATTTTGAACAAATGCATGTTGTTAGCTATGATAATAGGTGTTTGATAGTTCGTGAATGAGTTATCTCAATAGTTTAAATAAAAATAAATTCAGACTCCATTTGTTTCACGAAATATTAAGGCAACAACAATATCACACTCAGAACATGGCAGATCTATTCTCAACCAATAGCTGAGAATCACAAGATAACTCTTTACTGTGGCCAACTGGTGTATATTACTTTATTTTTAGACTTCCTAATATCCTACCTTTTATATATAAATACATGTCGAGACCATTGTGATTTTAAAATTGTTACTGAGATGAACCATTTAAATAGGAACTATATTTATTGCCATGCTCTTTGATGTTTAAGAATTTTATTTTAACTTTTGGCATATGAAAGTCCTTTGGACATGTTTCTTTATAACAGTTATCATATGAGGGTATATCCAGCCCTTTGCATTGCTGAGTAAAGCATGTGCCCTAATGGCCGTAATTCCACTCTATGCCCTATCCCCCTGTCCCTCCTTCCCCCGACTTCATTTTATTCTCAGATCAGAAAAATATTGTCAGCTTTCTACTTTTGCCTGTGAATGAAATATAGTTCTACACATCACAGATAGCCTTCCACTTACCATGCTGACACCCTTCTGTTTGGGCCAAGGCCAACCCCTTTCTGCAGTCTTCATAATGCTCACACTGAGCATAATTTCTCTATGATACAGTAAATCTTGCAGAGTTTCACACATACCCTATCAAATCCAAGAGGTATTCACTCTGAATTGAATGTTTGTGACTTCTGCACATCGAGAAAATATCTGCTGGCAAACACATGTGAGAATGTTTGCTTTTATGTGTTGTTCATACAGAAATTTTGTGAGTAACGTTTCTTCTCATTACATATGGTATTTTTGTTTCTGTTTTTTGACCTTAATATTTAGGATGATGATGATGATGATGATGATGATGATGATGATGATGATGATGATGATGGTGAATTTGTAAGGAGGGCACATGAGACCGTGCTTGGGGCTTACTTTTGGCCTTATGTTCAGGAATTATTTCTTGTGGTGCTGCTGTGAACAAAAGTGGTGTTGGAAGACGAAAATCAGGGTGGACAAGGTGTAGGGCCAGTCAGTGCCTAAAACCCTGTCCTGGCTTTCCTACCTCTGTGGTCCCAAGACTTGTTTTATTGTAAAGTAATACATTTTTAATCTGATTTTCTTCAGAGGCTCTTGCTTTCAAAGAATACTTTTCTATCATTAACCATAGAAGTAATCAATTTTGTATTACAAAGCATTCTTTTGCAACTGTTCTGGGAAACAAACAAGACAAAACAAAAGAACTTTTCCACCATGCATGACTGCAAGGAGCTTCCGGAAAGGTCCGTGAAACTTTCAGTGCCTTCCAGCCTTGCTTTGCTTTTGTTGCCACAAAAGTGCCCGGTGCTGCCAAAGAGACGAGGCGCTACTGCTGCTCCAGGGGACCTGGAGAATGTCTCTTCCTTCTCGGGGTTTGACCGGATTAATGTGGTAAAGTTTTCTTTTTCAGATCTACAATCTCTTGATTTTTTTTTTAATGACTAAATGTAATGGACTTAATGTTCCTCTTAAATGTGTGGTTGCAATTCCCCTTTTTTAAAAAATTATAAAACAGCTTATAAGGTCAGCTATCAAGTGTAGGCATAAAACATGATTTGTACAAATAAAACAAATCTATGAATAAACAGAAAAGAAATCAAGGATGGCAGTGTAATTTGTTACTAATATTGCCTTTCACATTGTTACTATGAATACTTTATTTATTTATTTGAAACCTATTGAAGACTGCTATGGCTGTTTTAACCTTTTAGTGGGCCTTGCAATATTGTATTATTCTCTAAAATTTTCACTCAAGTGACCATTTTGAAATGGTGATAGTGGTAATGATGATTAGCCTAAATCTTGGCTGAGAATTCTTCCCATTATCCTGAATTCATTCGTGTATGATAAGGTAGTAGAGTTTGCTCAATATAATGCTCCTTCTTTTTCTCATTTTTGCTTCTTTCGGTTCTGATAAAGTCTGAGAATGTCCTTTCAGTTCTTCAAGCTCCTTAAATTTCCTTGTACCATTATTAATATAATGATATTGTAGCAGGAATCTTGACGGAAGATTTAGGACACCAAGGTCTTCAGGGACAACAGCTTTATTGAGCATCACTGCCTGGCTAGGCAGGAGTGACATCTGAGACACTGGGCCCTGAACAGTTCGTTTCCCTCTGGAAACCCTAGGGGAGCAGACTTACAGAAGCAAAACAAAGTTAATGTCACTTTATTACTTCAAAGCAAGGAAAAACACCTGCTTCTTCAGGTGGTCTTTGTGTCATCAGCTTCTTCCCCATTGCCCAGCTATGCTTTCTCACTTTGGGTGGTAAGGTTAGCGTGTCTCAGGGAGAACTGGAACTTGTGGAAACTGTCACCGACCTAACGTTGTAAGTAGAGGAAGTCCCTACAGCTTCCTGCTACAGTATGTTTTCCCCTTGGCTTACTTACTAGTGCTGTGTGCGTGCGTATGTGCATGTGTGTTCCTTTTCAGATAAGAAATTTCGAAGCAGTAAACAGCAAATAGTCACACAAAACTTGTTAAGTATACCCTCCTGGAAACAGAGTAGATGTGAGAAGACTGGAAGAGCTAAATACACATGGCTCTTATTTTTGTAGAAATAAAATATTCCCGAGAAATTATTCATTCTAGCCATTTTGTTTGAGTTTTGTCATCTTTTATGTTTACCGTAGAAGTTTGTAAAATTCATAAAACATTTTGATAACATTCTGAACCAGTTCATCAAGATTTTGAAACAATTTTATGTTCATATACAAATGCAAGCAGCATTTGTGGAGGAGCATTGATCGAGTTGCAGATCCTATACGTAAAGAAATATAATGCAGTTGCATAAAAGAATGGGAAATTATTGTGACTTTTCATGGAGTGTTTTCCAGGGCAGACTGTCACTGTCACTGTCACTGTCATCCCATTGTTCATAGATTTGCTCAAGCGGGCACCAGTAACATCTCCATTGTGAGACTTGTTGCTGTTTTTTTTTTTTTTTGCTTTTTGGGTCACACCTGGAGATGCACAGGGGTTACTCCTGGCTCTGCACTCAGGAATTACTCCTGGCGGTGCTCAGGGGACCATATGGGATGCTGGGAATCGAACCCGGGTCGACCGCGTGCAAGGCAAATGCCCTACCCGCTGTGCTATCACTCCAGCCCCGACTTGTTACTGTTTTTGGCATATCGAATACACCACAGGTAGCTTGCCAGGCTCTTCTATGCGGGTGTGATACTCTCTGTAGCTTGCCAGTCTCTCCTAGAATGATGGAGGAATTGAACCCTGGTCGTCCGCGTGCAAGGAGAACGTCCTGTCCTACCCGCTGTGCTATCGCTCCAGTCTAGGATATTTAAAAAGCCGTGTGCAAAAATCTCTGAAGCTCTGTACTCCCTTTCATGTTAGAAATAAGGAAAATTATTTAAAAATATATATATAGTTGATTATATTTATAAAAAGGAAATTCAGAAAGGATAAACTATAAAACAGCAAGGTTTATTACTTATAAGAGACAGGGTAGACATAGGATGGCTAGGATTTGGGGAGGAAGCAATTTCTTTATATAGATTTAAGCTTTGGAAGCAGTGTCAATATTCTACATATTAAAATAGAAATAAATAAGAACCGAAATAAAGTTGAAACATGAACTTACCTGCATTTCAAATTAATACTGTAATCACACTGAATAAAAAGAAATAATGAATCCATGTATATTATAAGTTTTTAACTCTGCCCATTTGTGGGTGGCAGAGAAGAACAGAAGATTGCAAATTTCTTTTGTAGGTTTTCTTATTATAGTTGTAGGGATAAAATAGTTCTGAAACTATAATAATTAGACTATTGGGTTTAGTACTTGAATAAATCATTTATTTAAAGGAGGTGAAATACAAAATAGAAGAAAAAAAAGTAGACCAGTCTTTTGGGCATGGATCTATGTACTGATTAATGTTTTACAATATATTAATATATTCACATATATATGCAAATGTTTATATTTGTGAATCATTTATGTTGCTATGTAGTGAAGGACTTGGGCAACACAATGATTGTGTGATCAAAATCAACATTACAAATAATATCAGATGTCTCCAGATGAGATATCCAAGGGAGGACCTATAGTCACCCATTTAGTTCTCTTGGGGTTAAATGCTTCACCTGAGTCCTGTTTATGAAGGTGCATCAGAGAATAAATAAGGGGAACTTTTTTAATGCATAAAGGATAAGAGTTCAGTTATGTTTTAGGTTTCAATTTCCTACAATCTGCATGCTATAGAAAATGTTTCAGATTAAAGAAACTAAAGATACATGCCAAGTAAATTTAATATCTGAATAAATCCTGTTTAGAGGGAGGAAAATTTTATACCGTGAATATTCTAGGAAAGTATAAGTGCACTGTTAGATTAATTGAAAAAATTGCAAAATGAATAGGGATTAGCTAAAGGAATAGTGTGTTATAAACATGTAGAAGTTAATAACAGCTATTATGTAAGACAGTGTTCCCATTCATAGGGCAAACACACTCCTCTCATGGAAAAATGTGTAGTATATATGTGCACATGTGTATGTAAATACATGCTGTGTTTGCATCTTTATACACAAACAGATATGAGAATGAAAGCAAACAAATACTAGGGTGAGGTAGAATATTAGCAATAAGTACAAATTGGCTATAGTTAAGTGTTTCTTTTTGTTGTTGTTGTTACTGCATTCTTTTTTCCCGTTTTCAAACTATACCAGCAGTTCACAGGATTTATTCCAGGTTCTGTGCTCAGGGATCATTCCTGGCATACTTACGGTACAATATTGGTACCAAGTTTTGAACCTGGGTTGACTGCATGCAAGGGATAGATTCTTACTATGATACACTATCTCTCAGGCCCTACATTTTTTTCTTTACATTTTGAATATTTTGTTTTTGTGCCACACCCAGAGATTCTCAGGGATTTCTCCTGACTCTGTGCTCAGGGATCATATATCTGGTGGTGTTTGGGGAACATAGGTAGTACCAGGAATTGAACTGGGGTCAGTTGCATGCAAGGCAATCAGTCACCTTATCCACTACAGTCTCTCTGACCCTAAACTTTAATTACTTTGAAACGTTTAAAAAGAAGAAATTTCACCCCAAGATAGGCATTATTATGCTATGCACTAATAAACAACAGTACAACTTGTGATTAAAAAGCAACTCTAGATGTAATGGAACTAGATTTCAGATATTTTCCTTTAGTATATATCCAATTAAGAATAAATTAGCTGGTAATTCTGAGTCTGCTTGCAACTCTCTGCTCAAATTGAATAATAATTCAGCGAGGCCATGGGAATCAAATCCAATATTTGGGAAAATGAATGAATAGGAACAAACTAGAAATTTGTGAAAAGTATAGCATTTACAATGACAGTAAATATTGAAAGGTAGCTACTTATAATAAAATGTTTTAGAATTTTGTGTGAAAAAATTCAAATCATTTTGGAATTACAAAAAAAATAATATTTAAGGATGAAGAAATGAAATCCTTAACTAGAAAGCTCAAGACATTAAACACTTACCCAGATTCATTGTAAACAAATGTGCTGTCAGCAAATGCTTCAACAAACAGAATAAAAGCCTAGAAGCAGACCCAGAAATGTGCAAAGATATGATGTAACAAATAATTTTGCAGATTTATGAAAAGTATGCACTATTTTTTGCACTATGAAAAAGTTTTTTCTTAAGTAATTTGTTTTCCATACCAAAAATGTTTCTCTTACTATAGAAAGTCAATTCCAATGTATTATAATATAAATATGAAGAATGAAAGTGTTAAGATAGAATGTACTTAAGTGAATTTAAGGTTGTAAGGTGTTTCATGAGCTTGATGTGCAAACTGTACAGAAAATTATATATTTAACTACATTTGTAAACAAACTGGAAAGTCATAAAATTAAAACTAAATTATTATTAAATTAAATAATTTCCAATTTATTAAAGGCCCTTATTCAAATCATTAAGCAAAAATAGGCACCAGAAATAATGAATTTCATGGGATAAAAACACTGAGAACTATTTCAAAGCACAATCAAGTGATCAGATGTCATCTTTAAGAGCTAGAATATATGAGTCCTTATATCTTTGACTATATTGCTGAACTTTCAAATGTGAACATAAGTTATTTATTATGTGACTAACTAAGAATTCTAATATCAAATGGTGAGAATGCTTCAGTGGATAATGTAAAATCATGGAATTTCATAGGACCAGTCTTTTCCTGAACATGAAAACCAATTTCAGATTGGAATGAGATTAGAAGGCATTGACCCTCGACATCCATCTGTATTTTGTGTGCTTTCTGTAGCTGAGGTAAGAGATGTTGGAATGTCTTGGGCTAATTGTTCAGTGACAGAAATAATTTTCTAGAGAATAAAAACTTTGAATTCTTTCCATTATAAACTAGTTTCAGTACATTATGGATTAATTTTATTCAGTGATGGGTGAAATGGTTTTTTAATGAATTTTTTTTCTTCTCTGACGATTAATTTTCTAAATCCTTTCTCACTAGCAATTAGTCTTAATTTAACTGGTAAACAGATTTTACCTGAGGTTGATAGGAATCATGACTATATCAAAGTTGATTTCACTGCTTTAAAAGAGACGTTTATGGGCTCAGGAATGGGTAGGGCGTTTTCCTTGCGTGTGGCCATTCTGGGTTCTAGCCCCAGCACACTGTATGGACCCTGAGCACTGCTAGGAGTAATTCCTGAGTTCAGAGCCTAGAGCAACTCCTAAACTTGGCCAGATGTGGCCCGTAAACTGGAACAAATAAAAAGTCATTTATTCAAAATAATTTTGTTTTTATTTTGTGGCCACACGTGGCAGTGCTCAGGACTTACTCCTGCCTCTGCACTCAGGGATCACTCCTGGTGGGGATACTGGGTATCCAGCCCAGGTCGACTGCATGCAAGACATGCACCGCACCCTTCCTGCTGTCCTATTGTTCCAGCCCCTGGAACGGTCTAGCTAAACTTAATGAGAAACACACATGAAAACATCTAGTCATATGAATTAGCTACATATACATGCACTTTGTTAAAAATATATAGTTATGAGCTAGTGATGAAAGTTATGGAATGTATTTTTATAGTTTATTAAATGCATCTAATAAATTGATAAGTCTTCAAAACACTATTAATTTTATTTATTGTAGCTATTTTGCTGTAATTTCTAGAGTACACATTTTTGAGGGCTCTTTTATTTTATTGCGTATATCGGGTATGCAATACACTTTGAGTGTGAGTTGAAATAAGGCCATATACATTTTGGGTTTGCTTTGTACTTTGTGTACAATGTCTTGGGGTTTGAATCCGATTCAGACAGGAGATAGGATTTCTGAAAGGAATACTTGACAGGTATTGAATTCATAGGCTTGAAATTGACCCAGCAGAGCAAAAAAAAAAAAATCTTTTTTGTGAAGAAAAAATAGCTGCACACTTGAAGTATGTATTTATTTTGTCATTTATCAGAATTTTGTATACAGACATATTTGGATGGAAGGATTGATTCATAAATGCTGATGGCATTGATATAGAATTGATTTTTGTATACCTTAACGTCCGTGATACTCAATGAACTATTATGAACATTCCATTTTGCAGGTGTGTGGTTATCGGCTAAGACTTCATTTTGATGGTTATTTAAGCTGCTACGATTTTTGGACTAATGCAGGTTCCCCTGACATTCATCCAGTAGGGTGGTGTGAAAAGACCAAACATGAACTGCACATTCCTAAGGGTAAGCCAGGGTTGAAGGAGAGTTTCATATTAATAACATTTCATGCAATACTAACAAGAGAACCTGGTGTGAATTGATTTGTAAGTGAAAGTTTGATTGAAAAAAAAAAGACAGAAAGTCTACACAGATACCTTTCTTAGAAATAGATGTTTTTAAAAGGAAAATATCAGTGAGTGTTTAGGCTAATTTTTTTCACATATCTAGCTCAGTAATAAATCTCATCTTACTTTACACAATGTTTATCAATTCTAAAGATCGAAAAAAAAACTTGTTTTAAATCATGGTTAAAATAAAGTCCCTCAATTATGCCATGAGGTATAAAAACTTGATTTACTCTATGTAATTTGTTTCAAATGAAAATCAGAATTATGAAGCAGAAAACAACTGCACTATTTGTTTTCTTTTAATGGGGATTGAAAATATCATTTTACCTTTTGTTACCTGTCTTTTGGAACCTGAAATTGGTAAATGTAACTGAAGCCTTTTTTATTTTCTGTGCTCTAGTGAGGTGAGGATTTAGTCGATCGAGTTGCCATTGGGTCTGTTCCCTTGCAGAGCAAATGTCTGTGTGAGATTTCCTGCTTGAATGGTATAACATTTGATGACTGTGGCCACTTTTGAAGTCAGCGTTTAGTCATTCTTTTCTTACTAGCCAACTCTGGGTGTCATTTGGCATCTCTCACAGAGAAGAAAGGCAGAATTCCTTATCATTTTGTAGATTTAGAGAGGAATTTTGCTCATGCATTGTGAGTATGCACGAGACTCAAGACTCAGTTTAATCCCTGGCACCAATATGGCCCCGCCATGTCTCACCGGGCATGACTCTGGTGACCTCCTACTGGTTGTAGGTCTGATGTTCCCCTGTACCCAGGAGTCTTAGCAGGGCCAAACACTGAGCCATGCGGCCCACCTAGCCCAGGGACATGTGGGCAGTTTTTGAGGAGCTCCCTCCCCCACAGACAATCAAAGATTTCTTGGGTTTCATGGAAGATGCCAACAGAAATCCATATACAGGTATTTCTAGAACTCAGACTGTGCAGAAACTGACATTGCAGCAGAAGCTAAACTCCAGAGTGGTGTGACTTTTATTCTGCAGGAGAGAAAAATAGTGAACATATTTTCTAGTGGATATATTCTCAGGGTGTATCTTTCACATCGTGTGGTGAAGAGAGGCCTGAGCAATTGACAGGTGGCAGATATGCGGATGGAATAAGAGAGAGAGGCTTGTGGCTTCTGGGCTAAGAAAATAAAACAAAATAACAATCTCCTCAGGCTCAGTGTGGTGGTGCCATGGAGGACTTTTAAGATGGCTGTGAGTGGAGAAGATAGCCACAGCCAAGAAGGTAGGCGAGTGAGTAAGAGATGGAACCATGACCCAGAGCCCTGCCATGCGTCTTGGATGTTCATTCCTAGTGGAGCACTCAGTCAGATGATCTTTGGTCTCTTATCTGAACCAGTGCTGCACAGCCACTTCAGGGTACCTGAGCAGGAGAAAAAAGAATTTCTAGTTTTTAGTTTTTAGTTATTTTGGGGTCACACTGGCCATGGTGCTTGGGACTTACTGCTCACTGTGTTTCAGTGACTGTATGTTGGCACAGGATCAAACCAGGGTCAGTATGATGCTACTAAACAAGTGCCTGTGACCCTTCACATTTTTTCTCATCAGAAAAAGCCATGTTTTACATGGGAAGCGTGTGATGGTTTGGAGTTCCAAGTTAGGGCTCCCACTGGCCTGGGATGAGGCAGTGCCAGGCATCCTGGGTTGGGGTGCCACCAACATCTCTGATGGTCTTGGGGACTTCACTGCATCAGGAGTGAACACATTCGGGAACATTTGCCTTGGCTCAGTTTGGAAAGATGAAGCCCCTATCAGATCACCAGGATACAATTCCCCATATTAATAAAGTAAAAATAAGTAGAGAATGATAGTCATCATCGGGGATTACTCAGCAGCCTTGAGATTCATGTATTAGAAGCCATCGAAATAATTCAAGGATTGCATTTTAAATCTTGTGTTCTGCTAAATGATTATGGCTTTATGAAAGACTAAGAACAAGAACAATATATTTAATAGGCACATGATTACTTTTTGTGGGTATTTTGAGTAAACCGTGCTTTTATTTTAGGTTATAGAAAAGATAAGTTTGTTTGGATGAATTATTTGAAGGCCTGCAAATTGCAAAATGCTCCCAAGAAATTATTCAGAAACAGAAGTTCTGTAAGTATTTTTCTTCCTCAGTGTAAGTGAGAGTTTTCCTGGAGCTAAAAATTTTTAAAGTCACTATATATTAAATTTTGTTGTATTTTAACCTTTTAGGAATCCTTAGCTCCTTGTAATTTTTTTCTCACTTAATTTGTTAGCTTCCTGTGGGAATATTTTATTAAACTTTATGTATACAATAAAATGCTTCAGTTATATTGGGAGAATTAAAACTAAAGCCTGCTAAAATGTATTATGACTGTGAATTGTGGTTTTTTTATATTTTTCTTTTAATAAATTGATCATTTAAATTTACTTTTGATGTTTTAAGACCAAGAGACTTCTCAGGTAGTTTGAGTATCCAGCCTAGTTGCAGGAGCCTGGTGTATCTGCATTTGGGATAAGGAGAGGGGGACACTTTATGCAAGTATAAGACGGGGATTACGGCAGAGGATTTGCCTCATGCCCTCTCTTCCCAGTAGCCTGCAGGGTGTGCAATGGAGAATGTGCATCACTGTAGCTGCTACCTTCTCTGAGCCACTCTCTGGGCCAAGCAGTGAGGCCGTGAACCAGGAGAGGGGGCAGGGAGCTTAGAGGCTGGGGGCTCTGTATAGACCACTCATCTGATTCCTTGGGGCTTCTGTGTCCTGGTTTTGAGATAGATGTTATACAATTGACCTGCTTTTCTGCATAATAGTATCAAGGAAAATTTTAGAAATGTCAAATTGTTTTTTTAAAATGTAATATGTTAAAGACTGGGCATGTAGCTGCTCAGAATTAAGCACTTGTTTTGCTGTGTGATTGCTATGTGCTACCAAGAGAATATAATATATAAATTATAAATATATATATATATATTAACATAAATCATTTGAAGACCTAAAGAGAACAAATGATACTGAGGGAATTAGAAGCCTGTGAAGGAGAAAAGCAGCACATAAGTGCGAGCTTCCAGGGTCTGTGCTGTAAAAGTCCAATTCCTAACAGGGAGGCGGAGTATAGAATATTTTTAACTGGCATTTGCTGGCTTCACTCCAGAGGGTCAGTGTTAATACCCTATAGACTTTTTTGTTGCTAAGCATCCTACAATTTTGAATGTGGCTCAGTTCTGTTTGGTGTCCTGTTTCTTTCTGTGCCTCTTTCCTCCGGTACTGTGTTAGAGTGGGCCAATGCCTAAAGAATTTCAGGTTGGAATGAAGCTGGAGGCCGTCGACAGGAAGAACCCTTCCTTGGTGTGCGTGGCGACCATAGCAGATATTGTCGAAGATCGCTTACTAGTGCATTTTGACAATTGGGATGATAGTTACGATTACTGGTGAGACACTGATGTGTGTTTTATTTTTGTCTGTTTATGTTTGGTGTTAAGACTTGATTTCATTCCAGTATTTTCACTGTTATTGCTGTTCTTCTAGTATAGATCATCAGAATTTTAGTGACTGATTTTTCATGACCCGCCTTTCCACATTAAGTGTTGAATTAAGGATACCAAGAAGCTTTTCCTACATTTTGTAAGAAGGGTGTCTAATGAGGCCTTCTTTGAAATAATAGGACTAATTAGGAACATTTCACTATATTGTGTCTAGTTTTGTAAGGGGGCAATTTTTTATGAAAAGGAAGTAAAAATTTTGCAGTATTTTTTTTTTAAATGTTAAAACTCAGCCTGTCACACTTTTTAAAGGGAAGAATGGAGTGAAATATTCAAAAGCCTGTGGGGAGCAGAGAAAATGTGCGCTGCAAAGCCATTAAACTAACATTGCAGGAGTTAGAAGCATCTCTGGGAACAAAACCTGAAATGTGGGAGAGTATATAGGAAAAGTATTTTTATAACATTGCTTCAGAGTGTATCCAGAATAACTGGGTGAAATTTTTCATGTAAGTGAAGGGTACCTGCTTTTCTCCTTTAAACAAGCAGACCAAGCTGAAGAGATACTTCTGAAGGGAATGAGGTTTGCCTTGCACCCTGCTATCCCCAGTTCAAGTCCTATCACATAGGGTCCCCAAACACTGCCTGGGGGTTCTCCTGAACACAGAGTCAGGAATAAATCCTGAGC
Organism: Sorex araneus; assembly: GCF_027595985.1. NCBI lineage: Eukaryota > Metazoa > Chordata > Mammalia > Eulipotyphla > Soricidae > Sorex > Sorex araneus. The sequence goes on from NC_073303.1 coordinate 327,131,144, forward strand.
ACTGAAGGATGTGTGTACCCCAGGTCCCCAGAAAAAAACAGCAGAGCAGAAAAGGAAAAAATGCAAATCTGTAGCCTCATAGAGTCCAATGGGACTGTCCATTGATAATTAGTTCCTCTTATTTAATGATAACATAGTATCATTGTACTTTCCATGCTATCTCATACTCCCTAGAATTATCATTACTCTTGGATTCTTTCCATGGAATTGTGTAATAGGGGATCTGAAATGGAAACCTGTCTTTGCAGGTGTGATGTAAATAGTCCTTATGTCCAGCCAGTTGGTTGGTGTCAGAAGAATGGACGAACCCTGATAGCACCGCAAGGTGAGTGCTCTGGGTTTAATTTTTTTTAAATAACCCTTGTGTGTATAAACAGTGGCACTGATACTCGTTAATTCTTATTTTTGTAGCCAACATTTTAATCCAGGGTTGTGATCAAGATTCTGTGCACATTCTGTTGATCACCAAGTTACCCAGATCTCTTAAATATGCACATCCTTTCTCTAATGAAAATTCTGTTAGAAAGATGTATTAGGCAATATTAAAAAAAAACTGCTAAATATTTTTAAGTCAATGAAATGAGTACCATAATTGTGAATAGAAGTTTAAAGCAAGCTCTTCTAACTCATAATTATTTATCTTATGAAGCACATTAATTCATTGAACTTTGCGATAATAAACATGCTTAACTTTGGAGTTAAATATCTGTGAAGCAAGTATTAAGTTGACAAAGTGTCTCCAGTCTTTTCAGAGCCATTCACTAAATAAAATTAAAAGCTTAGCTAGTCATTGACGTAGGGGCTCTTTCTAATAAATCATATATCTTTTTTGGTACTTAAATGTTAATACATATTTAGATATATTGTAAATTTCTGTCAGTTTCACAATGGGTTATAAATAGTCATCATGTAAACTTACCAAGTGTCCTGGGAGAAGCCTTTTCAATACAAAATTTACAAGACAACTATATATAAAGTAACATATTTCTCATTATAAAGTTAAGTACATTTAATTTGAGTGGATTTGTAATTTTTCTGTTTTAATATTTTTCTCTAATTACAAATTCTCTAAAGTTAAGTGAAAAATGAATAATGAAGCATAACCAGTAAGTAACCCAAACAAAGGAACAAAATGCAACCTACTTAAGATTCCCAAATAGTGTAAGATGATTTTATAAAATATATATCAACTTTCCAAATTCTGATTTTTCTACATAGACATATTTAGAGTTGTTTGTCCTACTTTTCTCTAAAATTGACTGAAGCTAACTTTAGAATAATGTTCTTTAAGATGAGGTGAAGTGTTTAACAGATTTCAGAATATGTGGTTTGACTTAGTGATATACACTTCTTTTTTTTCTTTTATAAAATAGCATTTCTGCACCTCTCAGTTCCTTTGCTATAGTCCATCATCTTGTCCTGGTGCTGTATGAGTCTAGAAATAGTACATGCAGCAAACCAGGAGGAGATGTTCAGAATCCTTCCAGCCTCGTGTGAGATAGGAGCTGGTAGAAGCTGAGCTCTCTTGTCGCGCTAGGCTGAGGTTTTCAGGTCCTGCTTGGAGGTGGCCATTTAATTCATAAAATCAATAATAATTCATATAGTTCAGTCTGGTTCATGGTTTTCCATGTATAATTGGTCACGTCTCTCTCTCCTATCTTTGTCTATGTCTGTATCTTGTCTCTGTCTCTCTCCTCCTCACCATGCTAAAATTTTAATCATTCGTTGAGCTAGAAATTATTCAAGTGAAATAAAATTTTTGCCTTAGGGCTAAACTATCTTCTCTAAGAATTAGATTTCAGATTCTGAGGTTATATCCTCACATGGTGTTTGGATTAAAACATTTTGATTTAACTACCTGTAAACTTCATATGGTCCCCCGAGCACCACCAGGAGTAATTAGAGTACAGAGCCAGGAGTTTCCCCTGTGCATCGCTGGGTGTGACCCAAAAAGCAAAAAAAAAAAAAAAAATACTCCTGGGCTTCCATATTTACTTGACTTAGGCCTCCATTGCCCTTAGTTCCTAGCACTCCAAGAGCAGGGTCCTGATGGATCCAGGGCAAGCTGTGAACTACCCCGGCATCGAAATGGGCCAGGCCAAGCGCCATGATATTAATTGTAAGTTAAGAGCATGGTCATAGACAGATTCTGTCATGACCCAAAAGGAGGTAACTGGATAAGGACCCTGCTGGGGTTAGGATAGACTAACCTGGCCTGAGGACTGTGGTCTGGAATATGTAGTGAGGTGTCCCCAGGAAGAGCCAAACTTTATGCTTCATATATCTCTTACTGTGCTTATACAAAATGACATTGCTCAGGGGAGGGATAGGAGGGATACCGGGAACATTGGTGGTGGAGAATGGGCACTGGTGGAGGGATAGGCACTCGATCTTTGTATGACTGAAACATAAGCACAAAAGGTTGTAAGTCTGTAACTGTACCTCACGGTGATTCATTAAAAAATAATTTTTTAAAAAGTAATCCTCAATATTAATATAATAAAGAATCAAACTATCAGAATCTAAGGGACACAGAAAACCCAGGACTGAGGAGAAAATTCATAACAATACAGGTTTACATTAGGAAAAGAGTGAAAGCTCAAATTCTCTCATTTCTCACCCATATAAAAATATTTGACCCATGCCTCTCATATTTGTCTCTCATTCATAATTCATTAAGTTAAAGATTCTGATGTGTGGTGGGAGGGTTATTGGGAACATTAGTGGTGGAGAATGGGAACTGGTGTAGGGATGGGTACTCAATCATTGTATGACTGAAACGTAATCACAAAAGTTTATAAGTCTGTAACTGTATCTCACGGTGATTCATTTAAATAAAAAAACCCAGAACCCAAAATGAAGTTGGTAGAAGTATTATAAGAAGTAAATTTACTATAACTGTTGAAATGGATTACTAGTTGAGGAAAGAAGAAACCAACAAACCCCCAGAATCCCGCCTTTAAGAGAATCTCCTAGTAATCTGGAGTAATCTGCTTACATTTTTGTCCTTGATTTAATCTCCTGAAGGAGTGGTTTTTGCCTCTCTTTATTGTTATGACCTCTTATTGTCTAATTCTCTCTCTTGGAGAACCCAGCAAGCAACCGAGAATATCCTGCCCACACGGCAGAACCTGGCAAACTCCCTGTGGCGTATTCCATATGCCAAAAACAGTAACAATGATGGGTTTCATTCCGCTGACCCTTAAAGAGCTTCCAATGTGGTACCGTTAGGAAGGACAAGTAAAGAGAGGCTGCTAAAATCTCAGGGCTAGGACAAATGGAGCCGTTACTGGCACCTGCTCGAACAAATCGATGAACAACGGGATGACAGTGATACAGTGAAACTTCATATACTTGTTCGCATTGTTTTTACAAACTATGCAGTAGTTTTATGCACAAAAATGTCATCCCACCCCTTATTCATAGGCATACTGCGTTTCTCTGTAGTAAATTTCTTACATCGATATTTTTTATTGAGATATAATTCAAATACTGTTGATTTCATTTTTTTTTTTTGCTTTGTGGATCACACCCGGCGATGCACAGGGGTTACTCCTGGCTCTGCACTCAGGAATTACCCCTGGCGGTGCTCAGGGGACCATATGGGATGCTGGGAATCGAACCCGGGTCAGCCACATGCAAGGCAAACACCCTTCCTGCTGTGCTATTGCTCCAGCCCCTGATTTTATTCTTTTTTTAATATACAGTTTGATATTTTTAGTGTATTTACAAGGTTACACAATAATTCCTATAATGTTGCCAGATATTTTCATAACATTTTACCTGAGTACTCCCCTTGTACCTACTAGTAACTATACATTATTGGTCCTTCTTCTCAGGCCCATTCAACCACTAAATAGTTGTCAATACAACAACAAAACTAAGTCACATTTATGGTCCTTACTGGAGGTATGTGTGGGAAAAGAAGTTCGTTTTTGTTTTTCTTTGGGGACCACACCCAGCAGTGCTCATGGCTTATTCCTTGCTCTGATCTTGCTTGGGGATCACTCCTGGTGGGCTCAGGGGACCAGATGCTGGGCTTTGTTTTATGAATTAAACTACTCTAGTAGTTTTTGAATTTGTAAATAATATTCAAGTATATCACTGTATCACTGTCATCCCGTTATTCATTGATTTGCTCGAGTGGGCACCAGTAACGTTTCCATTGTGAGACTTGTTACTGGTTTTGACATATCGAATATGCCACGGGGAGCTTGCCAGGCTCTTCCGTGCAGACAGGATACTCTTGGTAGCTTGCTGGACTCTCAGAGAGGGACAGAAGAATCAAACCCGGGTCGGCCTCAAGCAAGGCAAATGCCCTACCCGCTGTGCTATCGCTCCAGTCCATTCCAGTATATAAACTAAATTTTGGTTATGCACTCATTGTTACTTGATGGACTTTTGGTTTGTATTCACTTTTTTGACTATAAACAATGTAGTTTTGAACTTTCATATCCATATTAAAAGTTTTTCTATAATTGATCTATAATACACTACAGAATTTCGGGGATATAAATTTATACCTCTATGTATATGACATGTATATATATGTATATATACATACATATATAATACATACATATGTGTGTGTATATATGTGTCATCATCAACATCATCATCATCATCCTGTTGATAGTCGAATTTCTCGAGCGGTCTCAGTAATGTCTTCATTCATCCTTGCCCTGAGATTTTAGAAGCCTCTCTTTACCCATCCTTTCCAATGGAGTAAGAGCATTGGAGGATCTTTCAGGGTCAGGGAAATGAGACCCATCATTGTTACTGGTTTTGGCATATGAATACGCCATGGGGAGTTTGCCAGGCTCTCCCATGTGGGCAGGAAACTCTCAGTAGCTTGCCAGGTTCTCCCAGAGGGAGAACTAAGCTATAAGATGTTGCTTCTGGGAGCTTAGTTTTATAGTCTCTGGATGTTGGCCATTAGTGGTATTACATGGTGCCGGGGGCAGTCCCTGGGTGTGACTGCCTAGCTACTGGAAGATGGGGAATCTGGGTAGAAGAAGCCCAGTCGTGATCCAAGCAGGCTTGGCCAAAGGTCTCAGCCCTGGGTCTCACACACCTGGGTTCCTCTGCTGGTTCGTTCATGAGTGAGGCTCATCCAAATGTGTAGAGAGGGGCCTTGAGCATGGCTGTGGCTAGGCTCTGGAGTACTTCAGCCGCCGAAGCTCTGCTCAGGGCGGGGAGGGAAACTGAAGAATATATATATGAAAATTGAAACATATATATGTGTATATATACATATGTATCTATGTATGTATGTATATACACAAACACACACACATATATACACAGCCACCACCAAACTTCTAGCATATTCTCACTTTATAAATAACTTCTTTCTTCTTAGAGCCAGGGCGATAATACAGTGGGTAAACAGCTTGCCTTGCATGTAGCCGACTCAGATTTGAACCTCCTGCATCCCGTCTGGTTCCCTGAGCCCACCAGGAGTGACTCCCAAGCACAGAGCAAGGAATAAGCCATGAGCACAGCTGGGTGTGGTCCCCAAAGAAAACAAAAGCAAACATCTTTTCTAAGTCCTCCATCCCACACATTCCTCCAGTAACTACCATAGATCTGACTTAGTTTTGTTGTTGTATTGACAACTGATTTGATTATTTAATCCTCTTACAAGTGAAATTTTCTGATAGTTGTCTTTAAGCTCCTTATTTTATTTGCATAATCACCTCAAACTACATTCATTTTGTCTTCAAATGAAGTTTATCTTCTATTTGGAGGGAGAGCTCTCAAGGCAGTGTTCAGAGAATCCAGAGCCACTTAACCTGACGTTTGTTCAACTAGGAGTGATGGCTCAATGCAAGGCCTGAGGGTCCATCACTACCTGAGCCTGGTGATGCTGGGGACCTCCAGGGTTACCCCCATGGTGCTTGGAGGCTACCAGTTTACCTCAGTTATTGAGAGACCTTCAGGAGTATATCCAGTTGTGCTCAGGAGACCATGCGGTGCCCAGAATCAAATGTGCCCCTCTTTCCTGTGCTTAACTCTGTCCTTATATTTTATTCTTAATTAATTACTCATTTTGGTTTGGATCCATACCCTGCAGGACTCAGAGGGTAATCTTGTCTGTTTTCAGGCGTGATTCTTTGTGTTACTCAGAGGGCCATGCAGTGCCAGCGATCAAATTCAGGCCTCCTATATGAAACATTTTTGAAAGTTAGAGTAGTATTCCCTTGAGTTTATGTACCACAGCTTCTTTATCCAACTGTTGATGGACATTTAAAGTTTAATTATGTCTCAGTTTGCTACAACTCTGAATGAACTGTAGTATGTTATGCTAAGTAAAATCAGTCAGAAAATGACAAGCACCAGATGATCTTGCTTTTACTAGAGTGAAAACTAACAAAATAAGGGATTAGACGCTCCATAGTGGAGCCACCCTGAGATATTATCAGTGGAACTGTTCTGAGCATACTGCATAGAGGGGGTCTGCAGACAATTGTGGATGGTATCTGTCAAGCTGATGAGAAGCATGGTATACAGTATGAAGGGGATAAAATGGCAATATTCTACAGATAAATAAACTAAAATAATAAAAGAACTGAAATAAAAACAATAACAACTATGTAAATAATATGCAACTTAAAATTCATGATAAAGGTTGTGTTTCTAAAAAAGATTATGATTTTATTGGTTCTATGCTTTGGTTATTATGAATAATGTTGCTGTGACCTCAGGGTGCAAATATCCTTTCAAGTTGTTTCCCTTTTTTTTGAGCCACAGCCTGTAGTGCTAAGAGTTTTCTCCTGCCTCCGTGCTCAGGGATCTCGTGCCAGGGAATTGAACCCATGTGGCTGTGTGCAAGACAGGTGCCCTACCAGCTGTACTTATCTCTGGCACAGGTGTTTGCTCTTTGTGTCCACTGAATGTATGCCTAGAATTGACATGACTGGATTTTACAGTATTTCTATATTTATAATCATTTTTAAGGTGTTGCTATCCTTTTACCATACAGGCTTGCATAAGTTTACATTCCTATTACTCTAAAACTTCACTAACCCTTGTTATTTACAGTCGTTTTATGGGTATTTACTTGGTATATATCTAGAAGGTTGAGAATAAGAGGTTCTGTCTCTTTGTTGTTTTGATTTTGTTTAATACTGAATAAAAATAATATCCCTGTGTTTACCTGTCTGTGGGCCATATATATATCTTTTTTGGAGAAATGTCCATTCAGGCTCTTTGATGGTATTTGATTGATTTGCTTGCTAATTTTCATCTCATTATTGTATGATATTTTAAGTATCAAATCCTGTTTGACGTATGATATGTAAATATCTTCTCCCAATTGCCATATTTCCATTTTTGTTCTGTGGTAGCTTCTATTATGTAAAAGGTTTTAAAATTGTTATAGTTTAATTAATTTTTTTGTTTATGTTTGGTTTGGGGAACACACTTGGCTGTGCTCATGGCTTACTCCTGAATCTGTGTTCCCAGGTCGAGTCTGGTGTGCTCAGAGGGTCTATGTGGTGCCCAGGATTTAGCCTGGGTGGCCACATGCCAGGCAAGACCTCACCTGCTATGCCTTCCCTCAGCCTTTAATTTGCTTATTACCTTCATTTCTCTTGTCAGTATAGTCATATTTCTGTATGTGTTTGATATTGAGAGTCTGGGGCATGTTATTTTCATTTTATTTTGTTGTATTTATGCTTTGGGATATAATAACCAAATTATTTTATCCATTTTGAGCTAATATCTATGTATACTGTTAAATGTTAGTTTAGTTTCTTTTCTTTGCCCTCCTCTTCCTCCTCATTCTCCTTTCACATGTGACTGTACAGTTCTCCTACTCTGTTGAAATAGCTTTTCTTTATTGTATGATCTTTATTGTATTGTATACTTTGTAATATATTAGACATCCATATATGGATAGGTTTATTTGTGAGATCTGTATCTGTTCTTTTAGTCTTGGCCTGTTTGCTCTAATAGGATCGCTTTCATTGCTATATGGTATAGATTGAATCCAGGAACTTATTTTTCTCCTTGTCTTTTTGGTACTTTTTTAGCTATTTTGCATTTTTGTGGTACTACTGTACACATTTTAGAATCATCTTTTACATTCCTTGAAAAATGCTCGTAACAATTTGGTAGAATTATATTGAATTTGTAAAATGCCTTAGGTAGGATGTTCATTGAAAAATATTTTGTTCTTCCACTCATGAACTGGTATTTCCTTTTTTTTACAGTAATTTATTACATTTAATATTCAAACACCAATCCCAACACCATTATACCTTCCTGCTAATATTTCCGATGTTTGCATTTCAAACCCCAAACTCTGCCCCCAAAGCAGAACTGAAGTACTTTATTTTGCATTGCTTATTATGAATAGTTCACTAACAGATGATCCAAAGAGTTTTCTTAGAGGAAAGTGTGTGAATATGGTTGTATTTAACCCAAGTGCCATTAAGCTCTTCTATAAGAGATTATTATCATGTTGTTAAAGGTTGAGCCTTGTTGCTGATATATCTATCTGTATCTGTATATATAGATATAAATCTCTTTATCTTTCTGTACATATATATTTGTATATACATATACATATAAATATATATAAAATATGTAAGTTTATAAACATGTATAAAATATATAAAAATATATATATTTCCCCCAGTCCTTGGGAAAGACGAGTAAGATGAGGCTGCTAAAATCTCAGGGCTGGGACAAATGTAGATGTTACTTTCATTACTATATGGTATAGACTGAATCCAGGAAGTTATTTTCCTCCTTGTCTTTTTGGTACTTTTTAGCTATTTTGCATTTTTGCATACTTGAGTAAATCGATGAACAACAGGATGACAGTAATACAGTGATAGTTATATTTCCCCCTAAGATTGGTTGCCTTCTACTTTAAACTCCCATCAAATGGTGGTGTGCTACTCTTGGTATATAAGTATTAAGTATGAGCTGTCATGCAGCCACAAATGTGGCTGAGCTCTCTTATGGAGATCAGCTGTAAGCATGGCAGTGATTTAGTTCTGGATGTTTTTGGCTGCTGGGACTGACTCCGTTGGGGGTGGGAAGGGAAACTCAACACACCCCTTCCGGGTTGCCCCCGATAAAACAGCCTGGCATGGGATCTGGAAGCATCTCTATGGTGTATATGTCTTTCCATTTTTAGTGTCTTCTATTTCTTTTCAAAGTGTCACAGTTTTCAGTATTTAGGTCATTTTTAATTTTGTTATTTTGTTTTGTTTTTGTTTGGGGACCATACCTGGCTCAAGGGTCACTCCTAGTAGGATTCAAAAGACCATATGTGGTGTAGGGATGAAATATGGTTTGGTCCCAAGCAAGACAAACACCTTACTATTGCCTCTCTAGCCCAGGTGTTTTGGTCCTTTACCTCCTGTTAGGTTTACTCCCAGTTATATTTTCTTTTTTGATACAATTGTAAATGATATTATATCCCAATTTCTTTGTTTTTTCTAACTAACATCATATAAAAATTCAACAGATTTATGTAAATTGATTTCTATCCTGCCTATAATGTTACTATACTCATAAACCTTTTCTAGCAGATTTTTGGTGAATACACATCTTTGAACATTTTAAAAGTTCTCTTGGATGTAATATAATTGCTCAGTCATAAAGTAATCTTTTATTTTAGGAATTGGAAAGCTAGTTTCTAGAGTGGCTGTATATTTTACTAGGAATACAAATGAATTTCTCAGTTTCATAAAGGATCTCTTAAGGAAAACAACAGTGAAATAGTAAAGCAGGTGGGGGGGTTGCCTTGCACACAGGTCAGCCAAATTCGATCCTAGGTGCCACATGTGGTTCTCTGACCTCTATCAGGAGTGATTCCTGTGTGCAGAGCCAGAGGTCAACCCTTACCTCCACTGGGTGTGGTCCAGAAAATAAACAAGAAAAAAATAAAAAGCAACCAAAAATTCTACTTAATGTGGAAAGATTGGGACATCTCCTAAGATCACAAGCAAGCAAAGAATGTCTGATTTTTCACAGTTATTCCACAGTGAAGATCTAGCTAGAGGCATTAGAAAAGCAGGGAAAGGCATCCAGAATCGAAAGAAAAAAGTTAAAGTATCTTTAATTGATGATGACATAAGTTTATGTAAAAAAATATAAAGGAAAACAATAAACACATGACTATTAGACCTGATAATGAAATAATTTAACATATATAATATATTATCAAGTTCATAATGGACAAAAATAGAATATGTTTTATATAATAGGGGTGAATATTTCAAGCTAGAAATTAATTTAAAAATACATTCAAATATAATTAGAACAGAACAAAAAATTAGAAAACAGTAATGTTCTCTAGGAAAATACCCTGGAACTCAATGCCATTTCATGAAAAAAATACTCTTTAAATTAGAAATAATGTGGGCCAAGGCTTTTAGGAAAAACTTGTATGTAACATCTTACATATTGCTGATTTGATCAGCTAGTACTTTGTTAGGAAATTTTAAGTGTTAAATTTATAGACTTATCCATTCTTTTATAGATACTCTTATTACCAGTGAATAATCTAAAAATTATCTGAGTGCTCAGGAAAAACAGAATAAACCATATAAAAGTTTAGACATATAAAATGTTCATCTACAGTGTGATTACTTATCTTGGAGAGGGGTTCACTTGTATTGTGAAGAGTTTTCTGCTTAAGGACTTGTGTGAGTTCAGAAGACATCTCATTTGGTATGATCACATGCAAAATGAAAGTTTAAATAGATCATCTAATTAATAAGCGTTTGAGCAAGAGAGTTGAAATTCAACTTACAAGAATTGTAGCAAGAAATAGGTGGGGACAATTGCTTAAAGTTCATGGTGTATGTTGTGATCAATCAGGCTCGTCTAAAAATGTAATTAAAAATGTAAGTGGGGATTTATAGCATTTCTCTAGTAACTGCATAAAAGATTAAAGATCTGAAGTCATGTGTAGTGGAGGATCGTTTGGCAGGATGATTGAATGCTGTATCAGGGAGATTTTATTTATTTATTTTTTATTTTTAATTAGTGAATCACCGTGAGGGTACAGTTAAAGATTTATACATTTTTGTGCTCATGTTTTCCCCATACAAAGTTCGAGAACCCATCCCTTCACCAGTGCCCATTCTCCACCACCAGTAAACTCAGCATCCCTCCCACCCTCCCCAGTCCCTTCTCCCCCAACCCCAAACTGCCACTATGGCAGGGTATTCCCTTTCATTCTCTCTCTCTGATTAGGTGTTGTGGTTCGCAAAAAAGGTGTTGAGCGGCCATTGTGTTCAGTCTTTAGTCTACATTCGGCACGTGTCACCCCTCCCCTGCATGACCTCCAACCACATTTTACTTGGTGTTCCCTTCTCTGAGTTGCCCAGAATGAGAGACCAGCCTCCAAGCCATGAAGTCAACCTCCTAGTATTTATTTCTACTATTCTTGGGTGTTAGACTCCTAGTCTATTATTCTATATTCCACAGATGAGTGCAATTTTTCTATGTCTGTCTCTCTCTTTCTGACTCATTTCACTTAGCATGATACTTTCCATGCCGATCCACTTATATGCAAACTTCATGACCTCATTTTTTCTAACAGCTGCATAGTATTCCATTGTATAGATACCAAAGTTTCTTCAACCAGTCAATTGTTCTAGGGCACTCGGGTTTTTTCCAGATTCTGGCTATTGTAAACAGTGCTGCAATGAACATATAAGTGCAGATGTCATTTCGACTATACTTTTTTGCTCCTCTGGGATATATTCCCAGAAGTGGTATTGCTGGGTCAAATGGAAGCTCAACCTCTAGTTTTTTGAGAATCGTCCATATTGTTTTTCAAAGGGGCTGGAGCAGTCAGCATTCCCACCAGCAGTGTAGAAGGGTTTCTTTCTCCCCACATCCTCTCCAACATTGGTTGCTTTTGTACTTTTGGATGTGTGCTAGTCTCTGTGGTGTGAGGTGGTATCTCATGGTTGTTTTGATCTGCATCTCTCTGATGATTAGTGATGTAGAGCACTTTTTCATGTGCCTTCTAGCCATTCGTATCTCTTCCTTGGTAAAGTTTCTGTTCATTTCTTCGCCCCATTTTTTTTTCCTTTAGTACAAACTTTATTTATTTATTTATTTATTTTTTAATTTATTTTATTGAATCACCAAGTGGAAAGTTACAAAGTTCTCAGGCTTATATCTCAGTTACACAATGATCAAACACCCATCCCTTCACCAGTGCCCCTATTCCACCACCAATAAAAACAAAAACAAAACAGAAACAAAAGCAAAAAAAAAAAGTATACATCCCACCCCTCACCCCCCAACCTCCCCCCCGCCCCCGTGCGTGAATGACAATTTCACTTCCTTTTCTCTTTACCTTGATTACATTCCAGATTTCAACACACAACTCACTATTGTTTTTAGAGTTTCAAAACAGACTCACTATTTTTGTTGGAATTTATCCCCCAAGAATACAGCTCTATTAACAAGGAAATATTTGATAATAAGTTTTCCACTGATGAGAATGAAGCGATAAAATGTCGCGCGAGCCGCGCGGTTTACAATTTCTATATTATAGTAATTAAGTCCGCGAAGATTTAAGTTGGAAAATGAATCATTTCCCTTCCTAGAACAGCATGCAGCCAAAGTTAGTTCACAGTCTCCATACATGGTTGCAAGCACTTGCTGGAACCCCAAATCCTAAAGCTGTCTCTGGTTCCCGCTCGTTCCACATCCACCGGCTGTGCAGAGGCATGGGCACCCAGGCCGAAACCCGGCCGGAGCCGAGCGCCGGCCCCGGCTGGGACTGCCCCGGTATCCCGTGGCTGTTTCAAGTTCAAAGCACACATTTTTTTTTCCCCGCGCCAAAAGTTCATACCTTCTCAAAGGACCCACAAAATGTCTGACACCACGCCTTCTCCCAGAGGGGAGAGAGACCAAGAAGGAAGGATATTTCCTCGTTAGCCAGTGTGGGGCAAAAGCTTAGTTCACAGTCTCCATACATGGCTGCAAGCACTTGTTTGAACCCCAAATCCTAAAGCAGTCTTTGGTTCCCGCTCGTTCCACATCCACCAGCTGTGCAGAGGCATGGGCACCCGGGCCGAAACCCGGCTGGAGCCGAGCACTGGCCCCGGCTGGGACTGCCCCAGCCCATTTTTTGATGGGGTTGGAAGTTTTCTTCTTGTAGAGTTCAACCAGTGCTTTATATACCATTGATATCAACCCCTTATCTGATGGGTATTGTGTAAATATCCTTTCCCATTCTGTAGATAGTCTTTGTATTTTGGTCACTTTATCTTTTGCGGTGCAGAAGCTTTTTAGTTTAATGTAGTCCCATTTGTTGATCTCTGTTTTTACTAGATTGCTTAGTTCCATGTCATCTTTGAAGATACCTTTATCTTCAATATCGTGGAGGGCTTTGCCGACCTTGTCTTCAATGTACCTTATGGTTTGTGGTCTGATGTTGAGGTCTTTAATCCATTTTGATCTGACTTTTGTGCATGGTGTCAGGTCGAGGTCTAAACCCATTCTTTTACATGTGGTTGTCCAGTTGTGCCAGCACCATTTGTTAAAGAGACTTTCCTTGCTCCTCTTCACATCTCTTGCTCTATCAGGGAGATTTTAAAAGGAAAACCAACAAGCTCAAATGACCTTTAGTTATTTTTTCCTTTATGACAAAACTATTGCCAGAATTGCTTGAGATAAATATTTACATATTTATGTCTTATGTGCTTTTTATCTTTAAATACGTATTGTTATGCTTTAAATAAAGTAGCAGATAAAGCTGAATCATTTGTTTCTGTTAGTGTTTTGGTCCAAAGTTTGCTTGCCGCAGTTTTTTTACTCTAAAGGAATTTTTATTTTAACCTTTATTTATGCCCGTAATCTATGCATTAAATTTTATTTTGGAATGAAGAGAGCTCCACAGGCTAGTATAAGCTTTGCCTGCAGGAGACTTGGTTTCAGTTCACAGTACCATGTTTTTCCTTAAGTACTGCTGGGGTGACTCCTGACCCAGTAGTAATCCCTGAGCAATGCTGGGTGTGTCAAACAAATCAAATTGATCAAACAAATTAAAAAAATTATTTTATGGGATGGAGAGTCAATATAGTTCTTAAGTTGCTTGCCTTGTATGTGGCTGATCCCGGTTCAATGCCTGGCACCCTGTGTGGTACCCCGGTCTCTAGGAGAGCAAAGCCAGGAGTAAGTTCCAAGTAAGCCAGGACTCCAAGGAAATAGAGATAAATAATGAAAAATTCATTCTATGGCTAATTTCTGTTGACAAAAATACATATTTACTATTATTTCCATAGATTGTGAGTTTGTTTATCTTTGTATGTTAGGACGTACAAATTTCATTTCCAAGAACACTTAAAATAATCTGTGTGGTTGTTCCTGTGTATTCTCATAGATTCCAGATCCAAGAGGATTTTTATAGATAGAGGGGAAAGGAGGCCATTTAAAAATTATAAAATGTAAAGGTGCTTGTAAAATAACACGCAACCCGGAGATTCTTCTTGCAGTGATTTATTAAGAAACCTTCTCATGCAAATGGAAAAGAGGACGAACGAAGGATGGACGAAGGAAGAGGAACCAGGGGGGAACCACTAGCTAGGCAGCTTCCCTCCTTATATACCTCTCGCTGCCTGTTTACGCCCAAGTGTCTGCAGCTGATAGGCTAGTTACACCTTGTGGGCGTGACAGGACATCCTGTTTTCTTACACCTTGTGGGCGTGACAGGACATCCTGTTTTCAAAGCATGGTGAAATTAACAAGAACAGGTGCTGTTTACGAAGCACGCGGTCCTGTGGAGGCTCTCCACAGGTGCTTTTCATTGATATAAATTTGCTGTATGGGTAACATTTTCTACTTGATATCTCTTTTTTAAAAATTAAAAATATGGCAGTGCTTCCTCTTTAGAAGAAGCAGTCTTCCTGAACTTTCGATGAAGTTACAAAATGACAATAAAAAAATATTATGTAGACATATAGAAGCACCCCCCCACCCCCAAATACAAGTCCAAGCATTTGAAGATGTGAGCTCCTCTCCTGTAGGGCTGTTGGTTCTCATAGTCAGATCTTGACCATCATTTGATGGTGGACATACTGTGTCCACAGTGAGAAACTTCTTACACAGAGGGTTAAACCTAATGTTTAGATGAAATAATATCTCTTTGTAATATAGGTATAGGTTGTATACCATATACCCAGTTCTGTACAGCTAAAATCAGGTCTGCATATTAAAGAATAATGGTCAACTAAAAACCATATATATATTATATATATACATATATGTAATCTTAGATTCTACTGCTGTTTTAAAAGTATTTCTGACTACTTTGCCTGTATATGAAATTTCTGGTCTTGTATATTGCCCAGAATAGTTTGTTTACCAGTGTTGGGAAAAGTGTTTTCTCAGCAGTCTTCTATGTGTAAAAACATGTTCTGAAGTTGATGACAGGCACCTTCACCTAGTTCACTTGTTCACTTTGGGTTGGCGGGCAAGTGTCTGTGTAACTAACGTGGCCCTCAGGGCTGTCTGTCTGACACCATGTCCTCCAAGAAGGACAGCGTTTTCTCAAAGGATGAATTTTAAGCTGCATATAACTGCTTACACTAAACTCAGGTGCAGCTCAGTGAGCATCTCATCTTGACTCAGTGTTTATAGAATTATGAGAAAGAAGGGAAAATATTTTCATTGAAGGAAGGAGTTGATATTTTAAAAAATATATCCATAATGGGGTGTAAGTCACACACTATACAATTCATCCATCTTTAGGGTAGTATTTAGTGGTGACTAATAAGTATACAGAGTTGCATAGCCATTATGACATTCTTAGAAGGTTTCTGTGAGTCCAGAAAGAAATCATGAATTGTTTATTTAGTATCCCTTATTGCTCCCTGATCTTGACTGTTGTTATTCTGTCTTATAAAATTTCTTGTTTGAACGTCCAAGGATAGCTAAAACAATTCTTGGGAAAAAGATGATGGGAGGCATCACCATCCCCAACCTCAAACTTTACTACAAAGCAGTAACAATTAAAACAGCATGGTACTGGAACAAAGGCAGAGCCGTAGACCAATGGAACAGGGTGGAATATCCCTACACACAACCCCAAATGTATGACCATCTAATCTTTGATAAGGGAGCAAGAGAAGTGAAGTGGAGCAAGGAAAGCCTCTTTAACAAATGGTGCTGGCACAACTGGACAACCACATGCAAAAAAATGGGTTTAGACCTTGACCTGACACCATGCACAAAAGTCAGATCAAAATGGATTAAAGACCTCAACATTAGACCACAAACCATAAGGTACATTGAAGACAAGGTCGGCGAAACCCTCCACGATATTGAAGATAAGGGTATCTTCAAAGGTGACACGGAACTAAGCAATCTAGTAAAAACAGAGATCAACAAATGGGACTACATTAAACTAAAAAGCTTCTGCACCGCAAGAGATACAGTGACCAGAATACAAAGACTATCCACAGAATGGGAAAGGATATTTACACAATACCCATCAGATAAGGGGTTGATATCAATGGTATATAAAGCACTGGTTGAGCTCTACAAGAAGAAAACATCCAACCCCATCAAAAAATGGGGCAAAGAAATGAACAGAAACTTTACCAAGGAAGAAATACGAATGGCCAAAAGGCACATGAAAAAGTGCTCTACATCACTAATCATCAGAGAGATGCAGATCAAAACAACCATGAGATACCACCTCACACCACAGAGACTAGCACACATCCAAAAGAACAAAAGCAACCGCTGTTGGAGAGGATGTGGGGAGAAAGGGACCCTTCTTCACTGCTGGTGGGAATGCCGACTGGTTCAGCCCTTCTGGAAAACAATTTGGACGACTCTCAAAAAATTAGATATTGAATTCCCATTTGACCCAGCAATACCACTGCTGGGAATATATCCCAGAGAATCAAAAAAGTTCAATCGAAACAACATCTGCACATGTATGTTCATCGCAGCACTGTTTACAATAGCCAGAATCTGGAAAAAACCCGAATGCCCCAGAATGGATGACTGGTTGAGGAAACTTTGGTACATCTATACAATGGAATACTATGCAGCTGTTAGAAAAAAGGAGGTCAAGAATTTTGTAGTTAAGTGGATGGGCATGAAAAGTTTCATGCTGAGTGAAATGAGTCAGAAAGAGAGAGACAGACATAGAAAGATTGCACTCATCTATGGTATATAGAATAACAGAGTGGGAGACTAACACCCAAGAACTGTAGAAATAAGTACCAGGAGGTTGACTCCATGGCTTCGAGGCTGGCCTCACGTTCCGGGGAAAGGTCAACTCAGAGAAGCGATCACCAACTACATTGCAGTCGAAGGCCATGTGGGGGAAGGGAGTTGCGGGCTGAATGAGGGCTAGAGACTGAGCACAGCGGCCACTCAACACCTTTGTTGCAAACCACAACAGCTAATTAGAGAGAGAAAGCAGAAGGGAATGCCTTGCCACAGTGGCAGGGTGGGGTGGGGGGGAGATGGGATTGGGGAGGGTGGGAGGGACACTGGGTTTACGGGTGGTGGAGAATGGGCACTGGTGAAGGGATGGGTTCCCAAACTTTGTATGAGGGAAGTGTGAGCACAGAAGTGTATAAATCTGTAACTGTACCCTCACGGTGATTCTCTAATTAAAAATAAATAAATTAAAAAAAAAATAAAAAAATAAAAAAAAAAATTTCTTGTTTGGAATATTTCATGCAAATGCAATTATATATATGACCTTTCACATTTTACTTCTTAGCTTAATTTTAGAGTTACTTCATATTGTACTCTATATCAGTACATCACTTCTTTGTTACAAATTATAGTTCATTGAATAAATAAAACACACTTTGTCTAAGTCCTTAGTTGTTGAAACGTTTGGTTGTCACCAATTTCTGGTTATTTCTAATAATATTGCTATGAATCTGTGAGACTTTGTATCAGAGTTTCAGGTCTCGGTGTATACTTAGGAGTTGAATTCTTTGAGTAACTGAGGAGTTTCCAGGCTCTTTACCACAGGAACTTCCCTATTTTACACCCTCACCCCCCACATTAGTGTGTGAGATTTGTAGTTTTCCTATATTCTTGTTAAAACTGGTTATTGGTGGGGTGTTTTTAGTTGTTTTTGTTTTTTTTGCTAATACTTTGAATGTGAAGCATAATATTTTCCTTTTAATCTTACTCTTGCATATCACTTTTTTCTGAAATGCTCACTCTGACTTCACATATCCTTTTCATGGCAGTAGTGTGAATATTTTCAATTTCATAATTAAAATCTAGTTAAATCAGGTAACTGACCTAGTTATCCTTCCTTCCTTCCTTCCTTCCTTCCTTCCTTCCTTCCTTCCTTCCTTCCTTCCTTCCTTCCTTCCTTCCTTCCTTCCTTCCTTCCTTCCTTCCTTCTGTGTATGTGTTGGAATTCTGTGTATGCCCTTTTGGTTGACTTCAGAATCCATTTGCCATTTCTTATCACCACATGGCTGGATATTATTACATTACTAGGATGTGATTACATTACAAGGGGTGTTTGTTTATATCTTTAAAAGATGTGCCTGTCTGGGATAGAGAAGGGATCATGAAGTCAGTGATGGTTGGGAGATCACTCAGGAGCAGAGATGTGCGCTGAAAATAGATAAAGGACCAAACATGATGCCCTCTCACTACCTGTATTGCAAACCATAATACCCCAAAGTATAGAGAGAGTAAGAAGGAAATTGTTTGCCATAGAGGGAGGGTGAGAGGTGGGATGGTGGGGGAGGGATACTGAGACATTGGTGGTGGAAAATTTGCACTGGTGAAGGGATGGGTGTTCGGTCATTTTATGACTAAAACTCAAACATGAAAGTTTTGTAACTGTAGCTCATAGAGATTCAATAAAAAAAGATATGCAGAGTTTTACAATGAAATGAGGAAACTATTACGTGGAAGGAATAGTAGACACAAGAGTAAGATTGCTGGAAGTTTCCAAGAGAATTAAGAATCATGACTATTATAAGTTATATTCACGATGCAGGATTGAGAAAGAATAAAAAAAGAGAGCCAACTTAGAACATGAAACTCAGGCAGATTTATGATTTATCCATATGTGTTTTTCTTTATTTAAAATTTGAAATGATTTTAAAGATTTAGAAGAGTTAAATAATCATGAACATATTGAGTTACTGGAGAGTTATATTGAGATCATTAAACAATATATTTATCATCCAGCTTTCACCTGTTTCCAATTTTTCTGTTGGTAAAAGAACACCTTGCCAATACAGTGGAGATCAAGTTTCCAAAATAAAAGTTTGCCAGTCACATAATAATCTCTTTTATAGAAAAACAAGCCTGTTTAGTCCTGGAGCATATGTATGTTTACTTCACATGTCTCTTTATTTTTTATTGAATCACTGTGAGATAGAAAATCACAAAGCTGTTTATGATTGGGTTTCAGTCATACAAAGTTCCAACACCCATACCTCCACCACTGTACATTTCCCAGCACGGATATCCCCAGTTTCTTCCCAGCCCCCACCCCACCCCCACCCCACCCCCACCTGCCTCTGTGGCAGGCACCTTTCTTCTTTTCTCTCTCTCTCTCTCTGTCTCTCTCTCTCTCTCTTGCTTGCTCACTTGCTCGCTCTCTCCTTTTGTGCATTATGGTTTGATATGGTACTAAACAATCATCATGTTTATTCAGGGCGTTCAGTATTTTTATCAGAAATGTAAGGCGAGTAGATTTTTCAACTGGGTGGCAGCTTTGGGTTGTGGAAGTGACTGCTGAGACTTCCAGAAGTACAGGGAGGTGGGAGGAGATAGCCCATTCCGACCCTGTGAAAGCCTGGAAATTTCAGTCACAAAACCCAAATACCCAAATTTTCAGCAGTTTAATATTATGTGAGGTCCATCCTCAAACATTGGAGTCCAGCCAGGGATATAGTGGTAATTTTGGATTATGGGAGCAAGCAGTTGCCAGGAGCTGTGTTTGGGTGGACACCAGACAAATCTGCACTCCTCTGATCTATCCCTTGCATGGGTCTGAGATTAGCTGTGGCTTTTGATTTCTTTCGAGAGTTATTTATGGGTCTCTGAAGTGAGGCCAGTAGAAGAGCTTACATGGTGGTGCCAGTAAGGCACCATCTTACTGGGGAGTGATTGTCAGTCACTGGGATAGAGAAGGGAACACTCTCCTTTCAGGGGAGTGACTGCCAGTGCTTCCAGGAGTAGAAGGAAGTGGTGGAGGAGGTCGCCTATTAACATTCCGCGAAAGCCTGGAGACTTAAGTCACAAAATCTGCATACCCAAATTTTTTTCAGGTTGAGCTGGGGTTGGTGTGTGGGTATGGCTCTCATATACCAACTTTTGACGGTTTAATTTTTCGGAAAACTGGGTCCTGAGTTGTTGGAGTCCACCCAGAGGCAAGTGGCAATTTTAGGGTGTCAGGAGGACCGAGAGCACCAACAGGCTGTTGATGCCATCTCCTCCTATGTCCAGGTTGACCTGCTGGTGGCACTTCACCCTCTGGGCCCCAGTGGCAGCTGCAACCTTGGAAGGGACCAGGACCAAAGCTAGGCTGCAACTGTTGATGCTTGGGTGCTCTCGGTCGGCTGTAGCCTTCTGTCTGGCATAAGCTGCTCAAGTGGCACATGCCCCTATCCTCAGACTCCAGACAGTTGGTGCTCAAGAGTCCCCCTCCTTAGTATGCTGTGGGTGGCATTGGATGAAGAAATGGTGTTGGGGATGCCCTGCAGGCTGCAAGCTGCCTGAGCCGGCCTCCCATCTTGGGAACCCGGGCAAGCCCTCAACTCTGGGACCCACACTCTGCGGTAGTGCCAACTTGGAACCAAAGAGCCCCACTCATTCGTGCTAATTAATGCCAGCAGGGCAGCCCACTGCCCATAGTGCTGAGAGCTGCATAGCTCTGTTGGTTTCAGAACCCAAGCGGGTGCCACCACCATTTTCACGAGGCCCACTCTGGCCGATGAGCCGCCAATGGTGCCAGTTGGTCCCACTTACAGCCACCCTTTTGTGAGAGAGAATATTTAAAGGGCATTTACAGTCACTCATGCAGAAATGTCATGACCCAACAGCCCGGCTGTTCAGAAGGCCGAGAGCTGCTGTCGCTCTGCCAGCTCTCCCGCCTGCTGCCATGCAGCAGGTCTCCTAATGTTCAGTCTCTAAGAGTTCTTTATTTACTGATGATCTTTAAACTCTGTATTGGGGTCACACCTAGATGTGCTCAGGACTTACACTCGGCTCTGCACTCAGGGATCACTCCTGAAGGGCTTGGGGAACATTATGGGGCTCCGGGGGTGGAATTGGGCTCAGCTGTGTGAAAGGCAAGCACCCTGCCTGCTGCAAGATCTCTCTGGCCCCCGTGAACTTGATACTTTTGAACAGTATGCTGTGAATATTTTGGAACATGCTTACCTCTTTACATTTGTTTCATGTTTCCTTGGGAGTAGTTGAGGATTATGCTTGAGGGGAGGAATCTAGCTTCACGATTCCTTTTCTTTAATGTTTACTTTGGTTGCTTGATTAAAGTCACTTAATTGAAGTTGTTCTCAACTGTAAAATTACTCTTTCCTTTCATAATTAATGAAAGTTATTGGAGAGATACTCTAAGATTATGTAAACATATTTATCATCCAGCCTTCACCTACCTTTATTATTTATCGCATGTATTAGTTGTAGAATGCTTGCCAAATAGTGTATAATATATTTATGACTATATATAATATTTTATACATTAGTTGCTTATTGCCCTCCAACTTTTTTTAATTTTAATATTTTTTACTTAAAATAGTATGGGGTATTTCAGTATTATTTTATCACATGGTACTATAATCTAAATCTGTTAATAAGTACCATGGTACCATGGTAATGGAAGATGAGATAGAAAAGTTGGTGAACAATCTTTCTTAACCTCAGGGATCTGAGAGTCTACTGGGGAACTATTTGGTAAATCAATACATAATTATATTGAGTAATAGCAAGGAATTAGAGGTAACAGCTGTCTAGAAAGAAAAAACTGCCTTACCTTCTGAAAGTAGCATAAATTAATCGCCTTATAATGTAGACACTTCTGTAAGTCAGAAGTCCAAATTTGGTTTCCCTCTGTTTTGAAATGTGATATTCCGCTCCTGCTTCCCAGATCCTGAGAAGAATGTATCTTACTTATGTGCCCAGATAAATGCCACTTTCTGAATGTTATGTGATGAAATAATTTAGCTCTTAGGATTTTGTGTCTGGTTTCTTTTATTTGACTTAATGCTTTGAAGATGCACAATTGCTGTTGGATATACCAGTAGTTTCCTTCCTTCCTTCCCTCCTCCCTTTCGTCCTCCCTCTCTTCCCTCCTCCCTCCCTCTCTCTCTTTAATTAATTATTTAATTATTAATATATATTTGAATCATTTGCAGCTTCACTGCCATTAGTAAAGCTTCTGTAAACACTTCTGGTTTATATCTGAATAGCTTTACATATATATCTAAGAGTGGACTGCTGGGTCTTACATTTATAAATATCTGACAAGCTGCATTTGATTGTATCATTTCACATTCCTACCAGAAATAAGTGAGTTCTAGTGGATGTACATCCACAGCAGAACTTGTTATTGTTAGTTTTTTAAATGTCAGCCTTTCTATAAATGTACAGTGATCTTTCTTATGGTTTTAAAAAATCAAATCTCCCTGTGTTACTGGATCAAAGACAGACTCTCCAATCAACAGGATAGAATTGAGAGCCCAGAGATAAATCCTCAGATTTATGGACACCTAATCTTTGACAATGGAACTGAATGTATGAAGAAAGGAAAATCTCTTTAAACAAAAGGTTTTAGGAAAACTGGTTTAGCCAAATGCAAAAACAAACAAAGCAAGTAAACAAAAATCCAAACCTGTATCTCGTTCCATACATAAAATCAATTCAAATGGGTTAAAGACCTTGATATCAGATCTTGAAACTGGAAAACACTTCGAGAAAAATAGAGACAGATCTCTCAATGATACTGATTTCAGAAGCCACTTCAGTAATTCGATGTAACTGACTAGGAAACAAGAGAAAAATTAAACAAATGGGACCACATCAAACAAAAAATTTCTACAGTGCAAAAGAAATGATAACTAGAATAAAAAAAGGCATATTGAGTGGGAAAACTGTTTTTGCTAGTCACACATCTGGTAAAGGGCTAATATATAAGATTTGAAAAGCACTCAAAAAACTTACAGAAAAAGGGACTGGAGCCATAGCACAGCGGGTAGGGTGTTTTCCTTGCAAGCGGCCAACCCGGGTTCAATTCCCAGCATTCCACATGGTCCCCTGAGCACCACCAGGAGTGATTCCTGAGTGCAGAGCCGGAAGTAACCCCTGAGCATTGCCAGGTGTGACCCAGAAAGTAAAAAAAAAACAAAAAAAACCAAAAATGCAAACAAAAAACTTACAGAAGAAACTAACTACCCCCACCTTAAAAAAAAAAAGGAAGAACTAAATGGATACTTCCTCATAGAATACATGTAGACGATCAGTTGGTATATAATTTTTTTCATTATTATCACCAGGGAAATGCAAATCAAAGTGACCACGAGATATCACCTCACACCAATGAAAATGACATGCATCAAAAGGGGTATATATATATATGCGCATATATATGTATATATATTTCCCAGAGCCCTGCAAGCTACCGAGATTATTTCGCTTGCACGGCAGAGCCTGGCAAGCTCCCCTTGGCGTATTCGATATGCCAAAAACAGTAACAACTAGTCTCACAATGGAGATGTTACTGGTGCCCACTCGAGCAAATCGATGAGCAACGGGATGACAATGACAGTGACAGTGATAATTTGTTGCCTACTGTCTGAATCCCATCAAATATGATGTGGTTAGTTTGGAGAATGGGTAGGGAGTTTCTTATGATAAGTAGTGCAGCTGCTTTCAAGGCTGTGCAGTCCAGGAATGTGTTCACTGATATGTGAGGCTTGGGCCAAGCATGTGAGGAGTGGCCTTGAGCATAGGGATGGTTGGGTTGTAGAGGTCGGCTGCCAGGGCAGGGTCCCTTGGGGCGGGGAGGACTCTTACCTGCTCCCCTCTGGGGTGCCCCAAGTGAAGAAGCCTGGCGTGGACTCCAGTGGCATGGCTATGGGGGCCTCATGTTATCAATTATTTTATTTCTTAATTCAGATTTGTGATTCTTATCTAAGAAGATCTTTATATCGCAAATTCACAAGATAGTTTTTTTCACTAGAAGTCTTAAATTTTTAGGTTTTATATTTTGGTATTTTTATATGTTTAATGTATGGATCCAAGTTTTATTTATTTTTTAGGTAAACAGATTGATCATTTTAGCACCTTTTGTATAGACTACTTATTTTGCATGGTCGTGACACCTTTTATGGATTAATATATTTCATTGATACATAAGTACAGTTATGCCATATTGCCATTCTGTCTTATTTATGTACTAGTAGTCTTTATCAAGTAGTGCTAATTTCTCAAAATGCTATTTCAAGATTCAGTGATAGTACAGTGGGTGGGGTGCTTGCCTTGTATGTGGGACCCAGGTTCGACACCCAGTACCACATTTGATCTCCTGAGTACTGTCAGGAGTGATTCCTGGATGCAGACAGGAGTAAACATTGAACACAAGTGGGTATGATCCCAAAACAAAAAGTGCTGTTTTAAAAAGTTAATTTTGTGAAAAATTTCTTTTTTTTCCCCATTTTATGAATATTTTTGTTTCTACTAACAAAGGAGATGGGTTGGCTGTTATTTCCTTGAATCTATAAATAGATTCTAAAGCATACTTGAGCCTTCTAATCCATAAAAATATATTTCTTCTTTTAAGTTTGTTTAATTCTTTGCATAAAATTGTAATTTTAAGGATACAAATCTTGCACATGTTCTACATATTTTCTAAATATTTGCTGTTTTAATCATTTTATAACTAGTTTCTAAAAATTAAAATTTTCATTATTTACTGTGACTAGGAATGAAACTGTTTTATATATTACGACTTTCCTTAAATCACTATTATTTTATAGTTCCATTTACATGATTAAGTTTTGAAAATTACATTTAATTATTTTCTCCAGTTATTGATGTGTATTTTTTTTTCAATTTTTGTAGAGACTGTGTGTGTGTATTATGCTGTTTTTGCAGAGTAGTTCCTTTGATAAATATCAGTTAGATCAGTTGCTTGATCATTGTTCATGCTTTTTGTCTCCTTATTGATTTTCAATTGCTTTTTGCTTTGTATATCCTGAAGCTCTGTTAGTGAGTTTAAACAGTTTTAGAATTGTTTTATCCTACTAAATATGTACTGATTTATCACTATCTACTACCTCTTTTTATTCTTGATTAGAACTCTAACTTTCGCTGTTTATGTGTTAACAATTTTTCTTTAATTCTTGCATATATTTTCTCAATCTTTGTACATTTCACCAGCAGATGTTTTTCTTTTTAAGACTCGGGGGGACTTTTTGTGAAGAAAAAAGTTTTTCTTACTGTTGAATTTAATTTGACAATTTATATTTAAAACCTTTGTATGATTGGATTTAAATATCTATAGTAATTTTTTCTTAGTTTCATACTTCTTATTTGTTACATTTTTAATCTGTCTTTAAAAAATAGGGGTCAGAGTGATGTTACAGTTGGCAGGACATTTGCTTTTGCAAGTAGTGGTCAACCCAGGTTCGATCCCAGGCATCCCATATAGTCCCCTGAGCACATTGCCAGGAGTGATTCCTTGAGTACAGAGCCAGTAGTAAGTCCTGAACATTGCTGGGTGTGGGTCCAAAACCAAACATGTATATGTATATAAAATTTTAAGCAGGGTCTACAGCATACTTTTTTCTGTGCTATAAGTACTTTTTAGTATGTACTGTCATTATGCCTCCTTTCTGATTTTTTTTAACTTGCAGATAGCATTATGATCTGAAAAAGCAACAAATAGGGAAAGCAGGAAGTAAAACCATATATGTGTGTATATATAATATATACATATATATGTATTACTGATTTTTAAAAAATTTTTTGGCTTTTGTTCTTAGGGCCATACCCCTTGATGCTCAGTAGATCTCCTGGCTCTGTGCTTGGGGAGCTGCTTCCTGCCTGTGGGGTTATGCCCTGCAGAGGGTCTACTGCACTCCCGTATGCAAAGCATGCACTTAGCCACTAAGTTTATCTTCAGCCACTATTATATCAATTATAGAATGTGTTATATTCTATATGTATTAGAAAATAAAATTCTGTTAAAGAAAAGTAGGATAAAGATGTTATTTTTAGTATTTCCCATGCTCTTTATTTTCTGTATATATCAAAGTTCCATCTGGTATCATGTTTCTTTCCCTTAGGAGCTATTCTATTTGTCCTATTTATTTGAGGGTAAGTTTGTTGTGTACCCTTCAGATATTGGAGGGATATTTTGGAGTCATGACTTCTATTTTTTGGCAGTACCATGATTTGTACAAAATTGTTACTGATAATTTTATGCGTTCATTTCACTGCACCCAGCCACCAGACTTCTTTTTCCTTCCCAAAAGCCCCATGGACTCCCTACTTTCCATCTTCCTCTCCCACAAGTAAGGTCAGTTCTGTAGTTCAGATATGGTACAGAATTCCTCCCCACATGTCTCTCCTACATCACCAAAGTGCCCACAACCCACCATCTCTGTCTCCACATCTCTTGATTTTTCCAACTATTTTTGGTCTTTGATTTTGTATTCCAGTTCTTAGAGTTCATCATTACTTAGTGCTGCTTGAATTTTTACATACTCTGTAGACTAGTTAGGTCATTTGGCACATGCCCATATTTCGCTTCACGTCATAGTCTCCAGTCTTGTCATTTGCAGCAAATTGCATGATTTCATACTTACTTACAACTAATGTAGTTTTCCATTGTGTTTATATATCAAAATTCTGATAGCACAGCAGTAGGGCGTTCGCCTTTCATGCAGCCGATTCATGTTCGATTCCTCCGCCCCTCTCAGAGAGCCCGGCAAGCTACCAAGAGTATCTCACCTGCACAGCAGAGCCTAGCAAGCTACCCATGGCGTATTGGATATGCCAAAAACAGTAACAATAAGTCTCACATTGAGAGACATTACTGGTGCCCGCTCTAACAAATCGTGAACAACGGGATGACAGTGACAGTGACAGTTCATCTTTAGTTGGAAATTTTGGTTCTTTCCACGTATTCATTGTACTAGTGTTTTAATGAGCAGGTGTGCAAATATAGTTTTTAATTGATGTTTTTATGTTTGGAGGATAGATACCAAGGAGTGCTGTGACTGAGTTGTATGGGAGTCCTAGTCTTACTTTTGGGAGAAATCTCCATATGCTTTTCGTAGAGGTTGAATCAGATGGCATTCACCAACAGCGAATGACATTTCCTTTGCCACTACATCCCCGACAACATGAATTGTTTCCAGTCTTTTTGATTTTTGCCATTCTCACTGACATTAAATGATATCTCATTGTTGTTTTAATATGCAGCTCCCTAAAGTGATAATAAGCATATTTTCTTATACCTACTAGCCATCCCAGTGCCTTCTTTGGCAAAGTATATGCTCATTTCCTCTCTGTATTTTTGAATGATGTTACTGTATGTTTTTTGTTTTTGAGCTTTGTGAGTTTTTTATACATGAGCTCTTTTTTTAAAAAAAATTTTATTTTATTATATTGAATCACTGTGAAAAAAAATACAAAGCTTTCAGGTGTAAGTTTCAGTCATATAATGATTGAAACCCCATCCCTTCACCAGTGCACACATTCCACCACCAAGAACCCCAATATACCCCCCTCCCACCCAGCCCCCACCTAAGTAGCTAATGATCTTCATTTTATTCTCTATACTTTGAATACATTCAATATTTCAACAGAGAACTCACTATTATTGTTTGGAATTTTCCCCCAACAATCAGGCCTGCTGAAAAGGCATCATTTAATAATTTCTTTTCATTGCTGAGAATGAACATTCTATGAGCTCCCGTTTTGGATTTCTGATGTTTTAGTTCAGTTCACAGTCTAGATGCATTTCTGTAAGAAGCCGCTCTGGGTGCCAAAATGGGTTAGAAGACCTCTTGGATCATAGTCTTTAGGAGCAGAAGGTCTGTTTCCCGAGCAGCAGCTCAGGATCTTATCTGGGCCAAGGGCGTGCCGGTACTGCCCCCTTCCCATGATCGCCTATGAGCCACAACATTGCAGAGTTCCTACCTCTCGGCGGAAGTCTTAGGGGGTGGCTCTCGCCACGTGGATGATGCCGTCACTGCCATTTTCCGTGCAGAAAAACAGGGTGGAGAGGGAAAATCCATCCCGGGAGGCACATAGTCATAGTATAGCTCACAGTCTAGATGCATTTCTGTAAGAAGCCGCTCTGGGTGCCAAAATGGGTTAGAAGACCTCTTGGATCATAGTCTTTAGCATCTGTTTCACGAGCAGCAGCTCCAGATCTTATCTGAGCCACTATACATGAGCTCTTTAATGAATTAACTTTTTTCAGTGGTGTGAATACCTATTTAAAAATTATTTTTATTAAAAACACTGTGATTTACAAAGTTGTTTATTATATAGTCAAGTCAGTTATTTAATTTTCTGACACCATCAGTGTGACCTTCCCTCCACCAATTTCTCCATTTTCCCTCCCTTCCCCAATCTGCTCCGTTAGGCATGTAGCAGATTTACTTTTTGTTCCTGTTCCGACAAAACTTTAAGAAATGGCAAATAGAATGATTAGAAAATAAATTAGTAAGAGCCAGTTTGTGACTGCTATATGATTTTAACATATGTAAATAAGTGAATTATGACCCTTTAGTACAATATAATAAAATGCTTAATCTCATTTATAAGTGTTTAACTCTGGAATCTAAAGTGTAATCTTACTCATTACAGTAAGTTTTCAACTCTGGAATCTAAAGTGAATACCCATTTTGAATGCTTGGGCTAACTTAGGGACTCCAGAGCCAAGGCCTTTTCAAAGACAAATTTTAGGAAAATTCTTTATAGAATGGATTGGTGGTTTTCTGTTGTTTTCACTAGTTGTAAAAGAAATTCTGTTTTCTTATATAGAGTATTTGTAATACTCATAGCTGAGCTATAATTTGAGAAAAATAATCTATTACAAAATGGACAGCTTGACAAGAGTGATAAACTTCTGATCATCATATTATAGCTTAAATGTCATCAATATGCTTTATTATTTTATGGCCACAAAGAAAATATTATACCCTTTTACTAATATTTTGGAGTCTATTTTTTTAATCACAAGTTTTCATTAGAGATTTTAAAAATTTTTAAATACCTGCCCTGTCTTTTCTTTATTTTCTTAATACTTTCTGTGGATATGGTTATACACTGACATGTTTCAATAAGGGTTTTTATAAATCAAGAATGTTTTAAGAACATATTTTGGATTAAATAGAAAAGGCTATGACTGCATAGTATTAATTAAACTTTGTGATGATCTTGTTAATGCTTGATCATCAAAACCAAGATAAATTTTGCTCTGGTTCTATTTTTTAGCAGTTTTATGAATCAAATGAGCCAAATCTCCGTTTCACTTAGCACTACAAAAGAAGAGTGAAAATAACTTTCAATTATGGGCATCTTCCTCTCAGTCTGTAACTGAGGATTTGGACCCATCTGCTGCATTAGTAGAGATATCTCTTCTCTATTCTTTTTTTTTTTAATTTTATTTTTTCAAAGAGTCATTTACAGTAATTTATTACATTCAATATCTCAACACTAACCCCACCATTATTATACATTTCCCACCAACATTATTTCGAGTTTTTCCACCACCACCCAAGCCTGCCCCAAAGGCAGATGCTAAATAAGTTATTTTGTATTACTTGTTATAAATAATTGACTAAAAATTATCCAAAAATATTTCCCTAGAGGTGTGTGAAAATTGTTGTATCTCATCTTGGAGTCAATGAGCACCTGTATTAGAGATCATTAACATGTTGTTAGAATTTGAGTCTTGTGTGCTAGTATATATTATTTTATCAATATTGATTGTCTTTTACCTTACATCCCATCAAATGTGATGTGCTACTTTTGGTACATCAGTGTCATAATTGTATGAGATGTGTGGCCCTAAAGCAGCCAAGCTCCTGGAATTCTAAAAATTTTTTCATAGAGTGATAGAACTGGAGCTAAAACTTATTTTAACTGGATGGTGATTTGGGGGTCCAGAGGCACCTCTGTGACATGCTGCTCTCCTCTGAGATTCATTTGTGAGTCTGGATGATAGATGTTAATGCACTTAAATGTCAACCAGAGGCAGTTCTTGGGCATGACTGCCAGGGACCTGGAAGCACAGGTAGTTTGGAGGAGGGGCCTATCCCCGACTCTGGAAGCTTGGAGTTTTCAGTCACTGGGTTTTTCAGCAAATTCAGTCTCATGCATGGGCTCAGGGTGAGTCTGTGAAGGTCGACTGTGAGTGTGATGGTGATTGAGTTCTGGAGGTTTGCTGCTGCCAAGGTTGTTTGGGGGCAGGTGGTGAGACACATCTGCCTCCATCTGAGGTGTCCTAGTGAAATCAGCCTGGCGTGGGGTGGGGAGACATCTCTGCCAATATTATGGAGTCTTAGCCTGTGTTTGTTTGCCAGAAAGAATATGTTAACGTTACCCGTGGTAAACTCAGTGTGAGTTCAGGGCTTCTAGCATCTAAGGTACTATAGAGAGGTAGGTTCAGTGTCAGTATGTTCCTTTGAAAACAAAGTTGATTTTTAACCTGAATTATGCTTAACAGTGAGTGAGATAACTGAGTAGCTGAATGTTTTCATGTGTTGTATTTCTTTTGTGTATGGTAAATATTTTATCATTATATAACGAGGGATTTGTGTTCACTTTTTGCTATTAATATTTTCAAAGAAAGCACTGTGTGTGTTTATTGAATCTCCTGGTTGAAGTTACAAAACAATGATAACATAGGCCTTTAAAGTTTATTTTTTGGAGGACTACACCTGGATTAGTGCTCTGGGGTTGTTCTTGGCACTTCTGCAACGGGAATGAGATATGAGGTACCAGGGAATCAAATTGGTTCTCCTACAGGCAATGTATACATTCCTTAGTCCATTGGGCTACCTTCTCAATCCTGAGAACTTTATTTTCTTGGCATTAAGATGTTTTGATATTCAGATCAGTCCAATTTGCCTTTGATATATACCTGAAATAGAGAAGGAAATAATATCTGATGAGGCTTTGCCGGAAGCTTAGCAACTTAAAATGATGGCAGAACCCAATCATGGCTCCTCTGATACTAGTCCTCTAGTGCTCTCCAGCCACCAGCGCCTCCTCTGATCCTGGCACCCAGCAGCATACAGAGCACTTACGAACCTTTGATGAAGCTCTTTGTAGAGGCAAGTCAAGAGGACAAGCCTGTAGCCTTGATAATCATTATTAGTTTTATTAGTGTGAACGAGACACTTAGATGTCATGTCTGCTTTCTCATTAAGAAAATGAATTAGATGAATAGTCCTTCATAAATCCACCTGACCTACATGATTTTGATCAATTTTCTGTCCTGTCTGAACTATACTCAGAAAGTGAATCTTTGTGAATCACTCTTATTTTGCTGGTTATTAAATGTAATTTTGTTATTACATAACAATTGCTTGTCCAGGAACAAGTGTTGGAATGTAAAGATTGAGATCACTTGTACCCTTCAGTTGAGACTGTAAATTGTTGTAGCCACTACATAAGGCACTGTGGAGATTCCTCCATAGGTAAAAATGAAACTGTCATACTATCCAGTATCCCACACTGGGTATTCTGCATTTAACTGAAGAATTATGAAAATACCAGTTTTTAAGAGATAAAGGCACTTCCATGTTTACTGCACTATTATTCACAGTAGCCCAGAATAGGAAGCTGCCTGATTGATTTTTAAAATATGATTGAGTAAAGAATCTATGCAGTGGGATATATATGGATATATGCAATGAAATGGTATTCAGCAATAAAGATAAAATCCTACCATTTACAACAACATTGGTAGACTTAGAGGTGTATGCTTAATAAAATAAATCAGATGACGTTGGTAGACGTAGAGGCATTATGCTTAATAAAGTAAATCAGATTGATAAAGACAAACACCATGATTTCACTCAGTTTTGGAAAATGAAATAAAACCAACTTTTACATGGTCAGATCTATGAGTAGTTATCAGAAGGAAGGGGAAAGAGACTAAATTGGCTAAGAGTCCAATAACGGTGAGATAGTACAGTGGGTAGGTTCTTGCCTTGCATTGCATGCAGCCTTCCTGGATTTGATCCCTGGCATGACACTGGTCGCCCAAGCCCCACTAGGAGTGCTCCCACAGCACAGAGACAGGCAAAAACCCTGATCACAGTTGGAGATGACCCTAAACCTAAATAAACAAAACCTGTCCTGATGTAAGATTTTTGGTTCCTTGATTATTCATGGTATAATTATGTTGGTCTTTTCATCTTCTCTGTTAGGGGATGTATCCCCAAGACAGGACAGAAACTAAAGGATTTTGTGCTCTTTACTTGTTGTTCCAGCTATTTATATAGAATGTTCCAAGACAGTATCAATAATGTAAATTATTAATATAAGGGATGTTTTAAAGCATAACAAAGATTTAAATTTGTGCTATATGTTATTCCTAGGGGGAATATAATTGATGATGACATTATAAAACGAGTGTGTAATGTCACCAGTGTTACACTTAAGTTGAATATTCTTATTTGGAACAAACAACTGAGGAATATTATATTTTTCCTTACATAGAGGTTATCAATCAAATGGATTTCTCTTGGCATAGTCAAGTCTCTAGTGCTTTTGGAATCTAGTCCATTGTTGATACATGAGCAACATCTTTTCTTAATGATGTCAGAACTCCCTACAGTATTTTGATGTTAGGCCATTATCATATTTCATATCACAAGGTTACATACAAACTTCTCAAGAAGTACATCTCATTCATTCAACAAATATTTACCAAGTATTTATTAATAAATCACTCTTTTTTTTTTTTTTTTTAATAAAAGTAAATAATTTATTTTTAAAAAATTGACAAGGCAACACCTGAGAATACCACAGTTGGGAAGAAAATGTACATATACACAGGTATATGTACAGTTAAAAACTAATATTCTTTTTTGTAATTAAAAAATGTCATTGAAGTAACATATGTTATGGATTCATGAAAATCACTATGTGCAGCACTGTTGTCCAGATTTTCCTGTCCCCTTTAGAACATCCTCCTTCTCTTTTGGAAACAACTAAATGCTATTATATTTCAAGTATTATGGTCTTACTTAGTTCATCTGTTTTACAGTTTTTTATATACTACACATACAAGAAATAAAATTATATATGCCTTTTATGCTCTGGCTTATTTCACTCAGCATAGTATATATTTATATTTATGTTGAAAAATAAATAATGAATATTCTTTAATCTGCACTTTTCACTTAATTATTGCCATTAAAATATTAGGTTTGACAAATGCTATTTTTTTTCAAGTTTTTTAATCATAGTAATTACATTTTAAAACTTTATTCTTTTGCCATTTTTTTTTGTTCTCAGGTATTATGTTATTTTTTTTATTTTTTTTTAATTTTTTATTGTGGAAAGTTACAAAGTTACAAAGTTTTCAGGTTTAAATCTCAGTTATACAATGCTCGAACACCCATCCCTTCACCAGTGCTCACATTCCACCACCAAGAATCCCAGTATAGCTCCACCCCGCCCCCTCACACCCCAAACCCCCCCACGCCCCTAGCCCCCCCACCCTAAGCCCCCCCCCCGCCTGTGTAACTAATAAACTTCACTTTACTTTCACTAATCATCAGGGAAATGCAGATCAAAACAACCATGAGATATCATCTCACACCACAGAGACTGGCCCACATCCCCAAAAACAAAAGCAACCGGTGTTGGCGTGGATGTGGGGCGAAAGGGACTCTCCTTCACTGCTGGTGGGAATGCCGACTGGTTCAGCCCTTTTGGAAAACAATATGGACGATTCTCAAAAAGTTAGAAATTGAGCTTCCATTTGACCCAGCAATACCACTCCTGGGAATATATCCCGGAGAGGCAAAAAGGTATAGTAGAGATGACATCTGCATTTCCATGTTCATTGCCGCTCTGTTCACTATAGCCACAATATGGAAAAAACCAGAGTGCCCGAAAACAGATGATTGGCTAAAGAAACTCTGGTATATTTACACAATGGAATACTATGTAGCTGTCAGGAAACATGAAGTCATGAAATTTGCATACAAGTGGATCAACATGGAAAGTATCATGTTGAGTGAAATGAGTCAGAAAGAAAGAGACAGACATAGAAAGATTGCACTCATATGTGGAATATAATGTAACTGAGAAGTACAAGTTGGCAAAGATGCAACTTCTGGCAGATATCTCTCTGGACTTAGTTACTAAAATACTAAATTACAGAAACCCAAAACTGAGAGGCCGCTAAGTGTGGTCACTCGACCTCATACTTCTTCATCCTCAGCAATGGAAAACAAATTACCTAATGCTTCCTTTTCAGCAGGTCTGACTTTAGGGGAGAGACTCTCCAAACAATAATAGTGAGTTTTGTTGAAATAATAAATCACTCTTAAACGTATACACACCTAATGAACGACCGGCTAAATACTTAAAACAACTCCTAACAGACTTTAAAGAGGACATCGCTAGCAGCACGATAATAGTTGGAGACTTCAACACCGCCTTATCACCTCTGGATAGATCGAAAAGAACAAAACTCAGAAAGGAAACACTGACTCTGAAAGAAGAAATGGAAGTGAGAGACCTAATAGACTTATACAGGGCTTTCCACCCCCAAAAGAAAGAATGCACATTCTTTTCCAGTGCACATGGAACATTTTCCAAAATAGACCTGTACTGGGCCACAAAACATACCTCAATAG
This sequence comes from Sorex araneus, assembly GCF_027595985.1. NCBI lineage: Eukaryota > Metazoa > Chordata > Mammalia > Eulipotyphla > Soricidae > Sorex > Sorex araneus. The sequence continues at coordinate 327,166,003 of NC_073303.1, forward strand.
AATTAGAAAAATACAAATATTATCAACTATCTTTTCAGACCACGATGAGCTGAAGATAGAAGCTAATAGCACACAAACACCGAGAACCAAAGAAAACACCTGGAAATTAAACAGCTTGGTGTTGAACAATGAGTGGGTCAGGAAGGAAATCAAGGAAGAAATCAAGAGATACCTCGAAACAAACAAGAATGAAGACATGAGCTACCAAAACCTATGGGACGCAGCTAAAGCCGTGCTAAAGGGGAAAATTTATAGTTCTACAAGCATTCCTTAGGAAGGAAGAAGGGGCCTACATAGATAGCTTGACTTCACAGCTCAAGATCTTAGAAAAGGACCAGAAAAAGGAACCCAAACCTGACTGAAGGAAAGAAATAATAAAAATTAGAGCAGAAATTAATGACATGGAAACCCAGAAAACAATTCGAAAGGTCAATGAAACCAAGAGCTGGTTCTTTGAGAAAATAAACAAGATTGATAAACCGCTAGCAAGACTCACAAAAACAGAGATGGAGAACCCTAAAAAACCGAATCAAGAATGAAAAGGGTGACATCACAACAGAAACCAATGAAATTCAAAACATCATCAGAGACTACTTTTAAAGTCTATATGTCACGAAACAAGAGAAACTAAAGAAAATGGATGAATTCCTTGAGTCTTACAATCTTCTAAGACTGAACCAAGAAGACTTGGAATACCTGAATAGACCCATTAATATCAAGGAAAGTGAAACTGTATTCAAAATTCTCCCGAAAAACAAAAGCCCAGGTCCAGATAGATTCACTGACAAATTCTTCCAAACATTTAAAGAAGACCTGTTGCCAGTTCTCCTCAAGCTTTTCCAGGAAATTGAAAAAACAGGAACTCTCCAAAATAGTTTCTATGAAGCACATATCTCCCTAATACCAAAAGCAAAGAAAGACACCACTAAGAATGAAAATTATAGACCAGTATCCCTGATGAACACGGATGCGAAGAACCTCAACAAAATATTAGCAGATAGAATCCAACAACGCATCAAAAAGATCATACACCATGACCAAGTGGGATTCATCCCAGGGATGGAAGTATGGTTTAACATTCGGAAATCAATCAACATAATCCATCATATCAACAAGAGTAAAGATAAAAACCATATGATCATATCAGTTGATGCAGAGAAAGCATTTGACAAGATCAACATCTGTTCATGATGAAAACCCTCACCAAAATGGGTTTTGGAGGAACTTTCCTCGAGATAGTTGAAGCCATCTACCACAAGCCTATGGCAAGCATTGTCCTCAATGGGGAAAAACTAAGGGCCTTTCCTCTAAGGTCAGGGACAAATCAAGGATGCCCACTCTCACCACTTCTGCTCAATGTAGTACTGGAAGTACTTGAAATAGCTGTTAGGCAAGAAAAAGATATCAAGGGCATCCAGATAGGAAAGGAAGAAATAAAACTCTCACTATTTGCAGATGATATGTTACTATACCTAGAGAAACCTAAATCCTCTACTAAGAAGCTCTTAGAAACAATAGACTTGTAAAGTAAAGTTGCAGGCTATAAAATCAATACCTAAAAATCTATGGCCTTCCTATATGCAAACAATGAGACAGAGAAAAGGGACATGAAAAAAGCAATCCCATTCAGAACCATGCCTCAGAAATTCAAGTACCTCAGAATCAGCTTAACTAAGGAAGTAAAAGACCTCTCCAAAGAAAACTACAAGACGCTACTCCATGAAATAAAAGAGGACGTGAGGAAATGGAAACATATCCCCTGTTCATGATTAGGGAGAATCAACATTGTCAAAATGGCAATACTCCCCTAAGATTTATTCAGCGCGATCCTTATAAAAATACCCATGAAATTCTTCAAAGATATGGATCAATCCTGATTTTCATATGGAAGAACAAACGTTCACGTTTAGCTTAAAGAATTCTTGAAAAAAGATGATGGGAGGCATCACCCTCCTCAACCTTAAACATTACTACAAAGCGGTAACAATTAAAACAGCATGGCATTGGAACAAAGGCAGAGCCTCAGACCAGTGGTAGAATATCCCTACACACAACCTCAAATGTATTATCATTTAATCTTTGATAATTTAGCAAGAAATGTGCAGTGGAACAAGGAAAGTCTCTTTAACAAATGGTGCTGGCACAACTGGACAACCACATGCAAAAGAATGGGTTTAGACCTCGACCTGACACCATGCACAAAAATCAGATCAAAATGGATTAAAGACCTCAACATCAGACCACAATCCATAAGGTACATCGAAGACAAGGTTGGCAAAACCCTCCATGATATTGAAGCTACAAGTATCTTCAAAGATGACACGCAACTCACCAACCAAGTGGAAATAGAGATAAACAAATGGGACTATATATATGTACTTTTTAATTTATTCTTTTATTGAATCACCATGTGGAAAGTTACAAAGCTTTCAGGTTTAAGTCTAAGTTATACAATGCTCGAACACCCATCCCTTCACCAGTGCACAGATTCCTCCACCAAGAATCACAGTATACCTCCCTTTTTAAAAAATTTATTCTTTTATTAAATCACAAAAGGGACTATATTAAACTAAGAAGCTACTGCACCGCAAAAGATGTGGTGACCAAAATACAACGACAATCTACAGAATGAGAAAGGATATTTACACAATACCCATCTGACAAGGGGTTGATATCAAGGGTATATAAAGCACTGGCTGAACTCTATAAGAAGAAAACATCTAACCCCATCAGAAAATGGGGCGAAGAAATGAACAGAAACTTTCCCAAGGAAGAGATATGATTGGCCAAAAGGCACATGTAAAAGTGCTCTACATCACTAATCAGGGAGATGCAAATCAAAACAACCATGAGATACCACCTCACACCACAGAGTCTGGCACAGATTGAAAAGAACATAAGCAACCGCTGTTGGAGAGGATGTGGGAAGAAAGGTACACTTCTACACTGCTGGTGGGAATGCCGACTGGTTCAGCCCTTTTGGAAAACAATATGGACGCTTCTCAAAATATTCTAAATTGAGCTTCCATTTGATCCAGCAATACCACTTCTGGGAATATATCCCGGAGAAACAGAAAAGTATAGTCAAAATGACATCTGCACTTTTTATGTTCATCGCGGCACTGTTTACAATAGCCGGAATCTGGAAAAAAACCGAGTGCCTGAGAACAGACGACTGTTTAAAGAAACTTTGGTACGTCTATACAATGGAATACTATGCAGCTGTTAGAAATGATGAAGTAATGAATTTTGCATATAAGTGGATCAACATGGAATGTATCATGCTAAGTGAAATGATTCAGAAAGAGAGGGACAGACATAGAAAGATTGCACTCATCTGTGGAATATAAAATAACAGAATAGGAGACTAACACCCAAGAATAGTAGTATAGGGGCCGGAGCGATAGCACAGCGGGTAGGGCGTTTGCCTTGCACGCGCCCGACCCGGGTTCGATCCCCGGCATTCCATATGGTCCCCCAAGCACTGCCAGGAGCAATTCCTGAGTGCAAAGCCAGGAGTAACCCCTGAGCATCGCTGGGTGTGACCCAAAAAGCAAAAAAAAAAGAATAGTAGTATATAATACAAGGAGATTGGCTTCATGGCTTGGACGCTGGCCTCACATGCTGTTTGAAAGGCAGCCCGGATAGAGAAGGGAACACCAAGTAAAATGTGGTTGGGGGTCCCGCGTGAGAAGAGAGATGCGTGCTGAAAGTAGACTAGAGACTAAATTGATGGCCACTCAATAGCCTTATCGCAAACCACAACTCCCCAAAGGAGAGAGAATAATATGGAATACCCTGCCGCAGAGGCGGGGTGGGGGGGACAGGATTGGAGGGTGGGAGGGTTATTGGGTTCATTGGTGGTGGAGAATTGACACTGGTGGAAGCATGGTTTCTCGAACATTGTATGAGGGAAACACAAGCACGAAGATGGGTAAATTTGTAACTGTAGCCTCACGGTGTCTCACTTATTAAAAAATGAATTTAAAATAATGTGGAGTTCCTGCCCAATTCAATCAGTTTAATCAATGGCTGTACAAATACCAGTACTCCTACATTATTTAAAAGAAAAATAAAAGAAAAGTCCATGGGTTTCCTAAAATAATGAAAGAGAATCGACAGTAAAGGAAAAAAAAAACCCTAATCATCATTGTGCCTTGGAAAATCTAGTACCTTGGAATCACCTTAACTACAGAGGTGTAGGACTGATGCAAAGAAAACTGCAACAAATAAAAGAAGACACAAGGAAATTGATTCATATCCCCTGCCCATGAATCAGGAGAATTAACAATATCAATATCGCAATACTCCCCAAAGTATTATACAGATTCAATGTGATCCCTATAAGGATACCCATGACATTTTTTCATAGAAATAGACTGACCACTCCTGAAATTCATATGAACAAAAACAACTCACGAATAGCTACAGCAATCCTTGGGAAAAAGAAGATGGGAGACATCACCTTCCCCAACTTCAAACTATATTACAAAGTGTTAGTAATTAAAGCAGCATGGTATTGGAATAAAGACAGATCCTCAGATCAATGGAATATATTTGAATATCCTGGCATTGGCTTTTGAGTATATGATCATTTAATCTTTAACAAAGGGGCAAGAAATAAGATACTACCTTTGCGTTACATTTAAAAATATTATCTGTGCATTACATTTAATGTAATGTTAGTTTTACAATATTTAGTCCTTCAGGACTTCTTTTCCCTTAGCACAGTGTTTTTAGGTGCATCATGTAGTCATATGTATTACTAAACTGTTGCCCTTTCTTACCAAATAATATTCCATTGGATGGATATTCTCCGTTAATTATTCATTTGTTATTAATCATGTTGACTTTTCCTACTTCTTGGTGATTATGAATATTGCTGCTCTGAGCATTTGTGTCTAAGTTTTATTTTTAGTAAAGACATATGTTTTGTGTTTCTCTTGTGCATATTCATATGAATAGAATTACCAGGTCATATGCTAACTCTTTTAACCTTTTGAGGCTCTGGCAAACTGTTTCCTAAAGCACTGCTTTATCTTCCATTCCCACCAGCAGTGTGCGGATATTCCAGTTTCTCCGCTAATGCCTGCTTTTGTCTTTTAAACTTTGCCGGCCAAGTAGGTATAAGATATTATCTCCTTGGAATTTTGATTTTTATTTCTCTGATGACTCGTAAGTTATTTGTCTGTGTCTGCTTATTGTCCATTTGTGTGTCTTTGTCTTTTATTGGGTCCTTTTTTGGGAGGGGTCTTAGGGAGGCACAGTCTGCTGGTGCACACAACATACTCCTGGGCCTGTGCTTAGGGAATCACTCCTGGCATAGCTGGGGGACCTTATGCAATGCTGGGGCTTGAACCAGGATTGGCCTTTTACAGGCAAAAGCGCATTGTGTACTGTCTACCCAGCTCCTCAGTTCCTTCTTTCTTTCTTTTTTTAATTTTTAAGAAATCTTTGGGCCACACCTGATGGTGCCCAGGGATCACTCCTGTTGGGGCTCAGGTGACCGCACGTGGTGCCCTGCATTGAACGTATATTGACCAAGTACATGCAAGGCAAGTGTCAGACATTTGCCTTTAAACTTTTTAGTTTTAAATTAATTTGGGTTTTATGGCTGCACTTGGGCTATTCCTGGCTCTGTGCAGCTCAGGAGTGACCCGTGGCAGTGCTTAGGTACCAGGAATTTGAACCTGGGTGGCAGCTACTGCAGCCACAAGTAAGGCAAGTGCCTTACTTCCTGTATGAGAACTCCATCCCTATCCCCAAAGAAACCCCATGTCTGGGAGTGTGTGTGTGAGTGTGTGTGTGTGTGTGTGTGTGTGTGTGTGTGTGTGTGTGTGTGAGAGAGAGAGAGAGAGAGAGAGAGAGAGAGAGAGACACCTGGCAGTCCTCAAAGGCTGTTTCCTGCAGGGTGCTCAGGATTGCACGTGGTGGGTGCTGAGGCAACCCCAGAGTGCCAGGATTTAATCTTGGCCTTCATGGAAATCAGATGCTCTAGGCCTTTGAGCTGTCACCGTGACTCTAGGTTATTATTTTTATTTATGATTATTGTTTTTTTGGACCACACCTGGTGGTGTCCAGGGCTTGCTCCTGGCTCTGTGCTCAGGACTCACTCTCGGCAGGCTTGGGAGACCATAAGGGATGCCAGGGATTGAACCCAGGTTAACCTTGTGCAGACCAGATGCCCTCTTGCTGTACTCTCGCTCTGGCCTTTCATCATCTTATTCCTGTCAAAAAAGTATCTGAAATTTTCATAGGGATTCTCTTCACTCTGTCCTTTCAACAATGTTTTGTAGATTTCAGATCCAAATATTGCATTTCTTTTTTTTTTTTTGGTTTTTGGGTCACACCTGGCGATGCACAGGGGTTACTCCTGGCTCTGCACTCAGGAATTACTCCTGGTGGTGCTCAGGTGACCATATGGGATGCTGGGATTTGAACCCGGCTCAGCCGCGTGCAAGGCAAACGCCCTACCCGCTATGCTATCACTCCAGCCCCGAATATTGCATTTCTTTCTAAAGTTTATTCCTAGGCTAGGGCTGTAGCTCAGTGATAGGCACACGTTTTACGTATTTGAGGCCCTAGGTCCAATATGTGGCACAAGAAACTTAAATAATTTATTCTTAAATATTTTATTCTGTTTGATGCTATTATATATAGGACTATTTAACATTTTAATTTAATACTATTTCTCATTATTACTACCTGTTTGCTTAGTAGAAATGTAGTTAATTGGTGTGTGTATTGTGTGTGTGTGTAGGTATATGTATGTGTAGGATTGAACCCATATCCGATATCCCTGTGACCTGTATCCTCAGTCTTGGCTATATCTTTTTTTGTTTATGTTTGGGCCACACGTGGTGATGCTCAGGGGTTACTTCTGGCGGTGCTTATGGGACCATATAGGATGCCGCGGATCGAACCTGGGTTGGCCACAAGCAAAGCAAGTGCCCTATCTGCTGTACTATATCACTCCTGCCCTTTGGCTGTATGTTTTAACTTCTCTTAACTGTAGGGATTTGGAAAAAAAAACTCACCATAATTTAATTATAATCTTGCAGTTTTCTCTCTCAACTCTTCCTCCTCAAAGAGGAAGAATTGTGCCTGAAAGCGTAGGTGTGCTGCAGATCTGTGATTATATCTGAGTTTTAGCTCTGCTACATGCTAGTTATATGACTTCAGACAAATCTTAATTGTTAACTATCTCAGTGTCCTTGTATATGTAATAGGACAATAATATTCATCCCAAACAATTCCTTAAAAATCAGAATATAGGATGGTATTTATAACAATGATTTATATTTGTTCGATTTGATAATTAGGAAAAAGTTATTTTGTTAATTAATTGCACTTAAAAGCAAGTAACAAAAAATAGCAAAAAATTTAAAAAGCAAGTAACAAAAGCAAAAAGCTAATGAAATCCTATGTGTGCTCATTCTGGCACATGCGTGTGTAGGCGCATGCGTGAGTGAGCATATATATACACACACACACATATGTACGCATGCATAATCTCTCAAACTCACTCTAAAGAAACCTGAAACCACATAGAGAGAGAGAGAGAGAGAGAAAATTACAAAGAAAAATCCACAAACCAGAACCTCAAACCTCTTCATGTCCCCGTCTTTTTCTGTGGCTCAAAAAATCCTGTGAGTGTTTAAGGAACCGTGTAAGACAAAATCTTATACCACAGTGACTGCAGTGATAGTATAATGGGCAAGGGGTTTACCTTGCCTGCGTCTGACCTGGGTTCGATAGCTGGTACCCCGTATGGTCCCCTGAGTCTTGCCTCTAGTGTTCCTGAGGGTAAAGCCATGAGTAACTGAGCACGGCTGGGTATGCCCCACACCCCCCACCCTGCAAAAAAATAGAAACCAAAAAGAGTTCCCAAACCCTTCCCTCCAAATCTTATACCACATGATTATAAAAACCAGTTAAAATCTAAGGTGCTCTGCAGCATGTTCTCAACCTTTCCCATCCTTGGCCTCCTTTCAACCTTATTTCCTCCATGTGACTCCTTGTGTTACTAGCTTTGGGCTGTGGCCCTCACAATGATTTGATTTTCACCTGTGGCCTCTTCAGATATCCTTGTTAGGGCACGGATCGAAATCTTCCTGTAACGACAAAGAGAGTCCAGAGACTGCAAACAGCAAGCAGGGTTTATTGTAAGACTGGCTAGCCACGGTCCAGCCGCCTACGCGGACACGCAGGTCCAGCAGGTTGGGCAAAAGATCCTGAGCTTCTCCAAAGGAGATCTTATATAGGCCTTCCCCGGCCATTACAGCAGAGCCCGCGCATTTCATAGCCAATAGATTTGCAATATTGCAAACTTTCTTAACCTATCCATTTAAAAGGACATCACTCCTTAGCCTGTGGTTTTAGAGATCAGTATTCGCGCCAATATTCAGGAATGTCCTGGTTCTGGGGGCAGTCCTGGGTCCTGTGATATGGGTCTTGTGATATGGGTCTTGTTATCTGGTCTGACCACCACCCTTCTTGCGACCCAGGGTGCGTATATCCAAATTCCTTGCTCAGGGACAGATAGACAAGTTATTCTACAATGCCGGCTCCTGTAGAAAGAGTCTTAAGAAAGCTAAATAGATTCCTGTGGTCTGTCCTCACGATCCTCAGGGCCCTCAGTTGGCCATAGGGCCCTGGCTGAGAAACTGTGTTATAGTGATAGAAGCGGGTTGGCTGTACAACCTGCCTGCTGTACCATCACTCTGGCCCTACTTATTTTTTTGTAGGTAGAAACAATGTTTATTTAATTTTTTTGCTCCACCTGGTGCTGCTCAGGGGGCCCTGTGCGGGTAGGGATCAAACTTGGATCAGCTACCTGCAAGGCCTTCCCTGCTGCACTGTCTCTCCAGCCCCAAAGCAATGTGATTTAACAAATTTGGAGCTTATAGTTTTTGTTTGTTTTGAAGGATTGGGATTTTAAAAAAATATATAAAAATCTTTGTTAGCTGTGCGTGTGTAGCTAACAAAGGAAGAGGAAGAGAACTTAATTTGCATGTTTATGGCCAACAGGTTTGGTCCCTGGGTTGCAAACAGCAAAGCCACAGGGAGAAAGCCAGCATTTGAATTTAAACTTGATTGTTGTGGGGCCACATCTGGCAATGCTGGGGAATGACCATGTGGTGCAGGGGCTTGAACCCAGGACCCCGCTCAGACATGGCATGTGTTCTGCTACATGGGTTACATTCTAGGCCCCAGCTGCACTTTCGCTTTGCTGTCTTTCCTATATATTGCTATTCCTGTTCCACTGGAAGAAACCAGAGACACAATGTAATCCATATGTATTGCTTAGAACACATCTTGCTCATTGAATGTGTATTCATACGAACCAAAGGAAACAATTGCTTACACAGAAAATATTATTTTAACAATAAACAACTTCTCTCCAAAAATCACAACTCTGATGAAATTTATGTCCTCCAAACCCAAAGATTAATAGATCAAACATTTCCATGAGAAAATATTAAATCAATGGTGGATTTTTAATTTAATTTGATTTTTTCATAGTTACAAAGTTGTTCATGATTGGGTTGCAGTCATATAATGTTTCAACACCCATCCTTTCACATGTACATTTCCCACCACTAGTGTCCCCAGTTTCTCTCCCATCCCCCACTCCTGCCCCTATGGCAGCACTTTTTCTTCTCTCTCTCTCTTTCTCTCTTCCCCTCCTTCTCCTTCTCCCCCCTTACCTCCCCCTCTCCCCTTTTGAGCCTTGTCAAAGGATCTTTATTTAAAAGATATTTTAGATATATAGTGTTGGGGGCTGAAGCAATAGCACCAAGTGTAAGACGCCTTGCACACGACCAACCCGGGTTCGATTCCTTCGCCCCTCTCAGAGAGCCCAGCAAGCTACTGAGAGTATCCAGCCCACACGGCAGATCCTGGCAAGTTACCTGTGGCGTATTCGATATGCCAAAAACAGTAACAAATCTCACAATGGAGACGTTACTGGTGCCCGTTTGAGCAAATCGATGAGCAATGGAATGACAGTGATACAGTGATACAGTGATCATTTAATCTTTAACAAAGGTGCAAGAAATAAGAAGCGGGACAAGGAAAGCCTATTCAACAAGTAGTGTTGGGAAACTGGGCAGCTACATCTAAAAAAATTAACTCTACCATGAACAAAAGTCAGAGCAAAATGAATTAAAGACCTCAACACCAGACCTGAATTCATAAGGTACATGGGGAAAAATGTACGCAGAATCCTCTATGACATTGACTCTAAAGGCATCTTCAAAGATTAAACACCACTTATAGGATAACATTGGTTTGTCCTTTCTCCCTTGCTACAGGGAGCTTAGGTTTATCGGGTTACACCCATCACAGTGCTCCCGAGTCACTCCCATTTTGCTGTGCCTATCCGTAATTTCTCTATGCTCTCTTCCCCAATCTGTTAATCAGCTTTTTTTCCTAATGAGGTTCTGTTAACTTGTAAGGTCAGATCCTTCTAGGACACTGAACTTGTTTTGTAAGTTAATATTGCCTTTATCCTCTCCTTATATCTTTTGAATAGTTCACTTTAAAACAATGTCCTTTTTGTATGGACAAAGGAATACAGTTAATATTATGCTTTTGTAACTTGGAAGTTACAATATGCACTCTGGGGCATCTGTTTGCTCGACTTAAACCTCAGTTGCTCTTAATTCCTAGCACCCCAAAAGTAGGGTCCTGATATGGGAGTGAATGGACCCAGGGCAAGCTGTGAGCTATTCTGGCATTCAATTGGGCCAGACCAAAGTGCCACAATACTTAACTATAAGTTAAGAGTATAATCATGGACAAATGATGTCATGATCTAAAAGGTAATGCGAGATTACCTTTCCTAACTGCTAGGGTTAGGAAAGACTAATCTGGCCTGAGCACTGTAGCCTGAGATGAAATGACACTAGGACAGCAATTCTATAAGCTTAACATATATCTTACTGTGTCCTCACAAAATGATTAGTTTTATGTATGTTTATATGTTTGTTGGACAAGGAGAGGAGACACATACCCACGGGATTCTACTCTTGGGTGTGTCATCCTGCTGAATGAGAATCTGTCCTAGAAGAAGCTTTCGCTGAGGGAAAGACTTTACCTCTGTTGATTGTATGACCACACCTATTTGTAAGCCCCAGCCCCTCATGCTTTGGGATTTAACTAGGACTGTAAAAGTAGGCGGGGTAAGCCAGGGGCAGAATGAGAATGAAGAGGAGCAAGAAGGAGGTTGAAGTGGAATTCAGAAGGAGAATGAAGTAGCATGGGGGAGGAAGACGCAGAAGGAGAATCAGAAGTGAATGGAGAGGAGATTGGAATAAACTGTAGTTGAGACCAACCAGCCTGGCCCTTGTTCCTACCTTTGCCTGCCAATCGCCATTGACCTCCTTGGGGTGGGGGAAGTGGCATCAGACTACCGAACGCAGGCGGCGGAGAGAGATAGAGCGCTGCTGCCCCGTTTGTAATTTAGTTTTAGTAAATCCACACTACTGACCAAGCAGGTGGAAACAAAGATAAACAAATGGGACTGAATTAAACTAAGAAACTTCTGCACATCAAATGAAACAGTGACCAAGATACAAAAACAGCCCACAAAATGGGAAAAATTATTTATTCAGTACTCATCAGATAAGGGGTTAATGTCCAAGATATATAAAGTACTCGTAGAACTTTGCAAGAAAAAATGTTCAACCCCATTAAAAAATGAGGAGAAGAAATAAACAGAGTCTTCCTCAAAGAAAAATTCAAATGGCCAAAAGGCACATAAAAATGCTTTACATCACGCTAATTACCAGGGATGTGCAGATGTGCAAATGAAAGTGAGACTGATACATGTCACACCAGTTTGGCACACATTAGTATTAAGTGCATCCAGTGCTGGCACAGATGCAGGGAGAAAGGGACTTGTATTCATTGTTGGTGGAATGTCTACTAGTTCAGCCTTTTTGGAAAACAACATGGACATTCCTCAAAAAACTAGAAATTGAGCCCCTACTTGACCCAGCAATACCAATTCTGGGAATATACCCTGGGTATATTTTGCCCCAAAACACACAGCAGAAACACCATCTGCACTCATATGTTCATTGCAGCATTACTCACCATAGCCAGAATCTGGATAGAACCTGAGCGTCCGAGAACAGACAACTGGATAAAGATTCAATGATGCATCTACACAATGGAATACAATGCAGCTGTTTGAAAAAATGAAATCATGAAATTTGTTTATAAATAGATAGACATGGAGACTATTATGCTTAGTGAAATGAGTCAGAAGGAAAGGGACAGATATACAATGACTACATTCATTTGTGGGATATTTAAAAAAATAGTATGAAACTAATATCTAAGGTCAGGAAAAAAACAGACCAGGTGGACTGGTCAATGGCTTGAAACTTGCCATAAATGTGTTTTGAGGTGGGGTGGGGGTGTGGCAAAGGGTAGTTAGGATAGAGAAGGTATCAGGTTGACATTAATAATTAGAAACGATCACTTTGTTCAAGAACTTAGTGTTGAAAGTAGGTAAAGGGATATACATGATAACCTTTCAGTATGTGTATTGCAAACCATAATGCCCCAAAGTAGGGAGAGAGGGTGGAAGGAATTTGGGGCAGGAGGAAAACTGGGGATATTGGCGTAGGAAATACACACTGGTGAAGGCATGGTTGTTGGAAGATTTTTTTTAAGCAAGACGGGGAGGTGGGGGGAAACCAATATGACAGGCTTCTACAAATGTAACAGAAATGAAAACATATAAAGAAATAAGAAGTCCATCCAGCCAGATAGGAATTAAAAAAAAAAAAAGCTAACAATGATTTTGGCAACGGGAGAGAGTTCAAAGGCTGTGTGACCTTAAGTGTGATTCCTGTAACTGGGTGGTATCCCCTACAACTGTGTGACCTAGGAGGTTGCAGAGTATCTCTAGGGTGACTCTGGTAGGCCCTGCATAGCTAGACCTGGGGAGAACAGCGTTATCTGAGACAATCATTGAACTTTTAGGAGAATTCTCTTTGGAGTGGTTCCTTTAACACTGTTTGGCAGCATAAAATAAAAGCTAGAATACAATAAAAGGGTGATCTTTACCTTTTTACATCTATTTTAAATTGCAGTGATCAACAACAAACCTCGCAAATTATGATTACAAAGATTTAATTAAGAGAATAAAAGTCTCAGCATGGAGGATTGTTAGAGGAATAAGAAAGATGATCGATCAGATCTGATGATGATTATGATAATTAAGTGTTCGGTTTCTGTCTTTTTTTTTCATCTATGGAGCCCTTTTGTTGTAATCTGATTCTGCCAACTACTCACATCATTCTTTGAACATGTCCAGCTTACTTAACCTTTGTAAGTGAATGAATGGACCAGTGAAGTGAGTGCTCGTGTGCTGAAGGGAAGATAAAACAGCCTTCTCACAGGTTATCATAGATGAAAGTAGTTGATAAATGTGAAGTTGTTGGGGCTGGAGAGATAGCACAGCGGGTAGGGCGTTTGCCTTGCACATGGCCGACCTGGGTTCAAATCCCAGCATCCCATATGGTCCCCTGAGCATGGCCAGGCGTAATTCCTGAGTGCAGAGCCAGGAGTAACCCCTGTGCATTGCCAGGTGTCACCCAAAAAGCAAAAAAAAAAAAAAAAGTGAAGTTGTTAGCATAGGGGCTATTGCATAGTGAGCATTTATTGAAAATAGGCATTGTTATTAAGTATTTTATATTGTATGGGAATCACTGTGTGATTAATGAGTGATCCTTTTATAGACACATAATTTGTTTTTTAGGTTATCCTGATCCAGAAAATTTCTCTTGGACTGAGTATTTAAAAGCTACTCAAACTAAAGCAGCTCCTGCCAAAGGTTTTAAAAGGGTAAGTTAACATCAGCATATATTCACACACACACACACACACACACACACACACACACACACACACACAGTACTGAGGCCTGTCTTCACTTGGTAATTTAATATTATTCTAGCTTTATTCTTTTTAAATGTAAGTGTGATTTTCATAATTAGTTTGCCTCCTTTTAGTTAATACAAAGAAATAGGCCACAGGCCTTGCTTGATCCCTAGAACCCCATTTGGTTTTATTTCTTTCCCACAGCCTGCTAGGAGTGATCCCTGAGCACAGAGCCAGGAATAAGCCCTGATTATCACCAAATTTGGCCCCCAAACAAAAACTCAGCCAAACAAACAAAGGAACCACTCTACTCTTTTCCCTTTATACAAATATAGATGATGCTTTCCCCTCCTTGAAAAGCACAGTAGCCCCACGCGAGAGTGCTGTTGATTGAGTCTCCTTTGTGGTTCTGTTAGGCCACTAAGTGCCATCTCTGAGTTTTCAGTCTCAGGAACTGTTTGAGTGATGATGCTGCCGAAAATGAGACTCTGTTTATTTCAGGGTCATCTGTTTTGAAGGAATACTGCTCTCGGTATTTGTTAGAATACCTAATGTTAAAGGTTCAAATGTCTACATGCATGTTTAATCCAGGACTGAACTAAGCATAAATTATTTGGTAAAATAAAGTTCAGTGATCGTAGTCTTGGAGATAGATGTGTGCAGTTCCTATTAAACTCTAAATGCGGCTTCAGACTCTGATGTGTCTTGAACCAGAACATAGAATGTGCTCTTGTATTTTATTATTTCTGCATTATAACCAGTGAACATTGAAATGTGCTTATCATGACGGGGGGCGGAAGGAGAGTGGGGGTAGGCAGGTGGGAGGGAGCATGAGGACACTGATTGAGGGACGTCGGACTGTGTGGGATCGGTGTTGGAATACTATGTGCCTAAAATTTGTCTGTCAATAACTTTGTAAATCATGGTTCTTTAATTAAATAAAAATTAAAAATAATAAAATTATTTAAAATATGAATTATTTAAAATATTTCTTGAAAACTGTTGATTAAAATAGTCTTGATTTAGGGGAAGAAGTATCAGAATTAAAAGCTATAAGTTCTCATGTGCTAAAAATGATTTTACTAACTGCAAAAATTTCAGTAAGCAAAATTACCAGCTGCTTACAGCCTCCTTTTGCTTTATAAAATTTCTTATCAAAACCTCATTTTAGTTTTCCAAGAAGAAAATTAGAAAGATGTGGAATTATGAAAATATTTAGATAGAAGGAAATTACTAACTATAAGGGTTATTACGGATTCACCTCAAGCTGTGTATCATTGGCATCTCCAAAAGAAAACAATTGCTATGCTGTCAGGATAGTGACCTTGAGGAAAACAAAGATTTTCAGGGAGTAGAGAACTAATTATTATCAGTGTCTTCCATTTAATGATGTAATAAAGTATTTTTGAAAGAAATCTGTTTCTGCAAAAGCTGGAAACAGACCATACATTGGAGAAATATTTAACTCTTTATTATTCACATGGTTTAAGGAGCGATAGCACAGAGAGTAGGGCGTTTGCCTTGCACGCAGCTGACCTGGGTTCGATTCCTCCGTCCCTCTCAGAGAGCCCGGAAAGCTACCAAGAGTATCCCACCCGCAAGGCAGAGCCTGGCAAGCTACCTGTGGCATATTCGATATGCCAAAAACATTAACAAGTCTCACAATGGAGACGTTACTGGTGCCCTCTCGAGCAAATTGATGAGTAATGGATGACAGTGACAGTGACAGTGATTATTCACATATTACATGAGGGTTCTTATATTCCTTTTTTATCCATTCCTAAACTTAAGGCATATAATATAACTTCATCTTTCAATAAAATAAATTGTCAATTCTATGTGTAATAGCTTTCAAAGTGAAACTTTATGCCAACCATTTAAGCACTGTCAGAATTGTCTTTTGATTTCTGATTTTTTGATGTTAAAATATCCATAATTTGAATAATTTGAATTATCATCATGAATTTCCCCTTACCACTTATCTAAATGTCTCTAGAATGTTCATCATGATAGATTTCTGCTTCCAGGTTTTTTAATCATGGAAAACACTTTGAGTTAATATTTTAACAGGCTTATGTTATAGGAAGTAATGAGAGAGAAGCTTTACATTTGATATGATGTGACTTTAACACAGCTTAAAGGTCAAAATGATATAGTTTTATCTGGGTATATCATAAAAATTTATTTTTGTAAAGGTTTTGTTTATTCTTTGTAATTGTAATTTTGTTTTGTTTTGCATTGCACTTTAGAAAGACAATATATAATTGCTACTGTAATAAGTTTCTTTGAACTTTGTGATTATTAGTGAATTTATTTATGATTTAATCTATCTTTGTCTTTTCTATCTTGCAAGTGATCAGAAAATATTCTTTCCTTGGGTTTTTAATGAAACTGGATGTAACGAGATTAGAGTCTTTGGTGTTCTTAAAATCATATTTCAATACTATTGATGTTCTGATTGTAAAACTAGAAGAATAATATTTTAGAAAATATAGCAGTGCATCTGATTTGTTTAATTTTGAAATAACAGACTGTATTTACAATATTACAGCGATTTACTCATGGTTTTCTACCAAATATGAAACTTGAAGTTGTGGATAAACGAAACCCTCGGTTAATTCGTGTCGCAACTATCCTGGATGTTGATAACCAAAGACTAAAGGTACACATTTTAGATTATTATAAAATTATATTGGCATTTCTGCCTAGATTTTCCTAGAATGAATAAGTAAGAGAGGCTGCAATTTCTTGGCATAAAACTTTAAGTGACTCTATTTCTCTTCCCATCTTTGTGTAGAGAGATTTACTGATGTGTAAAGGAAAGACATTTACTGACATGTGTGGAAAAGGAAGGCTGTCGATCAAACTCTATTGCTGTGAGAGGGGTCCTGACACATTCCTGCCTGGATTGACCATTTGGACTTGATACATATTTTTACCTCTTTTTGAAAGAAATCTTATTGTGAGGATAAGCAGGTTTTCCATGAAAGTGGTGTCCTTAAATATTTTAATATTGTTTTCTTTGTCAGATCAAGAGTAAATCAATAACAGCACCTTAGTCATTTAGCTAAAACAAAAGTCACACTTTGAAGTAAAAGTCAGTTTAACAGAATTCTGTACTGGCCTTCTTATAGCCTCTGGTTGGTTGGTTTGGTCTGAATTTTCCAGCAGTGCCTGAAGCCACATGGAAGGTTCATGGAGGTTCATGGAAGGCCATGCCGGGCAGGACTCAGAGCTGGGGCCTTATGCATTTCAGATGTGCACTGAAGCCCTTGTAGCCATCTTTCTGATCTGAAATCTGGGTTCTAGAAAATACATACATTTTCAAGATCTGATTTCCTTTTTCTTTTTGGGTCACACCTGGCAATGCACAGGGGTTACTCCTGGCTTTGCACTCAGGAATTACTACTGGCGGTGCTTGGGGGACCATATAGGGTGCTGGGAATCGAACCCGGGTCAGCCTCGTGCAAAGCAAACACCCTACTTACTGTGCTATCATTCCAGCCCCACTGATTAATTTTTTTAATGAAAGCTTTAAATTTTCTAATACAGAGAGCTGAAAGTATCAGTAGAATTCAATAAATATATTATCTGTAACAGTTCACAAATGATTCTTACCAAAGCAGTTTATTTTCATAACATTAAAAAGACTGGTCAATTTAAAAAAAAAATAAAAAAATAAAAAGACTGGTCAGCTAAAACCATGTGGGTGATTGTGCAAGATTTATTTAAATTTGATATGCAGTTGATTTGTTTTAAAATAAATTATTCTTTCTATTTAAAAACATGTTATAATTCATCTGATGACAGTGTCCTTTAAGTGAAACAATGAACTGTGCTAAACAGTGTTCAGGTAATTCTGTGAGCCTTCTTATAATGTGTGATTTTAAATTTAAATTTCAGCATATTGCTTAAATTCTTGGTTGTGGCCTTTTTGTTGTATACTCTTATGGCTCTGTGGGTAAGTGTTATCTAAATGGACTTTTGTGTAATCATATTTACTTTGTAAATTCATCACTCTTCTTGGTGCTTGGCGGATAATAGCGGGTGCATGGGATCCAATCCAGATAGGCTGCATACACGGAAAGCCCCTTCACCACTGTAACATCTCTCCAGTTCCTATTTAAGGTATTATTAAAGAATTTTTTCACCAAAATTAAAGTACACACAAGTTAGAAGTATGCAACCATTGTTTTTCAAAATTAAATTAAAATACTAAGTTTTGGTTTTCATAGACTGAGAACTTCAGATCTTGTGCCCAAGTTATTCACCCTGGATATTCAATCTATTTTCCTGAAAATGTCCAGAGATGCAAATACAAAATAGATACAAAATCAATTATGTATAGAATGATCTCTTCTCATTCCCTAAATAAAGATAAACAATATTCATTCTGCTTCTGCTTAATCTAGATTGTGAAGACCATGTTACTGACCCATAATACTTAATATATGTGTGAATGAATGAATGAGCAAGTGAATGATGCTCATGCACTTTGGCATTCTATTTAATGAATGAAATAATTATAGTCAAAAGGTACTCTTTCATTCTTTATTTCTTTCCTAATTGCTCTTTCATTTTAAATCAGATACAACATAATGTACTGGAAAGTGCCATAGGATTAATTTATCAGGGTTTGTATTCCAGCTCTGACCTTATTTAACTTTTATTTGCTTCACAAAGTTACTTGGCTTATTTAAGATTTGATGGTGTTCACAATGCTTCCCTTATAGGTTTATGGACTTGAGTGGATTAAAGTGTGTGAAATTCCTGAAACTGTGCTGACTCTTTTATAGGTTCTCCAGTGGTAGCAAAACTAACTTCTGTTAGTACAAGTGCCTTCTATGTGGATACCTTTATTTTTGGTGTTAGTGAAAGAGCTTCAAGGAAGTAATTGTAAGTAGATGGAGAAGGAACAAGCCCACATATAATTGTGGTTAAAAACGAGGCAGGGAGGTGGAATTTTCCTCAGGAATGCTAATGTGAGTGTATATTATTGTTCTGCATTCTCGTTCAACTTGAGATGAGAGTCAGCCTCTTCTATTGAAGGCAGTGCTAAAAACTGATGATAAAGTTTAACGCTTTTTTTTGTCAGACTATCTTCTAAGAGCTTTACATATATTATTAGGGCTACACAGAATATAGTGACTTAAGATACTCCTACTATACTCATTTTATAGAGCAGGAGACTGAAGCCCAGAGGGTTGAATACTTGGTCCGAGGTCACAAACCAGTACTGGGTGTAGCCAGAATATAAACCCTAACTTTAATGCAGAGGTTTTCAACTCTAGAGGGTATATAGTCTTTCTACCCCTTGTCTTACATTCTAGTTTTCAGAACTGGAGAGTGGGAGAGCAAGGTTGAGGGTGGGCCATGGTGCTCTCTTGGAAGCCCTGTCTACTTTCTCCTTTGTCCTGAAACCTACATTGCCTCTCCTGCCAGAAGGGTTTTGCCTGGTACTGGCATTTCCTGCCACAGCAGACTCAGTCAAGTCTGACTTTAAACTACTACCACTGACTAAATGCACAGTTGCTCTTACGTGTTTGATTAATTTTTATGTACTGTAGCACTGTTGTCCCGTTGTTTATTGATTTGCTTGAGTGGGCACCAGTAACGTCTCCATTGTGAGACTTGTTACTGGTTTTGGCATATCAAATATGCCACAG
Source organism: Sorex araneus (assembly GCF_027595985.1). Classification (NCBI taxonomy): domain Eukaryota; kingdom Metazoa; phylum Chordata; class Mammalia; order Eulipotyphla; family Soricidae; genus Sorex; species Sorex araneus. The sequence goes on from NC_073303.1 coordinate 327,185,568, forward strand.
GTAGCTTGCTAGGCTCTGCTGTGAGGGCGGGATATTCTTGGTAGCTTGCCGGGCTCTCCGAGAGGGACAGAGGAATTGAACCTGGGTCGACTGCGTGCAAGGCTGTAAAAGATAGAAAATATGATCCTAAAATTAATTGGTATTGTGTGTATTCCCAGACTAGTGCAACAATTACCACTGCCTAGTGAGTTTATATAAATCTAAATTTATTAGACAGTACGTTAATGTCTAATGGAATATTTTCATCCATCACCCCCCACAGGCTCATATCCATAGGTAATCATGTTGGAGAGGAGGTACTCCCCAGATCAGAGAGCCCAGGGTCACTCCCAGCAATTCTTATGCCTGGCTATTTAGACAATTGAATGATAGGGTCCAACGCAGTTCTTGGGGGCACCCAGAACTGGAACTGAGATGTTCAGAGGACTGTGACACCATGGGGACCAAACCAAGGTGGCCACATGCAGTGCATATGCCTTGCCTCTGTACTGTCTGTCCATCCCTGTTAACCACTCTTTATTTCACACATTTTCTCCATGTCCCTGACAATATCTGATCGGCTTTGAGTCTGTGTATTTATTTATTCTGAACATTTCCTATAAATTGAATCATATAAATCATGACTCTTAATCTCTAACTGCAGTTAGCGTGTTCTCAAGGCCAACTTATGTTGCAGCACATATGTATACCTAAGTTCTTTTTGTTTTGGAACAATATTTTACTGTATGTGTGGTAACAACCTTAGTTTATCAATTTATCACTGAATGTCCATTCTGTTGAATGGCATTTGCTTTATTTCACCTTGTTATCTATTTTGAATAATGATGCTGTGGAAATTTTGTATATACTTGTGTGCTTGTAACTTCTCATTTTTCCTGGGAATTGTTGAGTTTACATGGTAAATTAATGACATTTTTATAAATTAATGAAGTATCTTTCAAATTAATTATCTATATCTGCATTAATATTTGCTATGATTTTATTAAAATTTTATTTAATTTAGTTATGATGGGGAGCTGCTCTGTTTATAGTAAAAGAATCTAAATTATTTTAGTTTACACATAACCACTAATAATATCCTTAACATAAGCAAGCTATATAATGACTGTCCTTTAGTGATTGCAATTGTAAAGACATGGCAGTGGTGAGTGTGGTCATGTAGAAGTCTTAGAGATTAGGGAAATAATATATAAAATAACTGTACTGAGGATAAGCATACCATAGTAACTGTACTGGTGATAGCATATGCTATCTGATGCCCATTAGCCATTAGGACAACAGTGCTACAGTGCATAGTGCATATGCTATAAATTGGCAGGTCAGGGTGCTGAGATGTTGACAGTTTAATATCTGTATTTTGAGGGCTTAAGTGATAGTCCAGTGGGTAGGGTGCTTGCCTTGAACGTGGCGACCTGAGTTCAATCCCCAACACTACATGTGCTCTATTTTCGCTATGCTCTGTCTATTGGTACCTGTAGGTCAATATATTATCAATTTCCTCCGAGAATACTAAGTTAGTAATATGTAGTTATGTTTTAGGTGAATTGTAAAGCTTTTATTTCCATGCTAGGGTTTTCAGATGTTGTTTTTTCCTTGAGTTGGATACTGCGTTTATTAATTACCATGGTTACACTCTAATAAATATTTATGAAGTATTCAGTGTATATCATGTTCAATTTATGGCAATCTATTATGTTTAATGATTATTCTTTTGTTTGGTTGTAGAGTTTATTATTATATCTGAAAGCCCATTACTGTCACCTTATTAAGAAATACACATTAAGTTACAATAGATGAATGAATGCTTTTGGGGAGTTTAAGTCTTTTCTTAGAAAAGTATTATTCTTCTACAAATAAATGTAAAGGGAGGACTTAAAACAGAGTAATATTTGATAAATATTTGCCCTGTGGGAACCAGAGCTAAGTTGTGGAATGAATTATAAATGAATTCCAAATAGATGCTTTAGGAAGTTCTCCTGAATCATTAATAAATTGAGTCTCTTCAGCAAGTCTTTTCATATTTAATACATTAACTGGATGTACTTGTGGCATTCTAAATGAAATGAGAGCATCATCACCAAGAGAAATTGTCATGGTAAACTGTCTACTCCTGTGATTAGAAACTATTTTCAATTTTGGATCAGACTAATAATTTTTAAGATTTAATCTGTAAACCTGCAGGTGAATCCATGGAAAGTGAAAGTCCAAATATAAGTCTCTTTTGTTCACTTAAATTTTGTGCTTTGAGAAGTTTACTTGATCTCTATGAGTCTTGTTTTAATTATCGGTCCAAAAGGGAGTCAATTCTGAAATATATCATCCCACTTGCCATTGTCTGGTATGAATTTTTAAAAAATGGTTTTGAAATACTAGGATAGAACAAGATGCTAACATTGAAAATGACTTGTTTATTTTAACCAAACTAATAATTAATGGCCACAGTGTAGATCCCAGTAATTGAGAATTATCTTCATTTGCGAAGGTGGCTAGGACAATTTTTTAAAATATTGTGACCAGTTAATGAAAAGATAGCTTTTAGAGTAGGTAAAATTATGAATTAACATCAACTATGCTTTCTAAAAGAGTTGACTAATTCACCTGGCTAAGATACATATGGTAATAACAAACAGCAATAATATAAATAATATCAGTGATGACTAAACCAAACATGGACTCCTGCTACTGTTTACCTGCTTTTTATCTTCTTATTAATGTAGGTTTAAGTGAGGAATCAACTACAGCTCTTTTAAGCCACTTGCCCAAAGTCACACAATTTGCAAGTGGTAGAACTAGTGGTGATGGCTAATGGGCATCAGGTAGCTATTACTGCCTTAGTGATTGGGGTAGCATACTTATTTTTTTGTTTTTATTACTAGGCATAGTAAATATTTCAGCCTAGTTGACCATTTGGTCTCTAAGTAGTACTTCCTGGCTTCATGCTTTAGTGAAAAACCAGCTGTATAGAGAAGGCAAATGGATAATTGTGGCTGTTTCCTATAAAACTTTATATAACTCATGTAATAAAATATATTCTTTTGATTTTTTTCAAACATATAAGAACATAAAAAAAATTCATCTTGTGTGATGTGAAAAAAAGGTGGTATAGGCCTTATTTATAGTATGGACTATAATTTATCCACCTTCTTCACAGATACACTCCAGAGTATGAGATATACTTAGATAATGAGATGAAATTAAATTGTTAGTTGACTATAACCAGTTTTGTGTTCTTGTGTTATGTTTGCAATACATTTTTTAACAAAAAAAATCTGCATTTAATTTTCAACCTAGTGTTAGTTTAGTTTTAGATATTAATAGCTCTGAGGCTTAAGTTCACTTTCTCGGTCTCAGTTCATTTCCATCTGTTCTTTTGCTTTTCAGTGTAAATATATATATATATATATGTATATATATATATATATATATATATATATTTAAGCCCCCTAAATGATGTCTGATCTCTCACAAAGTATGCTTCTTTGCCACTAGGGTTGAATTCTACAAGAACTGACCCTTTACGTTTTTATTAAAGTCAGGGTATCCAGAGGAGAAACATATGCCCAAGAGTGAAGGAGGAGATATCATCTGCTGCCACCCTCCTACCCAGCCCCCCCCCCCTCTTGCCAGCCTGACCTGTGAGATCTGATGAGATTCTGCCGTGTGATTATTTGGCTGGAGGCATTGGCTTAGTCATGAACTAGATAGAACAGAAATAGAACATTTCACAGTTTTCTATGCAGAATATTGTCTGTGTAGAAGCTTCTTAAATAAAAGATGATGATGTTGAGGCACTAGTTGTTCCTAACCCATATTTTAGGGTTATGTATTTCATTTAGTGCCTAAGGAACAATGCAGATTATTCTGCTTCAAAATGCACATACATATGTAAATAATCATTAGATTATGTATGTATTCCAAGGATTACTGGTCTGTTGAGTCAGGGTCTTATTTTAAATGAACAATTCTTAGGTTAATAAAAGGCTGATTCAAAAAGTCTGAGACCCATTGTTTACTGAGTTAATGAACCCTTACTTCCCAGACCTTCTGTCAAAGTGTATAATATGGACACATGGACACGTTGTTTTCCTCCAGAGCAAGAAGAGTTTTGTGGGATTTGTCTTAGCTTAGGAGGAGATGCACAGAATATCTGTGGAGGAGCTGCATCGGATCACTTTGTCGTTATCCTGAACAGAAGTGTACTATTTCTGACCAGCTGCAGTTTTGACATTCCACATGCCCTTACTAATACTGATACTTGGCTAATTATGCTGAACATCATCTTCTTTTCTCACATCCTGCTTTATAGACACTCTATTTTTAATCACTAGAAGAATCTCTATCAAAAATAAATAATTGAATGAAAACACCAGAATAAATTAACCAGGCAAGGTAGTGAATACATTTCACCAACCCCGTTCCAGAAACGTGTTATTTCTTGTGATATTATAAAAGGTGATAGACTTAAGGGAAGGAGATTCTCCTATGAGAATAAAATGGATAGATTCCTAAGTCAAATTAATTTATTTTCTAAATATTTTTTGTTTTGTTTCAGTTTTGATTTGGGGGCCACCCCCAGTGATGCTCAGGGCTTACTCCCGGCTCTGTGATCTGGGATTACAGCTCATTGAGTTAAAGGGACCCTGTGTCATGTGGGAGATCTCACCAGGGTCAGCCACACAGAAGGCAAGCACTGCTTTTACTTGATAATGTCTCTCCTGTTCCCCAAACGGAATTGTTTTAATTTTTTTTTATTGCTACTGGAACAAATTGCCACCAAAAATAACTTGAAATAATATAAATTTATCTCTGGGTCAAAGTGTCACAGGAGTTAAAATCAAGATTTCAGTAATGCATTACTTTTGGAACTCTGGGGGAACATTGTGAGCCCTTCTCCTAGCTTTCAGAAACCACAGCTGTACCTGGACGAGTGGCCCCTTTCTCCGTGTTCAGATCAGCACTGTGGCATCTTCAGTCCTCTCTGATATTCCTGCCTCCCGTAAATGCCATTGTGACAGTTTGTGCCACCCAGATCATCTTCCCATTTTAAGATGCTTAATATAATCACACTTGCTAAATTTCTCTTGCACATTTTCACCAATTTTAGGAATTATTAATGCCTTTGGAAACTTTCATTCTATTTATTGCAGTTGAATTAGAGAAAAAAACATCTATATGTGTATATAGGTGTATATATATATCCACATAAATTATTAAAACAGAGAAGGCCAGCAAGATGGGGACAGGAGTTAAGGCACTTGCTTTTCAACCCATTAGCTCCTCAAGCACTGCGTGGACCCTGAGCATCTCTGGGTGTAGTCCTTGAGGCTCCTGGAGCACTGCAGGAGTGGCCGGCTCTTGTATTGAGCCATCTGGTCAGGCTGACTAAAAATTGCTGGAATCTGCCTGGATGTTAGCCAGCTGTTTGGAGGTGCCCCCAAATAAAAAGAAGCAAAGAAGGTGAGGCATACTGTTGAAGCAGTGTGCCTATTCCCGAGAACCGTAGAAGGCACTGTGTAGGAGCCCTGGGGTGAGAAGACTTGGAGTGCCCGCGCATTCTAGCCGGGCACCAGAATGAAAGTTCAGTATGTGTTGTATGGCAGGAAGCAGTAGGTGCTGTAAGAGTTCATGAAAAATGCAGCATGCATTGTGAGCAAAGATGCCGAGGGGCAGATGGTTTCTTAAGAAGAACAGTTTTTTTTTCCTTTTTGAAAAAGTATATAACATGCCTTGTTTTATTTGCATTCCCAAACACCAAATGCCTTTATTTACTATTATGAAGAGACAAAGGACACTTTAAGCTTAAGCTTAATGTTTGAATATGTGTTTATATATGTGTATATCTATACATATTTTTATATTAATTTTAAGTTCCTTAGGCAGGTCATTTCCCCAAAGTCGTGTCCAGACCTGTGAACAGAAGGATCACATGAAGTTGCATGTAATTATCAAGACTCAGCTATAAGCTTAGCCAGAAAATGGGCATCTGGTCTCTATTATTAACTCTTCTAAGGGTCTTACGATTTGGAGAAAAGTGCTAGGAATTGGCCAGTTGTGACTTTTGACCTAGATGTAGCAAAATACTAAGTTGAAAGTGATGCTTCATTTCCAACTTCACACAAATTGTCAAAAACTATGCTTCTTTTCCTTTTGAAAATGCCACCATCTTTTTATCCACCATCTTTTTCACCTTGGAGAACTGATTATGTGGGCAATGGAAATTATTTCACAACTGGCTTTTATAACTGTCTTCTAGAAAAATCCTTTGAAATGGACTGTAAGGTGGATCTTTGATTTTATAATCCATTATCCCCCCTCAGTTCAGTGCGGGTAAAGGGCCTGCTGGATAGCCCCGGGAAGCACAAGTCCTTTTTCTTGTCTCTTTAGGAAACATTTACTTTGTGAGTCAACAAATATGTTTTAATAGCTCTTAATAGGTAGAAGTGGGCTCAGTTTTACCTGATGCTTCGAAGTTATAAATGGAGAGTGTTAACTAAAGAGGGTATGTACTGTATGTATATATAAACTACACCTATATATTGTACATATATATTTATTTATATATAAACTATGCGTAGAATACTTTTAGGGCCATTCAAAATCAGTAGGTTTGTGGGATGATATTAGATGTTTTGCACAAAGAACACTCAGTGAAGCAGATGTTGCTTATTTATCACAAGCGCCTGGTAACTGGCATTTGCTTCCTCTCTCCAAGTGGGCTGTCTTTCCCTTCTGCTCCGAGTGTCCCTCTGCAGTCCCTCACTTCCCTGGCAATGGAATGTTTTTCCATTTTCAAATACATGCCTGTTTATACATTTCCGAGGAAGGCAAAATTGAGTCCTTGGCTGATGGGAAACAAAGAGCTCTTCTCAGAGAACTGACAAGATGTTTCCAAGTTTTGTTTAGTTTATTTATTCTTACCAGTTATTGTTATCAGTTTTATAATCAAAAGCCAGGGGCTTGTCATCACTCAGTGCTGTCTGTTCCTTTGTTTTGTTTCTCTGCATACCACAGATGAGGGAGTTTGTCTGGTAATTGTTTTTCCCTCAGACTTATTTCACTTATCATGTTGCCTTTCAGTCACATCCAAGTTACAGCGAACTGCAAGATTTGATCTTTTCTTACAGCAGACTAGTATTCCACTGTGCCACAGCTTCTTCATCCAAATGACAGACGTTTAGATTTTCCCGTATTCTGGCTATTGTGCTAAGTGATGCACTTAGCATCGGTGTAGGCATACCTTTTAAAAACTTACTTTTCTGTTTGGGAGCGGAGGCCAAGGAGTGGAATCATTGGGTCATATGGAAGCTCTGTTCTTATTTTTTATTTTAGAAATCTTTATACTGTTTTCCATAGAGGCTGAAGCAGATGACATCACGAGGTATGCTCTTTCTATCTCTCTTTTGTTGAGTTTTTTTAAACCGTGAATGGATGTTGAATATTATCAAAAGATTTCTCTGCATCTATAGAAATGATAATATGAATTCTACATTTCATTTTTGTTATTATGGTGTATTGCATCAATTGATTTTCATATATTGAACCGTCCATATATCCCTAAAGTGAACCCCTCTTGTTTATGATCTATGGTTTTGTGTAGAATATTTTTTGTTTGTTTTGGGCTACATCCAGCAGTGCTCAGGGATTATTCCCTTATGTAGTGCTGAGCAATGAATCCCTGATTCATTGCTCAGGGATCACTCCTGGCAATGCTTGGGAGAACATATGCAGTACCAGGGTTTGAACTGGGGTCAACTTTGTGCAAAGCAGGCACTGTGCTAACCCCCCAATGCCTTGTTGAGGATCTTTGCATCAATATTCATCAGGAATAATAGTCTGTAATTTTATTTTTTAGTAGTATTGCTATCTGATTTTGATATCAAAATGATGTTGGCTTCATAGAAGCTGTTAGGAAGGATTCCTATTTGTTCTATATTTGACAAGACTTGAGGAGTACAGATTTCTTTGAAGGTTTGGGAGAATTTACTAGTGAACTCATCTGGCTCTAGACTTTGGTAGTTTGTTGTTTCTTGCTTGTTTTTTGTTGTTGTTGATTTGGGTTTGGTTTGGGGCCACAGCTGGCAGTGCTTAGGGCTTACTCCTGGCGGGGCTCAGGGGACCATATGAGGTGCCAGGGATTAAACTCGGATCTGCTGTGTGCAAGGCAAGTGCCCTACTGCTTTAGAGCCCCCGGATTTGGATTTGGGTCTATCTTTAAATACTTTTGCATTTTACTTAACTTTTTATTGGTCTTTTCAGGTTTTCTACTTCTTCCTGATTCAGTCTTGTAAGGTTCTGTCATCCTAAAATTCATTTATTTCCTCATGGTTCTTCATTTCAGTGGTCCAAATTTGTTTATAGCAACATACTAATGATTTTTTTTGTATTTCTTAAGTATTTGTAGTAATTTCTCCTCTTTCATCTCTGACCTGATTTTTTTTTCCTGAGTTTCAAGTTCATCCCCATAAATGTTCAATAGCACAGACTTCTAACTCAGTTCTTGTGAGTTTTTTCTGTTTCCCGGATTATTTCACAATCCTTTTATCAAAGAAGACTTTGCTTTATCTTTTCTTTATTTGCTCCCTGGTAAAATAGAATGAATTCATTGTAAAATTATTTCTGTATCCATAGACAGATCAATCTGTCTACACTCAGAATTTCTACTTCCTGTATTGGGAGGAATGATCTCATCTAAAGCAATGTACTGTGTTCTTTTGTGAATTTAATCTTAAACATAGGGTTTTTTATTATCTGCCTCTGTGCTGCATGCTTATTTTTTATTTTTGTAATTTTCCAGTAGCTTATAAGCTATTGAAAGACCTTTTATTTCTTCATTGCCTAATCATAACCTTGTTCCTATAGAATAGTACCAGGCATCTAATGTGTCAAATAATTACTAAGTGAGCAAATGAATGTGAATCATACAAATACACTGATAAGCTGCTTATCTGAAGTGAATCATGTTTGTTATTGCTTACTTATAATTTATTCTTTATCAAAAGTAATGCACATTTACACTTGGTATTAATTAAATGCCCTCTTCATATTCTATCACAAAATATTTGCTTTTTGAAAATTTGAAAATTAGGTTAATTGGTACTATTGTATTCCTAAAATAGCATTAGTAAGGGAAACTTTATTGTCAATATGGCAAAGAGTAACGTAATATTTTTATCATTAAAATTATGCATCATTCAACGGTACATGATACTTTCTATCCTGGAATATTGATATAGTGAATCATAGCCATTATAAGAATGTCATAGCAGCATAGCCTATTATGAGGCCATTATCCTAATAACATAGGACAAATATTGGGACTGTGGAGTGGTAATGAATATGTAATGTTTAATAAATGGTTAGAATTCTGAACAATAATCATTGTTGGTTTTCTTGTAATAATAATCTCCTAATTTAACATCAAAAACTGTTAGGCATGAAAGGTCCTGATCGGTTTTTGAGGGGTTTTGAGGGTGATGTATACGACTGGCTTAAGTGTCTCCATCTACAAATTGAAATTAATGTCTATGCTTCCCAACCAGGGAGACAAGTTTCTCTGATATCCTGCCATCCATCTTGTAACTCCACGTATATTAGCATAGCATGTGTTAACAGGTAGAAAAACTCTTACCCCTAATTGATGGATCCTAAAAGATTTAAAATATTGCTACATGTTCCTCGTTTTATGTGTGCATCCAAGATTCCTGAGCAGGGGGCAGGAGTGATAGCACACCGGGTAGGGCGTTTGCCTTGCACGCAGCCGACCCGGATTCGATTCCCAGCATCCCATATGGTCCCCTGAGCACCGCCAGGGGTAATTCCTGAGTGCAAAGCCAGGAGTAACCCCTGTGCATCGCCGGATGTGACCCAAAAAGCAAAAAAGCAAAAAAGATTCCTGAGCAAACAGTTTTACGTCAAAGTGCTGTGTGCTGCCTTCAGAAAATGGGAAGCTGCAGCTTCAGGGATGTGGTCACTGGCCCTCTGCTCACAGCTCTCTGTGTTACGAAGATTCATCAGTGACTTCTGAGTTGTTTTTCTTATCCAGGGAAGTTGTCCTTTACTCTGCTAAAATCTTGTCATCTGCCTTCCCTTTTGGACACTCTCAAACTCTGTTTCCTTGAGAAATACATATTGTACTGAACCCAGAGACGTTTATTTTGCTTTTATTATTGATTACAACTCACCTATAACAACCCCAAAGTAAATTTGTACTATAATAATAGATGAAACTATGCCCTTGGCTATTATTGTAATATTTCAAAAAGATTGACCTCAAAAACTACATTTATTTGATAAATAAAGCCACCAAGGTCCCACTATGACTCCGAAAGTCTACCGTTTCTTCATATTTTCTTCTCTGTTTGAGTTTGTGGAGAGTGTGGCTAAGACTTCCCCTTATTCCTATAATTCCTTCCATTTTATGGCAATAGAGGCTGGTGTTATTTTTTTTCAAGAAGATCCTTTCATTTATCAAGCTGGTCAATCATACTTAAATTTACCACATATTAAGCAACTGAAATGTGCCTAGCATGACTGAAGAACTAAACTTTTAATCTTAGTTAAGTTTAATGAACTTGAGTAGACATTCCCAGATGTGGGTAGCAGTCCTTGTTCTATGGATGGTGTAATCCTGGGGTAGTTTATGGCATGTAAACGGTGGTCAGTACATGTTCACTGAGGAAGCCTCCTGGAGGGTATAAGTGGCAGGGATAGGTTGCCCATGGGAAGTAGATGCTATCTTTGTGTTTGTTACCACCCATAGTTCATCTCCACATCTTCTATGCCTACTTGTGTCTGAAGCGCAGGCATCTGCTGTCTCTTTGACATCTACTGATGAATATTTCAAATTTAGTGGGTAGAACGGATTTTCCCCATTCAGATCCAAAACTATAATTCACATGAGATGAAAGTGAGTAAAGACCAGGTGAAGTCAATAGTTACTCAATAATTATAAATCTCGAAAGTTGTGCAGATAGTTAAATTGATGTTTAAATTTGTGCCGTACAGTCATGTGTTCTGGATTATGAACTTATGTCTGCAGGTCAGCCGTTTGATAGTTGTTCTTCAGTGCCGTGTGTACCCAGGTGATCACTGTCAGTTTAGCATCCATTGTTGGTTTCATAATGGGTGTCCCATCTGCTTTGGAAAGGCTGGTATCTTTATGTAATACTTACTATGTTGCATGGTCATTTTTAATTGTTCACCTATCTGTAGAACTTGTGTGTACTTTAAGGTAATACTTGTAATCATGATAAAGATTAGAATAAATATAATGAATATATCTGGAGTGAATAGTGTAGAACTTTTCTGTGTTTTGAAACAATTTTTATATTTTCCTGAAAAATACCAGAGATCTTATTATAAACAAGGATCAACTCAGCTCAGCAGGTGGGGAAACTGTACTAAGTGCTTTATTAATGTCCCATGTGTTTTACCCTGAGGGGAAGTGTCCTGGAGGGATTATACTCTGCCCAAGTTGTGTTCCCTATGCTTTCACTGTGAAGCTGTGTCTGCTATGAATAATCTATCATAGAAATAAAATACAAGAAAAATTGAAGATAGATTAAAGTAGCATTTAGAGTGTCTTGATGGATCAGAGTGTAGCATCAAGAAAAAAAAAAGAGAGTGAGAATCAAGGAAACCAACTGAATGAAGGAATCGCAAGCAGGTGAACAGGTGATGGGAAGAAGACAGTGTGGCACCAGCCAGGACTCAGCCCATCTGTGTCAATACTATGATCTTGATCATGCTTCCTGTACCAGACTTCCATGTCCTTCCCTCAGATATTTCCAAGGGCAATAGTCGGAGGAAATTCTCTGGGACCTGTAACAACCCGGATGAGGTAGTGACCTGAGACAGCAGAAGTCCTGGTAAGCATGGCAGAAACATGTGTGTTGGAAGGCATACAGGAAACTGACAATTGAGGAAGTGCAGTTTTGACCAGGAGGACCAAAACAGAGGCCTGGTACTACCAATTGGAACAAAGTTGACAGGGATTTCAGCAAACAAGGATTCCTCAGCTCTGCTCTATGCCCCATTTTCAAATTTTATCTCTTATGTTACTCAGTGCCCCACTTTACCTGTTGGGTAGAACTTTAGAGTTTGAAGGGATTCCTTTGGAGCCAAGAAAGTAAAATCCAGGATGAAACTAGTTTAATTTAAGGAAGATGGGCATTGGCTCTCTGAGACGTGGGACTTAAAACAAAGCACTACTGAATCCAGGGGCTTCCCCCAGAGCATTTCAGTAACACATTTGGAGTGATTAAAGAATATCCTTGAAATGATGACTTAGCTCAGAGTATAAACCCAGGACCCAAATTTTAAGTGTAAGAATCTTGTGTTTTCGAAGTCAAGATTCTAGGGTTCTGTTTATGAAAATTTGCAGAAATGAATTATTTTTTTCTTGTTCTTGGGTAGTGATGGACACATAGCTTGTGCGTGCTTTGGGGCTGCAGCTAGCTTCTGTGCCAAGGACAGACACAGAGGAGGGAGCAAGGAATTAAGGGGGCCTTGGCAAGGAGAGTGCCGTGAAGATGACTGGCTAATGGAGACAGGCAGACAAGGCTTCCCATTTGCTATCCACAACACTATCTTATTAAGTTGTCTGCTTTTGCTGCTATGCAAATCATTCTTAAAAATTTCATTTTGTTTCTCTAGCACAGAAATCCAGGCTTTATGAAATCACTAATAAGGCCAATCAGATAAGCAAAAGGCATCTCCATAATTTAATTGAGCAGGCACAGGGATTGCATAGAATTTTAAGAATTCTTTCTTCCCAGCCCCCCAAAATTGTAAAATCATCTTTTCTTCTATTCAAAAAGTATTTTTAATTTTCAAATAATGTTCTTATAATAAAATTGAGTTTCTCTGCCCCTTTCGGAGAGCCCGGAAAGCTCCCTAGAGTATTGTGCCCTCATGGCAGAGCCTGGCAAGCTACCTGTGGTGTATTCGATATGCCAAAAGCAGTAACAATGAGTCTCACAATGAAAGACATTACTGGTGCCCGCTCGAACAAATCGATGAGCAATGGGATGACAGTGACAGTGAAATTTTTCACATGCAGAACTTTTGTGAGATGTTTCTAAGTTCACTGTTTATATACAGTCCTGTGTATGCTCTTCTGACAGCTTCGGAATCTGAAAGACTGGTTCATTCTTGTCCTAAGTGGAATCATATCACTGGCTGTCTTACAGCTGCTGTCAGCCACAAATAACACCAATGGGAAACCCTTAACGGATTATTTGGCTCTTATTTACCAAGTAATTATACCATCAGATGATGCAGTACCAAGTAAGGGGTGAGATATTAGATACTTGGTCTCTATAGTACTTGTGTACTGTGTATCTTCCCTATGCAAACTCATAGATAGGAAACCTTGCACTTTAGTGTGTCCGTGTCATTGTTTGTGAGGATGTTGAAGAAAAGCTTTGAAAGTTGCTCAAGGGAGCTCACATCTCAAGAAAAAATAAAGTTGGATCTGTTCCAAAATACTCAGATGTTTGTTTTGCCCTCTTACGACCAAGGCTTTCTCCTCACTTCCCTGATGCAGGTCTCTTTGGCTCAGCATAGAAATCAGATTCTTTGTAGTTTTACTGCTTACCTATATGTCACTGCATTTGCTGCTGCTTTCTTATACAGACTCCAGGAGCAAGAAGGGTCTGGTGGTTGGTCTCTGGTGTATTGCTGATCCTTTGGCATTCAGATGTAAAGCTTCAGCTTAAGGACCACACAGCACATCGTGTTGGGAGACAGAGACCTTTCTGCTAGATCCTGTGGCTTTGCTAGAATAATTGTGGAGTGTGCATTGTTTTGGCTGCATAGTATGAGCTGTAATTAATTAAGTGGGCCATTTGCTACTGTGCTTGCTTTTATATTGGTAATAACTATGACTCCACTTTACTGAATTTTTCTTTTAAGAAATAGATAAGAGGGGCTGGAGTGATAGCACAGCGGATAGGGCGTTTGCCTTGCACGCGGCCAACCCGGGTTCGAATCCCAGCATCCCATATGGTCCCCTGAGCACCGCCAGGGGTGATTCCTGAGTGCATGAGCCAGGAGTGACCCCTGTGCATCGCCGGGTGTGACCCAAAAAGCAAAAAAAAAAAAAAAAAAAGAAATAGATAAGATGACTATGATGGTGGTACTTAGCAGCCTGTGTTGGCATTTGCTTCAAATATAGCATTTGGGGTAGTTTTCAAAAGCTAGTAGGTCACAAGCCATCACTTACTTCCTTTCAAGAAGAAGGACTCTTTCAGGATCCTTTACCATGTCATTTTCCTTACCTAGTTATGGGATATTTAGTCATTCCCCTTACAATGTGTGCAGTGTGTGCAAGGGGAATGAGTAAATATCCCACAACTAGGTAAGGAAAATGTGGTCAGGTGTGATAATGAATTTTGTTTAAGGAGGAATCTGAGTAGGGGGAGTAGAGTACACACCAATGCCTAAGTTCTTAAAAGTTAAAACAGCAAAATTTCTTTGAATTTAAATCCCTATTAGGACCTAAACTTCAAATACAATTATTTGTTCCCTCTTTTATTTACTGATAAGTTGTTGAGGCATAAATTACTTCCTAGGTGTGAAGTCAATGCTCAGTTAGTGTTAGTGGATTGAATAGTTAAATAAGTTACTGCTATGAGCTCTGTAAGTTTGATTCTATCTTATTATCAGAATTGAGAGCATGCCACAGTGCAGTAAATATTTACATATAAAAATTATGCAGTTAATTTGTTGTCTTTCTGTTTATCTATTAATTTATTGATTTTGATACACTTGGCAGTGCTGGGAGCCACTCCTGGGTGTACATGAGGAGGTAGCCCCAGCAGTTCTTGGTACCATATGGTGCCAAGAATCCAGCCAGGGCCTCCTGCAAGCAAAGCATTTGCCTCATCCCACTGAGATCTCTCTAGCTTCTCTATTGGTTATTTAACTAAATCAAAGTTTTAATAGAGTTAATGTAGAATTTAGATAATTTTGAAACTAATTTTTTAACCGTTGTACTGTCTCTCTAAGAAATAATTAAGGAAGTTCCAAGTGGAAGTACCTAAAGTAAGATACTTTAAAAATACAACATGTGTCTGTTTAAAAGAATAACAGTGAGACACTAAATTTAGGTTTACTGATAATTTTCTTGGTGTATCAGTTATCCCTGAGTTTAGCACATTTGACATTGCAGATATTGCTTTTGTCAGTTCTTTTACTGTATCACTGTCATCCCGCTGCTTATCGATTTGCTCGAGTGGACACCAGTAACGTCTCTGTTGTGAAGCTACCCATGGCGTATTCGATATGCCAAAAACAGTAACAAGTCAGTTCTTTTAATAATCAAAATTTATGTCTGATTAATTTGAAATAGTTATTTCTTAAGTTCACTAGCTGGGCACATGCTTTGTATGCAGGAGGTTCTGGGTTAGTGCCAGCATGGTCCCTGGCATCACAGGGGGTGAGCCCAGAGCACAGAGCTGGGAGTAGCACTTTAATTTGGGGGGCATACAATGCTGTATATATATACATATATACATATACATATACAACATTGTATGCCCCCCAAATTAAAATATTATTTGTTATGATTTTATATGGGTTTCTTTATTGTCAACAAACTTTCCATTACACTGCTGAATATACTTTTAATAGATGTTTGATATATTCCACTCAGTCTAACATTTGGCTCAAATCAGGGTTGATTCATATATTTTTTTTTAAATCAGGCGGTTTCTTTGTATCTTTTTGTAGGTCATGTTTAACTAATTCTTCATCTGTTGAATAAATTTGGGTTATATCCAGGTATTTTATGTACTCTATGCTGAGTGTCTAGATTCTATTTTATTTCTCTGGGGAAAATTTTTTTGTTTCATTATTTTGAGATTTAAATTCAATTGATGCATAATAAAGTCTGCCTTTTGAGTGGAACTAACTTTTTTGCACAGTTCTTTTATCCTTCATTAGTATGTTTTATTGTTAACTGTGCTGTGTAATTTAGGAGTTAGTAATGCATTTATGCATGATTTATATATAAAATATACTATAACCTCCCATACACCCTTGCTTCCTACCTTTCTAATTAATGAAGCACTGCCATAAACTTTTATATAGTCTATTAATCTCAGAACTCTCTGAGGGTTTTTGATGGTTAGAAAAAGGCCTGGTGTCCATTTGGAGTTCTGGCCACTGTGTGTGCTGGCCGTGTCCCGCTCTCAGCTGCTCTGTAAACGGAAAGTCCCCCTCTGCCACATCTTTGTTTGCTCATTTAACATCTTTATTTGTTCATTTAAGATGCTAGCAGAAAGGGATCCATTAAATATGTAATGTTTTGACCTTTGCATCCGCTTAGTTGTCTGGAAATAGTCCCAGGTGTTGTGTATATTAATAGTCTGTTCATTTTTAATTCTGAATGTTATTTGATGATATTGCTGTGACATAATTTGATCATTTACTCATTGAAGTACCTATAGGTGGTTTAAAGTTTGAGATTTTGGTGAATAAAACTACTGTGAAGAAAAAAAACACAATTCTAGAATATCTCTCTGTTTATTTTATTTTTTTAAGTTCACTGTTTTCCTATTGAATTTCCAAATCTTTTTAATCCCTTTTTGCCTGATCTCTTTTCTTTATTCCTTAACATATTTAAAAATTGGGGGCTGGAGCGATAACACAGCGGGTAGGGCATTTGCCTTGCACGCGGCCGACCCAGGTTCGAATCCCAGCATCCCATTTGGTACCCTGAGTGCAGCCAGGGGTAATTCCTGAATGCAGAGCCAGGAGTAACCCCTGCACAGGTGTGACCCAAAAAGCAAAAAAAAAAAAAAAAAAAAAAAACATATTTAAAAATTGTCATAGCATCCTTGGTTGTTAAATAATTGTATCATTTTGATGGTTTGCTGCACTGTTATATTGTCTCTTGATGTGGCATCTGGATTATTATGACATTATTATTATTTTATTATATTATTATTCAATGTTTCTTTTATTTCTTTCATTGTCTCATAATTTTTGCTTATCTTAAATTTTGTAATTAAAAAGTATAAAGGGCCCAGGAACGTGGCTCAAGTGGAGATGCAAGTCCTTGAGCCTCTGTGACTCACAAGGCCTCTGTGACTCACCTCAGGGCCTGCCAGACTAAAACCATGAACATGAAAGAAACAATAAAATAGACACAAAGACATACAGTAGGTACTATTTTCCTATAAAGAGGCATACCTTTTATTCTGTTAGCAGCTAGGGAATTGAATAGTGTCTTTCAAAAATCAATGTATCTGCTTTCTGTTTTTCAGAACCCACGGTTGTAATGTTATTTGGGACATGGCATTTGCAGATGTGATTGAGTTAAATATCTTGAGATGAGATCATTCTGAATTATCCCCGTCTGCCCTAAGTCCGGTGACAAGTGTCCTTATAAGATGCAGAGACACAGAGGAGACGGTAGAGTAATGCGGCCCCCAGCTCAGGATGCTGTAAAATTCAAGTCATGATTTTCTCCTCCATCTTTCAGAGGAAGTATGACCTTGCCTTGGCTTGATTTTGTTGGCCTGCAGAGCTATCAGAGAATAAATGGTTTGAGGCACCATGCTTTCAATAATTTGTTAAAAAAATCAGACCCAGGAAACGATTACCGTAGCTGATTAATTTTTATTTATTTATTTGTTTGTTTGTTTGTTTGTTTATGCTTAATGAATCACCATGGGTACAGTTACAGACTTACAAATTTTCATGCTTATGTTTTAGTCATAGCTTACCTGGCTCTCCGAGAGGGGCAGAGGAATCGAGTCCAGGTTGGCCACGGTGCAAGGCTAACACACTACTGTTTTGCTACCGAGAGTATACTGCCAGTTTAGTAGAGCCTGGCAAGCCACTTGTGGCGTATTTGATATGCCAAAAACAGTAACAACAAGTCTCACAATGGAGACGTTATTGGTGCCCACTCGCAAATCGATGAGCAATGGGATGACAGTGACAGTGATATTTTAGTCATACAATGGATCGAGTGCCCATCCCTTCACCAGTGCCCGTTCTCCACCACCAGTGTTCCCAGTATCCCTCCCATCCCCCGCATTCTACCCCCATCCTCCCCCTCTCCGCCTCTGTGACAGGCACATTTCCTTTTACTCTCTCTCTCCTTTAGGGTATTGTGCGCTGCAATGCAAGTATTGAGTGGCCATCATGTTCGGTCTATAGTCTACTTTCGGCACACATCTCCCATCCCGAGCGGGCTGATTACTTTAGTTTGGCTGGGAGTTGATCTGGGATGAGGAGGCTGTAGGTTCAGTGTGAGTTCATCTCTGGTTTCAGGTAGCTGAGAGGAAGGATTGTGTTGTGAAAACACAATCCTCTGGCTAGAGGTTTGATCCCACCTTCTTCCCACCCTCCTCACAACCCACAATCTTTGCCCCCAGGAACTCAGTGAGAGTTCCTGGGCAGAGTGAGCCAGCTGTCTCTCGGGTTACTCATGTCATGGAATACTATCAACCCCAATGGCTCTGAGAATTCTTCAGGGTCGCGCTTCCTCCCACAGAATCCTGCTTCTTCCCTCAGTTCTAATACTCCCTTTCCCCAAGATGCTACATGCAGTCTCTGCTCTTCCAAGAAAGGGCCCTTCCTACTCCGGCTTCAGAGCCTTTGCTTTCACAGTTAATTAAATGAATTATTTCCAGTTTCTAAACATTTTCTTGTTCTAATACTTCTAATTGGCCTGTTCTGATGTTGCAAATTCTGAGAGAAAAGCAGAATTTTTTTCACATGTATTTGCAGTTTTGTTATAAATTAACATATAATTAGGTTTTAATATTGTATTTGAAATAAAATGAATATATAAATTTATTTCTAACTGTACTTAATAGTTAAGTATTATATAGTATATAATATTATATGCAGAATCTCCAACTCCTGCACCAGGCTTTCTTCACCAGCGCCCCTCAGAGGGGGGTGGGTTTAGTTTCCCTCCCCACCCCAAGCAGAACCCCGGCAGCCAAAGACCTCCAGAATCCAGCCACAGCCATGCTCAAGGCCACTCTCCACACACTGGACAAGCCTCACACATGAATGAAGGAACCGGCAGAGAAACCCAGGCATGCGGGACCCGGGGCTCAGATCTCTAAGCCTGCTCGGATTGGGACTGGTCCCGTCAATGGCCAGATTCAGAGACTAATAAAACAAAGCTCCCTGAAGCGCAACATCTTATAGTCTAGCCCACTGATGTGCCTAAAGCAGCACACATGTGTTTGGCTTCAACATGCTTGCTTATATTCTCTGATATACATTCTTTGTCCTTCTTGGAGAGCCCGGCAAGCTACCAAGACTATCCTGCCCACATGGAAGAGCCTGACAAGCTCCCCATGGCGTATTCGATATGCCAAATACAGTAACAATAACAGGTTCCATTTCCCTGACCCTGAAAGAGCCTCCAATCCTTGGGAAAGATGAGTAAGGAGATGCTGCTAAAATTTCAGGGCTAGGATGAATGGAGACTTTACTGGTGCCTGCTTGAGCAAATTGATGAACAAAGGGATGACAGTGATACATTGATACTTAATACATTCATATGTAAACATATGTATAATTAAGACCTAGCACTCATTCCTTTGAGGGCAGGGGGCTATTAAACAGTTCTGATGAGGTGTTTCCCCACTGGCAGTTTTCAGCCAGCAGCCACAGTTTAATGCAAAGGCCCGTGGATGCTGTGCTGGGCTCCCATCCCCATATCCCGCTGTGCTCAGGAACCAGAGGTATCAGACCCAGGTCAGATACATGCTGTACATGTGCCCTAAGTGCTGTACTGTCTCTTTGACCCTTACAGTTAGTTCTTGGTACCACTTTAGATGGTCTGTGTGCAGGTCCATTAGGTTGTGCCTGATCAGTGTGAAGCACAGGATTCCTTGCAGGTTCCAGGCTCTAGTTCTCAGATTGATCCCAGGAGGAAGGCAGGGCCTTGGTAGACCTGCAGCCGTGTTCACGAATATCTATGTTGAAAGTCTAAAAAACATTTTCTGGTGGGATAATACAATAATTTCTTTTGACCCTTGCCTGAAATAAATTGAGTATCATAAAGTAACAAACTAGTCCTGAATTATTAGGTCTTTGAATGACATTTTTAATATACATCATATCTAGTGATCACTGCATGCAGAGTTTTTAGAGGGCAAAAGCCAATTGAATAGTTCTTTCTCTATGTTTTCTGTGCCAAAAATTCCCTGTAGGAAACAAATAGAATTTTAATCAGATACAAGTTGGACTTATTGTGTTGAATTATGAGCATGAGTAAACATGTTAATTACAAACATCCATTCTCCTCTTTGCTCATACGTTATTTAGTGGCTTGAATATTATTTATTTCCACCTCTAATATTTAAGCTGTTTTCAGAATGTTATTGTGGTTGAGATAGTACACATGAAGGTAAAATCATGTGGTCACCTAAAGAAATGTCTTGTTTCAGTGGGTTCATGATTTATTATGAGCAAGTTGTGACAACTTTTAAATTCATTACATAATTTGAGCTCACTTTTCTGTTCCTTAGAAACAGTATCCACTAATTTTAATGACTCAGAATACTTCATTGGACATGAATATAATTAGTATACAAATGAAATCTATTAAAACATAGACATTATTCTTGATAGAAGGATAAGAGCTTCATCTATTATAGTTTGTCTTTTCAGATGAATACTTTGAATTGAAACTGTTTAAGTACAAGTTCTTTTGTTTAAAAGACTGAACCATTGAAAAACAGATCCCTTAACTATGTTTGCTAGAAACAATAATCTAGGTTTTATAAACATTTATTTGGATAATAGTATCAGCTTTATAAATGTCCTGTTTCCACTAACATCATTTAGAAGTCATGTTGGAAGAGATGGCAAAGATAGAGGAGGTCAAGGCTGCCAGCTTTCATCAATTGTTCTCATATATCCCAGTCCCACTTTTTAGGCTATAACATTTTTCATGAAGATCCTAATTTTTAAGCTTTAAAATTCAAAGGGCTGAAGCGAGAGTCCAGTGAGTGGGGAGCTTGTTTTGCACATGCAGGTCCCAGGATTTGATCCCTGGCACCCCCTATAGTCCCCGAGCTCCACCTGAATTGATTACTGAACGCAGAGCCAAGAGTGAGCTCTGGGGTCCAAAAACCTAAAATAAAATCGAATTCAAGTACAACAGTTTCTGGACATAGCTTTCAATCTAGTAGTACTCCCTGTTGCTTATTGCTCTGTATCTTCCCAGACCTTGAGACCCTCACCATTCCACCATCCTTTCAGCAACTAGCCAGGACCACCAGCCCTCTGGATGGGTGCACATTCAGCAGCTTAAAGTGTGTTTTAAACTATCACTGATGGGTATGTGCATTCGGTCCTCAGTTATCAGCTGGAAGAAAAAGGCATCAACTAATAGAACAGTGCCTTTGCGAATTCATAATTTACTATCTAATTTGCCTTTCTGATCTTATCCTGCCCTTTCTTTTGGCCTAGTTGAAAGTCTCTGGCCCAGAAACCACTGTTACTCTCTCAAGTTGACATCCTTCCAGCTTTGTCATACTAAGTTTATCTTATGTGCCACAGAAAACATTGTTTATTCTAAATTTGTTGCACTACTTTGTCCTGTTTTTATGCCATTTCGTTGTTCTGATCTTTAGTCACTCTTCAGGGTCTTCCCAGTCACATGGGACCTGAGCTCCTGAACATATTATTCCTGAGGGGATCCTGCTTTTCATCAGAGCCACAAGAATGATTATTAAAAGGATATTTTTGTACCGATTTTCTATATCACCACCTATCTATTCTTCATATTTAACTGGTGAAGATTTTGCTTCCTTACTCTATTTCTTGCGGCTCTTCCCTTTTTGAAACAGCTCTCACCTGGATTCTCCTGCCCCATTCTGTCTAGATTATTTATTTGTTTGTTTGTTTGTTTATTGGAGATGGCAGGGTTGGGGGGGGGACACACACCTGGCTGTGCTTAAGACTTACTCCTGGTTCTGCACTGCACTCAGGAATCACTCCTTATGGGGCTTGGCTGATCATCTGGGGTGCCAGGGATTGAACCTGGGTAGCTGCATGCATGGCAAGTGCCCTACCCACTGTACTATTGCTCTGGTCCTTCTGTCTTTAGTCTTTAGTTTCTTATCTTACAGTTTTCTTACTGCTTCTTAGTATTTTCTAATTTTTAAATATAATTTTTTTACTATCTTTGTGATCTTGAGTTAGAATTTTTTATGTAATATGAGTTGTGCACATGACACAAATGTTAGTAGATGGCTTGGGTTAACTTTGGGGCAAGATTGATAGAAACCTGTGAAGAATTGAGCTGACATCCCTGTAGGGAACTGGATAGGCAAGTAAAGGCCCCAGGGGCTGGAGCAAGACCTAAGTTACAGCCAACCTGCCATTCTTTGGGGAAGGATGCTTAGAACTAACACCTAATTCCTGTCTCCCTGTTCAAAATCCCGCTGATCTCTCTTGACAAAGTCTAGCTAGAAACAGGAGTGGTTTCCATATAGGGTTCTTTCCTTGACACACTGTATATATAGGAAGAGAGAACAGTCCATCTAGAATTTATTTCTAGATCCATTTATATTTTTCTCTGTCAGCACATATATGTCCAAGGCTTCACTTGCTACCTCTGTGTTAATGACTTGTAAGTTTATGCCTTATATTTCTCAAGTGAAATCCAGGAACTAATTTTCACTTGAGTATCTTGTAGGTACTTCAGATGTAATATGATCAAGAATTCACTGTATTTCCTCCTTCAATGAAAATAAATCAAACCAAAACAGTTAAAACTCTACTTTTCTTGTGTTTATTATTAATTACATAGCCCATATTAAAACTATTTTTATCAAAGTGATATGCAAAATGTCATTCTACAAGTTTTGTTAAAAAAAACATTTGCCTAAAGATCTTCTACCTTCCACCCTCTGCAGAGGAAACCTCTTCCATTTATTTTAACTCTTATGGTGTTTATCTTGGTGACTCAACAAAAGATTGCCTGTAGCTTCTTTTTGTAGGATTCTTAATATGTGGGCAGAATTTATTTTCCTTTTCCTCATCCCCATATACATACTCAGTGTTTCATGAGTGCTCCTCTTAGTTTAGGTTAGTTCATCTTGAATCTTTAGAATTTTATTATCATCAGTTTTGTGATTAGACCCTTTGATGCCCAGTGATCACCCCTGCTGGTTTTTGCAACTGAATCACCAGCCAACTCTACAGCAATATTTTGTTCACCCACACATATTAGTCATTACAAACAAGAGACTGACCTCTTTTTTATTCTGAAGTAATAAATGACTAACAGGAATTTTAGGTAATTGCACATATATTTTAGATTTTAGGACTGGAGCAATAACACAGCGGGTATGGCGTTTACCTTGCACACGGCCGACCTGGGTTCGATTTCTCTGTTCCTTTCAGAGAACCTGGCAAGCTACTGAGAGCATCCCACCTGCACATCAGAACCTGGCAAGCTATCCATAGAGTATTGGATATGCCAAAAACAGTAATAGCAAGTCTCACAGTGGAGATATTACTGGTGCCCGCTTGAGCAAATTGATGAACAAAGGGACAACAGTGCTACAGTGCACACATTTTTAACGGTCATTTTACAACATTTTAGAAAAAATATGTTGCTAGATCAAAATATATACCTGTGAAATAAATTCATGAGTCAGTAGTGTTTTAAACTTTAATATAGGTATTTGGAGAATTTTTGACCACACCCAAGTGCCCAAGTCAGCCCAGTCCTGCCTTTCTCTCTCTTCAGGAGTGACCCCTGACAATACTTGGGGGACCATTTGCCATACCTGGATTGGTTGCATGCAAGGCAACCAATTTGGCCCAGTTGTTTTAAACTTAAAATGATATAAACTTTGGCTTACTTTCTTTGAAGGGGGATACAGTGAATTCCATGTAGGTTATATTATATCTGAAGTGCCTACAAGATATTAAAGTGAAAATTAATGCTTGAGAAACATAAGGCATAAACTTAAGAGTCATTAACACAGAGTTGCAAATGAAACTATGGACATTTATGTGCCGACAAAGATAAATATAAAATGGATATAAACTTGAACTAGACAAGAGATGTGGCTAACTGCTAACATGATACTGCGAAAAGATAGTATGTCTTTAAAACCAAATCAATCATAGAGGCGGTTGGGGAAATCCCTTTCAGATCTTTCTCAATGCTTCTTGTCTAAGGGAGCTTTTATTAGGAAAAGAGGGTGAGGAAAAGCATTGGGAATGTGGGACTTCTTCTTGGATTGGTTTTATTTTATCTTGAAAAGCAGGAGTCTCAAGTCATCTTTTATCTCAGCATTCAGATGTTGATATCAAGATGAAAGTCCCCGAGTCACAAGGCATCTGACCATCTGCAGAAGCAACCTGAGGAGCAGTAGTAGTAAAATCAACTGTGGGGAAAATCACTTAATTTCCATCTGGCAGGGGAGGGCAGAAGAGCAGCCAGCAAAATGCTCAGGAAAAATAGAACATCAGTCTTTAATGAGATGTGTGTTGGGTAGTTTCAAATGGGTGCTTTAGAGATACATTTGCTCTGCAGCATTTTCATAATCTGAATGGGTATATTTGCATTTGTGCATTCACTGGGTTTTTCATTTGTCCAACAAATAGAATGTTAACATGCTTCAACAGATATGCTTCATATACTATCTGGTACTAGAAACAGAAAATTAGAAGAGATGTAACAGTTTCCAGCTCCTTAAAACACTAGTAAAAAACTTAACAGGCTGAAAAATCAACAATTCTCTATGGATCTAAGGCTTAAAGAGAGAAGATACATAGCAAATCACTGATATCAAGACTGGAGGGACAGGTAGGTGTGTAAATGTAGTCCTGGGTCACAAAACTTTATGTCACAAGCAGAAATGTCCTGGGGAACCTGTCCTAAGCTAGGGAAACTGAACTGTAACTGACAAGTTGCTTGAGACTCAGGTTAAAGGACTCAGAGTTAAAAATTCTAGGAGACCCAGTTGTTGAGGGAAGACATGACATGAGACTTTCCTCTAGGGCTTTTCCAGGTTCAACCAGGAGCTCTCCCAGAGTAAACATCAGAGAAACCTCATCCTATATAGTCAGGGCCACAGGAACCATTTGTTTATTTATACTAAATTCCAATTAATTTTTTAAAAATTTTAATTGAATCACCCTTTGAACTATAAATTATGTTTCCTCAAGATGTAACTAAGGTTTCTTTTCATGTACATACTTTATGTCCCACTACTCTTAAAAATGCCAACTTTTTTTACTTTAAACGCCACAGGTACTTTCTTTTACTTTAAATAGCTCAGGGACTTTTTTACTTTAAACTACACAGGTGATTCATAATTAATTAGTATAACATGTGATTTAGTAAAAACATTAAAAACCATGATGATTTTATTCAAGACCAAAGTGAAAATTCATGTTAGTACAAATTGAGAAAATTTGTTGAATAAATTGAAAAAAAGTTGAAAAAAAAGTCCACAGCTCAGATCAATGTAATGAATAAAAGAAAGATAGCTACCTGCTAAATAACCAAGAAGAAAATGCCCTTTACATTGGTGATGAATGTGTGGATATATAAGCCCTACTCTTACACTTCATAAATCTTACAGCAGAACTTATGGTGATATTTATGCTAGCTATAACCATAAACTGTTTTTGAGATTGTTTGTCCTTACACTGCTTATGAAGATTTTTTCTTCCTAAGAAAATTATTGCCCACAGACATTTTGCTGTAGAGCCCAAATATGCTTACCTGATGAAATATTTAAAATTTCCTTAATAAGAATTAAAACCCTGGGGATTGTATTGGAAATTTGGCATTTTTATTTCTTGTGGTTATCTTATGTGGAAAACATATGGAAAAACTAATTGAATTTGCTGTAATAATAGAAATAAATGGAAACTTACAAAAGTAGATTTATCACAAACGAAAACATTTGGAGTTGAATGTCCTCTGGATTATGTCTTTAATTGGTCTCATTGTCTCATAAAATTAAATAAGATATATGACTTTTTTAAAAAAAGTTAAATTATTCTTGATTGCTTTAGATAGAAACTCTGTCTGATGGCAGGTTCAGTTGATTAACAACCCTGTTGCTATGGTGATAGAAAAAAATTTAAATTTTATCCAAAAGCTTCCTTCTGAGAATAATCTAGCATCTGTGGTTATAAAATGTGATTTCCAGGCATCATTCCTGACCATCCTCTATTGGATGGAGTCCTGGTGGAGATAAGGGATGGTTGGTATTTCATGTACTAAATTTTGAAAGCCAGTGAGTGCCCCAAAATATGGTGAATTTGGGTAGTAGCCCTACAATTTTTAGAATAACCAGTGAATATTTTTAATTTTCTAATTTAACAACTATAATTTAAGAGCTAAATTCTAAATCTAGAATCAAAATAGTTAAATTTAGCAGTTAGGTGGCAAATGCTCTTAAATACGATTATCTATCAATTTTCCCATCCAGTAGTATTTATTTATTTAGAGCAATTAAAATTGTTATGGAAGTTTTATTCTATGAAACTTATTTTAGGAATGAAACTAGAAGGAATATGTAAGAAACTAATTGTAACCTTTTTAGATCAAGTGTGCATCAGAGTAGGTAATCAGGCAAAGGAAAGGGAACTGATATTGTTAAAATACTTCCCTCAGAGTGAGTGGATTTGCAAATGGTGTTAGTGTGTTCTCGTTTCTAAACTACTAAGTAGAAGTTCAGAATCCTGGGCTGAGAAGGAGCATTGCAAATCATCATCAATCAGATTTCTCAATTTCTATGGAATCCTTTTGCCTTTCTTTTCTTGCAATATGAACATGTGATAGTAATGTTTTAAAGCATAAACACACAGGGTTGGAGTGATAGTACAGTGGGTAGGGCATTTGTCTTGCATATGGCTAACCTGGGCTCGATTCCCAGCATCCCATTTGACCCCCTAAGCACCGCCAGGAGTAATTCCTGAGTGCAAAGCCAAGCGTAACCCCTGTGCATCGCCGGGTGTGACCCTAAAAGCAAATAAATAAATAAATAAACACTTTAGTTTTTTTAATCATAAACCTCCTTCACTGTGTTTCCTTCCCAAACTCTGTTCTTGCCTGGGTAAGCATGTAAACAGATAGACTCAAGATGGAAATCATGTTTAATATGTGCAAGCATGTGTGGTCCTATGCCATCGGTAGCCCTATGTTATTCTATGTATTTTATCTTCATTATGAAAATGCCATTTTCATGTTTCAAACTCTAATTTGCCACTTGTACAATAGATTTGCACATGTATAGTAGTCCCTGTGGAGTGGTTCTCTCACTAATTGTTCTTAATTTAAGTTTTGTTATTAATTGCTTTATTAGATCCACATACCTTTTAACCTTTCTGACGGTCCTTACCATAATCTATGAAAACAACATGTTGAGCACTTTTAGTGAGAATATAGGCATTTTACACTTAACTTCTGGAATATGTAAGCACACAACCAGGCGATACCCTGTTAGTTAAGAACTCATTCAATCGATGCCAGAAGAGTCATTATTGCAAAACCACTTTCTAGCCTCATATGTGTTTATTTGCCATTGCCTTTCAGATAAATTTGAGGGCTCTGAAAAAATACACATATCAAATGAGCCTGTTAAAACGGAAATTAAAATTTTAAGAACCACATAACAGGGGGCAAACAAGTGTAATAATTGCTTAGGCTAATAAAATTGTGGTGATACATTAAATTTAGCTCCAGTGTTCCGAGGTACGTAACGATTAATTTTCCAGTTGCCCAAAGGCTCAAAGAAGATTGGTGATTACCATCACGTATGACTCGGTGTGTGGCTTTTGAAGCCTGACAAAGTCCAAACTCCGGTGCTGAGTCGTGTACTCGTGCGCACGACTGGAGCGTATGGGCAGACTCCAGAGGCCGAGGTAACCCGCGTGTGTGAATTGAGCACTAGAGAGCAGGCAGAGCTGGGCAGAATTTGCTCAGTGGATTGGAAGCTTTGAATTTCTATTGAGCACTCTTTTTTTCCTGTTTTTATTTAATGTATTGATGTAGTCATTTAATACCCAAGATACTATACCATCAAGTATTGATAATGAATATTGTATTGATGATTAGCATCAGGACACCTCCCTGATCAGAACTTAGACATGGGACGAGTTCACTATCTAACCTTTATTTTCTTAGTCTATAAACATCTTGAGTTAAGGGTTCCAGTATGTGAAATCATATTTCAGTTATTTATACAAAATCAAATGTGAAAAATGGCAAGTGTATAAAATATGGGGCTGGAAATGATTTGGTTTCCATAATGATTCTCTGCTTTACAAAAAGACTTGTTCATTTCTCTCTTTCTCCTTCCTTCCCTCCTTCCCTCCCTCCCTCCCTCCCTCCCTCCCTCCCTCTCTTCCTTCCTTCCTTCCTTCCTTCCTTCCTTCCTTCCTTCCTTCCTTCCTTCCTTCCTTCCTTCCTTCCTTCCTTCCTTCCTTCCTTCCTTCCTTCCTTTCTTTTTGCTTTACAAAAAGTTGCTGTTAATTTCTTTCTTTCTTCCTAACTTTCTTTGTTTTCTTTTCTTTTTTTTCTTTTGATCTTTTCTGCTCCCCTCTCTTCTCCTCCCTTCCCCTCTCCTCTCCTTTCCTCTCCTCCTCTTTCTTGTGGATATGACTCCCGAGGAGCCATGTTCAGGACACCTCCTCCTGTGATGGTGAGTCCCCACCAGTTGGTCCAGTGCGTCTATACAAGGATCTTAGTATGTGATGCTGATCCAGTTCTCTGGTGCTTAGGTTTACCTGGCCACACCAGCAGTACTCAGGGGACTGTTAGTGGTGCCATCCAGGATCAGGATTGGTCACATACAAGGCATGTACCTTAACCCTTCTACTGTCTTTCTGGTGGAACACATTCTTAAAATGCCAATCTCCTCTGTCAATTTGACTATCTATTAGGAATTATTAATTTATCTGTTTATTTTGTTTTGGGGAGTCACACTCAGCTGTGCTCATGGCTTACTGCTAATTCTCTGCTCAGGGATAACTCCTGATGATGCCTTGGGGAGCACCATGTGTGGTACCAGGGATTGACCCAGGGATAGTTGGTGGGTGCAAAGCAGGCACTTTACCCTTATACTATCTCTTCCACAGTAGTAATGAATAAAATTGTATTTTCACTACAGAAATGAGAAAATTCAAGGATATTTTTTTCATTAAGATAACTTTAATGTATATATACATATAGGTTAAAATTCTGTATTATAAATTTTGATGGCCCTTGTTGAATAGGGTAGCACTGTAGCACTGTCGTAGTACTGTCATCCCGTTGCTCATCGATTTGCTCAAGTGGACATCAGTAATGTCTCCATTGTGAGACTTGTTGTTACTGTTTTTGGCATATTGAATACACCACAGGTAGCTTGCCAGGCTCTGCTGTGCGGGCGGGATTCGCTCCGTAGCTTGCTAGGCTCTCTGAGAGGGGCAGAGGGATCGAACGCAGGTCAGCCACATGCAAAGCAAACGCCCTACCTGCTGTGCAGTTAAGTAGGGTACACATTGCTTAATTGTATTAGAGTGTATATGTTTAATACTGAGTAGTTCATTGCATTATATATAGACTTGGAAAGGGTAATTTTTTATTTCCTAATGAATCTAATGGGAAAATATTGAATTAAGTACATATTAAAAGACATCCTATGCTTTCGAAAACTTTCAACAGATAGCATAAGTATACTGTGGTTGGTTTTAAAATCTATAATTTTCAGGTCCTGACCCAAAAAGGGAAAGGGAAAATTCTCACATTTTGAGGCAAACCCTTACTCCAGAGTTTGTTCTGTCTTATTTGTACTTGAAGATGCTTTCTTTCAAAAGATAGCAAAATTGTACTAAAAACTTTAAAAAGAGATGTACATTGCAGTGAGATGGGCTTAAATGTTAGCACTTGAGAAATCTTTGTTCTCTTTTTTATGCAAACACTTGCATACAAACTTATTTATATTGGTTGATCAAGCATCAAGCACCATTCTGCTAAAGAAGGATGTTTTTACTTTGATTGGCTGGACTGTACCTGATATGATGGACATTATGCAGTTCAGCAAGAATAACAGAATAACCCAAGATAAAATCTTGAATACATATATAACTTAAGTGAATTGATTTTGAGATATAATTGACAAATGATAAAATGTGTAGACTTTATGCACGCATTTTGATAAGTTTTAAATGATAGATATCCTGTGTAAGTACTATACCACCCAAGATTTGGAAGGTATACAACACTGAACGGTTCATTTGGGTTCTGTGTGGTCTAGCACTATTCCCTGCCCACTTCTAAAAAAAGTGATTCTGAATCTGAGCTTGGGGTCAGACTTCATTTTAATGTTTTGTGTCGCCCACATTTTCTCATTTTCTTGGTAGCATGTTTGATGCTTATTAATGTGTTCAATTTATCCACTTTCATTAATAATTATTAATCTTACTAATAAACAGTGCTCATTTGTGGATGTTTATTGGCATGCTGTTATTGGAATTGTTTTCAAGTTTTGGCTATTATGTTTAAAACCCCAAGAACTTAGTTTATAGGTGTTTTTAATCTCTTTGAGTTGTGAGAAAGTGGCAAAATATTTCTTGAAGTAGTAGCTCAATACCACAGCCACACAAACACATCCCCAACAATCGATGTTGTTACATAATTTAAGTTATTTGAGTGGGTGTGGAATAGTATATTGTACTATTTGTCAAGTCTTCTACTAGATAAATGTTTTGTGAATGTCAGTGACTTGCTTATTTTCTATTAATGATTTTTTAATTTTAATGAAACGTTGATTTACAAGACTATATATACTTAGGGATACAATTTTACATCCGTGCATGTTTCTACAATATCATACCTATCATTCAAGTACAATATCCCTCTAACACCATGTATGGACTTTGACATTATCTACTCTTTCAATTTCTATTCGGATAGGCAACTGTGACTAGAATTTCTAATTTGTGTGGTGGACCTATTTTTAATATTTTGAGTAAAAGTAAGGAATCTCATTTATGATTGCATCAAAAATCTAGTGCCTAGAAATCTACTTAAACCTTTATGGTATTGTTAAAAGAAGTATAAGATAAAGCTGAAAGATTTCAAGAATTAACACTGTTTAAATGACTATTATACCTGAAGTATTATTCACTTTCAGTGCAAATTTCACCAGTATTATTCAAGGAGACAGTAAATATTTTAAAATTTTTAGACCAAAGACCCCAGATAGTGAAAGTCATAATGAGGAAAAAGAAAATGGGAGATATACTATCCCCCAACTTAATGTTCTACTGTGAGACTATATTAACCGAAATTATGTGGTATTGAATTAGAAGAAAACACAGGGATTAAAGCCCAGAATTAAATGCTCACATAAGTAGAAAGTTAACTCATGGCAAAGATTATTCTTCCTTGAGTACCTTCTCCAATATTTAGTTTCTAACTACTTCATCAGCTGTGAAGTCAAGCTTTGTGTCTCCAGCACAGCACAGATACTTTTTTTTTCCTCACTTAGTGATTGCATATCTCTGCTGCCTATTGTTTAGTAGGTCGGCAGACAGTTTAATTATTGTAGTTTGGGTCCCATAGTTACAGTAGTGTTGGCATAAGTGGTTTCAATATAAACAGGTATCTGCCTCTACACTACACGCAAGGTCAAGACCCCAAACCCCGGCCCCTGTATTACCTTCACACCTGCTTCTTCTTGCCTCCCTTTATACATCCCTCCTCTCCTTGCATTTTAGTTTCCGTAATCTAGGACAAAGAATGTTCCAGCCTTGTCTTGTTATTCTATTCGCCAGAGCTTAGTGAAGTAATCCAGTATTTGTACTTCTTCTTTTGCCTGCTTTTAAATTTATTTTATTTTTAAATTTATTTTTGGTTTATATTTGTTACATGCCCAGCAGTGGTTGTGGGTCACTCCTGATAATGCTCAGGGGCAGGTGCCATGTGCTACAAGAGGGATTGAACCAGGGCCAGCCGCATGCAAGGCAAGTGCCTTAGGCACTATACTATCTCTCTGGCCCATCTCTATGAACTTCTTTTTCTGTTTGTTTTGTTTTGTTTGGGAGGCACACCTGGTGGTTCGAAGGGCTTACTCCTGGCTCTGCACTTACGGATCACTCCTAGCAGGGCTTAGGGAACCATATGCAGGGATGGAACCCAGGTCGGCCATCTGCATGGCAAGTGTCCCACCCATTGTATTGTAACCCTTACTCTTTGGCTTGTAATTTTTGTAAAAAAATGAGTCCGACTCATATTTTCATGTCTATAGACATCTCTAAGAAGTATTCACTATATATTGTTCTCTATGAATGACATCGCGTACAGGGATTGGAGTACTTTTCCTCCTTAAATAGTATGGTTTGAGGCACAAAATCATAGATCTGAAAAGCTATATGTATACCTATGTTTACTCCCAAGATATGGAAACAGCCAATAGCTAAGATGCGGAAACAATCCAGATTCCCAACTACCTCAAGAAGTTGTGATGTCAATGGAATACTATGCAGCTGTTAGAAAAGATGAAGTCATGAAATTTGATGTAGGTGGAGCAAATTTATGAAAAACGGAATGACAGTGATACAGTTTTATATATATGTATATATATACATATATAAACACACACGCACACAACGGAATATGAAGTAGCTGTAATAGAAAACAAAATCATTCAGTTTGAAGCATGGATGGAACTCGAGGATGTAATGCTGAGGGAAGTCAGTCAGAAAGAGTTAATTGCAAATTGATCTCATAGGTGAGACTTTTTAAAAAATGTAATCACTATGAGATATACAGTTACAAAGTTGTTCATGATTGAGTTTCAGCCATACAATGTTCCATCACCCAGGATCATTCCTCCATTCCCCCTGGCCCTTGATATCTCTCTCTCTCTCCATATATATATATATATATATATATATATATGTGTGTGTGTATATATAATATATATATGTGTGTGTATGTGTGTCCCACAGATGAGTCAAATCATTCTGTGCTTGTCCCTCTCTCTGACATTTCACTCAGCAAGATACTGTCCATGTCCATTCATATATAAGCAAATTTCACGACTTCTGTTTTCCTGGTGTCTGCAGAGAATTCCACTAATGTAGATGTACCATAGTTTTTTTATCCAGTTGTTTGTTTGCAAGCACTCAGGTTGTTTCCAGATTCTGGCTCTTTTGAATAGTACTGCAATGAACATAGAAGTGCTTTTTTGCAGTTTTGGGGCTCCCGGGTTATATTCCTCAAAGTGGTATTGCTTGGTCAAATGGAAGCTCCATTTCTGGTTTTTTGAGGAATGTCCATGTTGTTTTCCAAAATGGCTTGACCAGTTGGCAGTCCCATCAACAATGAAGGAGAGTCCTTTTCTCTCCAAATCTGCACCTGCATGATTGTTCTTGTTCTTTTTGATGTGTGCTAGTCTCTGTGAAGTAAGATGATATCTCATTGTTGTTTTGGTTTGCATCTCCCTGATGATTAGTGACACAGAGCATTAAAATATTTTTCACTTAATTTTATTTTTATAAAGTAGTTCGCAATACTTGATTACACTTAATATTCAAACACCAGTCCCACCACTATTATACCTTCCCACCACCATATTTTGTATGTTTCCATCCCAAACCCCAACCCCTTCCCCAAAGCAAAACTGAAATAATTTATTTTCTATTGTTTGTTTTGAATAAACCACTGAAAATGCTCCGAAAAACTTTCATTAGGGGAAAGTGTGTGAAGATTGTTGCATTTCACCCAGGAGCCATTAAGCCCTGCTGTAAGAAATTACTAATATGTTGTTAAAGGTTGAGCCTTGTGTGCTTATGTGTGTGTATATGTATATATGTGTGTGTGTGTATCTGTAAAAATATATTTCCCTCTGAGACTGGTTGCCTTCTACTTTAAATCCCATCTAATGTGGTTCAGTATTCTTGGAATATGAGTGGTGTAAGATATGAGGTGTCCAGGAATAGGTTTACTCGTGGCCGAGGCTCAGCCTGAGTATGTGGAGAGCATCCGTGAACAAGGCAGCAGTTGAGTTGTGGAGGTTTTTGGCTGCCAGGGTTGGGTCCTTTGGGGTAGGGAGAGGCCTCACCCACCCCCCTCTGGGGTGCCTTGAATGAAACAGCCTGATGCGGGGTCAGGTGGCATGGCTATGGTTTGTCGTTTTATGCTCTCTTCCAAGAGAGGAAAGTGAGTCTCTGGGTCATGGCGTTGAGGAGCTTACCTGGCACCTGCCAGAGGTGGCTTATGGATGTGACTGCTGAGTTACTGGAAACGTGGAGAGACATTGTGGGAGGTTGAACATTTTTTCATGTATCTTTTGGCCATTTGTATTTTTGTTTAATGCTCTTATACTTTCATAGTTTTGGGGTTTAATTTTTTAATTAGTGAATCACCATGAGGGTACAGTAACAGATTTACACATTTTCGTACTGTGTTTCCCTCATACAATGTTCGAGCACCCATCCCTCCACCAGTGTCCATTCTCTACCACCAGTGAACCCAGTATCCCTCCCCCCCCAATCCCATCCCTCTCCACCTCTGTGGCAGGGCATTCCCTTTTGTTCTCTCTTTCCTTTTGGGTGTTGTGATCTGTAATAGGGGTATTGAGTGGCCATCATGTTTAATCTAGAGTCTACTTTCAGCATGCATCTCCTTCTACACTGTTGGTGGGAATGCCGACTGGTTCAGCCCTTCTGGAAAACAATATGGACACTCCTCAAAAAATTAGAAGTTGAGCTCCCATTTGACCCAGCAGTACCACTTCTGGGAATATGTCCTGGAGAAGCAAAAAACTACAGTCGAAATGACATGTGCACTTATATGTCCATCTCGGCACTGTTTACAGTAGCCAGAACCTGGGAAAAACCTGAGTGCCTGAGAACAGATGACTGGTTAAAGAAACTTTTTTACATCTATGCAATGGAATACTATGCAGCTGTTAGAAAAGATGAAGTCATGAATTTTGCATATAAGTGGATCAACATGCTAAGTGAAATGAGTCAGAAAGAGAGTGACAGACATAGAAAGATTGTGCTCATCTGTGGAATATAAAATAACAGAGTAGGAGACTAACACCCGAGAATAGTAGAAATAAGGGCCATTTGTATTTCTTCTTTGAGGAAGTTTCTGTTCATTTCTTCTCTCCATTTTTTGAGGGGTTGGGTGGTTTTTTTCTGGTAAAGTTCTACCAGTGCCTTATATATTTTGAATATTAGCTCCTTCCTGATGGATATTGAGTAAATTAATGTTCCCATTCCGTGGGCTGTCCCTGTAACTTTTGAGATATAGAAGCTTCTTTAGTTTAATGTGGTCCCATTTGTTTATATTTGCTTCCATTTGCTTGGTCAATGACGTTTCATCTCTGAATATGCCTTTAGCTTTGGTGTCATGGAAGATCTCCAGGTACCGATGGATTCAGGTCTGATATTAAGTCCTTTAATCCATTTTGATCTACTTTTGTGCCTGGTATTAGAGGTCTGAGTTCTTCTTTCTTTTCCTTCCTTTCCTTCCTTTGCTTTCTTTTCTTTCTTTCTTTCTTTCTTTCTTTCTTTCTTTCTTTCTTTCTTTCTTTCTTTCTTTCTTTCTTTCTTTCTTTCTTTCTTTCTTTCTTTCTTTCTTTCTTTTTTCATTCTTTCTCGCTGCCCAGTTTTCCCAGCACCACTTGTGAAAGAGGCTTTCTTTACTCCACTTCACACTTCCTGCTCCTTTATCAAAGATTATGTGACAGTATATTTGAAGGTTTGTATGAGAATATCCGACACTCTTCCATTTATCTGCAGGTCTGTCTTTATTCCAGTACCACGCTGTTTTAATTACTAACATTTTGTAGTATAGTTTGAAGTTGGGTTTGATGCCTCCCATATTCTTTTTCCCCACGGACTGCTTTAATTATTCATGGGGATTTACCGTGCCAACATATGCAAGACTTAAAGACAAACAGCAATGTAGCAAGGAAGGCCAAACAGCAATAAATTGAGTGAGAGAACTGATTCACACATCAGATTGAGGGAACAAGAGGAAGAGGTTTTAGGGTCCTTGGGAAAAGGAGATAGGTACACTGGTAATAGATGTGGTGTTAGAATTATGTGCTTGAAAAAACATTATTAATAGTATTTTAAACCAAAGAACCCCAATTAAAATTTTTTAAGATTAAAGAATTTTTAAAAGAAACATATTAAGGAAATAAGAAGTGGTCAAAGAAAAGAGACCCGGAGAATTGGTCTACATAACTGAAGAGTTGGTGAGATGGGTGGGGAGTTTTTAGGAGAGAATCTTGAGACAGATGGGAAATGGACTCTCAGGTGTGGGTTTGGAATGTTGCATGATGGAACCCTATCATTAACTGTTTTGTCAACCATGTGACTAAAAAGTTTTTTTAATAGTGGACACGTGTCCTCACATAGACCCCACGTCTTAAAGAATATTCCCACTAAAACTCACAGTTAGATAAAAAATAAAAAGTAACATTTTTAGAGTAAAGAGGTAGCACAGCACTAGGTGCTTGCATTGCACATGGCTGATCGAGGTTCGATCCCTGACACCTTATATGCTGCCCTGAGCCCCACCAGGAGTGATCTCTGAGCTTTTAACATTGCAGATCAAGAGCAAGCCCCATCAGCACTGCTGAGTGAAAAACCAAAACAGTAAAAATATGGGTTTTAAATTTTAATAAACATATATATTAGTTAAATTATAGTTGTTCTCATTATTGTTTACACTTTGTCTAAGCAATTTTCAGGGCTTTTTCTTAAGAAGCCCTTATTCTAGGATATGATTCTTACTCCAAACATGAAATCTCTTTGGTAACCCAAATTCTCAAATTTGAATGAGTCTCTCCACTTTGGTCTTCCTACTCTCCCAGTAATGTATGATCTATAGTATCTTTATTTTACTCTCAGGCTTCGATTAGCTGCTCTCGGCCTGAACTTGTGAAGTCTCCCTTTCAAGGGCACAGGTGGAGTTCAGCCTAGATTGACGTGTCGAGAATAATCCTCCTAGTTCTTGGTCCTCCTCTCTTTAGATTTTGTCTTATCTCATTTAATAGTTACTAATGTTAACTACCATGTTCAAAAGAGCAAGTCTGATAGAATTATTATTTTGGATGTTACTCTTAAGATTCTCAAACTTTGGCATATATCAGCTGCATCAAAAGGATTCAGTTCCATTCAGATTTGTTTAGACTTAATCCTTTAGAATTTTTGATTCAGTAGGATTTAGTTGGAATACTAGAATTTGAGTTCAGTGACTAAATATTTTTTAAATGGTAGTGTCCTTTTAGAGTATATCCCATACACCCAGGACTTAAAGAATAGACCAACTAAGACTCACAGTGACATATTACCAAGTGATACTGATACTCAGGTCTGAGAATCTGAGAATCGCACTTCGGAGAAAACAGTTGCTTGGAAATAAGAATCTTCTAAAAAAATGTTTTGGTCCTATTAAACTTAATAAAAGGTTTTAATTTATATTTCCTGAAGAATCATAAGTTTCTAATTTGTTTTATTATAAATGCAAAACAATTTTATTCCTTTTATGCAGAGCATGAATTTTAAAGGCACTTTCTGATTTGAGATGGGTTGCTTCTCATTTAACTAATAGAAAATATGAGAGTAAAGCACTGTAGCACTGTCGTCCCAATTTGCTCATCGATTCGTTCATCGATTTGCTCGAGCAGGCACCAGTAACGTCTTCATTGTGAGACTTGTTACAAAACTTGTTGTTTTGGGCATACTGAATATACCACAGGTAGCTTACCAGGAATTGGGGGCCAAACTCATAAGTGCTCAAGGATTACTCCTGGCTTCATGCTCAGGAATCACTCCAGCAGTGATCCAGAGGCCTTATGTGTGCTAGGCATTGAATCTTCTTGAGCCACATACAAGAAAATATCTTACCTGCTGCACTATCTCTTTGGCCCCTCACATACTTTGTTTGGTTCAATTCTAATGAACAGCCCAACACTGAACTACCTAGAACCTGAGGTGTAAAAGTTTCAGAAATAGTTATTTGATTTTTGTTTCAGAAATTGGGTTTTATTTCAGTGATTGTCAGACCTGTGTTTGGCTGTGTATGTGTGCACTTCCATGTATTTCGTAAGTAATATGAAAAACAATGATATCTGTTAGAATTGTTGAGACCTTCCCACACAACTTCCTCAGAGGACTTCCTCATAACTTTCACATTTTACTTTAATAACTATTAATAAAGTTTAATGACATAAGCAGCTATTCAGTTCACTACTACAATCTATAGTGTCAGCAGTGCATTTGCCACGTTTCTTACCTCTTTGTTCCAGTAATTCCACCTCTCTTCACTTTTCAGGACCGTGAAATTCTTAGAATTAAAGAGAAAAATAGATTTATCAAAAAAATAGATTTATCCAATCAATTTATTATGCGTAATTTACAGATTTTTGAACTTATCATCTTATTTAATTTCTTCAAAACACTAGCATAATCCTTTTGAGGGTTAAATTAGAAAGTTTTTTTTTTCAAATTACTTCAAATATTGTTTTATTTGAAATATATGATTAGTACAATTTAAATATTTCTTAGATTTTCCTTCTAGTATTTTGATGCAACAATACTGAAATATTAGTTACTAATGATCATTTAACAGATTCACTTTGATGGCTGGGATCACAAATATGACTATTGGACTGATGCAGACAGCCCTGATATCCACCCAATTGGATGGTGCGATGTGACAGGACATCCTCTGGAACTGCCATATCGTGAGTATTTTGCTTTTGTTGCTGCTTTTTAAGTACTTATCCTGAATTTCTTAACATTAGTACAGAATTTAACATTACTTTTTCATGACATTATAAGTATTTTCATGCTAAATATCAATGATTTGATTAATCACAGCTATAGCTATACTGAGAGTCAATTATTCATAATTAATCCTCAAAGGTCATGCTTTATATGAGTAAAAAGTTATAATTAGGTTCATTTGATAATGTTGCCTAATGAATCTTCATTTCCTATATTAGTTTGGAAAACTGAGTGGGATCTAAATTTGTGTAATTTTTGCCATTAATTTTAGCTGAAGTATATTTTCTCATTTAAAAAACGCCCCATATTAATTACATTTGCTTTATAGGTGGCAAAAAGTTGAGAAATTATTTTCAACAATTAAAATTTATAATTGTGAATATTTTCAAAATCCTTTTTTATTGGTCTATTTATTTTATTATTCTAACTACTTACACTTAAGGACAAAAGAATCACTCAGTATTCCAATGAACCTCAAAGTATAACATATAATATTCTTTTGGTCTGAATAATTCCTCTGATCCTACTAGGCTGACACAACCAATAGTTCCAGATACAGGTGCAAAGTCTCCACTCTTACTTTGTTCCCTTACTACTTCTACTAATTTCCTCTTAGTTTTTGAGAGCTTGTTTGGAGGTTCTAGCAAGGAGCACAGCTACTCTTATACCCTCGACCGAAGACCGGTCCGTCTCTGTTCGGGGAAGGCCATTCTTTTCAACCGAGCACACAGCTTCGGAGGGATGCACATGGATCGGTGAGGGAGAAAGGGGACACCCACCTAGCCAGCCAGATCAGCCCAGTCAACCCTGGTGATCAGTGGGGTGACAGATGTCGCAGCCAGATCGCCCTCACATCCCCCTCCAGGTTTATGGATGAAAATCGCTGAGCCAGTTAGATGATAATTAATCCTAAATACAATTTTCTGAAAGCGCTGTTGCATTTTTTAAAGCATTCCTTACGTTTTTGCCTGAGAAGAATCACTGACTAAATAGCTTGATAGGCATGTTCCACAACATGCTGCGTTCTTCAGAATCTGCACCATCACTACGACACGGGTCTTTATGTAATTTGCAGTACATTCCCAGGCATGGGCCCTTCACACCGTGAATGCAGAGCGGGGGGTGGGGGGGGGGGTCAGTCCTCTGTCCAGGAGATGTGTGAGCTTGTGTGCTTTGTGATCTTCTCAGTTGCATTTTTTGTCCTTAATTTCACAGCCCAGTATAGCAAAGAGATAGTTCCCGTTTTATATCCAATCCTCTTCCCCACTCACCCCCCACGTGTGTACGTCATCACTACCGGGTAACTTTCTCAAGGAGCAAAGATCTCAGTGGGGATGGGTGCCGATGGCAATTCAGGTACAGCACGCATGCTTCTCATCTGTTCACCTGTTTTTGCTAGATGCCTTCTAGCATCTCTATCTGAATGTTTCACAAGCATTTTGAACTCAAACCATGGTTCCATCTTGAGGTACACTCAAACCAACACTGTGCTTTTCTTCTTCTAGTCACAACTTCCTCCCAGAGTTCTTGCTTCTTTAGCAGCCATTCTGGACTCTGCTCTGTCCTCACCCCCAGGCCCCTTCCTTCACTTCTACCACCTTCACCTTCCCCCTTTCCCAACTCACACA
This sequence comes from Sorex araneus, assembly GCF_027595985.1. Taxonomy (NCBI): domain Eukaryota; kingdom Metazoa; phylum Chordata; class Mammalia; order Eulipotyphla; family Soricidae; genus Sorex; species Sorex araneus. The sequence continues at coordinate 327,225,959 of NC_073303.1, forward strand.
TCCAACCAGTCTCCAAGTCTTTCTGATTCTCTTTCATAACATAACCTCTCTGGAATCCATCTGTAACCCCTCTCATCCAATCTCATAGTAATGTATCATATCTCATCTTGGTTCCAAATGATTTACAGAGTGTGGTCCCACATTCTACTGAGGAGTTAATTACACAAATCCTCCCTATAAGCCTAGAATGAATCTCTAGAAGTCTGGAATGAATTTCTAGAGTATGAATCTCCTAGAATGAATGTGGGGCTACTTGAGCCCTGAAATGCCCATACCACCGCATACCACCTTGGCCATCCTGGCAGGGCTTGTGTGCCCTAGATCATATCTGGCTGAAGGACCATGTGGTGCAGGGTTTTAACTGAGTTCCCCACAGGCCAGTCATGCACTGCTCTATATAAGTGAGCTACCTTCCTGGGGCCAAGACCCCTGTTTCAGTGCAGAAACTGCACACATATACGATTCTTATCCAAAGTTCATTCCATCATGTACTTAACACTGAATTCTTTTTCTGCTGGAAAGTGGAAACAATTGCTTTGGCTTAAGCAGTCAAACAAAACAAATCCTGAGAGTTTAGCACTGACTATTGTAATGACTTCGTGACTGTTACTTTTATCATATCCTTTTCTGTACCCTTTTTTTGTTTTTCTTTTGGGCCACACCAGTGATGCTCAGGGATTGCTTCTGGCTCTGTGCTAGAGATCACTTTTGCTGGTGCTCAGGGGACCATATATGCTGCTGGGCACCAAACCTGGGTCAGCTGTGTGCATTGTAAGACACTACCTCCATGGCATCTTATTCTCTATTTTTAAACATTTCACTGATACTCATTTTATATTTCTCACCTCCCAAAGAGTTCACAGCTTCCCAGGAGTCATTCCTGGTAATAGGGATAGTTTTGTGCTAGCACCCAGAGGCCACCAAGTTCACACTTGGTGGTTCTGAGGGGGATGCATGTGGTGCTAGGAGTTGAACTGGGTCCTGTGCACCCCTGGACCGTGTATTGCATCTCAGACCAAGGTTTCTTATTTCACAGACTTGTGATTCCCTTGCACAAACACATAGGCCTTCACATCCGTGTGCTGTTCAACTTTGTGCTTTACCCTTTCACCGTTTCTTACCAAGACTCTACACCAAACTGAATTATTCCAGTGCTTTGAAGTCGATTTGCAAAGATTCTGGAAATATAACCTTCCTATATCCTCATTTCCACCTTGAATTGCTTTTCACACTTAAATTTAACAAATTTGAAGCACTTTTACGAAAAAAAAAAAACACTCTCCTTGGTACAATTCAAATGCCTGGGTGGCAAGAAGCTGACGGGGTCACACACTATTTGGTATGATTTATATGTAGCATGTTGACACCTTTCAGAGATGGCATTTCTACAAAAGCTATGTCAGAGCATTTTTATTGCTGAATTCTGTTCTGAGTCAAAGGGTTGATCTTATCTACTCATGTAATTCCAACTAAACTTTTAATAATCAGCATTTTTGATAATGAGATCAAAGTAATTTCACATTATAAGTAGAACTATAAAATCACACTCAGTATTTTGTCATGTATGATAAAGTCATTTGACCAACATTAAATTTTCAAGATTTGAGGTATTTTTAGGTATTTTAGATTTCATTTTTTTACAGTCTATTTCTCTGTTATTTTTCCTGTTGCTGTGTCCAGGGGGCTTAGTCATTGCTATCAGCACTTTAGTATATATGACAGCTTTATTGATGAAGTACTGTGAGACAACTGAAAGTTTTGGACTTGGAAAAAATATGAAATCATATAATCTAATCTGCCCTATCATTGTTTGGAGACATACCTGGCTTGAACTTTGTCTGTTTTATTGACTTTATTTTCATTTTTTCTTGAAGGATGTGTCATAGTAGATACAGGGTTACATTTAACTTTAACAGTAGAAACAAGGGGAAAAATACATCACAGACAGTTGTGTCATTGTGGTGGTCAGTGACAGTGTGTGGGGTGAGGGAGGCAGTTCAGAGGATGGGGTGTCTGCTCTGTATTCAGGAGTCCTGGGTTCAGTCCTTGACCATAGGGGGCTTGAGCATAGCCCCCGAAATAAAGGACTATGTTTTAAAGATGAGGTGGACAAAATTTGTATTATTTTTTTTTTTAGTGTGGTTTTCTTCATGATGTTTCTCCCTTGAGTAATTTTAAACATATTTGTAGCTCAGTGTTACAATAAGTTCTTGGAAATAAAAGAAAATACATGGTTGGCTTTTTTTTTTTTAGTGATTTGAGTTTGAGGGGCTATAGCCAATAAATAAAAAAAAATAAATAAATTCCCAAAGTTGTCTGTGAGACAGCAAAAATGCAGTGCAGGTTCCTACTGGTTTTAAAGCTGTTCACAGCACAATGGGTCTAGTCCAGCCTAGCCTCTTAGAGTGGTGATGACTTGGACTCTGGATAATACAGGGATCTGAGCCAAAGGAGCAGGCGTGTGTGGGTTGGGTGGCATTGTGGGGATTGAGGGAGTCAGGAGAGAGATGGATGCTTTAGGCGTGGAGATGGGGGAAGCATAAGTAAAATAAAAACATTTCAATTTTCATGTATATTTTATTTGAATTAAGGTTTTATATATCTTAACAATAAATGGTCATTTTATCTATTTTTCTAATGTCATTTAATCAATATATTTATACTCAGTGTAGGAACTAAGCCAATAATGAATATATGGTGTAGCTCTTAGCTTGTGCACAAATGTAGTGTTTATTTTGGCTACGACAGGAGTATTCAATCACGCCAATCTAATAAAAATCCTTGATGGGTCTTTGTGAAAAGCCTCTTTAGAGTGAAAACCTAGATGTCGCCATTCAGTGCAAGGTTTGCAGCGACTGAGGCAGGTGATGGCAATGTCCTCCGAGTCCTCATCCTCCACCTTAGAACCTCACTGGCAGGTCACCTGAAACTTTACCAGAAACTTCAACTCTCCTTTCTCCTGCCATGTGGGCACCACGTAGCTGTGGTCGCTCTTGTTTTCTGATATATAATCCTTGATGGAAAAATCATAATGAAGTAATCAGTATCTTTCTGTCATACTTTGAATTTCTTATCATTTTAAAAGAGTTTTAAAAATACCATAACCAGAAAAATTATGCCTAATTGACTGAGTTGACTTTTGGAAAATCATTTAAATGACAATTTGCAAACTAATCCTGGACACATTTGGTGCAAATTTCCCTAAATAGTGCTTATATACTAGATGGTTAATTATTTACCCACAGATAACTTATGCCATAAGGTAATGATACGTATGAATACTTTTTTTGCTTTAGAAAATTAAGCTTAAGAGCTTGGATTTTAGAGCTAGATAAAACTTGTATGTAAATTTTATTTTGTTCTGAATGCCTCTGTGTCTTTGGGTAAATCACTGTACTTTGTGACTCACCGGCTTAGTTAAGCACTCTTGGCTTTTTCCAGTTATCTTGGCACAGGGGCACTTTAGTAGCAGGGTTGGTATAAGGAAAACAGTTATCTTGCCTTCCCATCCCATAGTTGTCCCTTCAGTAGTCACAAAAATTGGGAGTTGATTTTCTTTCTTAAACATTCAAACTAATGTCCACCCATCTCCCTTGAATTGCTTGTTATGATCGCACAATGCATAAATGGGTTGCTGATCTGTAAGTGAATATTAAAGCAGCAGCCTGAAACATAGAACTGCTGATTTAGAGAAATATAAGCTAGTGTTATCGGCCCCAGTAAGTTGAAAACTGAAGAACTTTGCTGTTAATTTAAAACTAAGTTTGCAGCAGGAACACTGGGCTAGAAATAGATTTGAGGACAAATATGTTAGAAATAAGTATAAATATAATTGTTGTCATAATTATTATAGATATTATTACATCTATAATATAGATATAATTATTGTAAGTCACAACATCCTCGCCATTAATAGACCATCAGTGAATAAAGTCCTTTTCACTCAAAGGTTTCTACCTGTTGGACCAACAGGGTAAGGCCAGTTGTCACTGAGCCTTCTCTAAGTCTTCTTTAAGCACAATTGGCTATTTCTTTGCCTTTGATTTAAGCCATGGTACTCACTGTCTTCAGGTTTGTTCCTCTCTTCTGTAGTCTTCCCAGAGACCCCTGTGCCTCGGGTTTGGGTTTGTACTTGGAACACCACCCCATCCTATGTGTGATGCTCGGAAGACGCTTTGTCTCTTGGACCTTCTATCCTACAGCCTTTTGTCTTTGCCTCTGCTGTGTTTCGGTAACAATGTTCTGGCCACTCCTCTGCCCAGAACCCATCTCTCGGACTCCGAGAGTGCTCCCTCTCACCTGGTGGCCCTTTATACTCAGACTCTGGTTATCTCCTCAGCAGGTCTTCTGCCTTTTCTCTTTCCTCACTTACCTTTCCCCAGCACAGAGGCCCTTAGGACATCTAAATTTTACTTTTGTGTCTGCTATTCCTTTGGCTTGGAGCTTTGTGTTGTCACACACTCCTAGAGTTTTAGTCAAAGTCCTCTCCCAGAGATGTTTTGTGTGCCCAAACAGCAACTACACCATTCTCTAATTCCATACCACCTGTGTGTCTCTTGATGGCAGTTTTCATAGGCTGCATGATTTGATATGCTTAATCTTTCTTTGCTCAGTAGCACCTCTGCACGACGATGCACTCTTTTTTTTAATTTATTCTTTTATTGAATCACCATGTGGAAAGTTACAAAGCTTTCAGGCTCAAGTCTCAGTTACACAATGTTCAAACACCCATCCCTTCACCAGTGCACATATTCCACCATCAAGAACCACAGTAAATCTCCCCCCCACCCCCCACCCCCCCAGCCCTCCACCCTGCCTGTGTAGCTGATAAATTTCACTTTTCTTTCTCTTTACTTTGATTGCATTCAATATTTCAACAAAAACTCACTATTATTGTTTGGCGATTCCACCCCCAAAGTCAGACCTGCTAGAAAAGAAGCATTTGATAATTTGTTTTCCATTGCTGAGAATGAAGAGATACGAGGTCGTGTGGCCACAATAGCGGTCGCAAGGTTTTGGATTTCTGTATTTTAGTATTTTAGTAACTGAGTCCAGAGAAATTTCTGCTAGAAGTTGCATCATTGCTAGCTCGTACCTTTCTGCTACATTATATTCCACATATGAGTGCAATCTTTCTATGTCTGTCTCTTTCTTTCTGACTCATTTCACTCAACATGATACTTTCCATGTTGATCCACTTATATGTATGCACTCTTAAAACTCGAGTTATTTACTGAATGAATAGATGGATGGATGGATGGATGGATGGATGGATGGATGGATGGATGGATGGATGGATGGATCCCTGTTTAGACTTCCAGATATCCTAGTGCAGGGTTTATTTTCATTTTAATGACCATAGGAATTCTTTTTTGGGGGAGGGGGTGTCAGAGGGCACACTTTGCAATGCTCAGAGATTATCCCTATCTCTGCACTCAGGAATTACTCCTAGTAGTGCTGGGGGAGCATATGTAATACCCTGGAGTGAATCTGGTCAGCCCAGTGTGAGGGAAACACCTTGCCCGCTCTACTGTCTCTAAACCAGCGTTCTTTGGAATCTTTGAAGCTCTTTCAGTTGATGAATGCATGTCAAAAATTCTTTTTCACAGCCCCGAATGGATATTCTGGTCAATTGTAGGTCAGTTCCTTGGTCTGTGAGCTGTGTAGCCTTCCTTAATCTTAAGAGCATACTTCTTCATAATCTACCCTGAGGTAAATCATTCTGCATCCTTTATGCAGAGGACTCTTGTGAATATTGTACAGTTTGCTTGTTTTCCTATGTCTCTGTTTCTTCAGTTCATTAGTATGATCCTTCTGTTCTTAATTCACCCTCCCTTTCAGCCTTATTTTAAACAGTTGAAAGTTAAACAATAAAATATTCAATGCATAGAAATGGCTTGCTAATATTTTAAACTAGGACTAGAAATAAAAATATGACAGGTTACAATGTCTCGCTCTAATAAGGTAGATATAACTGGAAACAAAAGAACCATTTTTTAAAAAAATATTAAATGCAGAGATGAATGTGCCACTTGAAAACTAATAGTTTTTTCTCACCAGGGCACAGGTAAAAATGTTCTGAAATGACAAAATATGCAATGGCAAGAACTTGTGGGGGTGACGAGTGACACGCGGTTGCTCAGCTCTCTGAGGAGAGTGCCCCTGTGCAGGTGACGAGCCCAGCAGCGGGTCCTGGCCTCACTCTTTGTGCGATGAATGCAAGCAGTATGCATCACAAACTGGAGAGGAACAAAGCTGCTTGCTCAGTGTGGGCACAGAGATAAGTAGGTATAGGTGAGAGGATTTATTTGATTCATTGTCTCAGGAAGTCTCGAAGCTTAGGAAATAGTTTCTCTTTGGGCGACATCAAAGATGTGGTTGTTGAATAGAAAACTCACAGGATCCCCAAGCTGGTGGTACCCTGCCCGATTATTTAGGGGTGCAGGGGCAGTGGCTGCACGGCTCTGCAGAGACAGGAGGCTCTGGCCCTGGTGAGAATGGGCTTCCTCGTTTCTTTAACCCCTAGAGCATGCTTTGCACCTTATTAAGGCACCATGATTTACCATGCTGATAGTGAAAGAGTCTTGTGCATACAGTGTTCTAGGACCACACCTGCCAGCATGTCCAAGCCCCTGACCCTCCACCAGTATCTCATGGTTCCCTCCCACTCTTCACCACACACCTTGGCAGCTTGGTTCTACAGTCTGACTCTTAAGAGTTTGTTTCCATCATCCAGGTGATATTCCCTTACTACATTTCTTTATGGTCTGCAGGAGAGAGATTATTCTCCCTCTGACTGGCTTTCCATAGCATATCCCCTCCACTCCCACCTGTGTTGTGCCAGATTGCAGGATCCCATCCTGCCTTTAGCAGAGTCGTGTGCCACTGTGCAGACAAACCGAAGATTCCTGATCTGCTCACCTGTTGTTCAGCACCTGGCCTGTTTCCAGGCTTGGACTGCTGGTAATAACAGTGAACGTAGGAGTGCACTTGATATCAGGTGAGGTGCCCTCCCCACCTCCCCCTGTTGAGACAGAAAGGTGTCTCAGCTGCTAACTAAAATTATCACTGTCTGGAAGAATGGGGGAAAGTTTTATTTTCAGCATTTAAGTTGAAGGATCGCCTAGAGAAACTGCGCAGAGTCGATGCATTCATGTGAGGAAAGGAGAACTCAGAGGTCGCATGCCATGATAAGATTTTAGGTGCCATGGAAATATGGCCCTGGTGTATAGCCATTGTGGTCAGCCGCATGGTCAGCCTGGCCTCTCCATGGAGTCTTACATCACATGAAAACAATCCTGGGGAGCACTTTACAGCTTAAAGTGGAAAGTGTCTTGTTTTTCCCTTTATTTATCCCTGACTCAAAAACTTCTGCAAACGCACCTCCTACTCCATGCCCATATTTATTCCACACAGCCTTAGAGACACCCACAGAAATGCCAACTCTGCGTTTCTAGAGAGATATAGAACCCTGGAAAGGTAAATTTTATAGCACCTGCTATGCCATGTGATGGGGCAGCGAGTCAAGTAGAGGCATCACAGCACAGGCTCCTGCTTGGGGAGACAGGTCCCTACTGCTGTTCATGCAGTGTGTGACACAGGGACTCTGGCTAGTCCTAAAGACAAGGATTAGCCTTGCCTTGAGAAAATATTTATAAACCATAGAATCTCAATCAATTTTTTTTTGCTCTTTTTGGGTCACACCCAACTATGCACAGGGGTTACTCCTGGCTCATGACTCAGGAATTATTGGTGGTGCTCAAGGGACCATATGGGATGATGGGAATTGAACCCGGGTCAGCCTCGTGCAAGGCAAATGCCCTCCCCGCTGTGCTACTGCTCCAGCCCCAATTTTTTTTTTTTTAACAAGAGGAATCTTTGGACCTAGGGTGCATCCCTTGGGATCATACCTCAAGGTACTTAACCCAAAGTCGAATGGTCCTGATTATTTGCTTTAATCCCCAGGTCTTTGACTTCTTTATCTTGGCTCAGGTTTCTGCTTACCTGCCAGTCATTTAGATCCAAGATGTAGTTTGGCTATTAGGAGCTGCACTGTACTCTGCCTCCTGCCTTGAGGGATCTTTCTCTGATAGATAGAGCCACTCCCCAGAACACCTCAGGCCCCACATAGCTGGCTCCAAGCTCTGTGGGTGGTGCCTCATTCAGGAGTAAATTCCCACTTTAATGCCAGCTTGAAAGGGGTGAAGGGAGAGAACAGAGGGAGTATGTAAGAAGAAGGAATGTAAGTTCTCTGACCTCCTTTCTTATCTCCCTTTAACCTTTCAGGTGTTTCACTCCTTTCTTTTAGATTCTTTAATACAGTTTTTCACCCCAGGACCTTTGCATGCTATTTTCTATTTTCTCTGTCCATAAAGTTTATTTTTTTTAATTTTTAAAATATTTTTACTTGGGGCTAGAATTTTATTTTCAAACTATCAATCCATTTTTTAAAAATTTTTAGTTTTTTAATGATTCACCGTGAGATACAGTTACAGACTTACAAGCTTTCGCGCTTACATTTCAGTCATACAATGATTGAGTACCCATCCCTCCACCAGTGCCCATTCTCCGCCACCAGTGTTCCCAGTATCCCTTCAACCACCCCCACCTTATACCCACCCCCGCCTCTGGGCAGGGCATTCTTTTTTGCTCTCTCTCTTCTTTAGGGTCTTGTGGTCTGCAATGCAGGTATTAAGTGGCCATCATGTTTGGTCTATAGTCTACTTTCGGCATGTGTCTCCCATCCCGAGTGGGTCCTCTAAGCATCCTTGCTTGGTGTTTCCTTTTCTATATGAGCTGCCTTTTTCCCAAGCATGTAAGGCCAGCTTCCAAGCCATGGAGCAATCCTCCTGGTTCTTATCTCTACTATCCTTGGGTGTTAGTCTCCCATTTTGTAACTTTATATTCCACAAGTGAGAGCAGTCTTCCTATGTCTGTCCCTCTCCTTCTGACTCATTTCACTCAGCATGATACTTTCCATGTTAATCCACTTATATGCAAATTTCATGACTTCATCTTTTCTAACAGCTGCATAGTATTCCATTGTGTAGATGTACCAAAGTTTCTTTAGCCAGTCATCTGTTCTCGGGCACTTGGGTTTTTTTCAAATTCTGGCTATTGTCCATAAAGTTTAGTCTGTTCTTCTTGTGATAAACATCTCTGTCTCACCCTTTGGAATTCAACTCAGATGATCTATTCTGCGGAAGGCCTTCCCTGGTTAGAGTTTAAAGCAGCCACCTCTTATTTTCTATTTCACTGCTTCTTTTTTCTCCATAGCATGTGTCCCAATATAGAATTAGTTTAGTGCTGTGTTTCCTTGCTTTTATGAGTGAGAGTTGGGGGAGATAATGAGTATCGCCTATGTAAGTGTTTATCCACTTCTATTTTCAGTAAAAGTTTATTTTATATTATTTCAATACAAATTGATGAATCACTTATGCTGAAACAGCTTGCATTTATAGAGGCTATCGCAGCCTCTTGCCTGCAACATTTATGTACTGAGTTTCTTGAGTAGTAGATATGGAATTAGTATAGTCAGGTCTAATGGGAGAGATGTGGGTCAAAACAGCCCCACAGTCAACAAAGGAAACTTTTATAAATAGGAAGTTGACAGGCAGAAAAAGGAGATTTCCTAGCCGACTTCCATGTCTAAATGATTTTGTCATTGTTCTTTCTTTAGTTTCTGTTTAATTTATATTTGGAGGTGATTATGATGCTTGATTATAGAGTAAATTAAATGAAACATTGTGAGTTTGAAATGTATTATATTAATAGAATAATAGTGGGAGTTACAGTAAGAACGTATAATTTATATTAAAGAGCTTGAAAGCATTGCTAATTTATTTAACTGTTAAGCACAAATAGCATAATACAATATATCTTTGTAAAAGATATAGCTCATTAATTCCATTTGGTTTATCACACAAAAATTGACTTGTAAATAAAACATATGATCTGTGTATTTCTTATTCTAAGATAAAATTATTAAGGTTATTATATTACCTTATAAGGTTATTATATTACCTATTATTCAATAACAAATGATTAATTGTGTAAAAATAAAAATAAAAGGGCGCGGGAGAGGGAAGGGACGCCTCACCGCACCGAGCCAGGCACAGGGCCTAGGGCAGCAGCTGTCTCTCCCGCCACCCGAGTTCGGTAGCCTCCAGCCTCTTCCCCCACCCCGGGGAGGTTGATGGCGAAGATGTGGCAGGCGAAGGAAGGAACGGAGCCAAGATGGTTGGTCTCACTTGCAGTTTATTCCAATCTTCCCTCTATACACTCTCCTCTGGAACTCTCCCTTTGCCCCCTCATACAGCTACCTTAAATCTCCCCGTCCCCCAGCAGCCTGGGGCTTATCTAAAGGTGTGGTTACAATATAGGGGGTATAGTTCTGTCTCTCAGGGGAATGCCTTCACTAGGACAGAATCTCTCTTTCAGCAGGAAGACCCACCCAAGGGCAGAGTCCCATGAATGTGTTTCTCTTCTCCTCAGCCAGCAAACATATAAGAATTCATAATATTAATCATTTTGTATGGACACAATAAGAGATGCATTAAAGCTTATAGAATTGCTCTCCTGGGGCCATCTCAATCTCAGACTACAGTGCTCAGGCCAGATCAGTCTTTCCCATCCCTGGCAGGGTCCCAGTCTCATAATTACTATTGGATCATGACAGCATTTGTCTATGATCAAGCTCTTAACTTATAGTTAAGAATTAGGCACTTTGGCCAGGCCCATCTCGATGCCAAGGTAGCACATAACTCACCGCTTGCCCTGGATCCTTCCCATCCCACGTCGGGGACCCTACTTTGGGGTGCTAGGAACTGAGGGCAACTGAGGCTTAAGTGGAGAGAGCAGATGCCCAGGAGGGAATATCGAGGCCAATTAAGTCTTAAGTTATAAAAACATAATATTGTCTTCTTGTGTCTATACAAAAAAGACATAGCTTTAAAAGTAAATTATTCAAAAGGCATAAAGAGGAGAGAAAGGCAATGTTATAATATTCAGTGTCCTAGGAAGTTCTGACCTTACCAATTAACAGAGTTTGATTAAGGGAAGAGCAGATAAACTGGTAGAATTGGTTACAGATAAACAAAAGAATGGGAGTGACTCGGGAGCACTTTGATGGGTGTGACTGATAAACCTAAGCTCCTAGTGGCAAGGGGGAAAGGACAAACCAATGATATCCAACAATTAATAATGCCTTCTTAGGTGAACATTTGGGGTTCTGTGAAATTAGATAAGTTTTGTACTGTCAGAGATGGAAATTCACTTAAAATATAAAACAATAAATAATAAAATTATAGCCCAGATATGCAACAGTAAATATGATGGCCATTCTTATATTGCATTATTATATAAAAATAGAAGATTAGTAACGTAGCCATGTAATAGAAAATTTTCAATTTTATTTTTCTTAAAAGAGAGTTTCTTAAGAGATCTTTAGTACTTGTTCTTTCAAAATGCAGCATAAAAATAATCAGCAGTTTTAAGAGTCCCTAGATACTCATTGACTTAATAGACAATTACAGCATATTGTGTTTAAAAGAAAAAGTTAACTATTTTAGAAGTCACTAATGACAGAATTACATGATAGACTTATTAAGGAATATTAATATGTTTTAAAATGTACTTACAATCTTAATGATATTATCAGTTTTAAATGTTCCTTTTTGAAGTGCTTATCCTGTGTGCTCTTTTTTAGAGGTATAAGGACAGAATTCATTTACTTTGTTCTAAAACTTGGTTCTTAAGAGTCTAGTGCTGGCCCAAAATGGATTTTCAGATTTTTGAAGTTAATTTCTCCACTTTATTCACTGCTATTTACAGTTTAGATGTGATGAAACTAGGCATTCTTAGTTGTCTCATTAGATCTGATAGATTGTATCTAAATAAAGTAAGGCTTCGTGCAAATCAGACATTTCTAACAAATGAACACTAACTTTTTAATAACACAGAATGGTTTAGTGATTTGATAATAAGGTTAAATAGCTATCCTTTCCAGCTGATATTAACTTAATTGAATTTATTAAATTATTATTTGATTCATATAAACATATTCTATGTTTAGTTACAAAAATAACAGAGAGGGATATGGTTTATATTTTATTTTACTTGGCATTCTAAGCAACCAAAAATCAGGAGGTTAAAATGTACATAAACTTAGCATTCAATGAAATGAAAATGGCACTTACACAGAATTGAAAATTTTATAGCATACTTGGAATCAAGAGGCCTTCATGTATGGCTTAATATTCATTCCAAAGTTGAAAATAAATGTTAGATGATTTTTCTTCTAGCGAAGCAATACGATGTGTCTCACTTGAGCACATCAGATTCCTGTTTTATAAGCTCCGACAGCATGCCTTCACGACCTTGGTTAACAGCTCGCTGCCCCTGGACGCTAGCAACAGGACCAGAGTTCTTCCTTCCATGACCTGCTCACAGGATTTGCATACTCAGGATCTCTTAGTCCTGTGGTTCAGACACAGACTAAGAACTACTTTTAGGAGTCAGTGTCCTCTTCCTACTGAGTTTACATGCTTAGTTCCTTCACAAAAATTTTCTATGTGTTACTTTGGAACCACCAAATAGTTACAGGTAATTCAGAGTTAGGCTGAGGCAGCTGATGTAAACTTCTCCGACTACAGAGTAGGACTCTTCCTTCAGTGCTGTTTCCCTGCAGCAGTGCCTTGTTCTATTTATTGTTTCTTTCCTTGACTATTTCCCTGCACATTAAAATGTCTCCTTTATGTCCTAAGGAATTGTAGAGCAGCATTTCAAAAATGACTGCACAAGTTTGGTTCTCTGGCGTGCCATTTGTGGGGTTTGGATTGACAAGAACACCCCCTTCCCCCATGATTTTCTTTGAAGTTGTACTTTTTGTTTTCACATCAATATGGCCTGATTTATAATGGAAGTCACTGGAATAGGAAAGGAACCATTTATTTTGTATCTCTGACCAAATTTTGTACAATTCCAGGCAACCATGAAAAATTCATCAACACAGTGCAGTCACATCTTATTTAAGACTTAATTTCTAAATTCAGTGAGGAAGGCAAAAATTGCATTTATTCAATTACTAAAAAGTGTATTCAAGTAAGTCCCACACACTGAGTTACCCCTCCACCACTGAACGAGCATCTGGCATGTGTTGAACATAAGGTCAAGTGATTGGTGTGAATAGAGGGTCATGGTGTAGGATAAAAGTCACACTATTTTTAAATGCAAAAATGTTTATTTTTAAATACATGATGAACTCAGGAATCTGCTCTGTTTGAGGTGTACCTGAGCCCAGTCTCCCTGCTCAGGGTGGTCCCGGAGGCATTGCTGAATAGGGATGGGATGGCCCAGACTTGGTTCTTTTCACTGGACATATTGACTACTTTAACATGCATGCTGTCCTTGCTGCTCCTGAGGCTATAAACTGCAGATAAGAAAGTTTGTGTTTACAGACCTAGGAAGTTTTATTATAATGGTTTAATAGCATGACAGAGTGAAAAGAGCACAGATATTCAGGTCCAGAACCAGGAGTTCTTGTTCTACCTGCCATAATAATTATTTATGAGTTGGCACAAATAATATTGACTCTTGAAAATAAGTGATGCACTATCAGTGGTTCCAGTCTGATGGGGAACACTTAAGAACAAAGACTCGGGCTGGAGCGATAGCACAGCAGGTAGGGCGTTTGCCTTGCACGTGGCCAACCCGGGTTCCATTCCCAGCATCCTATATGGTCCCCCAAGCACCAGCAGGAGTAATTCCTGAGTGCATGAGTCAGGAGTAACCCCTGTGCATCGCCTGGGTGTGACCCAAAAAGAAAAAAAAAAGAGCAAAGACCCACTAACTTGCCTCTGAAATTCTTATTTTATGGAATCTAGAAGTGTCCGTATCAAAATGGCTCCTGGTGCTTCTGTAATCCCTCCAGAAGGCTTCCAGGCTTCTCTTTGTTCCTCTATGTCCATAGTACCTGGTACTGTGGGGCCTGGGATATGGTTATTCTTCTACTTCACACTGAACTGAAGTGACTGTTCTTGGGGTTTGTCAGAACCGTCAATATAGACAGAGCCACAGAGAAGCTAGAATTTGAATGGTCAGATTGTATGACGGAAATTTTCTCTGTTTCTTTGAATTGAAGTGTCTCAGATCTATAATGGAAGTGAACATTCACTGATGTGATCAGGGAGCACATTGGCGATCTAGTTGATCTCATCTTATTGCACGCAACTCCTGTTGTGGCAGCACTTATCCGTATACCCAGTATGAGCTTGTGCTTCTTTCTTAGAACTTTAATGACAACTACCATGAAACCAGCTCTCAGGTCTTGGAGGGAAGTGAACTATTCCTATTGTTTTTTCCAAGTACCTATTCTAGCCATCTAGTTGGAGAGTTTCACTCCATTAAAGACAGAGCAATTGCACTAAGATTATTCACAAGTTATTTAATATGAAAATGTCATTAATGTTGGAGTTAGTTTTAGAATAAAAGCCATGGGGAGAAATGCAATTTCAATTATATACATATATACATATATATATATATATATGAGCTCATGTATATGATATATACATGAGCTTCTCAAATGACTCACAACATTTTCTATTAAGGATGGTCAAAAGTCTTTTGGTAATAAAAGTTCTTGATGTTTCTGTTTTAGAGCAAGGCTAATATGAAGAGGAATTATGTATGCCACAGTTACTGATTTAGATGTAATTTGCAGGTTATTGCAAAGATGCTATAAGCACCCACTTTAGAGTCTGGAGTTATAGGGTATGTTAAAATTTTCTAAATTACTTTTTATTTATACATTTGGTTCTAAGAATGTATGACATTTCTCCCAGCAACTGGTTAGTGATGTTTTAGTCAGCAAATTATGTGTGACACTGTAGATGGAATTGGAACTTAAAACTAATTTCATCCTTTAAAAAGTAAAGCACTTTAAGAACTGAGGAAGCTTGAAACAATTCATAAACAACCATGATATACTGTCAGTTCTAGGTCTGTGTCCCCTTATCAGCTCCCATATAAATAAGATGGAAATAAAGAAGACATATGCCTTTATAAAGAAGAAATACATTTCTTTTATCACTTTGCATGAGGCAATGTAGAGGGAAAAGAGAAACAGAAAAAGGAGACAGGAAAGAGAATGGAGACAGAGTGGTGGATAGGGGATGATTCGCAGCATTTCACTTAGTTTATATGGGAATTATCCATTTTACATAAACAAAGGAACAAATTATTCATTTTTTGGTCAATTTCAGATGAAGAGCAAGGCAAAAGATAATGTTTTAATTTTTATAGTATCTTTGAGAATAAAACATATTAAAGATAAGATGTAGAGATAAATATTTCTATTTCAATTGGGTTTTTTGGGGTGGGGCAGTGACATACCCAGCGGTGCTCAGGACTGCACCTGGCTCAGTATCAGGAGTTACTGCCAGCAGTGTTCAGGAGAGTTTTTGGTACCAGGGATTGAATCTGGGACTCCTGCATGCAAAAGTGTCATGTGCTCAGAGTATTTTGAACTGTCTCCCAAGATTTCTGTTACGATTTATTTAATTTAAAATAGTGAAGAAATAAAGAAATAGAGCATACCTGTTATATAATGTTTGTACTAAATATTTTTGATGTCCTCATTAAAGGATGCTTTACTATCCTTCAGTCCTTCACAAAAGGTTATTAATTAGATGTAGTTTGGTCCTTCACAAAAGGTTATTAATTAGATGTGGTTTTGATTCAATTTAGTTTTATGTAATTAAACAAAAAAAGGCACATACACATACACACATGTGCGCGCATGCACCTATAGTCACTACAGATAGTTTGTTGCTGCTGTTCTTAAAATGCTGTGCTTTTGTGCTAAGTGAACCGCTCCAAAAAGTTTCCTTCCATCAATAATGTGCTATTTTCCTGATCCTCTGAAATGTTAAAAACTGGATCACAAACAGGCTGCTATTTTATAAAGATCCATGCTATTCAGCAATAGAAAAATAGCTGAATTTTTTATGTTAAAAAGTTGTGGTAGGGACTGGAGTGATATACAGCAGGTAAAGCATATACTTTGCAAGCAGCCAACCCAAGTTCAATCCTCAGCATCCCATATGGTCCCCTGAGGTTGCCAGGAGTGATCCCTGAGTGAGTAGCCAGAAATAAGCCCTGAGCATCAGTCGGTATGGCCCCCAAACACTAGATAGATAGATTTACATATAATTATAAATATTTTATATATTATATATATTTATATTTATATATAGTTATAGTATAAACTGATGACATAAATTCTTTGTGATTTCAACATGACATGTTTGAATGAGAGACACTCAGAGTAAGTCTACATTTCCCCCTTTCATCTTTAATACTATCATATTTACAGTGTTCAGACTTTCTCACTGTCTTGCTCCATATCCCTACAGAGGTTCATGCTAATACACAATCCAGTCTTTGGTCTTTTTCTTATTTTCATTGAAACACTGCGAGATACAGTTACAAAGCTTCCTTGTTTGAGTTTCAGTCATACAATGATCGAACACCCATCCCTCCAACAGTGCACATCTTCCACCACAGATGTCCCCAATATCCATACACACATATCCCCAATTCTGATCCTCCCCCTGCCTCTATGGCAGACAACTTCCCCCATACTCTCTTTCCCGTTTTGGGGCATTATGGTTTACAATACAGATACTGAGAGGCTATCGCGTTTGTTCCTTTATCTACTTTCAGCACACATCTCCCATCCTGAACAATCCGTCCAAACATCATTGACTTAGTGAACCCTTCTCTATTCCAGCTGCCTTCTCCCCCAGCTCATGAGGCAGGCTTCCAATTATGGAGCAATATTTCTGGCCCTTGTCTCTACTGTCCTTGGGTGTGAGTCTCATATTATATTGTTTTACATTCCACAAATGAGTGCCCTAGGTGCTTTATACACATACCTCAGGTTTAGTAATTTCATTTTCTGATAAAACATTGATACTGAACCCTTTTTAAGGCACTTACAAGACCTCCTTTTTATGAAATTCTTTATAAAATTAATTACCCTCTATAAGCATCTGACTTTTAATTACAATGGAGTATGTGATAATATGTTTTTTAATTTTTTAAAAACAAATTATTTGCCAGCTGCTCTGCTATTTTCTTTTTAAAAACTAAGTGAAACCTTGTATTACTTTTCAGTTTTCCTTTTACTTGGGGGAACACTTGAGGGGGTCCTCCCAAAGAGGTGCTCAGGAGGCTATGGGAACACCCCCAGGGACTCTCTACCAAGTGGATGATTAGTTCAGTGCAAGGATGTGAGGATGTGGCGCTGCTCAGGCCCTGTGGTTTGGAGAGTCATCCAGGCCACTCCAGCGATGCTGGGGGACCTCCAGCGCTGCCCCTGGGAGGGCTCAGAGGAGTACAGTAACTGGGGCTTGAAGCGATGCTAGCTGCATGCCAGGCACATGTCTTAAGCCCTATAATATTTCTCCAGCTCACTATTTGATTTTCATCTTAACTGCTCAGAAACTTGGTTAGATCTGTGGAAGGGACTCTTAGATAATTATCCATTTCTGGTGGTCTCTGTTATTACTGTGTGAAATACTAAGTATTAATCATATTCAGTGGACCCCTTCATACTCTGTCAGTTTCCTAAAAGTTTACTTTTTTAGATGGGTGTTTTATTTGCCTTTCTTTGCTAATATTGTTATTGTTTCACCTTAATATTTTTTCTAGATCATCAAGTAACACAAAAAATTTTAATATGTTATCTGATTTTATATTTTAAAAACTGAAAATTTTCTATTTTATTTGCTATTAAATCTGACAGCCTATAAGCTAAAAGAAGTAGCATTCCTATTTGGTTATAGTGTTTTCTTTATTTTTTTCATCTTTTAATTTTATTTTGTTAGTTACAGTATTTTCTTCTACTTGAGAAACTCGTTATTATGCAAAATGTGTATATATTGTCATTAATTTCATTAGGAAATGGAGAATAATCTGTTGATTAATCTGTAATTCAGGTTTGAAATCTGTGCTTACAATTTGCATTATGCAATGTTCAAGATTCATTCACAATATCTTATTAGACTGCTCTAATATAAATTTTCTAGAATGTGAGGTTAAAAAAAATGTTAATCTAAAAGTTTCAATCCAAAATGAAAATAGTGAAGACTTGATTTTTAAAACGAGACCATCGGCATGCTTGAAGTGTTGACTTAATTATTACTATTTTTTGGCTGGAGACTTATGTTGCTGTCTCATTCTTAGACTTGGTTTATAACCTCACTGCAGAATTTTCTGATTAAAATGTAGGCTTGCAGGTGCCACTGACTTGTCCTTTTGTGCTCACTTAAGGACTTTTTCCTTCAGTTATCCTCTCTCTTACCATGCCTCGTCCTTTCTCCCTTGTAGTGTCATGTTCACACCAGAATTCCAAGTGATGACAAATGTACTTTTTCAAGTACAGACATTCATGCCACCTTTAATATTAAAATCCCTCGAGAAGAGCCAGCCATTGTTTCCTCGCCTTTGTGCTTGAGTGAGCTGGTTTGTGTCTGTTCACCAACATGTCCCTGCTTCAGTGATCATGGTCGTGCCACTGCCACAGCTGCGGCCAGGGTGCTGCTTTCATTCCTGGACTCCTAGAGCCAGCCACTGCCTGCCCCGGGCACTAGTCCCCCTTCCCCTAGACCCACCCCTGCCGGGGCCTGCTCTGTGTAGGATGATTTTCTCCTGGCGTGGCCCTTCTTCCCTCGCCTCCTTAGCCTCTTTGCTCCATGCCAGCTGATGCTGGTATGGAGCGTCTCGGCTCATCTCAGCTGTGGATTTGAACCCTAGGTATGGGTGCTCTCTGTGTCCAGCCACAATAAGAGACTACATCAAGAGCAGAAGTCAACATGTCTCAAAGAATAGGCCTTGGTTTCATTGGATCTCATCGACCCTCATTATTCTCAGTGACTCATTCCACCCCCATGCTTCCAGTGTTCACATCTAGCCCAGAATACACAGTAGACTTTCTTTTTTTTCTTTTCTTTTTTTTTTTAAATTTTATTGAATCACTGTGAGATAGTTACAAGCTTTCATGTTTGGGTTACAATCACACAATGATCAAACACCCATTCCTCCACCAGTGCACATTCCCCACCACCAATATCCTCGATATCCCCCCTTTCCCACCCTCCCCCTGCCTCCATGGCAGACAATATTCCCCATACTCTCTCTCTACTTTTGGGCATTATGGCATGCAACACAGACACTGAGAGGTCATCATGTTTGGCCCATTATCTAGTTCTGGCACTCATCTCCCCTCCCAGCTGGTTCCTCCAGTCATCATTTTCTTAGTAATCCCTTCTCTATTCCATCTGCCTTCTCCCCTCCGCTCATGAAGCAGTCTTCCAGCTATGGGGCAATCCCCCTGGCCCTTGTCTCTACTGTCCTTGGGTGTCAGCCTCATGTGATGTTATTCTATACTCCACAAATGAGTGCAGTCCTTCTATGCCTGTCCCTCTCTTTCTGACTCATTTCACTTAGCATGATATTCTCCATGTCTATCCATTTGTAAGCAAATTTCATGACTTCATCTCCCCTAACAGCTGCATAGTATTCTATTGTGTAGATGTACCAAAGTTTCTTTAACCAGTCGCCTGTTCTAGGACACTTGGGCTGTTTTCAGATTTTGGCTATTGTTAACAGTGCTGCAATGAATATATAAGTACAGATGTCATTTCTACTGTGTTATTTTACATCCTCGGGATGTATTCCCAGAAGTGGTATTGCGAGGTCATCACAGTAGACTCACAGGGTCCACATGATCTTATTCCTTGTACCCCTTTTGTTATTTCTGTGGCTCCACTCAGCCACTCAACTCCACTTCTTGTTGTCCTAGCACATCTCTGTCTTCACTCCATGTCAGATATTGTTTAAATGTCAGAGTGTCTTTACCAGAAGAACTGTCTTGGGGCCGGAATGATAGTACAGTGGGTAGGGAGTTTTCTTTGCACGCGGCCAACCCGAGTTCAATCCCCGGCATCCCATATGGTCCCCAAGCACCACCAGGAGTAATTCCTGGACACAGAGCTAGGAGTAACCCCTGAGCATCGCTGGGTATGACCCAAAAAGGAAAAAGAAAAGCACTGTCTTGAGTAGCATATTGTTCTATGCTTGACTTTTTCTTTTTTTTTTTTTTTTTGCTTTTTGGGTCACACCCGGCAATGCACAGGGATCATTCCTGGCTCATGCACTCAGGAATTACCCCTGGCAGTGCTCAGGGGACCATATGGGATGCTGGGATTCGAACCCGGGTCGGCCGCGTGCAAGGCAAACGCCCTACCCGCTGTGCTATCACTCCAGCCCCTATGCTTGACTTTTTCTGCCGCACCTCACTGTATGTATCTCCCTAGTAACATCACTACCTGACATTTATTCATCTGCTTCTTGTCTTTTACACAGAGAAGTTCCAGAATCCAGGTCTTTTCTCTTTAGTTTGATGCCATGTGCCCTCATCCCTGAGTACTGTCTTGTTCAGTATATACATACAATAGCTCTGAAAATATATGAATAACCCATAGTGACTATTTTCATGTTTAAAAATAGAAGAAAAGTGTCATATTAATTTGTGAGTTAGCAGTGATATTTAATTTTGCTTCATTCTTCTGTATGTCTTGTAGTGGATAGTGCTATCCAATGCTAATGTAGCTAAATGAATCAAGTTGAACTGAATACGTCTTTAGCAGCGGGTAATCAGTACTTAAATAGGAACAGGGATGCTGCTACTTCACTCTTATTTTTGACTCTGGCCAATATCAGTGTGGAGCTCACATCTATATTTATATGAATAGATCATCTTAATTTGCTTCGATAAGTATCAGTATTGTCATTCTGGATCATCTCTATATTAAATAACAATTTTGATAGGAAAGTGCTTCCTCTTTGGAAAAGGTATGATCTCAACCTCTCACCCATTCTGGGTGGGATAACAGAGCTTTCCATTTGCATCACTTACAGTCACAGATCATTTTTAAATCAAAGGGCTAGTTTCCTTTCTTATTTTCTAGAGATGAGTTCTTTTTTTATTTCTTGAGTCCTCCCTTTATATTTTACAAGACAGTAGGTCTCCTGTCCACAAGCAATACAGTTCTTCACTTCAAACAATTACTTGATTTTCACAAAAACAAAATAAAATTACTGTTTTCTACAAAGAGTTTTTTTCAGCTGCAAGTAACACCCAAATATTGGGTGTGAAATAAGGAGCAGTGGCCCCTCCTTAACCCCTACGTGATAGGCACAGATGTGGTAGTGTCCCTCTGCTGTGTCTTGCATCCAGATTCTGTCTTCTTTTATTCTCTCCTTTCTTGAGCATTTTTGTTTTGTTGTTTTGTTTTTTAAAGCACGTGAGCTTTTCTATTTGTGTTCATGAATATCAAAGAGAGGGAGAATGGGCCAAGCAGCAGAAGCTTACTCCTCCCCTTTAGTAAAAAGAGGGATTTAACAGACAGCTTACACTGTCTTCCCTGTGGGTGCATTGCCTGGGACAGTGTCAAGTGGCCCCATCAGGGAAGAGAAGCTGAATATGCCATCATTTTGTTTCTTTGTTGTGCTATTTCTGCGCTGAAATAAATCAGCATCTGGTTGGTAAGAAAGGAGGGATTAGGCATAGGGTGGGCAACTGCAAAAACTGTGCATGTGCCCCGCCCAGTGATGGTTCCTGTGATTCTGTGGGATTCATGCAACACGTTTTGTTTAGTCCTTTTTTTTTTTTTTTTTTGGCCACAGCCGGCTCTGTTCAGGGCTCACTCCTGTCTCTGTGCTCAGGGATTCCTCCTGATGGGGCACAGAGGAGCCAAGGATTGGATTCAGGTTCCATAAAGCATCATGTTGTTCTCAAACATGGCTGGTTACTCAGATATCTTCAATTTAAAGAATATTTTCCAGTGGCAGTTCATCACAGTGAAGCCAGTCAGGTTGTCAAATTTGACATCCGTCCATCACCAGAGAGAAAGAGACAAATATACAAAGGAAACAGACACACAAGGACTATCCATGCTGTGGGCTCCCCTACACGGCCACGAGGAACTCCCAGACTGGTCTTTTATTCAACACTGTGGCCTCAACTCTGGCTCCCAGCACTGAGTCACTGTTTCAGCTGACAGAAACATTAAGGACAGTAAGGACTGTATCAAAATTTATCTGTTACATTAAAAGCAGAGGCTGGGATATTTCATATAGCCAATTAGCAGGCACCCTTGAAGTATAAAGTTGAGACAATTTCTCACGGGGTGGGGCTTGGGGAGAGGTATGGTGGGGAATATGAGAACACTGGTAGAGGTAGACCCCAGTAGTGGGATTGGTATTAGTGAACTATTACATGCCTAAAACTCCATGATCAAAAACTTTATGTCACAGTTCTTTAATTTAAAAAATGAAAGAAAGAAATTTACTAAAGTGAGAAAGAGGAAAAGATAGAATAAAACAGTTTAGATTGTTTTAGATGCAGAAAAACATAAGCAAAGAGAGAATAGGAAATTCTTTTTCCTCCTCCAGATTTTTGAGATGTCTGTTTTGGTTGTTGATTTGGGCTTTTCCTTCTTCTGTTTTTCTTTTTCTTCTTTTTAATGTAGGCCTACATTGCTATAAATTTCTGCCTGAGTACAGCTTTTGCTGAGTCCCAGAGATTCTGAGCTTGTGTCATCATCCTCATTAGTTTCAAGGAATCTTTTTCTTATTTCTTCCTTGATTTCCTTTTTTTCCTTCAGCTTTTTGGGTTATACCCGGTGATGCACAGGGTGTGTACTCCTGGCTCTGTACTCAGAAATTATTCCTGGTGGTGCTCAGGGAACTATATGGATGCTGAGACTCAAACCCAGGTCGGCTGTGTGCAAGGCTATCACTGTGCCCGCTGTGCTATCACTCCAGCCCCTTGATTTCTTTTGTGATCCAATTACTATTTACAATGTTTTGTTCAGCTTCCAAATGTTGAAAGTTCCCCCCATCTGCTTTCTGTAGTTGATTTCCACTTTGGCATTGTCATCTGAGAAGGTAGTTTATATAATTTCTATATTTGTAAATTTATATATGGGTTGTGCCCTAATGTGTGATCTGTCCTGAAGAATGTCTCCTGTGCATTAGAGAAGAATGTGTATTCTTGTTTGGGGATGTAGAGCCTCAGGGCTACCCCAGTTCTTTCAGGTCCTCTTTGAGGGCTCTTGTCTGTACTGAGGTTCTGTCTGGTTGCTCTATTTAGGGGGAAAGTGGTGGTGTGAAGTATCCCACCAGCATTCTGTTTCCATCAGCTGAGCCTTCATTTGGTGCATAAATGTTGATTACAGTATTCCTTGATCTATTGTTCCCTTGACCAATAAGTAGTGCCCATGATTGTCACTAATTACTTTCTTTACATTGAATGAAATTTTGTCTGATATAAGTGTGGCTGTCCCAGCTTTTTCTTTTTCTGTCTTCCATTGGCTTATATGACTGTGTTTCATTCTTTTACTTTTAAGTCTTTATTTATCCTGAGACTGTATGTTCTCCATAGGCAGCAAATGGATAGATTTTCTTTCTATTCTTTGCCTTTTTATAAGGGAATTTAGTATATTGGCATTCAGAGAGAGTGTTGACATAAGGGTCTGTGTTGCCCTGTGTGTGTATATATGTGTGTGTGTATTTATAGTTGTTTTTACGAATCTATTTTTTATAAGAGGTCTTTCAATAATTCCTGCAGAACTGGTTTAGTTGTTACAAATGCTGCCAGTTCTTGTTTGTCTGAAAAGGTTCCTAAAGGTTTCTATTCCTCCCTTTGTCTAAATGATAGCTTTGCAGGATAGTGGACTCTAGGCAGCAAAGTTTTTATGTGTATATGTATATATATACTGACCATATATATATATATATATTTATGGTCAGTTCGTTGAATATGTAATTCCACTCTTTCTTGCTTATAAGATGTAATAGAGAGGATCTGTTGCACTTCCTAAGTTGTTTCCCTTATATTTGAGGGTTTTCTTCTCTCTTGCTGCTTTAAGTAGTCAGTTTTTATCTTATTACTTTGCCGTTTGATTACTATGTGTCTTGCTTTTCCTTTGTTTGAGTCTTTTGTGTTGTACTCTTTGGGACTCTAGAATCTGTGCAGGAGCCTCTCTCATGATAGAAGGAAAGTGCTCTATTATTGATTCTTTGACCAGCTATTCTTCCCCTTTACCATTTTCCTCTGCTTCTGGGCTTTCTATGATTTGAAGATTAGTGGGTAAGGCATTTGCCTTGTATGCGGCCAACCAGTGTTTGATTCCTCCATCCCTCTTGGAGAGCCTGGCAAGCTACCGAGAGTATCCCACCCGCACGGCAGAGCCTCACAAGCTACCCGTGGTGTATTGGATATGCCAAAAACAGTAACAACAAGTCTCACAATGGAGATGTTACTGGTGCTCACTTGAGCACATCAGTGAGCAACAGGATGACAGTGATGATGGTGACAGATTATCTGTCAAGAATCTTAAGTTCTTTATCATGCTTTCACTTTTTCTTTTTCACTTTGTCATTGGTGATGGCTATTATTTTGTCTTCAGTATCACTGATACAGTCTTCTGCATGTTGAATTCTGTTGCTGTGACTTGCTATTATATTTTTTATTCCTTCAATTGCATTTGTATGGATTAGGTCATCTTTACATTGGTTGAATTTTTTTTTTCAGTGATTGCTTTAGTTCCATGACTATTGTATGGAGGATTGATTTGAGTTCCTTGTGGATTAGCCTTCAAGGTTTGCTGGATCTTAGTGATTTGCTAGAATGTCTGTGCCTCTTTGCCAGAGCAGGTGAAATCCTTTAAAACCATTGTTCCTACAGACTTGGGATGGTACGATTTGAGTTTCAGATGCCAGATATCTGAGGTCTGATACAATTTGTTATTTTTCAGCAAGCAGTACTCTTTATAATCTATCAGTCTAACAGTGTCTGTGCCTGTAGGATGTTACTTCACTGGTCTTGCACTACAGTGTCTGATGTATCCACCTGTATACCATGATTGAAATAGACATATTTGAGGGAATATATAAGACCCAAGGACCCTTGAAATTGATGATGGATGCTAATTAGTATTTACATGATTTTGGTCTTGAGTCAAGGGGATCTGCAAAGAGGTCGTAGGTGACACAGAAGTCACGGGGAGTATCTTACTTCATCTCCACATGTTTGCTGCCTGTCACCTATCCTTTCCTGTTCACACGTTTGCCTGCTCCATTATTTTCTAAGACTCAAACTGTTTTGCTCAACAAACCTTGGTACTTTTTGTAACTGGAATGATTTTAGACATTTTCATTTTTTTCTTTTTTGCCCGCCTTACAAAGAAAACTGCCATTATATTTATTTTTAAATACTTAAATTAAGAGTTATTCATGTTGCTTTATCTAGAGTATTTAGAAATAGAAAATAAGACATTCATTTTAGCTAAACTCCAAAATGAGAACAAAATAGTGATTATCTCACAGCATTGTAGTCAGGATATTCCAAAATAAGCCTTAGAAATGTTGTCTTCATAATTATTTATTCATTTAAAAATGCAGTATGTGCCAAACACTGCCCTAGTAGCTGCTGGGGTTATAGTGGTAAATAAATTAGATGAGGTCAGTGTGCACACTGAGTGAAGGAAAATAACTGATAAATAGATTAACTAGGAAAATAATTTCAGATAAAGTGGTATAAAGAGGGCAAGAAAAGATAATATGATCCTGGATGATCTCCAAGGCAGTGAGTTCAAACTAAGGGCATTTCCTCTTGAAACCTAATTCTCTGAATTTCTAAATGAGGTATTCATAGGGGAAAATGCAGTTATTTTCTAGGGAAAATCATTGATTTGATCACTGTTCCTTTAGAGTTTGCAGGCTTCTTTTCCATAATGGATAATGGCCTGTCTAATTCACCATTGAACCAACCATTGAACCTTATCACATGAAATTTACAGAGGAAAATGTTGATTTCTTCCATTTTCAGTGTGTATTCTTCTTAACTCCTTTTTGTTACATCCACTGATGTGGTTTTAATATAATAACTCCATTAACGATAGTTGAAGTCATGTTTTGTCTTATAAAGCTAGCAGGGTGGACGTTTTGGTACCTATCAAGGTCCTGGTGATATTATTTATTAACTATGTTGAAATATTACTTTATGATTTAATCAAATGTGTTAAACTATTTATTAACAAAATAAATAACAAGTAATAGTCCATGTAAGTTTGCTATAATGTTCACACCAGGTTAAACCTGGGTTGGTTGACTGAGTATCAGCTGTTTTATCAATTGGTTTGTAGATTTTATATTTCAGGCTTCGTGGTCTTTCTAATTTGAAGTACATTTTGCAAACATTTTTATATTTTCTGTTTATTTCTTTTATTATAGCTCCATTTGACTTACTGACTGCACTGTATACATTTTACTTAGGGCCTTATTTGCATTTTTTAATTATCCATTCTAATTTGTTTAATTTTTTTAAGGCTACCTTTGAATAGGGCAGCTTTACATCTTTTTTAAATCCCTGTCAGTATTTTTCAAAGTTCTGAGAGTGTATTAGGTGTCTAAATCATACTTTCTTATTGTGCAGTTAATTGAATAAAAATCTATTTGAGTTGTAAGTTTTTATATCATTACACATTAGAATGCAACTCCAGTCAGTATTTTAATTCAGAATAATCATACTTTTATACACATTTCTGGCTTGTATATAAGATTGTTTTCTAGACTGTGGCATCTTGAAGGAAGACCAACTATGGAATGCTCAGTTCCGTCAGGCACTGATGATATAACAGTGAGATGCACACAGGCTCATAGCTTACACTCTAATAAAAGAAAGGTTAAACAAATAATCATTTTATTTTGCTGGTATTTTGGGGGACCACACCTGGCAATGCTCAGGGCTTACATCTGGGGAACATATGGGATGCTAGATACCAAACCTAGATAAGCACATACAAAGCAAGAGTCCTATCCACTGTACTAAAAAATCCTACCCCCTAATTTTGTTTTTAATTAAGGCAAATGTTGTATAAAATAAGAAGCTACAATATTGCTAGGAGTTAGCCTAAATGCATAAAGTATGCACTAATTTAAAATATTATCTATCTAGTGTAAGATTATCTAGTCTGTCCTAGTCAAAGATTAAGTCCATGACTTATCTAATGATGTATGATTTATCTAATTTACCCATGATAACTTTAAGATAATATAAATCTATGACTATCTAGCCCATCTACTAAGAGATTATCTATTCTCTGAGAAAGTATACATTATGATCTATAGGATTATCTAGGAATTATCTGGTCAGATAGGAATTTTATTCCATCACAAAATACAATGATTTGTGAAAGAACCTGAAATTTGAAGGTAAAGGAAAAGGTCAGTATGGATTCAGAATATTAAGTAAAGAGAAGAATCAGGGAAGATGTATTTGAGGGTCTAGAGAGGAATCAGAATCCTTGTCAGGCTAAGAATTTGGATCTTTATCCAAACAGGTGGACTGTCTTGCGTATTGATTTTTGGAAGTAATTCTATTTGAGGTGATATAAGACCCAGAGGGGTTTGTGTGAGAGGTAGATTCATGAGGTGAGTGGGCAGCATAATGAGTGTCCCCGCCTACTCCGGAGATGGAGATTACGGTTGAAGTAGGAGACAGAGCACAGGGTGAGCCTGGTGCAGAACTTTCCCCTGGTTGTGGTGAGGTGACAGAGTCAGAGGGTTAAGAACAGTGTCTGATAGTGATGAAGCCCTATATAATAAGCTCCAGAAAATATGAAAAATTATGAAAGAAAAGGATTCTAGAAAATATCCTGGGTTGAAAGGGGACATTCACTACTCTGCCAATCCTAGACACATGATGTATGGGAAGATTAACACTTTGAGAAATGAAGAGGGTACCTCTGCCTTCATGAACAAGCAGATTAAATTAGATCTTGGAAAGTGAAGCAGATATGACCAGAGGGATTTAATACTGGCAATCTATACAGATTAATTGCCTTTAGGATAGGACAGTTTATCTGAGACCTGGCGTAGGTAGGGTATGATGTGAAATGTACAGTACAGATGGTATGGTGCGGTATGATACTCTATGCCATGCCATGAATCAGTTCTTTCTTCCTCTAGCTTTCACAGAGGTATGATTAAACCTGGGAAGGACCCTATTTGCTCTTTGGCACACCCCATTTGCTAACTCATTTTGTGACCAGTATTTGGGGTTAGGGGAAGATGATGTAGAGCCACAGGCCAGAGCTCATCCTCTCACTGTCTCAGCTCATGGCCAAATTTTCTATGTAGGTATTATTTACTGAAATAAATCAGTGAATGTTCTCTTCTCTGTTTCTTATGCCTATTCATTTTTCTGTCTCCATAGTACTTGGTGCTAGTGTTATCACTTACATCCCTGAAATTTTTTGCTAAATCATTTTATAAAACCTCACAAGTACTCAATAACTGTTTTTCAGTGGTGTTTGTTTTTAATTTGTAAAGTCTCAATGAATACCATTTACATATATTAGTCTTCTTTAGTTTTTTGTTTTTGTTTTTACTGAGAATATCTTCAAGATCTGTTCTTTTACTTCCTGAAGGAGCAAATGCTGTGAAAATACTTCCAGGTCAAGCTGTTTGCCCTACTCCAGGGTGCCGAGGAATAGGCCATATCCGTGGTCCACGGTATTCAGGACATCACAGGTAATTTTATTGTCTTATTTAAGCTATTTCAGTGATGAATGAAAACATGATTAGATTATCAGTTGTAAGCAGCATCATTACTGATTCTCTTAGAGCCAGATGCCTACTACTATTCCCTTCCGTGTATTCCTTAAGCTTTTCCTGGACATTTCCTATTGTTGGAACCCTCAAGCCTCCTTGGACCCTTAATGCCTAATCAGACTCACATCACTTGTGAGTGAGTCTCTACTGAGTCTCTACTGAGCAAAGTTTTCTTGACAAGCTAGCACAGCCTTTGATGTACCCATCACACTAGTGCCCACACCAGGGCTGAATTTTCTCCATATAACTTTGGGTGTTGCTTTCTTCAAGAGAAATTCAGAGCCTTCTGCCTTTTCTCCTCTTGTTTTGATATTGCCCCTTGTTCATTTTCTCAGTAGTTTGCATTCATTTGGAGATGAGATTATTCTTTGCTAGAATAAAAATAATAGTTATGAAGTTCTGCTGCACAATGTTTGTGTTTTAAGTATTTGGTAGTAATATTGGGATAGATATTGCTTCTAAAGAATAAAACATATGTAAGTCATTATTGAGTTTTCTATCCCCATCAACTGATAAAAAATAGACACAATGTATATAGAAATCATTTTACAGAATATATAAATTAAAACTGGACATAGTTGTCATCAATTTTGTCCAAACATACAAGAATAGCAAACATGTGTAAAGAAAAGAGTTACATCTAGAATTCATAGGACTCAAAAACATTAGTTTAACTTTTTAAAAAATCCAAAGGGAATTCTGTATAACTCAAAATTGCCTTTCTGGAAACCGGTACTTGTAACAGTTCTAAATGAACCAAAGCAAAGAAATAATGGAGCATACTCCCAAATAGAATACATAGATACATTATATGTGTAAATATAATGTGAACACTTAAATTAACAAAGTAAATGTGAGTTAAAAATGAATTGAATGTACCTGGGGAATAGCTCAAAAGGCTGGAGCAAGTGCCCCCCATGCCTGAGACCCACGTTTGATTCCTCACACTGCACACCCTCACAGCACTGCCATGTGAATCATCGAGCACCACTGGGAGCACCCTGCAGTTCCATTGGATGGCCCTGGAAGAAATCACCCCTTTCTGCTCTCTCCCAGTCTACTCTTGAGTGCCCTTTGTGCCTGCGTGAACTAACTGGCCTTCTTAGGAATGCCTCCAAACTTGAATCTTGATCCTCAAAGTTAGCCAATCATGATACAGTAGTTGGTCTGTCCTTTAGGGTTCTCTAGAGATGCCTCTTCAGCGATGCAGGCACTGAAATACCAAATGGTATCTAAAGTAATATCATAGCTATTCCTCTCGGTAGCATCTTCCAAGGGTCCCAAGATGCTCACTCAAGCCTCTTCCATTGTTCATCTCAGGTGACCTCCCACACTGTGTTGACGCCCCATGTTTGCCTTTCCCTAGATGAATTGTGAAAATTCTTTTTGAACAGCCACCGTGAGCCCACTCCACTTTCTTCTCCCAGTGTCTTCCTTCAGTGTTTCCCATCTAGTATGTACAAGTGGGGTCCAGTTGTTGCTCTTACTGTATTCAATCACGTATCTAATTGAGCATGTTTGCCATGATGTTCTCTACCAAGTAGCATTTATAGGTTAACCATAGTTCTTCTGAACAAACTAGAAAAACTGTAAAAATAATATTTTAAAAGTTTAAGCAAAGGCATTCTATAAAGCTTCTGAATAGAAATAATATTTATTGCATGGGAGAGCAGGAAGAATGGGAATTTTTTAGGGAACAGAAGCATAAACTGTGTTGTCATTAGACTGCACAATCCACAACATTGTAGAGTTGACACTTTCCCGACTGGTTCATGGCTGTCTCCTGCTCTCCACCTTCCTGGGAAAGAGTAGAACTGATGGAAGAGAAAGTTACTCATCTGTTCAGAAACTTAACATATAACCAAAAGCTTAAAGTTCTTATTGTCTCAGAAAAGAAAAGTAAGACGCAGTGAGCCCTGGTCATTCTTTCTGGAACAGAGAGGATAAAAATTAGGCAATGGGATGTTTATTGAACTTACTGTTCTTAATTTTTATTTTTATATGAAGGTACTGTGATTTGCGCTGTTGTTCATAATAGATTTCAAATATACAGTATTTCAAAACCAGTCGTCCCACCAGTGTCGCTTTGTCTTTCCCGGTGGCTGACCACCCGCCTGCCTTCTTAACAGGCACAGTTTTAAGTTTGGTGATTGTAGTTTGGTTCTCATACTTACAGTGTTGTTATCTCTGTGGTTTATATATTCCTACAGAATTTAGAGGCTATTGAAGCGATAGGCATTCTGATAACTTTGATCTAATTCGAGTATGTGTTTAAACAAGCTTCATGATGAATGCAAGGTAATATTGATGGTAAGATAATTATTGGAGGGTGGAGGTCACAAGTAATGTAACTAGAAAGCCTTGATTCTTTATGGACTGGAGCGATAGCATAGCAAGTAGGGCATTTGCCTTGCACGCGGCCAATTGGGGTTCGATTCCTCTGTCCCTGTTGGAGAGCCCGGCAAACTACCAAGAGTATCTTGTCTGCATGGCAGAGCCTGGCAAACTCCCCATGGCATATTCGATATGCCAAAAACAGTAACAGCAAGTCTCACACTGGAGACTGTTGCATGAATATTCATTCAGTTGGAGGCTCTGAGACAAGGAACATGAAAGAAATTTATTTCATGGAGTACCTAGGTTCTCTCCTAATCTCCCAATAGGAGACATTACTGGTGCCTGCTGGAGCAAATCAATGAACAATGGAATGACAGTGCTATAGTTTAAGGCATGTTTCCAGTACTGTATACACATATTATATGAATATAATGTGTGTTATATGTAATGTACATATGTTATGTAATATGAATAGTACAAAGTTACTGCATCCCATCACAAAGTGCCTAATACATTACACCAGTATCAGTATATTTCCATTTTTCAGTTAATTCACAGTCCTTTTCCTTTTCTTTCCTTACACTGCCCCCTTTTAGACCACACCCAGAAGTGCTCAGGGTTTATTATTGGCTATTTTCAGGGATCACTACTGTTGTTGCTCAGGAAACCATAAATACTTCCAGAAATCAAACTGGGATTGGTCACATTCAAGGCAGAAAGTGCCTTCCCCACTGTATTGTCTCTCTGGATTTCTCTCCTTTCATGTATTTTCTGTGCACAGTATCTTACTCAAGAGCCCGACGTGCAAGTTGTACACTCTACCATTGAAACATATCCCCAAAACTGTTTTCTTTTTAAACTCATAAATTATTTTTTAAAATTCTATCATGGTCACCACAATTCTAATGCTCTTTACCAAATTAGTGAATTTACTAATGTAATTAACAAGAATTTATTAAATTTTATTACTAAATTCTCTTGCAATAACTAGGTAAAATTATTTGAATATTAATCATAATCTCAGATTTATTTTCATATTCTTTGGTTATAATCTAAATTTTACATAGTTCTGAAAATGAAAAACACTGTCCTTCAGCATATGTCTTTGGTAGTAATTGTTAAGAGTACTACTAGTCACAGACATATATTAACTTCAATATACCTAGATATTTGGCTAAACATATCCAAGATTATCATTATATTTTTCTTCTTCTGTGTTAATTAGATCATAAGAAAGAGTCAAGAGTTTTAAAATGTTGCAAAATTTTCCAAAAATTCTAACATGCTTTTTTAAAGAAAGGGGGCTGGTTCAGATGAAGCTCAATGGGCTGGGCACCTGTTTGTACACACGAAGCTCAGGTTCAATCCCAAGCACCACATTGTCCCCTAAGAACCCCTTAGGAATGACCCCTGAGCCTGAAGCTGGAGTAACCACTGAGCAGTGCCAGGTGGGGCCTCAAATAAATAGTAGGCAAATAAAATAAAGAAGACAGTTGCAGGCCAGAGCGATAGTACAGCAGATAGGGCACTTGCCTTGTCTGAAGCTGACCCCAGATCAGTACCTGGTATCCCATACAGTTCCCCAAGCACTGCCAGGAGCAAGTCTTGAGAGCAGAGACAGGAGTAAGCCTTAACCATTGCCAGGTGTGGCCCCAACTCAGGCAAACAAACAAACCAAACCTAATGCATTAGGACATAGTGGGCAGAGGGAGGGAGTTGCTTGTGGTTCTGGTGGGTTGATTGAACTCAGGTCCTTGCATGTGTCTGGCATCTGTGCCTCCACTTACTCTGTCTCTTTAAGCCCCCAGATAGGAGTTCATAGTTATCCTTGGGTTGAGTTTCCTGGATAATTTTCATAGTAAAACATGTACATTCCAAAATGAATATACTTCCACCAGCCTCACTTACAGATGTACTTCTACCTGCAGTCACCGTTCAGTAAGATGCTTTTAATTATTTTTTTAATTTATTAAAGCATCATTGTAATAAACTAAAGCACGCCGAGGGGCACGCACACTCGCGGGCTCTCCGGGCAGCTCTGTCTCACCACCCGCGTTCGGTGCTCTGGAACCGCAGTGTGTGGACTGGATCAGGACGGCCGTTGGCCAAGGACCGGCGAGGGAAGAACAAGGACCAAGCTGGTTGCTGATTAGTTACCGTTTATTCAATCTTCCATCTTTCTCATCTCCCGCACTCCCAACTCCATCCTCTCTCTGGATCTACTGCAGCCTCTCTCCTTCTCTAGTCTCTCCTCCTACTTGTCTCTCCCACCTTTCCCTCTAGGCTACACCCAGCCAGGTAGCAAAATCAACATAAGAAAGCCCTTCCTGAGGGCAGGGCATTCCAAAGCCCTTCCTGACTCTTAAGGTTTTTTTCCTTTCCTTAGTCCAAACACTTATTAACATCTTAATACTAGTTATTTTTGTATGGACATAGCAAGAGATACATTGAGGTTTGCAAGGCAGCTCTCCTGGCAACATCTTGCCACAGACTCAGATCACAGCACTCAGGCCAGATTAATCATTCCTCACCCTATCAGGGTCCAAATCTAGTTATCACTGTTTGGATCATGACAACATTTGTCCATGATCAAGCTCTTAACTTATAGTTAAGCATTAGGCACTTGGCCAGGCCCATTTCGATGCCAGGGTAGCACACAACTCACTGCTTGCCCTTGGTCCATCCCGTCCCTCATCAGGACCCTGCTTTTTGGGGGTGCTAGGAAGTAAGGGCAGCTGAGGCTTAGGTTGAGAGAACGGATGCCCAGGAGGAAAATATCATGTAGAGTCAAATGACTCCCAGGTTATAAAAGCATAGCATTTGCTAAATCTTCCTATGTCCATACAAAAAGGACATTGCTCTGAATAAACTGTGCAAAGGACTCAAGGAGAAGAGAAAAACAATATTTGCAAGTCAACAGAACACTAAGAAAGAAGTTACAAATAAACAAAGAGGAATAGGAGCACTGTAATGGGAGTAACCCAATAAACCTAAACTACTTGAGGCTATGTTATCCTACACATCATGATTTACAAAGTTGCTCACAGTTGATTTTTATACATAGAATATTGCAGCACCCATCCCACCTCCAGTATCAACCTCTCCACCAGTTTTCCCAGGATCCCTTCCATATCCCTCACACCCCAGCCTGACCTCTTGACCGACAACCTTGTAAGTTTAGTTGTTAGAGTGTGGGTCTCTTGATTTCAGTGTTGTTGAACTCTGTGGTTTGGATATTTGGCTCTATTATTCCTTAACACCACCTTTGTACTTGATCCCCCAAATCTGGCCCTCTTTGCTTTTCATCTGTCTGTTCTCCAGCCTCCCCTCCATTCTTTCTTTCCTTCTCCACCCTGTACTCTGGGACCAGGGTTGATCTGGGAATCCTCCCTTAAGACATTGCATTGAAGTTTCTGGTGCAGGGAAAAATATTCTTGTAATTTTAAAAGGAGGAAAAAGAAAAGCAACAAAAATTCACTTTTCTCACTAAGGCCTGTATGAAATAACCCAATGGACTTCTGCTTCCACCGCCTTGTAGAAAACTTGGAAATACAGAGCCATGCTTAAAGGAAGGGCTGCTTCAGCTCCTTTTCGAGAAAATACTTGCTGTGAAATAGCAAGAGTCATGAATGTTTTTACCATCTCTTGTCAGACTTCTGATTCACATTAAAGCTTTAGTGCTTGGAAAGGTAGTAAACAAATCTGAAAGTAAGTTGTCAGTATCTTGTTTCGCATGGCTGGTGAGAATAATAGTAACATTATTTAGTCTGCTGTTAAAGACAGTTGAAATAATACATTCTTTTCAGAGGCCAGGGGGACTGTGTCTTGTCCTTTGTAGAGAACACTTTGCTTTCACACAGGCTTCTAGAAATTTGCATTAAAATAGACAAAGGGTTAAAAAATAATACCTGAAGTTGTTTGCAGTTTATGTAGAGCCTACATAAACTCTTTAAAGAAATTGCATCACTTATTGTATGAAATAAGACTTTGACACAATTATCACACTATTTACATTTATCTCAGTGAATTTGCATGGTGAGTAAAATGAAGGTGTATTTGTTAATATAGAAGCATTTTTACTGACTAGAGAGGTAGGCAAGGGTGTTTCTCTTGCACGCAGCCAGTCTGGATTTGATCTCTGACACCCCATGTGGTTCCCAAGTCCCATCAGGAGTGATCTCTGAGCAGTCAGATGTGAATCCCCAAATCTAAACAAAGGAAACATTTTAAGATGGTAATATTGGAACTATAAGACATAAATTTACTATTTTTAGCCAAGGTTGACAGTAAGACATGCCATTTTCTTTTTTAAATCAGTAGTCTCTGGAAGACTAATGCCCCTCAGTGTCATAAAGTATGTAAAGGAAGTTTATACACACACACACACACATATATATATATATACATATACATTTGGAGAGCCAGGAATAGGTACAGTGTTCAGTCCGTCACCTAGTATTCCTGTGTGGGGTGCTAGATTCACATTGCTGTGTCACATGGAAAGAACACACAGGAACGGAGCATATACTTTGCAGTAGTGGGTCTCAAAAAGCTGAAGTTCCTGGGCTGCTCCTCATGGATACTTCCAACCCAGTGTGACCTATATGGTGAGTCATCCAGACTCATTTTGCTAGATTAATGATGATGAAAATTATTTGACAGTTTTCTCCATATATATATATATATATATATATATAGCGTGTGTGTGTGTGTGTGTGTGTGTGTGTGTGTGTGTGTGTGTGTGTGTGTGTGTTCTCCTTAATGTTTCAGACTGGCCAGAATTGAACTTCCAGAAAATAAAAGTGAGAGAAATTATTATACTGTTCTCTGTCTTTGTTTACCTATTTTTCTTTTCTTTTCTTTTCTTTTTTTTTTTTGCTTTTTGGGTCACACCCAACGATGCTCAGGGGTTACTCCTGGCTTTGCACTCAGGAACTACTCCTGGCGGTGCTTGGTGCTTGGGGGACCATATGGGATGCCGGGGATCGAACCCGGGTCGGCCGCGTGCAAGGCAAACGCCCTACCCGCTGTGCTATCGCTCCGGCCCCTGTTTACCTATTTTTCAATGATAGCTATTAGAATTGTAGAAACAGTTAAGATCAACACTGAGATTAAAACAGAAATAAACATGTATTCAATATATAGTATAGTATTCCATTACTGAGATTATAATGCAGGATTTGAAGCAGAATAATACTACATTTTAATTATATACATTTTATACTAATTGTATAAAATGTATATAATTAAAATGTATACATTTTATACTAATATAGAGTAGGAAAGAATAAAGGTGTATAGTATCTGAATAACAACTGAACAAAAGATTAAAAGATATCTTTTAAGCAGAAAGCTTGTTAAATCTATTTAAGAACTTTCCAGAATTCAACTGTTAGACCACACAAAACTTGATGAATTCTGAAAATCAAAACATTGCACACCTGTCCTCTGATAAAATATAATAGAACAATAAACTGTTAAAAGAAAATTGTCATCTTGAATGCGCATAAAGCATTTATAAATATAAACTGAGCTATCATCAATATAAGGGCAACCAAAACCTGAATTTTAGAAAATCTAGATCTAAGGCACTAAGAACATTCAGATATAAACCCTGTGATAGCATTATGTTTATTCTTAGAGGTAAACTTATGTACTATATAGTAATAAAGAGTGATAATAACTTTCTCGTCAACTCAAAAAGGTATAATTTTTAAATTTCTAGGGAAAAAAAAAGGTAAGAAATACCAAGTTAGAAGTATGGAAATATATGAATTAGAACACAGAAAAATAAACAAGTGTCTAAAAGAAAAAGATGACAAAAGAGCACTACTACAAAAGCAGCATATGCAAATATAGTTGAGGATTCTCTTGGATACTCCATGCAGTATTTTGAAAATTTGCTGTTTCTCTCTCCAAAGGAATTTTTGGTCCAGTTCTTGGGTTTCTTGCTGGATCGCTACTACTCAGCATTCCTTTTAGTTGAAACCTGTGGGGAGACACTTGTTGTTTTGTTATTGATGTTGCTTTTTTGATTTTCATTTATGGGGCACACCCCGCAATGCTGTGGATTCTCCCAGCTCAGTGATCCAGGGTTGTCCCCAGACGTTGTGGATGAAAAATCCAACCTCGGACTCCCACTGCAGTTCTTTGCTCTGTCTCCATGTCCTGTGACAAAACCTTTGGACTCTTTCATTTGTATTTCATTTGCTTTGTTTGGGGAAAACAAAGCAAATAAATACCCGGCCGTGCTCAGGGCTTAATCCTGACTCTGCTCATTCACCACTTTCGGCGGGACATGGTGGGGGGACCATATGGGGGCGAAGGATGTGACCCGGGCCAGCAACATGTAGGCCAGTTTCCTACCCACGTGCTGTGGTTCCTGTCCTAACCTTTGGACTCGATCTGGGACACCTTCTGGCTGTCATTCTTAGAATCAGTGTGTCCTCTTTAAGGCTGATATTTTCTCTGCTGCCCTCCTGCCTCCTGGTAGTTATTGAGTGAACAGTTCTGGTTGTATCATCATAACACAACCTCGGTATACAGACCCTATATAGACCCTTCCATCTAGATGGTCCAACTTACCTCTGATTTTTTTTAATTGCGTACTATTTTTTGAGTTATTATGGTTTATAGTCATTTCCGTATGATTGTTTCATACTTGCAGTGCTGCTTCACCACTCCTGCCACCAGTCGGTGGCCTACACTACATCCTAGAGCCCCTCCTCCCTCCCTCCCCCACCCCGTGCTATCTTAGCTCGATGTTCTGTTGACATTATCAGGGGTTTATTTCCACTGGAATCTGTCTAGTCCCTTGATCTTTATACTCCACATATGAGCAAGCCGGATCATACAGTGTTTGTCTTTTTTCTTCCAACTCGCTTAACTTGGCATGATCCCTTCAGTTGCAACCAGGTATTGGTAAACTGCATGATTTCACTTTTGCTTAGTGGTCCATTTCGTACATGTACCACTATTTCACTATCTGCTCCTACGCTGTTGAGCACTTGGATTTCTTTCAAGATCTTAACTGTTAGGTATTATGCTGTAGCTTCTTTATTCACCCATCTGTTGATGGGCATTTAGGTTGATTCCATATTTTCGCTCTTGTGTAAAATGCTGCTATGAACATCATCATCATCATCATCATCATCATCATCATCATCATCCCATTGATTCTCAAATTTCCTGAGCAGTCTCAGTAATGTCTCCATTCGTCCTAGCCCTGAGATTTTAGAAGGCTCTCTTTACTCCTCCTTCCCAACGATGCAGCATTGGAGGCTCTTTCAGGGTCAGGGGAATGAGACCCAGCATTGTTACTGGTTTTGGCATATGAATACACCATGGGGAGTTTGCGAGGCTCTTCCATGTCGTCAGGAAACTCTCGGTAGCTTGCCAGGTTCTCCCAGAGGGAGAAGTGAGCTATAAGATGTCACTTCCAGGAGCTTGGTTTTAAGTCTCTGGATGTTGGCCGTTGGCAGGATTACACGGCGCTGGGGGAAGTCCTTGGGTGAGACCTCTTAGCTACTGGAGAATGGGAAATCTGGGCGGAAGAGGCCCAATCCCGATCTGAGCAGGCTTAGAGGTCTCAGCCCCAGGTCCCACACACCTGGGTTCCTCTGCCGGTACCTTCATGCGTGAGGCTCATCCAAATGTGTGGAGAGGGGCCTTGAGCATGGCTGTGGCTAGGCTCTAGAGATCTTAGGCCGTGGGAGCTCTGCTCAGGGCGGGGAGGGAAGCTGGAGCCCACCCCCTCTGCATGCCTGCTACACTGACTGGCTCAGTGTGTGCTTACCCTACGCTGGCTGCTATGAACATAGGTGTGTATATATCCTTATATACCCTTACTGTTTAGTGTTACCAGTGTTTCTAGGTAAAGTGCTCAGTAAGGCAATTGATGGCTCATGTAAATTCTTATTTTCTTTCTCTGAGGAGTCTTCATACCATTTTTCCATGAATTTTCACCGTTGAAGAACTGATGCAGACAATAGTTAAATAATGGTGAATTAGGGTCCCCTTTTCTCCACATCCCCACCAACATAGTTGTTTCTGTTTTGTATTGTGTGATGTTATCTCCTTGCTATTTGTGTTGCATTTCCCTGATACTCAGTTATGATATACACCCTTCAGATGTCTGTGGATTATCTTTACATCTTCTTTGAAGAAATGCCTTTTGAACTCCTCTCACCATATTTCAATTGTCGTTTTTGTTTTTGTATTAATGCATTTTCTGACTGCTCTGTGTAATTTGGAAATTGGTCCTTCAATGGGTGAAGAGTAGTAAGTGGTTATTCCCATCACCCAAATTGCAGTGCCGTCCTACCTCCCAGAACACTTCTCTCTCTGTCCCTCCTACCCACCCACCCCACATTTCTGGCAGTCTCCCTATTTTTTTTCCTACTAAATTTAGGAGTCATCCTGCTGTTGTGGAGGATTTTTTTTGTTTTGTAAGATTGTTTGCTTTATTCATGTTCAACATATGACTGAATTCGTCTGGAGCCCTCTTTCACTTCCTTAATAATTTCACTGAGTACAATCAACTTGATACATTCTGTCCCAAAATGAACAACTCCATCTTCTTTTTGGGGGGTAGCAGAATATTGTTCTATTAATTGTTATCCTACAGCTTTATTTAGTTATCTGTTGTTGGGCATTTAGGATGATTCCAGATTTTGGCTATTGTGTATAATACTTCTATGAATATAATGGTGCAAATATGCTTTCAAATTGGTGTTCTTATATCCTTGGGATCACTGCATTGGTGTAATACTACTGAATCATTTGAAAGTTCCATTTTGATTTACAGGAATCTCCACACCATTTTTCATAGAGATGTTCCAGTTCACATTCCCACCAAGTGAAAGGTACCAGAGCACCTTTCACTACATCGTTATGACACTTGTTTTCAATATTATCTACTAAGTTATTTATTTTTGCTGTGTCAAAGATCAAACCCTGGACAACACACATGCAGAACAGATAGGTGCTCTACCTCCGAGCCACGTATCCTCCTTGTCTCCATTATTCTTGAGAAAGAAGATTTTCCTGGGTATGAGGTGCTATCTCATTGTGGTTTGCATTTCCCTTATCGGAAGTTATGTCAACCTTGGTTGTCAGATGTCTGTAGACTTTCTATCTGTCCTCTTTCAAGAAGTATTTATTCAGAGTTTTTGTCCCATATTTTGATTGTGTGGATTGAATTTTTATGTTGAGTTATGTGAGGTTTTTTTGGGATGGGAGTATCTATTTTGGATATTAACCCCGTCAGATGTACAAATATCTTCTCCCAGTTTCATTATTGCCTCTTTAGTTTGTGATAGTTTCTTTTCTTGTGTAAAAGTGTTTAAATTTAATGCAGTCCCATTTGCATTTTCTTGCTTTTTTTTCTGCCAATGGAGTTGAATTTCCAAATACATTGCTCGTGCTGAGATCCTGGCCAACATTGGTGATTGTCATTTTCCTTATATTTTCTTCTGTGTTTTGCGATTTTGTGTTATTTTCTAGTTTTTTCATCAGTTGAGTTAATTTTGTGTGTGGTGTTAAATAAATTTCTTTGTACGTAAGAAATTTATAGGTCAGCTTTCTGACCTCGTGTTCACAGGGTTCTTTGTCTCCATTGTATAGTCTTGGCCCCCTTATCATAGATTATATGTGCATAAACGTATTGGCTTATTTCATGCTCTGTCATCTGTTCCATTGACCTGTGTCTGATTTCTCCAATACCACACTGTTTTGTTTTCTAACATAGTTTGAATCAGGGTTCTTGTGACTCATTCTTCTTGTTTTCTAAACATTGATAATCCCCACAAATAATGATTCAAACTAATTTTATATGATTTTATTCATCAAACTTTGTAGTTGTCCTACCTCATAACAAAAGTACCTTTTTATTAATATGGAAAATAAAAGATTTTATAAAATTATTTTATGTGTAGCTTGAATTAGTACATTTATTAACGATAGCTGATTGGAATACTGATGGAATACTGGAATACTGATTAAAATCAAAGCATGATTTTAATTTTCTATGCACAGTACTTCTTAAATTATTGTTATCTTCAGTAAAAACTTATCATGTCAAGAGTATCATAGTGACATGTGTTCACATTTATCTGATTCCTTTGTCACTTGGTCTGTCATTTTCTTTGACTTACTGTTACTACATAGTGAAGTAGAACTGGTTGAAATTTTTAAAAGAAAATTGCAGGTGTATTTTTAACTTTAATAACTAAGAGAAAAATAGTATCTGTATTTAGATAACACTTAACTCTCCAAATGACTTGATTAATTAACTAATTTAGTAAAAGCAATGGTAAAGTAGCAAAAGATCAGCTTTGAGTCTTTAAATCACTTCTATTACTATAAATTCTAGAAGATTAATGTATACCTCTGATTTATGAACTGGGAATCAATAATTCACTGTTTCCTTCCTATCTTCAAAGGAAAAGATTCATATTTCATATCCATAGAATGCTTACTTTTATAACTTGAGCATTGTTCTTTATTTTTTTTAAATTTATTTTATTGAATCACCGTGTGGAAAGTTACAAAGTTCTCAGGCTTATGTCTCAGTTATACAATACTCAAACACCCGTCCCTTCACCCGTGCCCTTATTCCACCACCAAAGACCCCAGCCTACATCCCAACACCCGCCCCCCACCCCCATCCCTGCTGCGTAATTGATAAACTTCACTTCATTTTCTCTTTACCTTTATTACTTTCCATAATTCAACACAACACTCACTGTTGTTGGAGTTTTCCCCCAAGAAAGACAGCCCTACTGCCAATGAAGCATTTGATAATTAGTTTTCCATTGCTGAGACTGGAGAGATATGAAGTTCCACTGTCAAGTACATAGAGTTTTTTTCCCCTCCTCCCCGTGCCACCAAGTTCATGCCTGCTCAATAAATAGTCCTCATATTATGGCTGACACCACACCGCCCGACGAGAAAAAGAGATATTTCCCGTCCTCGGCCGGCATGGGGCTATGGCTTAGTTCACAGTCTAGAGACATGGCTGCAAGCAGTTTCTGGAACTAAAAGTAGTTCCTCCAGATTCTGGTTGAACTGCAGCAATGCAGCCGCACAAGAGTGTGGCCACCAGGGTCAAATCTCGGCAGAGCATGTGCTGGTATAGGCCCGACACTCCCCAAGTGTCCCACTGTTCCAAGTACATAATTTTTTTTTTAATTTTAATTTTTCCCCTCCCATTTCCACGCCTCTAAGTTCGTGCCTGCTTCATAGACCTCATAATATGGTAGACTCCACACCACGTTTCTCCCAGAAAAGGGAAAAGAACCAAGAAAAGAGGATATTTCCTCTCATCGGCCGGCGTGGGGCTATGGCTTAGTTTACAGTCTTGAGAAATGGCTGCAACTTTGATTACTTTCAATATTTCACTAAAAAACTCAGTATTATTGTTTGGAATTAACCCCCACAGTCAGACCTGGTAAAAAGGAACCCTTTCACATTGCTGACAATAAAGATATAATAGGTTGCACGGCCGCAATAGCGGCCGTGCAGTTTTGGGTTTTGGTTTTGTTTTTGTTTTTGTTTTTTGTATGAAGTCCAGGGAAAATTCTGCCAGTATTTGCATCCCTGCAAGCTTTTACTTTCCTTTTGTGGTGCTCATATGGAGAAGCCTGGAGAGAAAAACCCTGTCCCGCTGGCGGCGAATGGGCCAGGGGCTCCCATCCCAGTCTGGGGGCCTCTCCGGGAGCTCCTCGTGTCCCAAGTAGTTCATTTGCCGCCGGGGTCAAGCTCATAGAGCAGCAGAAAGGACTGGATCCACGTGGCGCTCTGCTTAAATATCGGCAAGGGGCAGGACCGGCAAACCCACCCTCTGGAATCTCCTGGACATCCCGCTGGTACCTGCATTCTGTGTTCTAAAACCGGCTGTTACCTTGCTGCGCCCAATAAGGAAGAGTTGAGAGAGAGAAAACCCTGCTCCACTGGCAACGAATGGGCCAGGGGCTCCCATCCTAGTCTGGGGGCCTCTCAGGGAGCTGGTCGTGTCCCAAGTAGTTCAGTTGCCGCCGGGGTCGAGCTCGTAGAGCAGCAGAAAAGGAGCGTTGTTCTTTAAAGACATTTGTTGAAACAAATTGTTGACACAAAAATTTTATTGAGTACTGTCACTGTCACTGTCATCCTGTTGCTCATTGATTTGTTTGAGCGGACACCAGTAACATCTCTCATTGAGAGACTTATTGTTATGGTTTTTGGCATATCCAATACGCACGGGTAGCTTGCCAGGCTCTGCCAAGCGGGCTCGATACTCTCGGTAGCTTGCCAGGCTCTCCGAGAGGGGTGGAGGAATCGAACTCGGGTCGGCCGCGTGAAAGGCGAACGCCCAACCGCTGTGCTATCACTCCAAAATTCAAAATTACATAAATTACCAACATTGCAGAATCTGTATCTTCCTGTGAAAGCAGATGTCGTTTTGTTTTATTTCTATGTCAGAATAGTTTACAATAATAAACAGGATATCTGGTCATTTTAAGTTACCTTAACAACAAAAATAGAGAAAACTAAAGTCTGTTTTTAAAGCTAGAACTATTATTATGCATATTTCTTAATTGATATCAATTTAAAAATTGGTCCATGGTCAGTACTGAAATTTTGTATAACATAATATTCATAAATAAAAACACATCTTCCAACTATAAATTTATGTACTTAAAATTTTATTTTCATACTTTAACATAACATATATATTCATACACTTATTTTTCCATAAGTAGAACATGACAGAGTGTATAATTTGTGTCACTTATTTGTGGATGGCAGAGATGATATCCTAAGCAATGCTTAGGGGACCCAGGTGCTATTGCCCATTATTCTAAATCGACTTGAATCATCACTTCAATGTTTGGACCATCTTAGAAATGCTGGGGAGGAAGAGACCAGGGTACTGGGGTCAAACCTCGGTTTGAGTCATGCAGTCATTGAACCTTAACCCCTGTGCTATCTCCCTGGTCTCTTGTATTTTAATAAAACACCACGTGTATTAGTTACTGGTGTCCTTAAAAATTACTCAAATGTGTTCAATAAATCTATTTTGGTGCATAAATGTTATAACTATTGCATTCTTGCATCTTGGGTCCTGTTTATGTTAGAAATGACAGTAGTTTACCCCAACTTCTCTGTTATCTCATATTAATACTGTCAAACAATTTTTTGAATGTTCAGAAAACTGTTGCCTGTTAATTATTGTTAGCCTTTTATGTCATTTTGTTTAGCTAAGATTTTTGTAAGAGCATGCAACTTTCTTAAAATCCTAAGGGTATTTTCTTTTTGGTAA
This sequence comes from Sorex araneus, assembly GCF_027595985.1. Lineage (NCBI taxonomy): Eukaryota > Metazoa > Chordata > Mammalia > Eulipotyphla > Soricidae > Sorex > Sorex araneus. The sequence continues at coordinate 327,270,342 of NC_073303.1, forward strand.
GAGATTGTGACCTATTTGCTCTCTCCTTCGTTTGTTCGTTCATTCCTTCCTTCCTTCCTTGCTATCTTCATCCCTTCTTCCCTCCCCCTCCTTCATTCTCTTTCCTTCATCCCTCTCTGTTCTCTACCTTGGTGATCCTTCCTTGGTGGCTGTCAGAGCTCAGGTCACACACTGGATGGGGGTATGCCTGTGATGCTGAGGATTGAACTCAGGCCTAAACCCTGATAATCATGTGCTCTACCACTTGAGTTCTCTTCCCATTTTTTCTTTCTTCTTTCTTAGTTTTAATCAATAAGAGCTCCAGGAAAGAAAAATGTAGGCAAATAATTTTGCAGTAGTATTTAGGACAACTTCAGTACCTTTATTTATAAATATTGTACTGGTTTCTGTAGTGATCTTAATCCACTGCAGCCAAAAATTCCTCCTCAATTCTTTATTTACCATTATTTTTTCCTTCTTCTGACAGCTATTTTTGAAGATTCGTATTACCGATGGTCACTTCTTATTGTGTTGAAAATATTTGCATATCAGAAAACATAGCTCACAACATGAACAATTTGAGAGTACTTGGATGCGTTGCATCCAGGACTTTTCCCTCTGAGTTCTTTCTGTAATGCTTCCTACCATCTTCAATGTTTTATTGCAGTGTTACAGCTCGGTGCCAGGCCAGCTTACCTTCGGTCAGAGTTATCAAGGCTTCCTATGGAATATTCTCATGAGAGGTTTTACCACAATAAAGCACAAAAATTGGCACCTTTGACCTCCACCCACTGGGGGTCAGTTGCAAAGAATGAGACAAATATACAAGGAGACAAACACTCAAGGACTGTCCAAGGTGTAGTCACTGAGCAGTCTTGAGAGAACTCACAGGCTGGCATTTATTCAATACAGTGTCTCTTGCTGACCCCCGCACTCAGCACAGGAGCCATTGCTTAAGTTAGCAGAGACATTAAGCACAGTTAGGAGACACGTCAAAGTTTAACAGTACCTTAAGAGCAGAGACTGGGATTTTCACATAACTAGTTCACAGGTATCCATCCTTAAAGAGTAAAGTAATGGCAGCTTCTTATTCTACTCTTGCCTGTCGTTTTCTCTGTCTAAAAGACCTGTTTTGTTCTCTTTTATCCTGGGTGCCCGTTTGCTGTCCCCAAAATATTCTATTCTTTCCTGGGCACATATTTTCTGCCTTATTAGATTCTAAAATGACTTAAATTGTGGCTGTGGGGTTTTTGTTAGGGGGGGGTGATCTCCCACATTCATGTCTCTTTATATAAATGTATTTTACTCAGCAGCTCCATATTTCTGGATTAACATTTTCTTGTTTAATTGCTTGCAGTGCTATTTTTTTCTCATAGCTTTTTGACCAGAATACTCTTTCATGTTTCCATTATCTGCTAGTCACAGGGAATAATACACATACACACATGTGCACACACACATATATTCATATATGTTTACTTCATAATTTGCTGTGATTCCTGCAACTACTCAAATAGTTGTCAAATTTGTCATAGTTAATTTGAAAACATACAAAAATATGTAATGTTAATTAAAATGGATTATTGTCTTCTAGGCAATAATATTCCTGTCAAGAAAATTTAATAATTTAGAGCCTCCTTCTTATGGATGAATTTATTTTATTTTTTTATGTAGGAGAACTGCTCTTTATTCAGCCACTGATTAAGCTGATTGAAGCAGGCATAAGCTCCGCATTTCTCTTTTTATTTTTTTTAGTTTTTCATAAAGTTGTTCATAATAATTGTTTATAGTCAGTATTTTAACACCAGACCTACCATTATTGTACCTTTCCACCACCATTACTTTGACGAGATCGGGTGCATTCAGGGTAGTATGGCCGTAGACACTACCATTACTTTGAATCTTCCCACCACCACCCCAGCCTGCCCCTTAAGCAGATGCTACATAATTTATTTTGTATTGCTTGCCATGAATAGTATGAGCTGCCACACAGCTGCAAAAGCGGCCATGTGCTCCTGGAATTCTAAAAGTTTCGAATATTTGACATCTGGAGGCATATGTGTGGCATGCTGCTGTCTTCCAAGATTCAGTTGTGAGTCTCTGAATCATGGCTATTAATGTGCTTAAATGGCGCCCAGAGGCAGTTCTTGGATATGACTGCCAGGAATCTTGGAAGGACAGGGAGTTGGGGGGAGGTCGCCCATCCCCAACTCCATGAAGCCTGGAGGTTTCAGTCACTAGTCCCTTAAACTTGGGGTTTAACCTGAATTTTAAAATGAACCATCAGAGCAAAGTAAGTATCTGAATATACTGAAAGAAATGATGTTCTTTTCAGTGAGACTATGGGTCATGCAGAGAAACTTACCAGAATGATGAAAGCTGGCCTTAAATTCATTCTCATGTAATTTTTATTTTATGGAAAACCCCAGTTACATCTTGGAATTAAGCCTGAGACGCATATACCTCCCACACACATGAAAAGAGGAACGGAGTCTTCTGTCAAATACTTGGCCAGCTTCTGTGCTATTTAAACTACATTGTAAAAGAGATGATAAAATCTCAGAAAGAAAAAAATAGCATGTACCACTACTTTGCGTATTTCCTGAACAGAAACACACACACGTATATACACATACATACGTACATACATACATACATACATACATACATATATACACACACACACACACACACACCTGACAGTACTCTGCCTCTTCATCTCATCCCAGACACCCACACACATATCTAAGAATTCCTTACTGCTTACTGGTAATTCACAGACATTGAAAACATTGTTTAAAGCAGTACTAAAAACCTAGTTTTGTTAAAAAGCAAATTGAAGTTATCTCTTGAGGATGAGGAAAAACCCCGGGCCTGCACAGATCTTTGCGTGCCATCTGCATCCTGGCACCTGCTCTCATACTCCTGCACTTTGAGCAAATCATTGTTACTTCCGAGGGTAGCTAGAAACAGCTCCTTATGTTGTCCACTGATAGACGTCCTAAGGATTTCACCACAGAACCCGTAGCTACCATGTTCCAAAATAATCAGATTTGTATTTGGTGATATGAGGAGCCAGTGCGCTCTCTTTCATCATCGATAACTTCGTATACCTAATACTGTGAGGTGGTGGGACAGCAGTCATAGGTCGGCTTTATGGTACTCTGGTACATAGATGAGACTTGAAAATGAAACTTGTTAAGGGAAGAGTTTTTTCTGGGAATAAGTCAAATTGCCAGATTCATAGGAAGCCTGAAACCATTGCTGTCTTGGTCTCTATAATGCTTGTAAAATAGCAGTTTTCTAAAAGAATGAAGATCATTTTTGTCATTCCTGGTGTTCTCATTACTTAAAAATAGGATAGTTAAGTGGTTAATGAAAAATTTTTATGAGTTTTTAGAATTTCTTTTGAAAAGTTACTTCAGAGAAAAATGCTGGATGTTCATGGCTTAAAGAAAACTGAAAAAGCAAAATTTTGAACTTGTAGCTTTAGTACCCCAAAATATATTTAATGGATATCTCTCACTTGTAAGGAATTATTTTCTTTTTCTCCTATAAGTTTGATCCTTTCATCCTGAATGCATTTGATGTGCCCAGCATCGGGCTAGATGTATTCCCATGCCTAGAAGCATGCAGTAAGGTCATCACTAAGGTATATGTAGTTAAGTGGCAAGATGTGCGTTTAGGGGAAAGTGATTTGTCATAAGGGGGTTTCTGGATCTAACAGAAGACTTCCAAGAAAAGTTGCCCAGAAAGACATCTTCTGGAGTACTGAAGGATGCAAAATACTGAACTCCTTTAAGAGGAAAAAACTGGATATTCCAGGTAGTCTCTCTCTTTCTCCCTTTCTCTCTCTTTCTCTCTCTGTTTCTCTTTGTATCTCTGCATATCTATGTCTGTGTCTGTGTCTCTGTCTGTCTGTCTGTCTCTCTCTCTCTCTTTCTCTCTCTCTCATTCTCCTGTTTCAAATATATGCAGTTTGGAGTTGGTTGATAATAATAGGGGATGAAGAGTGACAGATGGAGCTGATTATGTGATGGGAGCAACTGCTGCTGTAGTCCTAAATCTTTCCAGCATTTCTGGGCAGTGAGCCTTCATATTGTATCTGATGAAAGGTTGAAAGTACAGGCATTCCACCATGTGCTCAGGTCTGACCGTGATCGACCTGGTGCAGCCTGATGAAGAGGCCAGTGTGGTGATTGGCTGCTCCCCTTTACTAGCACATCCAAAATGGTGTGTGGAAGATGTGAAAGAGCAAAGAGTAGTATCCTTTCTTTTCATGAATTCATTTGTCAGTCTCCAGCTCGTTTAGGGTGCAGGCATTAAGATATCTTTTCAAACATTACCATTGTAGTACTATTAATAATCCAAGAAGAAATTCTTTATGACACTTCAAAATTAGGTTTTGATGTATACCAAGATTTTGACATATGATATTTGTATATGATGATCACAGCATATGTTTTATAATAACTACTACCTTCATTTTAGAGATGAAACAGCAGTTGATTTCAGGGAATTATCTCTCATAGGTTACATATGAGTGGCAGATGGAACCAGAATTTGAATGTTTTATTTGAGCCTATCATTACAGGAAGCTTCCCTTCTATCCTGTGTAAGGTTGGAAGTTAATTCTACCCTGGTGCGTTGGTTAAATTGGAATCTGGCTGTTCAACTTCTCTGACTAGGCTTTCCACACAGTCTGAGAGCTTCCTGTCTGGAGGTGGTTGTGAGCAGAGAGCCAACCTGTCTTCCCTTCCCTGTTTCATTATTTCTTCTGCTGTCTTCTGCAAAGTAGTCTGAGCAACCACTCCACTCAAACATGAATCAGATCAACACACAGAACAGAGGAGGGATTCTTCTCTGTGCTACCCCTAAGTCTACCTTGACCATTGCTGCCCATTCGCCTAGAGAAACCCACTTACTAGCTTTGTCTCCTCCTTTCCCAAAAGGCTTAGCATACTCTTTATGTTTCTAAACAATGGGAAGCTCCACAAGTAATGAAAGTGAATGAACTGTAACCAGTCACAATGACATGCATGAATCTCAGACACTATATTAAGTGAAGAAACAAATCCAAAGCAACTCCTCCAGCATAATATGCATTACATCAAGTTCTGCAGCAGGTAATCAAAGCAGAATTGTTTAGGGAAGGTTGTGTGCATAGATGATAAAACCGTAAATAAATGCATAGAAATAATAGAGGGACAGTGGGATTGGTGAGGGGCACGCTGGAATTTTTGTGCGGTTAGCACTGTTTTATTTCTTTTTTGTTTTGTTTTGTTTTTAGCTTTTTGGTCACACCTGGCAGTGCTCAGGGGTTATTCCTGGCTCTGCACTCAGGAATTACTCCTGGCAGTGCTCAGGGAACCATACAGGATGCTGGGAATTGAACCTGGGTAGGCCGCGTGTAAGGCAAATGCCCTACCCGCTGTGCTATCGCTCCAGCCCTGCACTGTTTTATTTCTTTCCCACAGCAATGGATATGTGGATGTCTGCTTTATAATTGGGTTTCACCAAAAAAACGCATGAATTTAACATTTCATTTGTGTTACATGTCAAACAAAAAATAAATAAAATCTTCAACATACTTCAAACTCTTAGACTTAAAGATCTGTTGTTTTCATCACAAATGTTTATGTTTATCTTTGTTTCCCCTGACATGCTGAGGGGTTACTGTGTACTCCTGCTTCACCTCAGACATGCTGAGAAGTGCTCCCATAGATCATCTGCATCCCCCTTGCTGCTAAACCCTCCATTATTTCTAAATCTTCACAGATCCAGGGTTTTCTACAGAATGCTCCCATTCCACTGTATTCCACTGCAAATTTTAGTTGTTCTGATCTCTCCTTGTCTGTATATTATCTGTTGTACAACATTTCTATTCCTCTGACATTAATTATGTTGTTTCCTTCCATTTTGCCTTAGTCTTCCAGATCGACTTCTTGTTTGGCATTCCCAAATGGTTTTTCTGGAAGATCTTTACAGGACCTCTGCTCTCACCTTTCTCTTCAGAGACTTAATACTTGCCAGGGGTAAATCACCTGAAAAGCTTAAATAAACATTGTTGCTTGTGCCCCTCTTCCAGATTCCCTGCTTTTACTACATGGAGCAGAACCTACTTGTCAAGGTTACTCGCAAGTCCCTGTGGTTCAGATGTGCTCCGGGAGTTGGAAGTTCCTTCTCTCTTGCTTATCTGACAAGCTCTTCTTGAGACAGTGGCTCCATGACTTTCATGTGCTACCAAGCTTCAGCTACTTCTTGTCTCCTACTCAAGTTGCTTTATCTCCACCACTGAAACCAGTGAGTGGTATAGTTGATCATTTATCCATTTACCAACTCACAAAATAAGAAATCAATCTCTGCCATTATTGCTCCTGTACCCAATCTTGTTCCTCAGTAGTCTGCTTCTTAAATCGTGTCAAATGTGTCTGTACTCATATTCACTGTAACTTTGGTGTTGCTGTTACTTCTCAGCTCACTCAGTGGTGGCCTCCTGATTAGGCCATAACTTTGTTTTCTCTTGCTGCAGTGTTTTTTTTTTCCCTAAATGCGAGCTCACAGTCTCACAGTTCTGTTTTAACCATCACTTAAAGAATATTTAAGTTGGTTTCTCTGGCCCTTCAATGCTTGTGCAGATGTGCAAAGCCCAGGCCTTGGAATTTCTTTGCATTCTTCATTCTTTCACAAGAAACTCACTCTATCTCTGTACTACACATACTCTTACACAGGTAATCCCAACTCATCTTAATACCCCTTGAAACATCACTCTTGGGAAGATTTTAGTGGTTGATCATTCTGTGTTAAGAGTGACCACCTGTGTGCTCCCTTATCCTTTGAACACCACCCCCCAATGCACCCGGACTAACACCCTAGAGGGTCCATTGCCCTTAGCACAAGATGGAGCTCCTGAAGGCAGGTGTTGTATGTTGATTCTCACTGAGCCCTTTATGCTAGGAAGTGACTGGAATTTATATGTGATGAAATGAAATCGTATACACCAAATTTTATTAAGTCATTTTCAAATTGTAAATAAGTAAGCAAGCATATAGTTTGACTAAGTAAATATAATGACAAATTCATTGAAGAATGAGGGAGGCATTTTTGTACATGCAATTTTGTTTTAATAATATTTTGACCACTTTAAGCTGCTTTGTAATTCTTGTAGGTAATGAGATAATTGCAACATGATATTTTTTAACTGGGAGGTGGGGAGGTGGATGAAGGCTTTGGGGTCATACCCAGCAGTGCTCAGGGGCCATTCCTGGCTCTGGTCCACGTATGATTTCTGACAGTGCCCAGGAAACTATGTGGGGCCAAGATTGAACCAGTGTCATAGTTGAAGTGGCCACATGCAAGCTAAGTGCCTTACTGCCTGTACTATCTTTCTAGTCCTACTATTGACGTTTTACAAAGGAGATTCTAAATGTAAAGATGAAAATACATAGTGTTATTCTATTTGAGGCTTTTACTTATACATTGTTTTATGATCTTGTTTGAGATATTTGGGAGTGAAATAATTGGTTTATTGTTTTGTTTTGGGCCACATCTGTCTGTACTTTGGGCTTATTCTTGGCTCTGTGCACGGGGCTCAATCCTGTGATGCTTGGGGCATCACACATGGTTCTGTGGATCGACTGGGATGGTTGCATCCAAGCCTATCTCTTCCTCAGTCCCAACACGTGATTTCTTTACACAGATGTTTGTGGATTTTTCCTATGTTAACCATTTGATAACTCATACTAGTAATAATTTCAAGTTAGTGTTGAAATAATTGAAGCATTGTGAAGATTTATTGAAGGATCAAACTGGAGGCAGTGAAGTTTAAGAAGATTTGAAAAAATAATAATATGAAAGTGGGCACCCCAGTCCCCGGTGCTGTGTAATCCCATCAATGCCCAACATCCAGAGTCTATAAATCCAAGCAAGCTCCCAGAAATGTGCCGCTGCCAACATCTTATAGCCTAGTTCTCCCTCTAGGAGAACCTGGCAAGCTACCGAGAGCTTTCCTGCCCTCATGGGAGAGCCTGGCAAGCTTCCTGTGTCGTATCCATATGCCAAATATAGTAACAATGATGGGTCTCATTCTCCTGACACTAAAATAGCACCTTTGGGAAGAATGAGTAAGGAGAGGCTGCTAAAATCTCAGGGCTAGGACAAATGGAGATGTTACTGGGCCGGCTCTAGCAAATTGAGGATCAACGGCATGATAGTGATCATAGTAACTTTAAACTGCTAAAACAAAACAGCATGAAGTGGGTGGTTTAAAAGCAATATAAATAATCCTCATCATTCTGAAGACTGTATGGCCAATATCACAGTGCGGGCCTTGCTGTCCTGGTGAGGCCCTTCTTTGTGGTTCACAGCCACACCTTTTTGTGCTAGCCATGTAGAGCTCTGCAGAGTCTCAGATGAAAACTCTGACCACATTCAAAAGGATCCAGCCTCATCATTCCAGTTTCTCCCAAAGACCCATGCCCAACATCATATTGGGCATTAAGAGTTCTGTGTATGAAGTGCATACTTAAATTTTTCTCGTAGCTGCATAGTATTCCATTTTGTATGTGTACCTTATTTCTTTATCCATTCGTCTACTGTTGGACATTTGGGTTGCTTCCACATTGTAGCTACTGCACTTACAATGGCAGTGAACATAGGTGTTCATATGTCTCTTCAAACTAATGATTTTGTGTTTGGGGGGGTCAGTACCTAGAAATGGGATAGCTCGGTGAAATGGGAATTCCATTCCTCATCTCCTTTTTTGATAAGTTCCATGTTGTTGTTTGCCATAGAGACTGGACCAGGTGGCATTGCACCAGCAGTGAATGAGGATTCCTTTTGTCACTAAGTCCCCACATTTTTTATTTTCATGTCTTTTTTTTTAATAATTACATTCTCACTAGTGTGAGGTGATACCTCATTGTTGTTTTGAGTTGCATTTCCCTGATACTAAATAATAATAAGTACTTTTTCATATTCTTATTGGCTACCCGTATGTATTGTTCATGGAAGTGTTATTCATCTGTCCTCCCCATTTTATTATTGGGTTATTGTTTTTATGTTGCTGAGCCTCAAGAGTGTTTTATAGATTTTAGATTAAAGGTTAATACTTGGGGCCCTGTTAATAGTACAGTAAGTAGGGTGTTTGCCTGGCACACAGCCAACCCAGGTTCCATCCTTGGCATCCCATAATGGTCCCTGAGTACCACCAGGAGCACTTCCTGAGGGCAGAGGCAGTAGTATCCCCTGGGCATTGCTGGGTATGACCCAAAAAACTAAAAGAAAAAAGATATACACAAGATATATAAACAGTTTACAAAAATCAACAATAAAACATCGAAAAGCCTATCAAAAAATGGTTTTACGTCCTTTGGTGTAGTATTTTGTGTGACTATATTCTCCCTTTCAGTTGAGTGTATTTTTATTTTAGCCTGAGTTTATTTTACCATGGAGAAACTTTTTGATTTCACATTGAAGGGTATCATGTGAGTGTAATAAGCCAAAGACAGGATAAATACAGGATGATCTTACTCATCTGTGGTATATAGAGAAATAAAAAGAAAAAGGGTATAGAAAATATCAGTCAATGACAAGCATCGGATACTAAAATACAGACCTGGAAATGCCGGGTTAGGGGGAAGAGGAGTGAGGGCAAGCAGTAGGCTGCCGGGGAATAACGCAGGAACATGATTGGAGGGGTCTTGGGTGCAGGGTGGTGCAAAGGGAAGTAAAAGTATTCACTAAAACCAGAACTGTCCCTTAAGAAATAATGGGGCAGGGGTGGGAGGAATGGAACATTGGGCTGGAGTGGGCATGCGGGGGGGGGGGGGGAGGCTGACGGGCTCTCCTCTGAGAGGGTCAGCAGTACCTAGTACCTGTGTACATCCATGCCAGAAACCTGAACACTATCTCATCCTATGATAAAAATATTAACACATTTCAAAAATATCTCTTTTTGAGAATTTTGAGGTGAGGTCACACTCAGATCATAGATACCATTTCCCAATTACCTGTTCCAGCAACTTCAGTGAGGAGATAATTGTGTCTAAGACATTGTGACTGAAGCCGCAAGGCATGATAAAGGGAGTTTACATACTCTGAAGGGACTTGTTGTCTAATTAGGTTGAAAAAGTGCAACAGATATGAATACAGATGACTTCGTATAAAATATACAGTGATGAGTAGCTTAGAATAAATACAGAGGTAAATATGTTTCAGGTCTCAGTAAAGGGTGTGGTTAATTTGAGGTGGAGTAGCTACAGGAAGCTTCCCAGAGGAAGCAGTGTTCACATTTGGAATCAGTCAAATGCATCATGTGGGGAGGTCGGAGGAAAGGTTCCTGTCTTGGCGAAAGGGGAGCATAGCATGATGTCTCTCATCCTTCAAGTCACTTAAAGTGAATTCACCACCAAGTGCATACACACTAAAACTGGCTTTCCTCTCTGCTTTATCTCCATCATGAATGCATAAAAATTTCTCTGTGTTCCTACACTGATTTAACTGTGTTAAAACAGTTCTTGGCACACGTTACGTAGTCAGATAGTAATTTATGGAAGGAAAGAGAGTGAAAAAGGTGGGGGGAAGAATTATCATTTGAGGTTGGTCTTAATTTTCAAGTCATTCAACTACAGATGGCGCAAAGTTGGTAGAAATACATTCCTAGTGATAGCACCCTTTTTTGTAACAACTTAGGACTCATTGTTTCGTGTTTACTATTAACTAGGCTTTCAAAATTCAGTTTGGGACCAGGAGGTGGGGGTGGAGCAGCAGGTGGGAGGGGAAGGGGGAATATTGAAAACAAAAACTTGCCTTTAAGTTATTTTAAATAGCACATGGCAAGGAAATTGGCTCAGGAGTAGAGCAAGAATTAGTTTTGGTTATTGAAATAGATTAGCAATTATCTTTGAGAATCCTTTTTCCCTTCTATTATATTTACTGAGTATAGGGGGAAAGCAGTTAAAGGATTTCAAGGAGCCTTTGATAGCCGCAGTGCTTTCATCATTTTGGGATGTGACAAGTTATATAAATGCAAGTTGTTTTTCACTTGCTTTTAGTTTTTCACAGATCCCTCCAACTACATATATACATAGTTTTACATTAAATGCAACATTTATCAGCATTTGTGATTTCAATATACCTTTTAGAAACTATTTTGAACATTCTGTTTGTTCTTCTCTGTCACGTTTCTGAAAAGAGGAAGCAATTTTGAATTCAGTATATGAATATGTTAGCCTTTAATACTAATCACACAACACAGACATGCACAAAATATGAGTAATTTTTATTTCTCCAAAGACTCCAATATCCCTCCTTTGTTATATTGCCTGTGTATCCAGTTTTATAAAGTATTTTGTTATTATTTTATCTTTTCTGAAATTGCTTTTTGGGTAACGTTAAGTAAAAGATGCAGTCTACAAACAAATTGAATTAAATGTGAAAGACAGATGATTTGGTCTCTGTTCTTCTGATGTGCAGGGGAGTTAACCAGGCAAGTTCATTAACACTAATGGAAAAATTTATCATTTACCATGCGCATTCCCAGACATCACAAAGGCAATTTCTTCCCCTAATTTGCTATATAACTTGATTACTTCTAAATGTACTAAGCTCCAAAAAGGAACTGTTTTATCTGTCATGCATCTTAAAGATTACTTCTCATTAATTTAAATTTGAATTCCATTGAGAAGATGTCCTCCCCAAAACTCAGGGTTTTTTTTCTATAAATATATCTGTGACATCTGAGACACTGCATATTCTTCTTTAAACTTGCTCTTAATGAGAGCAGATTCCTGCCATATTTAAAATGTAACTTGAATTTTTAATTGTAATTTAAGTACTATTCAAAATGCAGAAAGAAATGTTTTTCACCATTTGATTAAAAACTACAAAATAGATATTTCAAAATACAGGTATTTTTTGCTTATTTAGGGATGACTTATTCAGCAGCTCTAAACATCCAGAACCAAGTGGAGACATGTGCACTCGCAGAGAGCAGCTCCCATGCCACTGAGGAATGTGCACAATCTGTGTGTCTTACTCACAGACTCTAGAATGTAAAGGGCTTTTGAGTATGTGGTCACTTCACTCTGTGCAGTGCCAGCACAGAGGGAGACAGGCTTTTATTCAAAGCTGCAGAGAAGAGAGAATCTTCAGTGATCAAAGAATTTAACAGTTAATGTTTTAAAAGAAGTTCCAAAGTGTACTTTTTATTTTAGAGCTAGAACTGATTTCACAGTACTAGAAGGTGGCTTGCTAGTGATTATATTTAAGTGTGTGTGTGTGTGTTTATATGCGTGCGCACACATGCGAAAGAATAGAATTGGATTGTGACATTTTTACACACCCTTACCATTCCCAGCTAATTAGGAGTGTATTCAAGGAATTCAGAAGAAAAGGATAAATGACCATCAATTCAAACACTCGAGAAACTCTGTCAAATGACCTTTGCTACAAACTGTTCTCTTCTGTATCTCTCTCCTTTGCATTTTCAGCTTCATCTTATGATCCTTCTTCATTTCTAGGGACAATGAAAGACTATCTGTCCATCTGTCCAGGGGCAGTACTATGTGGCATGGCCTGAAGGAAGGTTCATTGCTAGCGGAGCAACTCTGCCAAGCAAAAGAGTTGGCTCAGAGGCAACATATTTCTGGATTATTAATAAATTATACCTTATCCTGTATACTTAACAATATAGCAGCTCTATTGCAATATAACTCACACACCATGAAATTCACCCATTCAATTCAATACCTAATTGTAATTTTTTAGTTAATTCAGAGTAGTGCCAACATCTTCAATTTTGTAGCATTTTCATTAGTCCTAAAATAAACCTTTGCATTTTAATTTTTCTCTCCATTTTGTCCTGCTTTGAAGCCCTCCTTATCTGTCTTTCCAGTTTGACTTCTCCAGTTCCATCTGTTCTTATTCTATTTTCCTGAATATTCTCTTTCTTCTCATATCTCTCTTTCTCTCTCTTTCTGCAAATGACAGACACATCTCGGAGTGCCAATTGCTCATTGTCAGGGATGGCAGGGAAAAATAGGAAGTCATGTGGGAAGGAAGAGAGGGAAGGGAATAAATAAAGAACCACTGTCTGAAATTCTGAGAGTCTGGAGATGAAAATGAGCAAAGACAGAACATGAGACATTAAGTATGCATCTTCTTAGCATTTCCCTCATGTCCATCCACTGACACATCATCTAGTCCCTCTGTTTCGCTTTATATTGCTACTAGAAGCTCCTTTGCTGCCACAACACTGCATTTGTCTCACTTCTGTCTTTATTATTTCCCAAATAGTAGCCACAAACTAGTAATGCTGGGGTGCTGCTATCACTAGCATTGCCCCCCTCCTCTTTTCTTTTGACATATCTACCATAACACACATCACAGCAGAAACACCAAACCACACACATAGTACATAGCACACTGCAACACAACACAACCCCCACTACATACAAACACAAGACGTATGCTACATATACATCACACACACACACAAACTCTCACACAGACATACACACAAAGAGAAAGAAAAGAGCAGAGAGAGTGTGTCTAAAAATGGCCTTATTTAAATATGTGGATATGGCATTTTAGAAGTAATGCTTAACAGCAGTGTTTACTTTTTTTACTAGAAGATTACAAAACTTGAGACTTGATAGGGACCTCAGGTGTGACTAATTTCAAGTCATGCCTGCAGACGTGTAGTTAATCTCCATGATGAGGTGTGTCCTGGTGCCCACACCACGGGCCTCTTCTCACCAACCCCCCGCAGTTGCTCTGAGCCTGGCCTTGCTGCCCACCTACAGTCTATAGTGAGGGTGGCAGGAGACAGCCGAGACAGTCCCTCGTCCTCTGCTCATCTTCTCTTTTATCTATTTGGAAACCAAAATATTCAAGACTACATGAAAGTATAAAATATCAAAGAGACTCCGTGACAGTAATGTAAGTCTCATTTTTACAATAAATGAGAAGATCAGGAAAACTGTGACAGAGACCTTGAAACACTCCCAGAGAAAGCACGTACCACATCTGTGCATCCAAGCAGGAGTCCAACATCAGCCAGTATCAGCGAATTCTCAGAAATATCTTGACCCAGGACAGCCCCTGGCACTGACTGAAGAAGACCCTTCAGAGCAGAGCCAGGTGTGGAGGGAGCGTGACAGGGGCCGGCAGTGGGCTTGGGAGGCAGGGAGGAGGCTGCACTCCCACTGGGCTCTCATTGACTTCCGAGAAAGGAGCAAGCGAGCCTTGTGACAGTGGCTATCAGAGTGGGCTTGTCCCCCTGCACATATGGGACACTTCCATGACACTCACACACATGGCCATAGCAAAAGGGAGCCAGCAGGTAATAAGAGAAACCTCGTGGTTTGTGGTGGGAGCAGTTCTGATTTTCCTTTTTCTAACATTCTATACTGGGCATTTTATCACTGCCATCCCGTTGCTCATCGATTTGCTCGAGTGAGCACCAGTAATGTCTTAATTGTGAGACTTGTTACAGTTTTTGTCATATCGAATATACCATGGGTAGCTTGCCAGGCTGTGCCGTGCGTGCGAGATATATCTCAGTAGCTTGCTGGGCTGTCTGAGAGGGGCGGAGGAATCGAACCTGGGTCATCTGCATGCAAGACAAATGCCCTACCTACTATGCTATTGCTCCAGCCCAGAAATTTTATAATTCATAAATTATACAAAAACTTTTTTATATTTTACCCCAAAAATCTATTTCAGTATATAGTTTAAAGCAAAAGTAAAAACAAATGAAACCATTCTAAAGTCCTAAGATACAATCCCAACAGATTTTGTGATCTGAAGAGATAAGCCTTGCAGAAAGAGAGAAGACAGTGTGAACTAGGACAGTTAAAATGATTTCACTGATTTCACTTGCAAACTGATCTATAGGCTGAGTAAATATAGGCTCATTTAATGAGCCTATAGAAAACTAAAACAAAAACACTTCTAAATCTAACAAAGCAAACATTTAGAGTATGTGAAGTTCCAAAGCTGTTATTAAAATAAAGACAGCCCTATGTGAGAATAGAATCAGGGGTTAATTTAGTGTTTTGTGTCAAGTGTTGCTTTATTTGTTTTTTAATTAATTTTTTAAAAATTAGTGAATCATCGTGAGGGTACAGATATACACATTTTTGTGCTTGTGTTTCCCTCATACAGTGTTCGAGGATCCATCCCTCCACCAGTGTCCATTCTCCACCACCAGTGAACCCAGTATCCCTCCCACCCCCCAGTCCCATCCCCCCCACTCCACCCTGCCTCTGTGACAGGGTATTCCCTTTTTTTCTCTCTCCTCAAGTGTTGCTTTAAAAAGTTATCCGCCCACTACTGATCTAAAAAAATTTTTTATTATACCTTGAACATTTATCAGAGAAGCTAATGTATTAGCTTCTTTAGAACATTTGAGGAGATCTTATGTTTTATTCTATAAAAGAAATGCTGATTTAGCTCCGCTCATTTCCTTCCTTTAGAACTGCCCTACCTTCTCGCCTCCAAATACACACACTAGCACAGATGCACAGTCCCCCTTCCTCAGTCTCAATGCGCAAAATATAAAGAAGGGAGGGAAGAATAGCAGGGCCAGGCAGAGGAAGGAAAGAAAGAAAGATTCCTTAGAGGCCTCAAGGGAGGTGGGGGTGTGAAGCAGGTAGCCTGGCCCTGCTGCCACATTCCCGAAAGCCCCTCTCCCCAGAGGCCTGCGGGATCCTAAAGGACAGGCTCCACCACTGATCCCACTGCAGTTTCCACTGCAGATCACACAGAGCACTCGGTGGCCTGGGTAATGGGTGCTGCTCACAGTTGACCTAGCTTCATGGTTCCGAGATCGCAAAGCAAACATAGCTGAAGAATTTTAAATGCAGATTTGCCAAAGAAAAATACAATAGGAACATTACTATAAAATGTAATTTTTGTACAAAGTTTTAAAGACAGAAGGAAAAAGGAAACAAACATTTCTGCCTTTGTGAAAACCCTTTGAGTTTTCTTCTGAATCCCACTTTCTTCCTGGAGTATCCTTGGTGCTCAAGGCCTCAAGCTCTTTTAAAGCTCGTATGAAACATGCCCCCAGCTTGTTCCAGCCAAAGGCGCAAACTCTCCTGTGACATCCCTGTTGTGTGTCAGTGACATGTGGCTCCCTGGGAGCATCACGTCTACCTGCTCAGTGCCAATGAGGAGAATCCAGGAGGGTGATAAGATGGAGGGATGAGAGGAGTCCTGTCCTCATCACCACACACACTCACACACACACACACACACACACACACACACACACACACACACACACACACACACACACACACACCCTACATCTCCTTATGAAATGATTTGGGACCTTCAACAATTAATTCAGTAAAAAGACACTGTGCCGGGCCAAGCGAGCAGCAGCTGAAGTGTGCAGTGCCCACTTGGCCTCAGCACCATTCCAGCAACATGAAGGGGAACAGCTCCATGAAACCCTAACAGGCAGGCTGTGTGCAGGCAGGCTGAGGGGGAGGCGGCCCTGTCCTCTGCACCAGCCACTGGTGTTTGCTGGGGGTGCCCCCAAAGGCATCTTCCTGTCTGGCTTCTCACACTGAGAGCTTGTCTACCTCTGTTCGCCAGGCAAGAGAATTCTCCCCCGCTGAGAATCGCACCTGTGATGCCTGTGGGTTAACTGTCAGTTGAAACAAGGCTCATTGTCCAGCCCCTTAAGGTCACCATCAGCCCGACCAATCTTCATCTTCACACTCACAGGTTTATATTTCAGTGTCAGGCAACTTCAGTTGGAATGAATGCCCAAGTCCCACTGGTGGCATTTCCCTAGGATGTACCCGAGCCTCCGTTTTCTTGGGCTCCTGCTGTCCTCACCCACAGTCTTCAGCAGCTCCCCAGCAGCCCCCTGCCCAGCGCCAGGGAATGTGTCCACAGCTCTGTCCTTCGTGTGTGTTCTTAGGGCTTTCGGGATCTTAGGTCCTCGTCTCCACTTGTAGTTCTGATTGTAACCCATTCTGTTTCCGGAACTGGCCTCAGTGCCCGTCTTGGCCCTAAACTGGGAAAAAGCAGCAAGAATTAAAAGCAATTTAATAGGGGGAGGGGCGGGGGGTTGTGGAAATGGCCTGCCCAGCTTTCTTTTAATGAAGCAATCCCTATAGTACAATGAAGGATATATTCCTATTGCAATGCTTGTATCATTAGTCATGTACCATTCCAAATAGCAATAATAAACACACACTTGGTTTTCCTTTTAGATTTTTCATTTGTTTGGATTTTGATAGCCCAGATCAAAAACCCCGAAGGTGTAGGCTCTCACTCATACTTTGAGTTATAGTAATGCTTAGTCGCGTGCCCTGCATGTAGTGACGGAACGCAAAGATTAAAGGAAGGGAAGACAGGCAGCAGCTTACCTAGTCCTCCTCCTCCCAGCACCTACTTTGTGGGTACTTGTTTAGCTGTGTTAAGTAGAATATTGAGCTTAGCCAAGAAGATGCAACCTTAGTTTGTAGATATAGGTATGAAATATTTAAATTCTCTTTTTAAAATATTCTTGGATGGAGCTTTAAAATCCGTCTTTGGCAGAAAGTCAAGGCTATATCTTCTCTGTTTTCTTCCCCCTTTTCATGGTTTTATAAATTACAGCTTGTACCAATAAAAAATTGTCCAGATGGCCAGTTCTTCACATTGCATTTTATTCCATGCAGAGACTGTGCCTTTGTTTCTAAAGAATCCCTCTTTACCACATGTTCTATTCTTGTGGCAACTCAGTAAATTTTGGTATGAAGTAGGAAAAAAAATTTTAACTAAGCTATATAAATTCTTTCAAAGTATTAAAATTTTTTACTTGCTCTTCTCCACAAACAGTCGACCTTGCCAGAATTGTTATATAAATACATTAATATCATCAGCATCCATTTGGCACAGCATCTAGTATGTACAGGGCATCATGCCAGGTGTTTTTATGATTTTCATTTTCTCTCATGCATCCACAGAATAACCTAACCCCAGTGGCAGTTTGACATGGTAGGCAAAGATAGGGAATCTGACATTAAGCTACTTGGGTTTCAGGGGCTGGAGCGATAGCACAGCGGGTAGGGCGTTTGCCTTGCACGCAGCCGACCCGGGTTCTAATCCCAGCATCCCATATGGTCCCCTGAGAACCGCCAGGGGTAATTCCTGAGTGAAGAGCCAGGAGTAACCCCTGTGCGTCGCCGGGTGTGACCCAAAAACCAAAAAAAAAAAAAAGCTACTTGGGTTTCAGTCCCATCTCTACAATTTCTAGCTATATGGTCTAAAGTGCCTTACTTTGCCCATCTCTGCTTCAGTTTGTTCACCTGTAAAATAATAGTATCTATTTAACAGGGATACTCTGAGATTTTAATGAGTTAAAATATAAAGAGCTTAAATCAGGATAGAGTGCAGTGGGCAAACTATAGAAAGTGTTTTTTTATTAGACAAATAAAACTTTATTTTAATGCCAATTTTTTCACATTTAAATAATAATTTTACTAACTAAATTTAATGAGTTATAAGCATCCATTTATTTTATATGAGCTTGGGAGTCTATAAATATTTTGTGTTTATTTTAAATAACAGCTAAATTACTGAATAATAGAATAATTTGTGATAGAAAGTTAGCATTGGTCATATTTTATGAAAATAAGTAGATGGTCATCTTTGAATCCACAATTAAGTTGCCCTAAATATTTAAAATCTTCATTTTAAATAGCTTCCTTCACAATTTAAGGAAAATTCTTATTTGGGTTCTTATTTCTAATTCAGATATTTCTTCACACATACTACATTTATTTTTCATTTGGTGTTTTAAGTAAGTTAGAGGGAAGAGAATTGGTTGATTTTTAATATGGAATCTGTGATACCTACATGAACTCACAGAACAGTTTTTAGTTGTCGATTTGTGGAATCATAAAAAGTCACCTCCAAAGTACAAATTCGAATTGTTTGTGTAGTATTTGAGAAGCCTCCCCCACACCTCACTCACAGGGAAGGCAGGGTGGCACTTCCTAAGTCCTTCATCTCTTAGTGTCTGGAGCTGCTTCTCTCCGCCCTTGAATTATGCTTTGTTCTCTGACTTCAGTTAGTTTGTTTTTCTTGTTCCATCACACAGACTGTACACGGCTAATCTTAGCTAACAGATTTGTCAAGTTGACTTCAACTTGATCAGTTTAGAAGACTATCCCTCAACAATATTTGAGTGTTTTGTTGACATTGGATCAGTATTAACTTTGAACTTGAGATTTTATTTAATACATAAAGTGTATGTGTGTATTAGTTAATATATATACAAATATATGATGTATTATATAAATATAGTATACATACTATGTTGTATGTGTGTATAATATAGAAGCATATATTTATGTAAATTATCTTCCTAAAATTGTATTTTAAATTGATAATAGTAAATTAAAGCCATCTAATAGAAGGAATTGCTTGATTATCATCCATAATCAAAAGTATGCTTTTAACTTATGGGTAATTTTAAATTGTGTTTAGAGCAATTTTTTAGTTGAATTATTCTCCGGATGTTCTATGAATTGTCCTTAATTTTTTTTCACTTCTGAGTGAAATTTTGTTTTGAAAGTTCTGAGAACAAAGAAAATACACTTTAGGGAAAATATGCCTTGAGAGAAATAAACAGATTTCTACCTAGAATATTATAATGAAAGTGCAGTGTACAAACTAAAAAATAACCTTGATATATTCAAACCACTTAACAAAACAGTAAAACTAAAGAGAGAAGGAAGCTTATATATGAGAAAATAATGATCATTGTAATAATAGAAACACAAATGCATCACTGTAACTACTGTGAATGAATTAGTAATGTAGCTTGTTAATATATCCACTTAATTTACTGTTTAATGTTAACTATGTGCATAGTATTCTGTTAATTTTTGACTCCAGATTCTATTCATCAGATATTCTTTATTATAAATTGCACAATTTAGTTACTAAGTACATTATGCTTTTTACAACATAAGATTTTAAAGGCCATTAGTATGCTGCTTTGTATACTGTCAGGTTGAAGAAAAATTTTCCTTGGGAGTTTCTAGTAATAATACAATAGAATTTCTTAATGGATAAAATATCTACATTCACACACAATTGAATTCTCCTCTTGATTGACACATTTTTTCTTCCTTGTCTAGTTACTGAAAATATTACCTTGAACATAATAATTCAGGCAGTTTTATACACATGCAATTATAGATTATATTTAAATGCATACCAAATAAATGTCACATGTTGGATTTTATGTTTTGGCGTCTTAACAAAAATAAATGGAGATTAGTTTGTACTTTTATTTACAGTAGTTGCAGGGTTTATATTCTTGGCATATACTCATCAGTTATCAGGTTCTAATTTTTAAGTGTTCTTTAAGTGTATGGGCTGGCGCAATAGCACAGCAGGTAGGACGTTTGCCTTGCATGTGGCCGACCCAGGTTCTATTTCTCCATCCCTCTCAGAAAGACCACTAAGCTACCAAGAGTATCCCGCCCACACAGCAGAGCCTGGCAAGCTACCCGTAGCGTATTTGAAATGCCAAAAACAGTAACAAGTCTCACAATGGAGACGTTACTGGTGCACAAAATTCCAAATCAATGAACAATGGGATGACAGTGCTACAGTGCTGTATATGTACATCAGGAGCCCAGTAAGAAATTGCAGTAGGATTTAAATCTACCTCTTGAAGCAGCTGATTCTTCATCTCCACAATTGGGCTCTTCCTTATTGTTGCATCTGGATAATCAGTGAAGATGCCAGAAAGAGAGACTGGCTACAGTATTTTTTCTAGGATAGAGCAAGATTCTTTAAGAGTTTAATTTGGGAGAGCTGAAATGGGGGATTGGAAATAGAAAAGGAACAAGACTGAGTTTAAGATGTTGATTAGAGGAATGAGATGAGAGATTGGGAGCAAATTCCGTTCCTATTGAGATAGTTCCACTGCTTGTTATCCATTGAAGTGGCACTCAGTTGTGTATATGTATATATGAATATATTGTTTATGGCATTAAAACAGTAACAAGTCTCATAATGGAGATGTTACTGGTGCCCGCTCAAGCAAATTGATGAACAACAGGATGACAGTGATACAGTGCTAATAGCATTAAAAAGGCTATTAGGGGCCTGCAACTTCCAAAAGGATGGAACAGACTTCAATTTCTATATTACTTCCACTAAAACCTGGACATTTTACACACACATACGAATACACACATACACACATGCGCACACACATATGGACTTGGTGTCAATGGAAAAAATTCCAAATGCAGGAAGGGATTCCAGCTAGTGGGCAAGGCACAGTAATAAGGATGACCAAAAGAACTGACAAGAGTGGCCAAGTGATATCTGAGAAGGGGTTCTAGTTTTCTGAGTCAGAATCAGAGGTAGTGGTTGTCAAGGGAGAGGAATGGCAAGAATAAAGTAGGAATGAGGGGCTTTTTATCCAGGAGAGCCTCTGAATTTAGTCTGGGCAGCAGACGTGACATTTCAGAACAGAGGTCGAGCAGAAGGCACGAAACCCATGAGACTGATGACTCAGGAAGATGAAATTTTAGAAAAATACTCTCATACAGTTTACCTTTTCATTTATTTTCATACATTAAAAATTATACTTGGGCTAGAGAGATAGCTAAATGAACTGTAATGCTTGCTTTGCATGCAAGAACCCAAGTTTGATCCCTAACAAGTCTTGGACCCCCAGGAACTGCCAGGAGTAACCCCTGAATTGTAATCCAGGAGAAATCTCTGAGCACCACTGGGTATGCCCTTGCAAGTATACTCAAATATTCTAAAAAGCAAAAATAGTATTTTTAATTGCAATCACTGTCTGTTTCCTCCCACTTGAGGTAAGTCTGCTCATTTCTTTCAGCTATCTGGCAGCCTTTTCCTTCAGTGTTCACCTTCTGTTATTCTGCCTTCCCTTTGATGCTTAGATCTGACTTTTTTTTATAATTTATTCTGTTGAACCACATGAAATTTCTGATATTCGATTATGTGGATTTTACACAGTGTGATTTGTGTGGAACAACCTAGTATTTCTGACCATCTCTTCTTTTCCTGAGAAAGGGAAATTTACATTAAGAAGGAATTGAGGAGTCTGGGGGAATGTGTGATCAGCCATCAGCACTCACAAGCAACACTGTGCTTGATACTTTCCGCTCAGCCCACAACCCGCACTCTGGATTATGTTGGTCCACAATGAAAGAAAATTTGAGTGAACCACCTCGGGTTTATTCACACTGACCTTGACCTTGACCAGCAGTTTTAAGTCATAGAAATTTTAGTTTATGTCAGTATTTTTAAAGAAACTATGTCTGTAGAACTGCTTTTGCCCCACTGTTTGGTTAAGACAAAAGCAAGTTTTAAATGGCTTTACAGTACCTAAGAGAGCAGCTTTAGTTGATAACATGTGCGAGGTGTTTGGGAAGGCTGGGGAAGATATTTGGACCACACTTGGGGGTGCTCAAAGCTTAATACTGACTCTGTGTTCAAGGATCACTCCTGGTGGTGGTTGGGATTGCAGTGCTAGGAATCGAACCCAGGTTGACTATTGTATACTATCTCTCCATCCAATTTAGTTGATTTTTTTCTGTGTAGAGATTCATGCAGAATCATACTTATCTTAGCACACAAAATCACACACACACACACACACACACATTTGGATGCATTATCCAAAAGTAAGGGTTTGCATTTATAAAAAGTAAAACCAAAATTTCAGGTGCTACCTCTGTAGCAAATATTTCTCTACATCAGATGTAAGTGTGGACTGGAGTAATAGCACAGCAATAGGGCATTTGCCTTGCATGCGGCTGACCTGGGTTCGATTCCTCTGCCTCTCTCAGCCCGGCAAGCTACCAAGAGTATCTTGCCTGCACAGCAGAGCCTGGCAAGCTACCATGACTATTCAATATGACAAAAATAGTAACAACAAGTCTCACAATGGAGACCTTACTGGTGCCCGCTCGAGCAAATCAATGAGCAACAGGATGACAGTGACAGATGTAAGTGAATTTAGTGATGAAATATAGAAACTTTTTGACAGCAAACTCAGACTGAAAGTGGCACAATTGTATCTTCAATGTTCCTCACATCTCAACTTCTTTGGTATTTTCATTTATCTCCTGTTATAGTAACAGGAACTGTCATCAGTTCACATTCCTCAACAGTATCTCTTGCAGTTGTGTTTTTGTCTTCTATTCTTTTGAACTTCACCCTTAATTTTGATCTTTTATGACCTGGAGTTATGTTTTCATAAAACTTATTGAAGAATCAGGAAACCTTTCATCCCAGTGACACTGTGGGACGTTCTGTTTAGTTTTCCATACCTGTGTACCAGAGGAACAAAGAGGATCTGAAATACAATTAGTAAACAAATAAATGATTAAATGATTGGAGACACAGCTCTGTGAATGGACTCTGTAAGTGAGTACTTAGCAAGAGTTTCCGTGATAGTTGTCTACAGCTCTGGGAAAATGGACCCTAGGAAGAGATTCGTCTAGGCCATGCAGCAGGAATCATGTAGGGTCAGTGGTATTAGAGTAAGAAAATTCAGTTTCATAATCATCATTAAAACTCTTTCAGTGGAAGTGTGCATGAGAATTAACATCTTTATGTTAGTTTAATGTCTTTCAACTTCCATGTGCAGAAATTTTTAAAAAAATCTCTCTTAAATCATGGATACTACAGCTTAGACAGATGTCTTCTGTTGCATCGTTCCTGGAAATAGCCCTGCCACATCTTCACTCCTTAAGCAGTATCCTGATATATGCTGACATATTTTCCCCTAGCCATTAACCCTAACAAACCAAGAACTGCTATTCCCTGTAATATCTTTCTTCTGTTTCTTTTTACGCAAACTTTTCACAATGGTTTTTATTTCTGATGGTGTTCAAAACCTTTCTCCACTCCCCCCCCCTTATTGCTAATAATCGATCAATTTCAGGACTTTTCAAGAAAGTGCCACCTACCTTTGGAAACATTGCTTGTCCTGTGTGACCCTTATCTGTAATATAAATATATCAATAGCATTTTAGGACATTTACTAGTAAATCATAGGCATAAGATTTGTAAAACACCTTAAGCTATAATGGACCATAAATACATGCTTAATACTGATAGTTTTTAAGTTCATTGTGTAAATACATTTACTGGAAATTTGATGTTTTAATTTCATAATAAAACTATATTTTCTAAGATGAAATATATTGCATATGTTCAGTTAATATTTAATAAGTCGGTAAAATGATAACCAGTGACAATTACCATAAATTACAGAGCCTTTGTGTATAGGGCATACCTGCTTGTAGCAAGTCTGTTCATCCTCATGAAGCCAGTATGGGTGTACTATTGCCTATTGGGCCAGCTTTTTGTCATCATAATTTCTCCATCCAAAATTCAGAAAGTTAATTCTAGATATAGATTCATACTCAAGTCCCTCTTAGGTTCGATTTTCTACTGACCATCCCTGGAGAAATAAATTGACTTTAAAATAGAAAACTACAAAGTTCCCTGAGTTTATTATGACCTTAAAACAACCAAACAAAACCTTCAGAAATATTCAGAAAGGCATTGTTATTACCATGTTGTAACAAAATCACCAGATATTAGAAACAAAATCCGAAAAAGCTCAACTGCCAACACACTGAGTCTTTGACCATGAACCCCCGTGGATGTGGCGGATGAGAGCTGAGATGATCGTAGCAGCTCCGTCTTCATAGAGTGTGAGTGACCTCTCGAGGTCCCAGTCAACCCACCTGAGTTAAGCCAGTCTTTCCCATTTCACCAAAATGAGAAATGAAGGTGACACCGACAAGGTCTCTTCCCTGCCTTCAGTGCAAGTGGCCTCCTGGAACATTTGTGCTTTCACTAGCAGTGACTGTCACATTTATAGCAGCAATAGAGATTTCAAGCCTCCTTGAAGATAGAGAAGAGATACAGGCACAGAAATCTAATGGACAATGAATCGGTCTGTCGAAATAGTCCACCCTGGCAGATCCTTCTGCCCTGAGCTGCTCCAACGATACTCAGGGTTGGGATTCGCGCTTCCTGTGGTCACTCCCCTTTTCATCAGCAGGTGTTCTTTCACGTCGTTCTACAGAACTTCACAGCAAAGGTCAGAATATTTAAGCAGAACCCCAGATAGAGTATTTCTGGATAGACATGAATATTAAGAAATTAAAATATGATATTTTGTGAGTTTATCCATCGTATTTTTGATATAGTCAAACTACAACATAATATTGGAAAGAAGAAAACATTGATTCAAGGCTGTATGTGAACCTTTCATAACTCAGGAACACATCTTTATTTTTCTTAGATTTCTGTTTCAAAACCTACAACTTTATCAAAGGACAGCAAGCAAAAATGATTTGAGTGTGCACTGTGAGAGGAGTCTCACTATCCAGTGCTTGCATACTGAATGTAAATTGTTTCAATGTTTGTAGATCCCTAATTCGTACTTATGAACTGATGACTCTGCTCTCATTTTTATACAACCCAGTGCTTTTGGCTGCCCGTATTCCGACATCAACTTGAAAAAGGAGACACGACTCCATGACCCTCTGAGAGTACAGACCCAGGAAAACGTGGAATTAGATTCTTCCCATTCAATATCAAATAACCTCTGTAGTTTGAACTTCAACGGAGAGCGTGAGAAGATGGAGAGTCCACCCAAGTAAGGAATTTGTTTGAATATGCAAACCTGAAAGTAAATCACGTAGAATACTAAGTGAATAGATTTGTTGATAACAGTAGCTCTCGGCATCTCTTTGAAATAATTATTTTTATTTATGGATATTTGAATTCACCTAAGCCTGACCTTCCTTCTTAGACCTTCTGTGTCTTATATTTAAGTGGAATGAAAGTGTTTCTCATCCATACTGTTCTGTAAGATTTCCTTTGATTGTGAAAACATTTTTCTTGAAATCATTTAGTAGCTGGTTTCTCTTAGGACACATGGCCAAGTATTTATAGCCACTCAGTCATCTCAGAATTTTCTTTTTCTCTTACTATTTGCCTTTGTCATCATTAATCCAGTGTCTCTTAGATGCAATTTCTCCCTATTCCAAACACTTTCCATTTTGATTTATTAATAAATCAACATTTTTTCCTGATATGTAAATTTATGATCTTAAGTATCAGTTTCCATTTTATTTACATACAGTCATTTTTCTAAGGAACTGCAAATGCAATCTTGTTATTTTTATTTTGTTATTGAATCATCGTGAGATAGTGTTTTTTTTTTAACCAAAATGAGTATATCACATGAACATCTTTTCTGTGAAAGAGCTACATTCTCCATGTTCAGAATTTTAAATGCATGAAGAAAATGCAAAACCAAGCAAACAGTGATCAACCCGTCAGAGCTGCAGTGAAAAAAGGGCAGATGCCAAGGCTCGAAGAGAGGTTTTTCAGCCCTGGCTACAGGCAGAAGGCACTTCTGTTCGGGCCCCTGAAAGTCATTAGATCTCCTCTCAGTGCTAGTTTTAAGTGAGCTGCTCCTTGCTGGACTGCTGTTTCTCCCAGCTCCGAGCCTCGCTTTTCCACCCAGCCCGAGTACCAGGAAGACTCGCCTGCCTGTGGGAGTAGGGGAGTAGTCTCCCCTGGAACCACTTCCCCTCGCTCGTGACTTCAGTTTCTTCAGGGCTGCTCTTCACTCCCAGGGGACCTGCTGGCTTCCTGCAAGCGCTCTTCATGTGGACTTTATATTCTGAACTCGACACTTTTATTCCTTCATTTTATTTTCATATAATTGTTGTTACAGAACATTTAGGTGGCATTTCACTTTCGTTAAATAACTCCATTTGATTTTGGTCACATTGCACATGACTAGAGATGAGTTCTCTCTGTTGCATGATTTATTTCCTGTGGATACACATGCCTCTATTTTTGTATTCATATCTTGCGTTTTTATTACTTGTTATACACCCACTCCTCTTGTTGAAACTTCACAGGGTCTAGTTGTTCTTTACTGCTTTTTTCACTCCCACGCTGTTTACAACTTTAACTAGTTGAAAGCTTGAACATCTATCCAATTTCCCAGCTAGGGGGACTTTTTTCCTCTTTTTAAAAACTTTTCTAAAGGTTGGTGTTCATTTGTTTCAGAACTCCTGAACCCAGGGTATTCACTTGACCTTATTCTTTTTTGTTCTATTTTATTTTTTTTCCAAATAAAACCTCATTCAGCCTCTTTTATAAACACTCATCCTCATGTCAAAAGTCAGAGAGAATAAACAGATTGTGGAACTGCTTTCAAAAGGTTAACTAAAGGTTTCTTTTTAACAAACACAGATAATATATTTCCTGTATTTGAACTCCTTTAGGAATTTAAGCTTTGCAATTTATTCTTATGTGCATTTCCCCTTGAAGGAGCTTTGTGCACATACACACATATATGCATATATAAAATGTTATATGTAATTATATAAATATAATTACAGTTATGTAAGTATAACTACAAGTATAAGACCGAATAGAAATTATGATAATTTCAGAAAAATTACACATTATTTTTTCAATCCTATTTTAAATATATGTGGAACTGTGTAAAAAGTAATTGGGAAGATAGAAGTGAAATTCATAAGGCACATATCTTGAATTATTTTGTTTTCTGATCATGAAGACCATCTAATCAAAAGCCATATTTGCATGCTAAATCTTTACCCATTTCATTTTTGAAACTAATGATTGTCATAATCTTTGGATAAATAGTATTGGCAGTAGAGCTGGAGAAATAAGACAGCATGGAAAGCACTTGTCTGGTGCATGGCTGACTTAGATCCGATCCTTGACACCACATAAGGTCCCCTGAGCACCACCAAGAGTGAAAAGAGTGAACCCTGAATGCAAAGCCAAGAGTAGCCCCAGGAACCAACACGTGTGGCCCAAAAATCAACCAAAAATAAATAGTATTGGCAATAGTGCTCATTCTAATGGCATCCCGTTCATGATCTGAAATTTCAGAGTGAAGAATAAATTTGGAACAGAGAAGTCAACAAGAATAATATATAAACTAATTATGAGCAGTAATAAAATACTCTGAATTCACTTGTCATAATTTCCCCCATCTGTTTTTTCTCTAAACTAGGTCTTTGCTCTTAAAATCACCAGGTGGAGCAGCTATTTAAATTCTGTCCCTTTCCTTCTTCATGTTGAAGATAAATACATTTTTCTTTGGCTCGTGGCCAGGAATAGGCGTAGTGAAAGTTAGAGTTATAAATTCCACTGGCCTCTGATCAGTGTATCCAGCATTGAGCTCTACACTGAATTGCTCAAATTTCTTACATGAGCAACACTATTTAACCTTGCAAGCATGACTTCTGCCAAAGCAAGTACAAATTATAAAATTAACTCTTGACATTGTCCAGAGTCAATAGAATGGAGTCCAGCAATTTAGGGAGTTTTGAATCTTCCCTATCTGCATCTCACTTTTGTGATTCTTTTTTCTTTTCTTTTTCCCTCCCCCAACTTCACTCTTTTTTTAAATTAAAGAAATGTGATTTACAAAATTATTGATAGTTAAGTTTTAGGCACATAGCATTTTAAAACCAATCCCACCACCAGTGTCAACTTCCTTCCACCACTGCTCCAATATGTACATATTGATATATTAATCTTTATAAGAGAGATACTGTGAATAAATTTTAAATCTCCACTGCATGATTTAAAGTGGAAATAGTGGGGCGGGAGTAATAGCACAGCGGGTAGGGCGTTTGCCTTGCATGAAACCGACCCAGGTTCAATTCCCAGAATCCCATATGGTCCTCCAAGCACTGCCAGGAGTAATTCCTGAGTGCAGAGCCAGGATTAACCCCTGAACATCACTAGGTGTGACACAAAAAGCAAAAAATAAATAAATAAATAAAGTGGAAATAGTATGTTCGAATTTTCATAGTAGAGGATTAAGTATTAAATCTAAGTGGGTTATATAATACTTGCATTTGCAAAATTAACCATCAAAGCAGAAAAATCCCATGTTATTACAGCAGTAAAGAAGGAAACACTTGGGGCTGAAGCTATAGCACAGCGGGTAGGGCATTTGCCTTGCACGCGGCCGACCCGGGTCCGATTCCCAGCACCCTATATGGTCCCCTGAGCACAGCCAGGAGTAATTCCTGAGTGCAGAGCCAGGAGTAACCCCTGTGTATCGCAAAAAGAAAAAAAAAGGAAACAATAAAGTACTGAAAAACTTTATCTATAAGTATACTTTTTACCCATGTGCTGGTGAATAGTAGTATATTTATGATGTGTTAAGAGCTAATCAATGACTTTCTATGTAAGTTCCTTGGGTCTGCACTCGAGAAATGGGAAATAGCCTTATTAAGTTTAATACTTTGTAATTTGTATATTCATTACATTTATAACGTCCCATAATCTTGTCATTTAGGCAAAGCAGTTATTGCCATTTATGTCTATTTATAGATGAGAAAGTAGTAATCCTTGCTATTGCTTAGTCAGCCCAGATATAGGCCTTCTGATCCAGTATATTGTTAGGCTAACATATTAATTATAGTGATGCCAGAAGTAATTGTAATTATCTACTATCAATATCATATCCACATTTTGAACTCTAAAGCATTGTGCTAAATAGTTAATGTACATCATTTTGTTAATCATATTTTCCCTTCATAACAACTGTATATATGATAATTGTGGGGATTTGTTTGTCTGTTTGGGGGCCACACATGGATGTGCACAGGGCTTATTCTTGGCTCTGTGCTGAAGGATCACTCCTCATGTGGTCATGGAACCATATGTGGTGCCAGGGATTGAACCCAGGTCAGTCACATGTAAGGCCAGCTTCTTACCTGCTGCACTCTCTCTCCTGATAAGGATTCTTGACAGTGTAGCTGCCAGAGGTTTAGAAAGGTTAGGCAAAGGGTCTGAGATCATATTCAGTCAGTGGGGAAATTGGGACTTGAATTCGTAACTGACTCCAAATCCTATATGCATTTCGATTACATTAGACTAGCAAAAGAATTGCCATTTAAGGCTTTGAAAATGCTTCTCTGGGTTTATATTTAGACTGCTTTCTACTTTTGCTCATATTCCCAGAGTCATCTTGTGATAAATTTACCTCTTAGTCTGTGAAAAATGGAAATACTGAAGAAGAATTGTGTTTCTATGTTTTCCCCAATTTTTAAATTTTTCTTGGTACTCTGAATTATATAAAATCTTGCAGTTTAAACTTAATTAATTAAATGCTAAGGGTTTTTATCTGAAAGCTTCTGTCTTGGACACATTTCATTGTGATATACCAAAGACTCCAATCTAGTTTGTTAATAATAAAATTATATTCATTAGAATAGTTTCTCAGTACAAAAAATTACTTTGAAATGCAATTGTTCCTCCCTATACATACTATTTTTTTTCCAGGCCCAAATAGGACATTCATGCAGGTGTTTGTCACCCACATAGTTAGCACTGTTAGCACTGTGTCCCGTCGTTTATCAGTTTGCTCGAGCGGGCACCAGTAATGTCTCCACTGTGAGACTTGCTGTTATTGTTTTTGGCATATCGAATAAGCCACAGGTAGCTTGCCAGGCTCTGCCATGCTGGCAGGATACCCACATATCATTCTCTAATAATTCCATTCAATTCCCAAAAGCTATTTTTAGTACATTATGACTAATACATTAGTTAAAAATACCTATTATACTCAATAATTAATAACATTTAAGAAAATGTTCAACAAAACTCTTTTTTTCATAATACTGGCCACATTATAAATTCTGTATGCTTCCCTAAAGCCTATACTGTTAATAAACATGACTGGGAAGATTATGCTAATCAGTGGGCATGCCCTATACTGGACCTGTTCTTTAATGATTCTTGTAATAGATTGTACTATGGTAAGCCAGATAGTTTATTTCCCCTACTCAAATTAGTTTTAACCAAAAAACCTTCGGTGAGACCCATTTTTAGGATTAAAACAGTGTTCACTGATTGTTCTACATGTTAACTTTCCAAGTTATTCACATTTTTCTCTAATCTAGCAGTATTTTATTTCACTTCTTATTATATATGTTTTCTGCTTGTGAGGTAAAGTATGCAGTGCCCTTACTTCCTCCCCTTCATAATTCACCTTTTTCATTCCTGGTCTTAGACCCTTATGCCCATTTTTGTTACCTCATTTGCTCCAATCTGCATTTTTTCTCTTCCAGAATGATCTTTGTCTTGAATTTTTTTCTTTTATTTCAACCCATATGTGCTTCTTAAAATTAAACACTGTGTTTCATATATATTTTTATTTCTAGTTCTTTGTATAATGTCTGACATTTAGTAGATGCTAGGCAAATTCAATAGGTTTTGAGAACCCACAGGGATCAATGACTGTGCTATGCTTGGGATATGGATCGGATTTGAAATGGTCCCGTTTCTTAGCACTGCATGGTGCTTTGGTCTCCACCACATAACGGTGTGTGTGTCTTAGCACCTACATTCTTTTTTTCCCTCTGCTTTTTGGGTCACACTTGGCAATGCACAGGGGTCACTCCTGGCTTATGCACTCAGGAATCACCCCTGGTGGTGCTCAGGAGACCATATGGGATGCTGGGATTCGAACCGAGGTTGGCCGCGTGCAAGGCAAACACCCTACCTGCTGTGCTATCACTCCAGCCCCAGCACCTATATTCTTAATACATGGTTTTGTATGAGCATATACTGCCAAAAAGATTGCAGACTGCTAATGGGTAATAATAAATTTTATTGCTCTTAAAATTAGTTTGTATTATAGGTCTTAGTGTACCCAACTTTATTGATTCAGACATAGATTAGTTTTCCTCTTAAAGTATCAATTTCTCATTTTAAAATGAATTTAAATATGAGGCTTATGTTTTGAATATAGGTATGAGCCATGCTCATTATAGTGTATTGAAATTATTGTTCTGTATTTTTCTGTTTTCATAATAAGATGCTTATTTAAAGCCTTACAAGTTTTAGATGTGAATATCATGTATCTTTGCTCCAAAGAGAAATTTGGAGCAAACTCCAAACTTCACTTCTCTGAACTGTTTATTTGGCACCTGTAAATAAATTAAACCCTGCAATTGAGTGGGCAGTGATGCAAACACACAGAACTTTCTGAGCCTGTAGAGGATGTGGCTGGACTGGAAGCCTGAGCCCCTCTGGATGCCCTCCCTCCATTCCCTGACCCCCTGCCCTGCTCAAATTAGAGGCTCAGGCAGGTCTAGCCAGGCACGACAGTCCTGGAACTTTACAATGGTAACAGACTCGAGATGACCTAATCAAACTTCTCCAACACAGAAATAAGTCTACCAAAGCCAAGTTATTCCTCTCTGTATCAATAGTTGTTAGTGACAACTCCAGCTTCTTCGATCTGGTCATTGCTCTGTCTCACTACCTCCTACCACCTCCTGTCTCGCAAGGAAAATTCTGTCAGAAGGAACCTGGTTGGCTAAATGGAGACCAGAGTGATGTCTGGCTGCAGTCAGGATGGCGAGCCCAACCAGGTCCTGAAATTTAGTGTACTTATTAATTCCACACTTATCCATTTCACAAGTTCTTATTTCAAAGTTCTTATTTCAAATTCCAGTGACATAATGGTGAACTAAACAGATTAAAATCCTTACTCTTATTAAGCTTCAACATAATGTTAGGAATGTTTCTTGTAATGTGAGGAAAATTATCCAGGCGAATACTTAGCACAATAGAAAGTTGAACTCAGGCTCGATGACGAGAGTCCTCCAGACTTGGCACGGGCACATAGATTCGCCACTGCCAGCCCTTCATTCAGCAAATATACGCTGCTTCTGCTGTTGTCAAGTGGTGTATCAGCTACTGAAAATAATAGAGTTGGGCAAAATAGTTTCATCCCTGTGGGGAGTATATTTCCCGTTAAACCATAAATGTAAGGGAAAATCTCAAACCAGGATAAATGCCATGAAAGCAGTAACTAGGGGTGAAAGGGTAACACTCAAAACATTTTCAGCAATTACCTATCTTAAAGTCTTAGAGACCATAAGCAAAATCCAAGCCATTTTAGGGGGAAAATAAGATCCAGGGAGTATCTCACAAATTGAGAATGAAATTAGTCTTGTTAAGATCATTTTCTGAATATAAACAGGAAGTGTGATGAGCTAAAAGGACTCAGCCCTCCCCCCAGTTCCACTGCCCTCACTTCCTTGGGCTCCTTCTCTGTCGCCCTTAGTTTCCTGAGGAAATCTGCAATTTTACTGAAATGTTAGGAAATAGCCCAGGTATGCCTTTAAGAAGATCTGGAACATATATTTCTGAGCTGATCCTCATTAGACATTTTATAATTTATTGTGGATCTCTGGGTGTCTGGACTCCTGCCTCAGCCCAGGCTCTGAGTAATTAAATGCTGCAGAACAGGGTGTGCTAATGTCCACGGTGCCCTGTGTAAGGAAATGCCGTTGTTCCTTAGTGCTAGAAAAATGAAACTTTGTTGCGCAAATACTGGTGCACTTTTTTTCCATCTATGTACTTAATTCACCTTTAAAATAACTATTTTCCATTCATTGTAAATAGCAAGGTTTGGGCTTTCAGCATTATTTTTTTCTCATAACTAAAGTAATATATATTAGAAAAATAGAAAACCCAGATTAGTAAAAAATATTAAGAACATTCATAATAACTTGGACCTTTTCCTATCTAGCAGCTTGAATCGATTTATGAGAACACAATAAAATGTCTACTGCAATACTTCAGGAATATAGCCTTTTTTTCAATATGAAGTATCACTCCCTTGTCTTCAAATGTGATGCTGCCTTCTGGGGTTATTGTGTGAATAGCTTGTTATGCTCATTTTGACACATTTTTGTGCTTACATACACATAATGTGACTATGTATTTGCTTTTAAAAAAATTATGTGTCTTTTTTTTTTGTCAGTCTGCAAGATGTGTTCTTTTAATACTTCTCACTTAACAGTATTTTTTCTAATATACTTTTCACTTAACAGTATACTACAGAAGAACTGGGGCAATAGTACAGAGGATGAGTGCTTGCCTTGCACACAGCTAACGTGGGTGCGCTGTGTGCTCCCCTGAGCCCACAGGAATGATCCCCAAGTGCAGGGAGTAAGCCCTGAGCACAGCCAGGTGTGGCCCAAAAAAACAAAATAAAACTATTACGGGTAATTTTTATATTAACACAAATCAGATGCTTTATTTTGTTTTTTAATAATTGTATCATATTATGTTATGACTCTTCCCTGATTAATTCAACTCATCCCCTATTTTCCAGCAAAATATCCATGTTGTTTTTCATTATTTTCCTTCTTGTTAATAATTCTATAAAACGTTTACATGTATATCATTTATTGATGCTTTATAATACAGTATTTTTAATGATGCAGTATTTTTAAAGCTTCATTATATTTGTTTGCAAATGAAACATGTTAAAACAAAAATATCATTTTTTTCTTTGTTTACTTTGGGGCTGGAGCAATAGTGCAACAAGTAGGGCATTTGCCTTGCACGTGGTGGACCCAGGTTCGATTCCTCCACCCCTTTCAGAGAGCCCAGCAACTTACTGAGAGTATCTCGCCCGCACAGCAGAGCCTGGCAAGCTACCCGTGGCATATTCGATATGCCAAAAACAGTAACAACAAGTCTCACAATGGAGATGTTACTGGTGCCCACTCGAGCAAATCCATGAACAACAGGATGACAGTGTGATATAGTGTGTGATACTTTGGGGCCACACCCAGCAAGCTTAGGGGTACTCCTGCCTTAGCACTGAGGACTCATTCCTAGTGATGCTCAGGGGACCTTGCGGGGTTCTGGGAATCAAGCCTGCATTGGCTGCATGCTGCGAGAACTTTATTTGCAGTACCTATTTCCTCACGAATCCTTATTTAGACTGATAATCTTGAAGGTCCTTGATACATTTTGGTTTGCTATAAATAAGCTCACATATGCAAACATAAATACAAACAAGTAGAAATATACATGTGTATATGTCCTTACTTGGCTTTTGGAGTTTTCAGTTGAGCCTCGCCTGCATACTCACCTGATGACTCATTACCCCATTGCTAACTAATTCTCCTTTCCTGCATGTGTATAAGCTTTTCCTCTGTCCCTCTTTGGAAACTTGGTTTGAGGTCCACTTCAAACTCATCACCTCCAAACTCTTTAATCTTTCCAAACTTTTAAGCAGAAAAATCCCTTTCTACTTTGTGATCCTAGAGCAGTTTCTTCATCTCTTATTGTTGTGTTATATAAATATTATTTATTTGTCCTTTCTCATTCTATTTGTGTTAAAGCTGGCAGTGCACACATCTGTATCCTCAGATTCTTTGTCTCTAGTTGGCAGACACCATCTGGACTAAATGCAACACCTGCATACAGAAAAAGCTCAACGAAATTTTTATGGACTTGGGCAATTTGTTGAAAGTAAAAGATAGTGGGTGCGCTCCATTCTGGACTCGCCTGAATCCCAAACCAGGCTCTTCTCTTTATTGTTTGAGTCTCTCTCTGTCTCTGTCTCTCTCTGTCTCTCTGTCTCTGTCTGTCTGTCTGTCTGTCTGTCTCTCTCTCTCTCTCTCCCCCCTCTGCCCTTGCCTCTCTCTCCAGCAACCCTCTTTTTTCCTCTCCTCCTGAAAAGCAAATAGTTCAGACCCTATTAAAACATGGTCAGAATTATTGCAAAATATAGTTTTTTTTTGCTTTCCCAAAAAGCAATTTTGGGAAAGATAAAAGTGTAAAACAACCACATGTGATATGTATATTTTTGGCCTTCAAAAATCATTTGTTTTCTATAACTGGGGTAAGAATCATTCCTCGGAAGTTGTAGTAAATGTTAATGTTAGGCTATATCAACCATAAGTTCTTAAATATGATTACTCAAATCTTCCATTATAGTATTAAAGCATCCATTGACAATAAGTGTGGCTGTGTTGTAGTAAAATTTTGTTTATAAAAAGAGGCAATGGGTGAAGCAATGGGTAAACTGGACTACTGGGATATTGTTCAATATTGGCCAAATCCTGGGGGGGGTGGTGTTTTATTTTGTTTTATTTTTCTTTTTGGGTCACATCCAGTGATTCACAGGGCTTACTCCTGGCTTTGCACTCAGGAATTACTCCTGGCAATGCTTGGGGGAACATATGGGAATCGAACCTGGGTCGATTGCATACAAGGCAAATGCCCTACCCACTGTACCATCACTTCAGCCCCTGGCCAGTTCCTGTTTTTAAGAAAGTGTTCAGGTACATTTTAACTAACCTGCGTTAAATTTAACTTGATTCTTTAATTAGTCTCTTTCTTACTGTATGACCTTGAGCACGATTCTTAACATCTCTTTTTCAACATACCACATACACACATATATGATGCATATTAATTGCCTCCTTATGGTAAGTATCTATTTCAGAGCCCCAACATTTTCCGAGCAGTGATTTGTTAGAAGGAGAGAAGCATAGTAAGAGGGTCAGAGACACTAGTTGCTGCCTGCTTTGCAACTAGAGGTACCAAAATCCTGAGGAAAGGACAGTGAAAGAGCAAGGGATAGCAGAGACCTACAAAGGAAAATTGGCACATTTCAAAAACAGATGCAGTAATTTTCTGCTTTTCATCTCTCCGATAGAGTGAGTCAGAGACAGAGGCCTGGCACTATAGCCCTAGCAATACTATTCATGAAAGAGTTTTAGAATTGTTTAGGATACTTGAGTTGTGATAATAATATAAAAGGTATGAGTTAGAATTTAAATGAATTGATTCTTTAATAAAATGAAATGTAAATTCATCGATGTTTGAATGCTGTTGCTTTTTATTGTAATTTTAGAAATAATATATTACTGAACTAATCATTTCTGAACATTTCACGACTAATACAGTAGATTCTCTCCGAATGCAGAACTTTTCCCCTCTTCCTACAAGGCTAAGTGCAAATACGTGAGAGTGTGAAAATGGTTTCCTAGGATTTTGCAAACGGATCTACTTTAAGTGTCGGTGCAAAACTTTGTAGATCTCCGCTCTGGCATGATTTATTTATTTTCGAGTTTGTTTTCTTTTGGGCTTCCCTCCTCCCCCCTTCTGCCAAAATGCAGGGGGCAGGAGTGTTAACAATTAATTGATGAACTCTCCTAAAAAATGGAGGCAGTGAAAGACCTGGAAGAAGATTGGTGTGTAGCTCCCCCCACCCCCCACCAATCTGTAGCTGGTCTAGGATAGATTTTTTTTTCCTTTTTTTGGTTCTTGTTTCTTGCTACCTTTTCTTTCCTTTTCTGTTATTTGTTTCTTTTTTGTGTGTGTGCAAGCGGACTGGAAAAGATATATAATAAATTGCATGCAAACAAAAGGAAAAAAAAGAATAGTGAGAGTGTCGGCTGGATAACACAGTGGGGTCCATGTGCCTGGCACTGCAAAGTCCAGATATGGGGTCCAGTCCTAGTGGCCCCTGAGCACCACTGAGTGTGGTCCCTATGAAAACCATGAAATGAAAAATAACTTTTAAAAAGACTCTTTCGGCTTGCTCCTAGCTTTTAACTTAAACCTCAGTTCTTGTCTTCCTGCATTTTGTAGATGCGTCAGTCACATAAAATTATTCTTTTTTTTATAGTTTGCATGTTATTTTGATATCACAGTAGTAGGGCATTTGCCTTGCATGCAGCCGACCCGGGTTCGATTCTTCCACCCCTCTCGGAGAGCCCAGCAAGCTACCGAGAGTATCTCACCCACACGGCAGAGCCTGGCAAGCTCTGGCGTATCCGATATGCCAAACATAGTAACAACAAATCTCTCTTTTTTATTTATTTATTTATTATTTTTTAATTTTTTATTAGTTTATTTTTAATTAGAGAGTCATCGTGAGGGTACAGTTACAGATCCATACATCTTTGTGCTCATGCTTCCCCCATACAAAGTTCAATAACCCATCCCTTCACTAGTGTAACAACAAATCTCACAATGAACATGTTACTGGTGCCCGCTCGAGCAAATCGATGAGCAATGGGATGACAGTGGCAGTGATATTATTTATTCAGTAAGAGTATAAGTTTGACAATTCATTATATCTTACACTAAGATGGTAAGTTCAAGAGTGTATACTTTATACTTATACTTTAAGAGTGTAAGTTTGGTGAAGGCATGGGTTCCCGAACTTTGTATGAGGGAAGTATAAGCACAAAAGTGTATAAATCTGTAACTGTACCCTCACGGTGATTCTCTAATTAAATATAAATAAATTTAAAATAATAATAAAAAAAAAGAGTGTAAGTTTGGCAACTTGGTATAACCTGAGCCCTGAGAAAGGTTATTTTCTGTGAAAAAATAGGTCAAGAAACTCATTCTAGAAGCTAGAGATATAATACAGAGATTAAAACAAAAGACATATGGGGCTGGAGTGATGGCACAGCGGGTAGGGCGTTTGCCTTGCACGCAGCCAACCCAGGTTCGATTCCCAGCATCCCATATGGTCCCCTGAGCACCGCCAGAGTGATTTCTGAGTGCAGAGCCAAGAGTACCCCTGTGCAATGCTGGCTGGGATCCAAAAAAAAAAAAAAAAAAAAAACACAAGACATAAACTTATTCTTAATCTCCCAAACATATCTCACCTCCCTTTCTGTTGTATGTTGATTCTACTCCAAGTCCTGTTTATCTTCCACTCCAGTTGTCAAGATCTTTACAACCCTCTGTTACCCACACCACCATTCTGTCATCACACTGTCCTCTGCAGAGCAACTTAACCCACCCTAACACTCACCAGGAGCAGTATTGACTCTCCCTGCCTTTTGTTTTGACAGCTGAAATCTCCCAGGCAACTTCTGTAAATGCCCAAGGAGCCCTATGTCTCGGGAAGATGGTCTGTAGGATAGGAAAATAACCCTGTTTTGAGTCCAAAGACTTTATTTTGTGTCTAAGCTCCAACCATCTACTCCTTTGTGTCCAAGCTGGACACCTGGCTTGATATAACTGACCTCCTATTGCTTTCTTTGAGGAATAATGTTTCTAGACTTTAAAAGGTTTTTTAGGGCATTGGAGAGATAGCACAGCAGATAGGGTGTTTGCCTTGCACGCAGCCGACCCGGATTCAATTATCAGCATCCCATATGGTCCCCTGAGCACCGCCAGGAGTAATTCCTGAGTGCAAAGCCAGGAGGAATCCGTGTGCATTGCCAGGTGTGACCCAAAAAGAAAAAAAAAAAAGGTTTTTTAGAATGAGATGAGATTAAACGAAACAAAGAATGGAGCCACAGAAATAATACAGAGGTTAAAATGTACAAAATAAAATGTACAAAAATGTACAAAATAAAAAAATTTTATTTTGCATGCAGCTCACTCTAGTTAAACCCCAGTAATACATGCTCCCCGAGCACTGCCTTGTGTGGCACCCCCACTCACCAAATGAAGAGAACGATGGGCCAAAGTACTTGACTTGCATGCAGCAAATCTGGGTTTGATCCCTGCACCACGTATGGTCCCCTGAACACCACCAGGAGTGATGCCTGAGCACAGAGCCAGGAGTAAGACCTGAGCACCTCCATGTGTTCCAAAAGCTAAAAATGCCACCCATAAATCAAAACCATGAGAGTTCTTTGAAGGTTCCTACCTCACACAAATATATGTCACTAGATCAGAACTGTCTATAGAGTTTAACTTGGCATATCCTCTGAGTACTGAAATATTGTTGAAAGCAAACTATACCCAGATATCATATCAAGCTGTCATTCATTATAAGTGGCTGACTTTTATCCCTCAAAAGCCACTCAATAAATGTAATTGACTTTTAAAAATGCCCATCAGAGATATGAAAGATGTACTAGCTTCTGTATTTTAATTTGTAGGGTCCAATCAAGATCTTTACCAGTATGTAAATGACTGCACTGTGCTATTTAGTGCATGGACTATGTCCCCAGCCCTCCACAGGGACCAGGTTTCTCTAGTCACTGCTCTCGTAGCTTAAATTCAACGTCTTTCTCTGTAGTATGGATTTTTTTCTACAAGAATGTAATTAAATAATACGGAGTTAAAAGAATAGAAGTTACCACTTAAAATATGCTTCAGTGCATTGAATTAATTAAAATACTCTGCATTGTCCATGACATAAGATCGCAACCTGTCTTAGGAGATACTGTTTCACTAACTGTTTTTTTAAAAACCAGGGAGGCAAGTAATGTCTCTGTTTCCTTTTGGGAAGCTGCAACTTTTAGAGATTAAAAATGTACACTGGTCACAAAACTAGAGCATGACTGCTAAGGCCTTGCCTGGCTCTAGATTCTCTGCAGTGACTTCCTGGGGTCTGCAGGGCGCCTCAGGTTATCAGCCCCCATGGACTAGTGCCACAGTAGCTCTACGTAGACTCTCTTTAAGATTTCAAGATGGGGGCCTGGAGCAACAGTACAGTGGGCAGGGTATTGCCCTGCACACAGCAGACCTGACTTGATCCCTGGCATCCCATGTGATCCCCTGAGCTCCACCAAGAGTGACCCCTGAGTATAGAGCCAGAAGTATGCCCCACACACCTCTGGGTATGGCCAGAAAGAAAAAAAAAATCCTCAGCTTGGGACTTCAATATAAATTCTTTTTTCAGTGTTATTTGCTTCTCTGATAAATGTCTTAATGATAGGAAAAGAAAAACCTTACTGATAAATAGAAGGTGTTTCTACCATAACATACATGTGAATAGAACATACATCTAGATTTTTCCCAAATTGTCTGTGTCACTCAGGTTCCTTATAACTTTTGGTAACTAAATCTTTTCTCATCTAAAACATAAATTAAAACAATTATTGCATGCTCAAAGCTCAAAGGCTTGTCATTGGGGCTAAGGGAGTGCTTTCTGTGTGCAATAAGAAAAGTATTTGCAAAGCAGTGTATCAAAAATTCCATTAAAATTGTAATTATATATGTAATCAGCTATTTCAAGCCTTCTGTACCTAAAATTAATTACTGGTAATTATCAACAGTGCAAAAGTTTCATTTTAGAAACTTCCATATTCATTATATTCTATCAACTTCAAATTTTGATAAAGTTTCATAATGAAAGAATTAAAAAATTAGTTCTTACTGAATAGTAGAGCATTTTAAAAGTTAATTAATTCTTTGACATTAAACAGTGTAGCAAAATACCTTATACAGTTCTTTAAGCACACTGTCTATATCCTTTGATTAAAATAAGCACTAAAATCATCAGTAGCAATTATTATTTATCCACCTACTATATCACCTACCATCTCTAATTGTTCCTCTTCAGAATCTGAAAAAAGTTATTATCCAAATCTTAGAAACATCTTACTATCACAGAATGAAGGAACACTAGGGGAACAAACTTTTATAAATCTAATACAAAAAAAATTATAGTTTTAAATTTTTTAATTTATAAGAAAAATTGTAGCAAGAACCTGTGCAACAAAATACCTGATAATTCACTACTACTAACCCTCTGGTTTCTATTTAAATTTGTACTATCATGATTTATTCCAACCTCACAGGATAATGAATCTAGATTTTATTTCTGTTCTTTGCCCAGACTTGTACAGCAGGCAAAGTGTTTGAAAATCAGAGGAAAAGAAGAAATTGACATCGCTAATCTCTTCAGAGGTAAAAATCAAAAACACTGTCAAAAACACAAACTATACTTTTTGTTGTGAAGAAATATTTTGGTTGTTTGGTTATATTGTTCTTATAGGGAATGATGAAAAGAACATGACTAGAATTCAGTCTTCTTCCAACACCGTGAATAATAAGTTCTGTCACTTCTTTAGTCTCAACCTTAATTTTCTTATTTTTAAGTGAAAGAATAGCTATAATCTCTAGGTCTTCACTTTAAGGATAGGACAAATGAGAACATACAAAAATAGATTTCTCAGAGGTAAAACCTCTTTTTACATCTACAAAAACCATTAAGTGAAACCAGGAGTCATTTGTGGCATCATTGTAATTTTAGAATTACCGCTCACCAGTAAGACACACAAAAGATTATTGAAAAAGTTTGTTACCAGGAGCCAAAGCAACAGTATAGCAGGTAGGTAGAGTATTTGCCTTGCACACATCTAATCCAGATTCAACCACGAACATGCTATGTGGTTCCCCAACCACTGCCAGTACAGAGCCAGGAGTAATACCTGCTGGGTGTGCCCAAAAACCAAGAAAGAGAAAGAAAAAATTTGTAACCATTAAAGGACAACAGATTAAGTATTGGAAAAAGAATTGCATATTTTTTATTTAACTATGTTTCTATCTTAGGCTTGATAGATTTAATTTCATCTGTAACTTTTAAGGATGTATTATTACAGCACCCTAAGGATTTTTTTCCCCATGGTTGGAGAGAGATACTGCAGAGATTAAGGCACTTGCCTTGCATGCAGCCAGTCTGGGTTTGATTCCCAGCACCTGATACCGCCGGGAGTGATGGAGCACTGGATGGGGCCCAAAACACAAATGAGGGAGAGACAGAGAAACAGAGAGAGAAGGAAAAAATGCATATTTCTTTAGTTGTGTTAATTTAGTGCAAAAATGTTTATTTGATCACATGACAATATTGAAATTTTGAGATGTATTGTCTTAGTGCTGGACTTGAGCGATAGCACTGCGGGTAGGGCATTTGCCTTGCACTCGACTGACCTGGGTTTGATTCCTCATCCCTCTCGGGGAACCCAGCAAGCAACTGAGCCTGGCAAGCTACCCGTGGTATATTCAAAATGCCAAAACAGTAACAAGTCTCACAATGGAAACGTTACTGGTGCCCATTCTTGCAAATTGATGAACAATGGGACAACAGTGTAGTGCTTTTGTCTTAGTGCTATATGCGTATGTTTCCTGGAATACAGTAGATCTGATTTATCTCTGAAAGGAAAAGAAAATTAGCAAATTTTTCACTGACCTGAAAAGGGCAACACATTTGCACAGTTTTGTAGAACTTCATTTAACCTCCACTACAGATATCCATTCCACTTCAGAATGAGGAGCACTTGTGCCAAGGGTCGTGGCTCTGATAACAATGCCACCTGATCATTTGAGGCAGGGCATGTAATTGAGAGAATTTTCTATTTCCTCTCAGTCACCAAGGGGATAGGAATCTTTTCCTCAGAAAATGGAGAAGAGTTGAGTTACTCTGGTTTCATTAAGGCACATTTAATTCTATCAGAGGTTTTCTGCGTAATATAACCAGAGCTGAACATTAAAGCAGATAACATAACTGTTATTTTAGAAACTGCTTCATACAAATGTCTAACCAATTTAACCAGTCTTCTTTCTGTAAACAGCATGTTTTAGAACGGAATGAGAAGCCCTAAGAAGTGTCACTGTTTTAATTCATATTTTGACACTTTTGAAAATATCTCCACAGCATAATTATGTATATGTTCCTGTTAAAACAGATACACAGTTTTGTGGTTCACATAGTAAAAATTGTAATGAGAATCATCCTTATAAAAATAGAAAATATCACTAGCAAAATGTATTTGCATAATATGAACACTGAGCTCTCGTCTGGCTTGTTCAGTATGCACTTCTTCCTTTCTGCATCACTAGTGTAGTTTATAACCATATGCATTGATTGATTGTTTACTGCGATCTTTGATGTGTCTCCTCACTTCAGACACCTCTCAGCCAAGGTCCAAGTTAAGATGCAAGGCAGTAGAGACTGGAGGCTGCTGCCCCCCACCCCGCCCCGACAGCTGTACAGCCCTCAGCTGTCTTCAGCCCTCAGATACACTCCTGTTAAGGAAATGCCTTCAGGAAGATTCTTATCAGAGGAATGTACCAAAGGATTCCCTTTTGTTTCTCAGAGATATCTTAATTTAGGTCTCTTTGTGGTGAGAAGAGTAACAAGTAGCATTCCCACTTTGGCTGGTGGGGGCTGTCAGATTTTTGTTTTATTTTATTTTATTGTGGTTTAGGTAATACGGTTGCAGTAGTGTTTGCATTTTTGGTTTTGATATATAAAGGTATTGCATCCTCGTCCCCACCAAAGTATCCAGATCCACCACCACTGTTGTGTCACTTCTATT
The DNA here is from genome assembly GCF_027595985.1 of Sorex araneus. NCBI lineage: Eukaryota > Metazoa > Chordata > Mammalia > Eulipotyphla > Soricidae > Sorex > Sorex araneus. The sequence goes on from NC_073303.1 coordinate 327,314,267, forward strand.
CTCCCTATCTCCTGCCCCATTTCCCCTGTACACACACACACACTCACACACACACAGACACACACACACACACACACACACACTGCTTTGTAAACTTAATGATATAATTGAAGTCCAAGGTTTCATCATCATTTGATACTCCATTCTCTTCTGTTATTTCCCTATATATCACAGATATTTGAGATTATTTGGTATTTGAGAAAGACAATTATTTTTTTTTTTTTGCTTTTTGGGTCACATCCAGCGATGCTCAGGGGTTACTCCTGGCTTTGCACTCAGGAATTACTACTGGCGGTGCTTGGGGGACCATATGGGATGCCGGGGATAGAACCCAGGTCTGCCGCGTGCAAGGCTAACGCCCTACCCGCTGTGCTATCGCTCCGGCCCCGAGAAAGACAAATTTTTATCTTTGTATTCTTCATCGCTCCAGGGCTGGAGCGACAGCACAGCAGAGTAAGGCATTTGCCTTGCACGCGGCCTACCTGGGTTCGATTCCTCTGTCCCTCTCGGAGAGCCCAGTAAGCTACCGAGAGTATCCCGCCCACATGCCAGAGCCTGGCAAGCTCCCCGTGGCGTATTTGATATGCCAAAAACAGTAACGTCTCACAGTGGAGACGTTACTGGTGCCCGCTCGAGCAAATCAATGAACAACGGGAGGACAGTGTTCTTCATCAATTGATGTTTCAGTAGAGAAACAGATGTTTTCAAATAAAACACAGCATAACTCATTCCTTCTGATTTTTATCTTATCTTATTTCAATAGATAAGATCAGGGGAAGCCTTCCACTGGCAAATTCTTACTTCTCAGAAACAAGGGGGAAGGGGAACAGAAGGGGCAGAAAACCAAAGAGGGACTTGAGCCAATGGCTCAGGCTTTGAGAAAACAAAATTTGACAAGAAGGTTAAAAAGACCAGTTCCTGTCGATACTGACAGACAGAGGCCCTGCAAGGGACCAAAGAAGGGTGGGATCCAAGAGACCAAGACCAAGTGTTTTCCATGAAAGCCACCCCTGAGAAGGCAGTTCCTGCAGTTGGGAACTCGTTTAATTGAGTGGAAGATTGTTCTGGATTTATCCATACTTATTGACATAGAGGCAACATGTTTTCTCTGAACAGCACAAACATGAAGGGCTGGAGAGAGCTCGTGTCTGGGGAAGGGGTGTGATGTATGGAATTTGATTGTCGCCAGCATAATTGCCTGTCATAGATTTGTTTTTAAGAAAGCATGTTATTAAAAGTTTTCTTTCCACCTTTACTTCTAATTTAGCAGATGGTTTGTTTTTAATAAACTGAGGTTGTTATTTTGCATAAACATAGCAAGATTAGAGGCTTTGCAATTAGGATTAGTTGTTAGTTGTTGGGCGGTCCTGTTAGTTGTTGGGAGGTCCCACAGTGTGGCTAAGGACAGAGCAGGGCACTCTCATAGGAGACAAGAAATTATTTCCTTTATGTATGTCAAGAGTGGCCAGTTCTGGCCAATGTGAAGATGCCGGTGTAAGGCCAGCACAGTGAGCGGCCTTACTTGCATTCTTATTTGTGGGTGCAGGAGTCCAGCCCAGCCCTGTTCCGGCCTGGGAGATCCCAGTTGCCAGCGGTGGTCACAGATTTGGACATTCTTTGTTTTCCATAGTGAGCACATTTGCAGTTTTTGAGCCTTTCAGAATCTCCAGAAACTACTAGAAAGTACTAGAAACGAGATTTGCTCTTGTCATTTAAATTAATCCCTTTGGGCTCCTCCACCACCACCCTCAAGGCAGTTTTGGGGATTCTATAGCTGTCCTGGCTGTACTAGGGAATAGTATAGACTCTAGAGAAGAAACACTCTCTTTCCAGTTTTATGTAAATTAACATATCACCATGACCTTGGATTGTTATTTAATGTTTTAAAATTTTTACATAAGCCACTAAATTTAACCATAGTTTCTCAGTCATTTGTTTTGTTTGGTTTGGGAAGACTTGAATGACAATCCATCTGAAATATTTTGGGCTTTTGGGCCGGCATTTATTTCCCATTTCTTTTATGAGGGAAAGGGGTATATTTTCAAAGACTGTATATACATGTGTACATTTGCACACTCACCCAATTACTGTTTTTAATCACTATCACTATCATCCCATTGATCCTCGATTTGCTCCAGCGGGCCCAGTAATTCTCCATTCATCCTAGCCCTGAGATTTTAGCAGCCTCTCTTTACTCGTCCTTCCCAATGGTGCTGCATTAGAGGCTCTTTCAGGTTTAGGAGAATGAGATCCATCATTGTTATTGTATTTGGCATATGAATACGCAAAGAGGAGCTTTCCAGGCTCTCCTGTGTGGGCAGGAAAACTCTCGGTAGCTTGCCAGGTTCTCTGAGAGGGAGAACCAGGCTATAAGATGTCACGATTCCCAGCCATGTGCTTCCAGGAGCTTGGTTTTATAGTCTCTGGATGTGGGTTGTTGATGGGATTACACAGGTCGGGGGCAGTTTCTGGGTGTGAGTTTATCACTTGAATCACTTGTAATCCCATTGATCTTTGATTTGCTTGAGCAGGCGCCAGTAACACCTCCATTTGTCCCTGTCGTGAGTTAGTGTAGCCCAATGATACCTGCTCGCTCCAGGAAAAGAAAGAGCCTCAAATCGTTCACTCAGAGACTTGACGAAGAAATCTGACCATCTAGTTGGTGGGCGGCCACGAGGTCTTCTGACATCCCGTGTAATCCAGTCTGTAACAGCTCTAGTCCAAAGATCATATCTGAATCGCATTACATGACCGGCCCATCTGATTTTTGATGCCTTGGCAAACGAGACAGCATCCCTGATTTTTGACTGTCGACGGAGGTCAGAACTCTGGATTCCTTCTCTCACTTGAGTGAGACATGATATTCCCAGCATAGCTCTTTCGATTCCTCTTTGGGATACCCTAATAGCATTCTCATCCTGCTTGTGTAGGGCCCAGGTCTCTGAGGCATATGTTAGTGCAGGAAGAACGGTGGAATCGAAAAGATGTGCCCAGCATCAGAGGTTCTTCGTTCTCTTAACCACCTCTTCGATGCTCTTGAAGGCATTCCACGCTGCTCTCTTCCTCCTGCGCAGTTCTGGCACCAAGTCATTCCTCATGTTGATTTCTCGACCCAGGTACACATAGCTGCTGCATTCGGAGATGTTTGTTCCATTGAGAGCAAATGGAGCTTCAGGGACCAGTTTGTTTTTCATGAACATCGTCTTGTTGAGATTCAGCTGCAATCTGACCTTTTCACACTCGCGGTCGAAGTCGGCCAGCATTTGTGCTGTTTGGCTAATGTTTGGCATTATGAGAATGATATCATCAGCGAAGCAGAGGTGGTGTAATTGCCGACCGTCTATCTTCACTCCCATTCCTTCCCATTCCAGTCATGGCATGATGTTCTCAAGGGCGGCACTTAAGAGTTTCGGTGAAATGGTATCACCTTGCCGCACCCCTCTCTTTACATCAATGATCATTTCCTTGTAGAATGGTGAGATCCTGGTGGTGAATCCACAATACAGCTTGCAGAGGATTTTGATATACTGAGTTTGAACGCCCTGTTTGACCAAGGCTTCAATGACCGCCTCAGTCTCAACAGAATTGAAGGCCTTCTTTATGTCAATGAACGTTAAAGAGAGCAGCATTCTTGAACTCTTGCGAAACTTCAGTGAGTTTGGTCACTGTGTGGATATGGTCTATTGTGCTGAATCCTCTTCGGAACCCGGCTTGCTCGCATGGTTGTCCTTCGTCTAGTGTTCTGCCTATTCTATTCAGGATGACATGAGTGAACAACTTGTAGACGACAGACAGCAGGCAGATTGGGCGATAGTTGCCGATGTCATGGATGTCTCACTTCTTGTATAACAGAACGGTCCTACTGGTTTTCCACTGGGACGGAACCTTGCATTCAGACAGGTATTATGTGAAGAGTCGGGCCAGTGTATTGATGAATACTGGCGGCAGATTCTTCAAGTGTTTGGGTCTGACCTTGTCCGGACCAGGTGCTGTTCCCGTCTTTACCAGCGAAATGGCGTGTCGGATTTCAGAAGGGAGAACTTTGGGAACGACATATCCATCCTGTAGAATTTGGTATGTGGGCAGGTGGACATGGCTGTCAAAGAGATTCGAGTAGAAGTCGTGAATAATCATCTCCATTGCCTTTCTGGAAGATGTGATAGATCCATCGGGATGTCAGAGGGCAGTCATCTTGGTCTTGTAGTTGGCGAAGGACAGGCAAGTGTTGCGAATACTTTTCCCGGCTCCTGCTGTACTGGCCAACACTGCTGCTCTTCTCTCTTTGAGGTCTTCCTTTATCGCATCTCTGCACAGCTTAGTGAGCTCAGAAGTTAGCTTGTGGTTGTCTGAGGCTCGCGCCAAACCACGTTGACTAATGAGCTTGAGAATTTCCAAAGACAGGCGTCTGTTTGTGGCTTTCTCACTCTCGGCATTCTTAGCACAGACATGGAGGTGCTGAACCAGTCGATCGATCCTATTCCTCATAGATGTTGTCAAGGACGGCATCTTCCCACATTGCTGCAGTAGTGCCAAAGAGCTTCCAGTTGGTGGTCATTCTGGGAGTTGTCTTCTTAGACTTAAATTTTGCAGACTTTTCTCCCTGCTCTGTGAAGTAGAATTTTGCATGAAGGAGACGGTGGTCCGATCCCTTTTGGAATTTTGGGACAACAGCGACATCGGTCAGGCAAAACCTTCTATTGAATATGATGCGGTCAATTTCATTACCCTGATCGTTCCACTCTAGGCCATGTGTCCCAATGTGGAGTTCTTCAGGCGACCTTCTTGGACCTATCTTGGCATTAAAATCACCAACAATGATCTTGTAGAAGGTGTGGTCTTCTTTATAGAACTTCTCCAGTTCCATGTAGAACCTCTCAATTTCTTCTTCGTCGTAGTTGGAAGTTGGTGCGTAGACGATGAAGATAGAAACTGCAGGCAGTGAGCCACATCTATTCAAGTGTAATCGTCCAATTCGGGTTGTTAGCCTTCAAATGAATCGATGCTCATGGCCAAGTTCGTGTTGACAAGGACACCAACACCTCTGTTTTCGTATGTTCCAAGGAACAATTCTTCTCCAGTGTCGAAAATGGCGTGATGTGATTGATGTCTCCTCGTTTTGGTCAGACCAATGATGTTGTACTTGATCTTCTGCGCTTGCACCATCAGGTCCTCGATGGATACTTCTGATGCTAGTGACTGTGCGTTGAAAGTACAGACAATCATCTTAGTCTTTCTTCGTTTTGGCAGTTTCTGGGTGTGAGCTTAGCTACTGGAAAATGGGAGATCTGGGCGGATGAGACCCAGTCCCAATCCGAGCAGGCTTGGAGATCTCAGCCCTGGGTCCTGCACTCCTGGGTTCCTCTGCCAGGTACTTCATATCTTCAATTGTTATTTGAAATTGTACTTCAGTATTTAATTTAATAAATTTAATTCACATATTTGGTTGGCAGATATAATTTAAAAATCTTTATTTCAATTATACTTCTTAGTGATTTAATAAAATTATTCCTAATAATCGTGCATAAAATAATATTTTATGATGAAAACTTATAATTTGTTTGAAGTGGTATTTATTTGTTGTGATAACAAAATTATCTAAAAGGATGTGGGACAATAAACTTAGTAGGTTGGTGTTGTCTTTCTAATCAATAGTAAGCTTGTGTTGTTACTCTGACATGGCAGATGTTAATTTGTACCACTGTAACAAAATAGCACATAATGAAGAGTTGGCGTATTTGGCAAAACCACAAGCCTCTTCTTTAGGACAGACTTGGGCAAATGAAACTGATATGTCCATTAAAAATTAAGGACCTGTCCATCTATTTGTATACCTTCTGTTCCCGTGGAGAGCCCCCAAACCAAAGCTGCCGAAACCCAAATGTTTCGCACCATATATAGATATTGATGTCAGGCGTAACACATAAAATTTTGAATCAGATTATTCCAAGAAAAAAACTTTTTCTTTAGTTGCCTTTTATTATTTTTGTTTTCAAGTGTGCAGGTAATGCTGTTTATTTTAAATGTACAAAAATTTCACAGAGCAAAATTCAAAGAACTAAACATGAAAAACATACATCGTTAGTAAGTCAGTTGTGGATTTATTTTAGAATCAATAATTTACATTTTCTTCTTCTTTACCAGTTTAGAATGATAATTTATTTGGTGATCTATAATTCATTTTTTTCAACTTATTGATATATTAGTTACCTTTCTGTGTGTGTATACACTATTTATCCTTTTGTATGTGTATACACTAAATTTTTTTTAAGTAAAAATTTAGTGCTTGAGTCAAGAAATGGAAGTTAAGTGAAAATCCACTAATTGCTGCCTTTCAGGTACCATCTCTTGCCAGTATAATTACTCTTTGGGTTTTATTCTGAACATCTTATAAATAACCTCATACAGTATGTATTCTTTTATGTCTCACTTGTTTGTTAATATCAGATTTATTAGATCCATTCAATGCATTGTTTTTATTATTTTATATTCTTAAATTTATGAAGATACATAAATCCTATTGGTCATAACAATAGATTAATGACCTTAATTTCTTAGTAGTTTTGAAAATTACATGTTCCTGGAAATTTGGTCTGTTTCTTCTAAATTTTTGTATTTGTTTCTTTGAAATTGTTCATAATCTCCTGAGATTTTCAGAGATTCTAGATTCTGTGATCATATCCCTTCTCAATTTCCAAAACTTTATATGATGTCATGTTCTATTTCTAAATTTATAGAAATGTGTATATCTTCTCAGTAGCCTAACTTATTACTTCATTTATTTTCCCTGCATATTTGTTTTCTCTTCAATTAATTTCTATTACCCTAGTTCTGCTATTCTGACCCACCTGGGGCTCATTCTTACTGTTTCTTTGACTCCTGTAAGTGATTACTAATTTCTTTGCCTTCCTCCTTGAGCTTTGTGGAGGCTGGTGATTCTGGTCCCGGGGGTTGAACATACATGCCTGTGGTGCTGCACAATTGAGTCTGGATTTCTCTGCGAATTGCACTCGGTCGTGGTGCTCTCACATACTGTTTGCAGTGCTCTGGAGATAACACCTTTAGTTGTGGAGCTGGGGAATCCAAACAGAAGAGCATCCAAGATCCCACTCAGCTTGTGGGCAAGTGCTGGCTTCATGCCTTTAAAGTGGACAACCCCCCCCCCCCCTGCTGAGCCACACCCTGCTCCTGGATACTGTCCTTTTAAAATATGTTTTAACATCATTGTATTCCAAAATGGATTAAAGACCTCAACATCAGACCACAAACCATAAGGTACATTGAAGACAAGGTCGGCAAAACCCTCCACGATATTGAAGATAAAGGTATCTTCAAAGATGACACGGAACTAAGCAATCTAGTAGAAACAGAGATCAACAAATGGGACTACATTAAACTAAAAAGTTTCTGCACCGCAAGAGATACAGTGACCAGAATACAAAGGCTGTCTACAGAATGGGAAAGAATAATCACCCAGTACCCATCAGATAAGGTATTAATATCAATATATTAATATTATATTAATATTAATATTATAGTATATAAAGCACTGGTTGAACTCTACAAGAAGAAAACATCCAACCCCATCAGAAAATGGGCCGAAGAAATGAACAGAAACTTCCCCAAGGAAGAGATACAAATGGCCAAAAGGCACATGAAAAAGTGCTCTACATCACTAATCATCAGGGAGATGCAGATCAAAACAACCATGAGATACCACCTCACACCACAGAGACTGGCACACATCCAAAAGAACAGAATCAATCACTGTTGGAGAGGATGTGGGGAGAAAGGGACCCTTCTACACTGCTGGTGGGAATGCCGACTGGTTCAGCCCTTTTGGAAAACAATATGGACGACTCTCAAAAAATTAGAAATCGAGCTCCCATTTGATCCAGAAATACCACTTCTGGGAATATATTCCAGAGAAGCAAAAAAGTATAGTCGAAATGACATCTGCACGTATATGTTCATCGCAGCACTGTTTACAATAGCCAGAATCTGGAAAAAACCCAAGTGCCCTAGAACAGACGACTGGTTGAAGAAACTTTGGTACATCTATACAATGGAATGCTATGCAGCTGTTAGAAAAAAGGAGGTCATGAATTTTGCATATATCATGCTAAGTGAAATGAATCAGAAAGAGAGAGACATAGAAAGATTGCGCTCATATGTGGAATATAGAATAACAGTACGAGACTAACACCCAAGAATAGTAGAAATAAGTATCAGGAGGTTGACTCCATGGCCTGGAAGCTGGCCTCACATTCTGGGAAAAAGGCAGCTCAGATAGAGAAGGGAACACCAAGCAAAATGTGGTTGGAGGCCACGCGGGGGAAGGGTGAAGCATGCTGAATGTAGACTAGAGACTGAACACAATGGCCACTCAACACCTTTACTGCAAACCACAACACCTAATTAGAGAGAACAAAAGGGAATACCCTGCCACAGTGGCAGGAGAGGGTGGGGGGAGATGGGATTGGGTGGGTGGGAGGGATGCTGGGTTTATTTGTGGTGGAGAATGGGCACTGGTGAAGGGATGGGTTCTCGAACTTTGTATGAGGGAAACATGAGCACGAAAATGTATAAATCTGTAACTGTACCCTCACTGTGACTCACTAATAAATAAATTAAAAAGAAGGAAAAAAAATCACTGTATTACTGTACTGTATCACTGTCATCGTGTTGCTCATCAATTTGCTCAAGCAGGCACCAGTAACGTCTCCATTGTGAGACTTGTCGTTACTGTTTTTGGCATATCAAATATGCCGCCGCGGGTAGCTTGCCAGGCTCTGCCACGTGGGCAAGGTACTCTTGGTAGCTTGCTGGGCTCTCCGAGAGGGACGAAGGAATCAAACTCATGTCGGCTGTGTGCAAGGCAAACGCCCTACCCACTGTGCTATCGCTCCAACCCATGTTTTAACATAGTCCACTTAATCTAATAGATTTGCCTACTTTCTACAGATTTTGATTTATTAACTTTATAATTGTTTAGTTCAAAACATTTTTTATTTACATTGTGGCACTTTTAAATCTGTGGGTTGTGTCAAAGTATACTACTTTCTTTGTCATATAGCCTGTGATTTTATTATCTTTGTATTACTGTCTTTAGCTTTATTTCTCACTGCTAAGAACGCATCTCTTGAATATTAAATTTTTAAATCCTATTATTAGGACTTATCTTTATTGATAGTTTTTATGTCTGCTTGCTCTGTTGGTTTCTGAGATAGATGTATTAAATTGTTGAAATCTGTTGAAATTGCTGCATTAGCTAGTAGTCCTTTAAACATATATATATATATATGACTACATTATTACACCCATTAAAGTTAGAATAATTTTTAATAACTTTAAAAATACCTCTTTATTTCTCCTAGTGTTTCTGGCCTGAAGTCTACTGTGCCTAGTGTTACCATCACTGTACTACAAGTTTTCTTCTGGCTATTTATTGTTCAGATGGCTAATGTTAGTCGTTCCATAATTTTCTGTCTCCCATAATTGCTCATATATTTAAGATTGTCAATTTTGGTTTAGAGCTATCATTTCAGTAATTTTATTTCTCAAGAGTTTTGTATCCTTTTTTATAATTCTTGATTCATTCATTAATTCATTTTTTGGTTGGGGTCACGCCCAGCTGTGTCCAGTGCTTACTTCTGATGCTGTGCTCAAAGATCACTTTTGACAGTGCTCAGGGCACCATATGTGGTGGGGAGGGAGAGTCAAGCCCAGGTAAACCACATGCCAGCCAACAAACTACCCTCTGCAGTATCTCTCCTGCAGCTTGGTTTATTTTTCAATCAGGAATTACTGATATTGTTTTCTATACTTTTGGTTTTGTGTTTAATCAGAATTCATGTTGTGCGCGTTCCCCCGGAGATCTCTCCGGCCCGCGGAGAGACAACAGTGGAAAGCGCTCCTAATTGGGTGGGTTCTATAAGCGGTCCCAATCTGAAAATAAAACTGGTGAGGTTAGTAAACAGGGGCTCAAGACAACACGTGCTGATCAAGAGCGGCTTTATTGGCAGTCATGCTGGTTTTATACCTTTCTTAGCAGGGGGTTGGTACATGAGTTGTCAGTCATCAGGGAAGTGTCTTCTCAGACCAAATAAGGAAAAGTTCGAGGTGTTATTTGGTGGGCTTACAACATTCTCCAAGAGTAGGTTGAGAAATAATGGGGAGGGGAAGACAAGGGTTTATCTGGCAGGAGCATGTCAGGAGGAATGTACAAGGCTTTTAGTGTAAAGGAAGGCATTCTACTTTACGGGCTTTTTGGGGTCTCGTGGTTACCAGCCCTGGGCTACTTTTACTTCTTGAGTTTAGCTATTTTCTTTGTCACAAGGGCACCTGTGCCTCAGGTTATGCAAACGCTGGTAATGGAATTTTCCGGTTTGTCCAGGGTAAAGGTTTCGGGGCCCTCTTTTGTTCAGGGTCCTGAACAGTCCCCAACAACGTTGAGGTGTCATGACTTGCGGTATTGTTAATATTCGTGCTTTCTGGGCTCGCCATGCTCCTATACCACTCTGCCAGCAGAGTGCCAGTACCAGAGCTCTCCACCGTTGTGTCATCTTTCATCTCCATGTAGCGTAGTGTTTTCTTAAAGGCTACTTTTTTGTATTTCTTGTATGATATCTTATAGTTCTGTGTTGGTTTTTTTTTTTAAGTCTTGGTCCAAAAATGTCTTTCTTTTTCTCTCACTTTGGAAGAATATTTTTGCTGGCTGTCGTCTCACGGTCTTATGGATTGGGAAGAACGTGTTCTTGTTCTTTCACATGTTTCTCTCTAGGATTTGGCTGTGAGATTCCTGAAATTCATTTAAAGTCAGGATGTGGCTCCTGGGGTGAAGTTGGATGCCTCTCAGGGGTGAGGCCCGAGCTTGATCTCTGCACCTCACACAACCCTGTGCTCAGCACTGCACAAACAAGCAAGCAAACAAATAAAAGTCCACCAGTCTTATCCACATGTTGAAACCTCTGAGCTGCTGCTGTATAATGTCAGTAATTTTCAACAAAAATAAATTTTCAGTTTTAATTTTTTTATTGAATCCTGTGAGATACACAGTTAGAAAGTTGTTCATGATTTGGTTTCAGTCATACAATGTTTGAATACCAGTCCCTTCACCAGTGTACTTTCCCCATCACCAATGGTCCAGTTTCCTTCCTTGGAAACTGCTCCCCCCGCCCCCGCCACTTGCCTCTATAGCAGACACTTTTTTCTCTCTCGCTCTCTTGCTGTCTCTCTCTCTCTTTTCTCTCTCTTTCCTTTTGGGCCTTATGGTTTGCAAAATAGATAATGAAAAATAATCAGGTCTATCCCTTTACCTACTTTCAACACTCAGTTTCTATCCAAAATATCATTTCTAAATATTATTGTCATGTTGATTCCTTCTCTGTCCTATCTGGCCTTCGTCCCACACATACTCTTGCAGTGAGCTTCCATCCACTGACCTGTCCTCCTGACTCTACAAAGGGGTTTATGATGGAAATCTGTGTGAGAAGTTTGTTATTGCCATAGAGTGCTCAAAGGTTGCTTTCAATATATGGCTAAACATCCTTAATCACCACTGAATTTGCTTTTATCTTCCTGAAGTACACTGCATAGAGTTAAGGTAGCTTCATAGAAAATAGCATGTGTTATTTATTTTTAGACCCCAAGCATTGATTGGTCTTACTCTTCATGATCTTCATGATGTGACTCTTCTGACAGGCAGTGATCCCAGTTTCAGCTCTACAGGTCTTTAGGCACACCCTGTACAATCCTCCACAGTGAATTTCATTCATCCTTAATTCAGAATTTCTTCTTTAGATTGGAGACTTTTCCTAAATTAAAAAAAATTAAAATATATTCTCATTCTTTTGGTTTACATATTAACAATAGATAACAATAGAACAATGGTTGTATAACGTATTGTTTTGAAAAACTATGTAATTTATGCTGTGACTTAATTACAGAATTTTAAGGGTTTCGTTGGAAATATCATCTAAAGATGAGCCCTCACAAGGAGAATATTGAACTATACACAGCCTTCTTATTGGTATATTTTGTCTCTGGGAATCAAAGTTATTTCCAGTTACCTTTTTTTCAGTTAAAGCCTGCGTGAAATTCAGAATCCCTAAAATACACTGAAGAAAATGTACTTGCAATATACAAATCTCAGTGATATCTTCAATAATTTGCTCCATTGGCAAAGACAACAAAAATAGTGACAAACCCTTTACCTTCAGTTACAACATTCAAACTTCCAAGCAGTGAGTTGGGCAGGGGACAATGAGCTGGCAGACTGGAGGTGGCACAGAGATAGCGATAGAGAACTTTAGGCACTTTGGTGGTGGTGAGACATGCAGAAATTTGTACATCAGTGCCATAAACACTAGCACTTTATAGCCAAGTTGCCTAGACTGCAATTAAATATATATGTATATATATAATATATATATAAAAGACCTATGGTGGTTAGCTACAGCTTGTAAGTTACCACTTTATCCTCATAAGATAAAAAGAAGTTGAACAAACTGAAAGTCAACAATGCTTCTCAGACCCATCGAGGAATTGAGGGCTGCTCTCAAGGGCAACTACCTTCACATGTGGCTTATTTGTCCTAGGGGAAAGGGGAAGTTAATCTCCTTCAGTCATATGTCTTATGTAAAGGATAAAGTAAAGATTAAGAAACTTTCATAAAGTTTACAGGGACACAAGTCCATTAGCAAATAGCAGTTTTTAATTACTAGACAGCCGAATGCTTGCCCACAGCAGTACCTAAAATACTGCATCAGTAACAATTAAATAGAATAGCATAATTATATTTATGCATATATGCATATATAAATATGTATGTATAGCAGATACACATAAATATATATCTGTATATATACAATGGAGAGCTCTAAGGCACACTCTGTTTAAGAAGATACTTCAAGGGAAACAGATAAAGGAAATGGACACTAAAGAAAATTATAATCTCTGACAGCTACAGGAAAGTCAGATGTAAACTATGACCCAGTTCTCTAATTCCTAGGCATCAAATTTCACGCTAAAAACCTTTTGCCTAATTTCTTATCTAACACATCCTGTTATGCTTTCAATAAAAGTTACAAAACATACTGAGGGAAAGATAATGCCACAGTCTAAAGGGGAAAAAATGAACACCCGAACCTGTCTCAGTATAGATAATTCGGAGTTTTCCTATACTTGGATGTAGTTGTGATTTAGTTTTATAACTATGGTAAGAATAGAATTTCGAATGGAAAAAGTAGACAATATCCAGCAGTTAGTAGCATAGTAGAGAGACAAAACCTCTAAAAAACAATCAACTGAAAGTGCTAAAATCAAAGCCACTGTGACAAAAGTGAAGACCGCTCTTGATAGGTTTATTAGTAGACTGGACATGACCGAAGAAAGAAGCATAATAAGTAATAGAACTCCCTAAACTAAGAAAAATGCAGTGCAAAGGCAGAAAATCTACACTACATAATGACCAAGAATGGTTTGGCAGTTATAAAAGATATAAAATACATGTAATGAGAATACAGAAGAATGATAAAAAGTGGCTTAAGAGGCATATGAAATAGTAATGGCTCAGAGGTTTCCAAAATTCATTACAGATATCAAACTAGATATTCAGGAAGCTTAAAAAGTGAACAAAAGAAAAAAACATATGAAGGAAATGCACCAGAAAATCTATTCAAGATGTATTCAAGCTATACAAGATCAGTGACTGACAAAGCATTGAAAGAAGCAAGGAAGCAAAGAACTCATTATCTACAAAGGAACAATAACAAAAATTACTTTAGCAAAAAATATTTTTTTTTATTTCAGAAACTAAGCAAAAAAAAGTGGAATAAGTTATTGTAAATATGTTGAAGGAAATGCCACACTCAACAATGTGTAGGAATTTTGCTCCAAAACTAATGGTGGAATAAAGACTTTCTTGGGTATATGAAATTGGAGAAATTGGAGGGAATTTCCCACTAACAGCTCTGTATTATTACAAGAAAGTTCAAGACTTTCTTCAGAGGGAAGAAGAATAGACAAAAACAGGTGTACATAAAGAAAGTGTTAGAAAAGGAACAAATGGGGAAAAAAAGGAACAAATGAAAGTAATATAAAATCTTTGTGTTTCATATCCTTTTGTGAGGATTCTGTGCTTAACGCCCAGCAGGCCCTCCCGGGAGTACATGGCCTCACAGCTGAGGTCTGATGCTTTGTGCTGGGCCCAGGAATTTAGTGCTTTCAGTGGTGCTGGTTGGGGTGGGCGTGGCAGGGTGGCACCAGGACCACAGCCAGGTGTGCTCAGGTACATACTCTCCTGGGGATTGGCCTCAGACCCCTTGCACACTCCAGCCCTTTGACTTTTATCTTTTATCCCTGTTTTTATATTCTTAGTTTATATGATAGCTAACAGTTTTTTTAATTAAAGTGATGATTAGATGATTATAGCTTATGCGTAAGTAAAATAATTGACCACAGTGTAATGAGGAACAAGAGACAAGATGCAGGGCGAATTTCTTAGAAGGTTCTTACAATATAGGTAAAGCCTGAGAGTGTTATTTGAACGAGAACTTGAGAAAGTTTATGGGCCACACCTGGCTGTGCCCAAGGCTTCCTCCTGGCTTTGTGCTCAGGGATCACTCCTGGTGGTGTTTAAAGGGGCATATGCAGTGCCAGGGATCAAAACTGGGTCCTGTGTATGCAAGGCAAGTGTCCTACCCACTGCACAATCTCTTCAGTCCTTGAAACTCGAAAATAATCACTAAACTATTGAAGAGTCTAATTAATATGCTAAAAACGGAGAGAAAATCAATTTATATGTAATACTTGGTTACAATCAAAAAGGGCAAAAGAGGAGACAAAAGAAACCAAAAGTATAACAAATTCAAAATGGAGAAACTCAAAGTGACTTATACATCTACTTGCAAAATACAAAATTTTATAACTTCTAGGAGATAATACAAGAAAAAATGACCTTGTATGCGGCAGTATGTTTTTTAATACAACAACAAAGCTTAATCCATAAAAGAGAACTTAATAAGTTTAGATCATTCTTTTGTTCTGTGAAAAGCAATTCTAACCAAATGAAAAGACATGCCACAGATTTGGATAGGACATTTGCAAAATGTGATAAAAGACTGTTTCAAAATACACAAAGAATTATTAAAATTCAAAGATATTTATAACCCAGTTTTTAAAGGGCAAAGATCTAAAGAGACACCTTAGTACCACAGTTGGCCAATAAGAATATGAAAAGTTGCTCAGTGTTATAATAAAATGGAACTGAAATTAAAACAACAGTCAGTACCACTCGTCACCTATTAAGATGGATAAAGTCCTAAAAAATGTTAAGTACGTATAACAGCAGGAATTCTTTTTCACTGCTGATGGAAATGCAGAATAGTACGTGCAGAAAGGTGCTTTTGACAGTTTTCTTACAAAGCTAAATATTGTCTTAGCATATGATCCAGCATCTTGCTCTAAGTACTTACCCAAATGTGTTAAAACTTATGTCTACATAAAAAATCCAAACACAAGTGTTTATAGTGACTTTCATCATAATTAACAAAAGCTGGAAATAACCATTTAGTAGGTGACTAGAGAAACTCTGCTACATCCATACGAAGGACTATTATTCAGTGATTAATAGAAATAAGCTCTAAAAACACATGGAAGAACTTTAAATATCCATTGCTAAGTTAAAGAGCCTACCTTAAAAAGCTCAACGGCCTTTATTCCAATCACTTGATATTCTGTAAAACCCAAAGATGAACTGGAGAGATAACTCAGATGGCTGGAGTGCATACTTTTCATGGGTGAGGCCCTGAGTTTCAACTCTTGGCATTGCTTGAGCCTTGAGTGATACAAGGTATAGATGGATCACCAAGTCAGATATCATGAGTAATCCATGAACACCCCACCCCCCCCAAAATAAAATAAAATTTAAAACAGCAAGTTGTTGTTAAAAGTTTGGGGTAGAGAAGGCAAAAACAAATGAATAGAGAAGCATAGGGAATTTTTAGGAAGGCAAAAAAATACGAAAGTTTTTGTTCTAATGATATATACATCAGCATACCTATGTCAGAACTCTAGAGGAAATACTGGATCCTAATGTAAATTGTATATTGTAGTTTTTCTAGTACTAGTGTATCAGTATTTTATCATCTGTAAGAAATGTACACACTGATTCAAGAAATGAATGATAGGGAGAACTGTGCAGTTATGGAATTCAGGAGGCATATAGGACTCTTCATACTTCTACTCAATTTTAAAATTTTTCTGTATGTCTAAAGCTGCTCTACCCCATAAATAAAACATTACTTCTTTCAGCTGATTTTTTAGTACTTAAAGTATCTTTGTGAGTACTCAGCAGTAGTTTGTGTGTTGATAGGGAACATAGAGAGGCAGGGAACAAGTTGGAGTTTCTGGGGCTAGAAAGAGAGTGATTTGCAGTGGGTTCAAAGGTGATTCTCGGGGTATATGTGCCCACAGCAAACTCATGGAAGTATCCTTGGGGTAAGGTAGAAGAAAGCGTAAGCATAGTAGGAGTATACATAATGAATACTCTCAGCTTTAGTCTAGAAAACTTCAACAACTATATTAAATGTGTGCGGTGCTGTAGGACAATGTGATGTTTAAGAATCATTGCATCTATCCTTGATGATGCTTTCCTTTCCTTAGATGTCAACTAAAATAGTAGCAAGAACTTCCAAGCCAGAATAGAATGTGATATTTCTCATTGAAAAGGAAATTTATTAGCCTTACTTTTCTTTAAAATTTAAATAACAGAAGATTAGATTCTAAGGTGGAGATCAGCTGAGTTTAGAGGTGCTGGGATTGAGATTCTGTAGGTGCAGAGAGTTGAATGAGGAGTTGTTCTGCCAGCTGCTCCACTCCCAGGTCTGCCTGAATCCTCCTCAATACTAGAGCTGATCGCAAGAAGAAAATTCTTGGAAGTGAGTGGAGGAGTCTGAATGCCTTTTTAGGCTCCCTTCTAGAATACCCTGTGCTTTCCACTCTAAGCTAATGTTGTTGTTGCTTATAGGCCACATCTGGCATTGCTCAGGGCTTAGTCATGGCTTAGGAGACCATATGTGGTGCCGGAAATTGAACCAGTGTAATCAGCTAGTGAGGCAACCACCTTACCCTCCATACTATCTCCCTGGTACCGTCAAAATAGTTTTTTGAGGCAATTTGATTGACAGTAGTCCCTATGATAGGGTTTCATGCACACAGCGTGCCAACACCACACCCTCCACCAGCATGTCTGCTTCCCTCCATCATTGCCTCGGGTCTCCTCATGTCCAACACCCACTTCCTGCTCTTAGGTTTTATTTCTTTATTTTACTAAAAGATTGTAAATATCTCTTTTATTATTAAAAGATTTTTATTGAAACACTGTGAGATAGACCCTTACAAAGCTGTTCGTGATTTGGTTTCAGTCATAGTGTTCCAACACCCATCCCTCCACCAGTGTACATTTCCCACCAACATCCCCACCAGTTTCCCTCCCATAACTCCCCACCTATCCTGTACTTTCTTTTATTTTATTTTGTGTTGTTTTGGTTTGGGTTTGGGTCCACACCTGGTGGTGCTCAGGGTTAGTTCCAGATCTATGTTCAGGGATGACTCCTGGCAGTGCTCAGGGGATCATGCAGGGTGCCAGGGATCAAACCCAGGTTGGCTGTGTGCAAGTCAAGAGCCCTATCCACTATATTATCTCTCTAGCCCCTGCCCTTCTTTTCATAAATTCTTTTCCTGTCAAGTTCCAGAACAAGGTGAAAATGAGGAAATCGTTTTCTTGTTCAAATGAAGAGAGTTTTTGGTTCGTGGATTTTGAAGAATCTTAAGCATTATTGACAAAATATTTTGAAAATTCAAACACTGGGAAAAGCTTATAATGCAAGAATAAAAAGTTTGAGTAAAAATAAATCTGCCTTAATAAGTAGGTACTTATTTTTAGTTATAAGACTTGAGGGACTGACAACTCTGAAAACTGATTCCACAGCAACAAGTCTGGTGCAATGTGGGCAGCCATGCCATAAGCTTCTTCAGAGTACTCCAAAAATAGTTCTCTCGAACTGGAATCTGCTTCTGACACATCCTCTTCTCCACACTGACACCATCCCTGGTTCTATTTGAGTGCAGCTTTACCTATCCACATAACTCCAGCCTGGAGGCATGGCTAGTCCCTTCTGCAGTTGCTGCATGCTAGCGACTGTATGCAGCAGACAATCTCAGTTCCTCAGTTAACTTGTCTGATGAGAGTTATGGGAGAGTAGACAACCAAAACCCAACCAGAGAAGAGTTTTTTTGGCCTGGGTTTTTTTCTGGAATAGAATAGCAATTTCGTGTCCCAACACTGTACAGACCGCTTTCTCCAGAGCCGAGTGGATTCCGAGATCTTAGATACTAGCTTCATCATCTCAGTCAAGCTGATAGAGAATCCTACTAGCTTCATCTTCTTCCAGTGTCAGATTTTGGAGATGTGAACATTTCCTTCCTAAAGTCTGTGTGCACATAACTATGTCAGGGATTTATAAGAGGAGATGGATGTCCCAAATCTAAGCAATTCTTGGGCTGGAGCTATTGCACAGCAGGTAGGGCATTTGCCTTGCACGCGGCCGACCCAGGTTCGACCCCCAGCATCCCATATGGTCCCCTGAGCACCTCCAGAAGTAATTCCCGAGTGCAGAGCCAGGAGTAACCCCTGTGCATTACCGGGTGTGACCCAAAAGAAAAAAAGCTAAGCAATTCTGTCTTTTATTCTTATATTTTCCTTCCAGGCTATTGTCGGATTTATCTTCCTGGCCTCTAATGTCACTGCTGAAAGGAAACATCACCAGACTACAGCAGAGAACCCTTACCTCTCAGGTGTATCCAGGATCTAGGATATCCCCTCCCCTCCAACCCCTCTCCACACAAACACACACATCTCTCCACAGGCTATGATCTGATATGCTTTTTTGCCTTAATGATGCGTACTGGAGAAAGTTTCAAAATAATGCCCTGATACAAATTACTTAGGTAAAACTTGTCTATTATTTTTTTTTTTGGCTTTTTGGGTCACACCCGGCAATGCACAGGGGTTACTCCTGGCTCATGCGCTCAGGAGTTACTCCTGGTGGTGCTCGGGGGACCATATGGGATGCTGGGAATCAAACCTGGGTTGGTCGGCTGCATGCAAGGCAAACGCCCTACCTGCTGTGCTATTGCTCCAGCCTCTAAAACTTGTGTATTTTAAAAGAAAAAAAAACTTTTCTATACTTGGGATTTATATCCCAGAAAGATATAGTCAATGAAGTAAAGAACAGCACTTGTTCTTAAGAATATAACAGAACCAGAATAGCTAAAGATGCAAGAGTAATGGAGAAGATGAGACCTAGAATTCTTTTTCTTAGAAGATGTTGAATCAATGATTATCCTGGGCTTCTTTATCCAGATAACTAGCTATTTTTACATAGTATTTTTGTATGAGAGATGAATTTAAATAGTAAGGCCAAAGCACCTTATGTCTGAATAGAAAAAATGAGAACTTGATGTCTTAATTTTGCTATATTACTTAGTAACTGCTGTTAGACTTATGATGTAAAATTCTTTGAGCCAAAATATTGTTATTGAGAAGTAGAAAATGAACATTAGTTTTGAACCCAGCAGGCTTGGGGGGTGTGTGTGTGTGTGTGTGTGTGTGTGTGTGTGTGTTTGTGTTTGTGTGTGCGTGTGGTGTGTGTGTGTGTTATAGCATTCTGCTCTGTTACATTAGTTGAGAAACACAAGAAATGTTCACCATTTATTAATATAATATTAATATAAATTTGTAATTAAATAAACAAGGGGCATGAAAAAACTTGAGTACCATTTGAAAATATACCTGAAATATGTTTTGTTATCAATTGGGAATTTGGTTGAGTCACTTTGAGTGCATTGTTCCTCTTCTTGTTGCCATAGTTACTGTTGCCTTGAGGGGGTACATCCTGTACCATTCATGTCACAGACTATTTATTAACAAAGACAACACTTTCCTGTATTATCTACATGGTTCTTCATTCACTATTTCTTTACTCATCATTGGTTTGTTTGCCTTCTTTGAATAATTTTAGGTCAATTCAAATTTGGCTCCAGTCTTCACTACTTTTGAGGTACAGAAAATAAGACTATTAAATGGTCATGAGAAAGTAAATAAGAATATAACAGATACTTGAGGTTCCCAGAAAATGGACTAAAAATGAAGAGATTATTGGGTTGTTATCGTTTCAGCTTATCTAATGCAATTTTTAATTTTTCAATAGCAAAATGACAAAATAAAAAATTTCCAGGTCAAAGAGATAGTTTAATACGCAGAGCAAATGCTTTAACTTGGGAGTCTTGGGTTCAAGTTCCAACACTTCCTGGTCCTCTGAACCAGAGCTGGGAGTAGCCCCCCGAGCACTACCACTGTGGGCTAAAACAATAAGGAAGGAAGAGACAGAAGGAGGTAGGAAATTTTCCCTCTGTGATGATGAATTTTCATTCATAAACTTTATCTAGCTTCTATTTTCTAACTTTCAAGATAAACGTGTTTTTAGACATGCTTTAAGCGGAAGCGTCAGGTAATAGTTGTTTTCTTAATATGCTCACTATGAGGTGAGACATGCATTTTCATCTAGAACTTCTTATGTATTATGAAGCCATTTCATACTTACTGACCCAAGTTTTTCTCTACAAGATTGTCTTTAGCATTTTATTAATGTTATGAACATTAAGACCCAGTGGGCTTAGTTGATATGGCTGGTGACTGCGTCATTTACTCACCAGTCCAAAATCATTTCCCTACAGCACCCACTTCAGATTGGTATTGGAGAGCTAATAGTGTGGTTAGTAGAAAGTTTCTTTAGAAAGTTAAATGATTTGGAGGCTAGAGCAATAGTACAGTGGGTAGGGTGTTTGCTTTGCATGTGGCCTACTTGGGTTCGATCCTCGGCACCACCAGTAGTAATTCCTGAGTGCACAGCCAGGAGTATTCCCTAAGCATTTCCCGGTATGACCCAAAAAAGCAAAAAAAATAAGATGAGAGGCCTAAGCTTCCACAAACTCACTGCTTGGCAAGGCCATACCTTTTAGACTGAGAGTTTAGTTTTCTCTACCTGTAAGAAAGTGAATCAGTTAAATAAAATCACTATATATACTAAGGGACAACTGATACCTCTGCAAATTCAGTGGAAAAAGGAGCTGTAACACCTCAGATTTAACCTCTGCACTTGGGTACTTATGGGGCTGGCCTCAGTGACAAGGTTATCTAGCCCCTGTGGGAATGCTTTTTCCTTGTCAGACCATTGTGAAATTTTCTCTTAAATATAAAAGCCAGTTTATTCTGCAGAAACCTTGGGATTCTTCTATCTGTTGAATAGATTGATTTGAAGTCTAAAAGTCAAAAGCCATTTCCACATCTCTGACATCCTTATTCTATGCGATGTCAGAATGCCTTTTTGCTTGGCCAGAAATTTCTTCTTGAAAATGACAGAATTGCTGTCTTGCCACTAATAAATTTCACAGCCTGGATCCTTTATATATATACACATATATGTATACTCTTTATATATATCCTTTATATATGCATCCTTTATATTATATATAATATATATTGTGTATACATATATGTATATATGTATATAACTCTCCAAAGCTTTAACACAATCAAGGGGACCCTCCGTGGTCCTAATTCCTAATCACTGAGCTCTCTTCAGCCTTCCTAGTAAATGCACCTCCTGATAATCGTCTTCCAACCACTTGCAAAAGCAATTACGTTCACAGTTGATATTGGTATGTTTAAACAAGAAACATTAAGTTGCTATATACAGAGAAGAGGCTGAGAATAAAACTTTAGTCATCTGTGTTTCACACATGTATACTGCAGTGCTGTGGAAGGATCATTTTGTAAGGGCCTGCTAAACTGGCTTCCAATTCACTTCCTAATTCCCTGCCACTGGGCACCATTTCCTGAGGACTTCTGTCAGAAAACTGGTTGCATTAGACTAAGTAAAGGGATCAGGCTTGCTTTGGTTCTTCATTTTATGTTTATTGAAGAAAAATGTTGGGGCTGGAGCGGTAGCACTGCAGGTAGGGCGTTTGCCTGGCACGCGGCTGACCCAGTTCAGTTCCCAGCATCCCATATGGTCCCCTGAGAACCGCCAGGGGTGATTCCTGAGTGCAGAACCAGGAGTGACCCCTGTGCATCACTGGGTGTGACCCAAAAAGCAAAAAGAAAACTGTTTCACTGTTTTGTGAATATAGGAGCTGTGGAAGAAAAAGTTTTCATAGTGTGGCCTGTGATAATGCAGCAGGTAGTGTACTTGTCCTGCATGTGCAGTCCCAGTTCTGATCCCCAGAACCTCAACTGGTCACCCAAACCACCTCTACACAAACAGAGCCAGGAGGAAGCTCTGTCTGAGCTGCCAGGTGTGGCCCCAAAGCAAAGCAAAACAAAAAGTTTTCAGAGTAATCCTTGTTTAAATATTTAATTAATTTTCCTTAAATTTAAGAATGTTTCCTAAAAAAACTTTTAAAGATTTCTAAATTGTACCCACTAAAATTCTACATCTTTAACACTATAGAAATAAAACTATCCAAGTAAGTATCTAACCTTCTTGCTCCAGCAAACTGTCTCAGTGCTCATGTTTATCTGGGTTAAGCTGCTGGCTTAGCAACTATGAAGTCTAACCAGCCGAGAAGCAACTGGGCATGGGTGAACACAAGAAAATCAGATGCCATCAATTAGTTGAAATCCTGGGACCGGAGCGATAGCACAGCGGGCAAGGCATTTGCCTTGCACACGGCCGACCCGGGTTCGATCCCTGGCATCCCATATGGTCCCCAAGCACTGCCAGGAGTAATTCCTGAGTGCAAAGCCAGGAGTAACTCCTGAGCATCGCTGGGTGTGACCCAAAAAGCAAAAAAAAAAAAAAAAAATCTTGGAATAAATTATAAGTGCTAGACATTTTTTTTTTTGAGAGGGGCGTGGAATTCTCATTCCTTCAAGTGTTGAAATCTATTTAAATACCTCTAGAAAGTTTCTTAGGGAAATTGAAGAAGGTAAAATGATTTCTTTCTAATCTGTATCTTGGGGTGATATCTTAGTGACAATATATGTATAATTTAAGTTGCTTTTCCAACACTAGACATCATCAAAGTGCCTTGACACATTGTCTCACAGGTTAAAAGATGTAAGTCTTTGGGATGAATTTTAAAAGCAAGTTTTCAAACTGTAGTTGGTTGTGTGTCTTCCAAAGGATGCATGGAGGGAAAGAAAGTTGTTAGTAAAATAAAGAAAGAAAAGGTTGGAGTAGGGAGTGGACAGAGGCTGAAGCCCCCTCACAGGTGCCGCCCCACGACCAGGCAAGGGCTGCAAGGCATTTCCACAGAACCATGCTGTGGCGCCAGGGTTGGTTGTTCCTGTGTGCCTTTGCTCATGCAGCACTTAGGGTTTACATGTTCATCATTATTCTAGACAGGAGGGGTGGAGAGTTGAGAGGGGGCACCATCGTGAGGAGGAACAGAATTTATATTGGTTGTTCTGGAACTTCCAGTCCAGGAAGACTGACTGGCATCCCCCCATGCAAGGCTGAAGCTGTGAGAAGTGTCAGGAAGGGTATTTTGGAGTGTCAAGGGATCATGGAAGGACCTAGAGGAGGAAGGTTCCTGGAGGAGGAACACTGGATTCAGATCTGAAAAGGGAAGAGAATTTAGGCATCCGGAGAAGACTGGAGGCAGATGGCAAGGGAAGAGCAGAATGATGTTTGCTAGGTGTTTCCATTAATTTCAATATGAGCTGATTACTAATAGTCCTATGTTTGAGGAATTGATTTTCATCACATTTTGTGTATACCTGTACCTTCTACTGCAGCATAAGGTGTGTGATTCATTCCTATTCCTTACTCATTCCTGTACCTTAGTAAGGAATGATTTTCCTTACTTTAAATAAGGAATAATAAATAATTTTAAATATATTTAAAATATAAATAATTTTAAATGATAAGTAAATTTCCTTTCCTTACCTACAATAAAAAGAACAATCACATGCCCTTGTGATTCTGAAGTGTGAGGGGCTGAGTGTGGGACCCCCCAGAGCCACCCTCACCCTAACCCTGGCCCTTCCTCCTACTGTGTGCAGGGGCTTCTGGGGAGGCTGAAGCAACAGTGGTGGTTGGGACACTGTTTGCTCAGAAAGGTCAACATGGAAAAGCAGGCCGAGTCCGGCCTTGGCTCAGTCCTCCTCACGAGCGTGTGGCACACTGTCAGGATGGTGTCTGGGTGGACAGATGCCACTAAGGAGGACGGGGCACCGTGAGAGCCTGACTCTCTACCGTACAAAGAGCATAGTGGGTCTTTGGGTGCAGTGTCAGGGACAGAGGCAGTTTTCACCAGCATGGCAGGCAAGAGGCATAAAGTCCAGAGTTTCTGTGGACTCACACTTCAGACTTGGCAATAGCATTTGCATGTGTGGTTCCTCTGACCGTCACTTTCACATGATGCTGAATTCATCTGGTCCTCATAATCGATATTTGTATGTGCCCTCTTGGCTGAGAATTCACACTTTTGGCCTCTGTGCTTGTTTCTGGAGGAAAGAGTTCAAGATGCCTTTGCACCAGTTCTGTAGTGGACACATGGTACTGATGCTACACTTTATAGCATTTCTGAAATCGTCTCTTTTGTCCCCTTTTCTCCAGCATACGTATGGCCTTATCAAATTTATATTTCATCAGTGAATCTGTTGTTTTACTGAAACACAAAAATAGGTCACAAATCATCTGAACTATCTCAGCATAGTATATTTTAAGGAGACAGCAGCTGAAAATATACAAGTAACTGTACCATTTACAAAGTAAGAAGACATGATAAATAAGGACTGGACAATCATCACTTGTTCAAACACTGACTTGAGATTCTAAATCCTACATTCACTGTGGGGAGTGTAATTTAGAAAGACACTATATAGGAATTCTCTTCATTGTGCCTGGTTTCTGTCTCGGCATCTAGTGTGCGCAGGATTTAGGGTCTGTGACATTCAATTTGTATAATCTACTTTCAGGCCATTGCAGTACATTTTCTAGTTTGTTAACTTACTCTTTCATAAAACTCTGTCAGAATTATCTAGGCCTATTAGCCTCCTTATTCACCAAATCTCAAAATTGGAAATTCTTTACTATTGGCAAAGCATTGAAGAGTGAGCTATTGGCAAAACTTGAATTGAAGGACTAGGGATATGGCTTCAAGGGAGCGAGCTCCTGCCTGGCATGTGCAAGTTCCCTAGTTTGATACTCATCACTGTAAGCAACCCACCAACACTGCTGGAATTGTCCATGGTAACCCCCAGCTACACGAGCCCTGTGCACCGACCCACCAGGATGGTACCACTGAGTCTTACAGTATTATATGTCCAATGGGTATGGACATAAAGGACCAGCTGATAGTACGTGACTTAATGCCCTGAAAGAAATATGTAAGAACTTTTACACCATTCACAAATGGTGTAAAGTTTGCAAGTGGTGCTTTGCATTTGACTGACCCCTGTTTATCCCTCATACCTCCTGATGCCCTGAGCAGCCTGAAGCAGTTGTGACCACAGGGACCACATCCTTGGCACGGAGCCCAAGCATCATTGCACCCTGAGGCTCCTGCATTGATCCACCATCTAATTGGTTGAGGACCTTGGAGAGGGGGCCCCCATATAGTTGGTCGAGGATCTTGCGGAGGGATCTCCTCCCCTAGCCTCCTGGCACAGCTTGGCATCTACTTACCCAAAAGAAAGAAAACTTAATTTATTTTATTTACCTCAGAAACCTAGATGTGTAAAATATATATCAAGAGAAGGAGACAGAGTGAGTGATGATACATTAGGTAGATAGAAGGGCATATATAGAGAATGGCACACATCCAAAGAACAAAAGCAACCGCTGTTGGAGAGGATGTGGAGAGAAAGGGACCCTTCTGTACTGCTGGTGGGAATGCCGACTGGTCCAGCCCCTTTGGAAAACAATATGGACGCTTCTCAAAAAATTAGAAATTGAGCTTCCATTTGATCCAGAAATACCACTTCTTGGAATATATCCTGGAGAAAAAAAAAGTATAGTCGAAATGACATCTGCACTTATATGTTCATCGCGGCACTGTTTACAATAGCCAGAATCTGGAAAAAAATCTGAGTGCCCGAGAACAGATGACTGGTTAAAGAAACTTTGGTATATCTATACAGTGGAATACTATGCAGCTGTTAGAAAAGATGAAGTCATATAAGTGGATCAACATGGAAAATATCATGCTAAGAGAAATGAGCCAGAAATAGAGGGACAGACATAGAAAGATTGCACTCATCTGTGGAATATAAAATGGCAGAGTAGGAGACTAATACCCAAGAATAGTAGTATGTAATACCAGGAGGTTGGCTCCATGGCTTGGAAGCTAGCCTCACATGCTGGGGTAAAGTCATCTCATATAGAGAAAGGAGCACCAAGCAAAATGTGATTGGAAATCCCGAGCGGGGAGGGTGATGCACGCTGAAAGCAGACTAGAGACTGAACATGATGGCCACTCAATACCCCTATTGCAAAGCACAACACCCAAAAGGAGAGAGAGAAAAAATTGGAATGCCCTGCCACAGAGGCGCAGCGGGGTGGGAGGGATGGGATAGGGGGGTGGGAGGGATACTGGGTTCATAAGTGGTGGAGAATGGACACTGGTGGAGGGATGGGCTCTCGAACATCGCATGAGGGAAAAACAAGCACAAAAATGTGTGAATCTGTAACTGTACCCTCACTGTGACTCACCAATTAAAAAAATAAATAAATTATTAAAAAATTAAATAAAATAAAGCTCTAGAACATAATATTATATATATACAGTTTGCAACTCTTCCTTTTCCTTTATTAATTTTGGTGGTTTCAGGTTAAAGCATGTGATGCTCAAGGGCTGCTCATGAGTTACTCCTGGTAGTGCTCAGGAGATTATATGTGGTGCCAGGAATCAAACTGGGGTTGGCCACATGCAAGGCAAGTTCCTTACTCCCTGTACTATCTCTTTCTGCTTTCAAGGTGAGATAGTAATATTTAGATTTTATTTTTCTGCCATTTTCTTAAATGTGTAATTTAATTTTTATCATTCCACAGGAGGCATTTAAAGTTCAGTGAACAAAAGAAACCTTTTGTGACTATCATTCAGCAGGCAGTAGAAATTGATTCATATTTACTGTAATCTAATATGTTGATTCATTGATAGCAGTATGTCAACTGCCATTTTCTGAAAATTGCAATTAAGTTAATAATGAAAATAATGCTGAACATAATGCATTGCTTTTTGATTCAAAGTCCACAGTCTTACTTAATTTCTAAGCCATTGTTTTGACATCACTTTAAATGTATTGATCAGTGTGATACTGCCAGTTAATAGGAATTTCTGATGAATAATATGATCTCAGTACCTACTGAGATTCATTAATTTTAAATAAAAACATCAAAGGAAACAAGCTCATGAAATCGAGCTACATGCATTTATTTCCTTTCGTAATTGCTCGCTATTTCTCTGAGTTCTTAGTTCTTTGAAACTATCCCCCATCGCTTTTCAGAGACCTCCAAAACAGACACTTTATAATTGAACCGTGGAGTGTTAGAGAAGTCTTGAGGGAAGCCCATCAGGAACCAAGCAGAGAGCTCAGGGGCCAAATATGTCCCATCAGTGTTTAATGAGACAGAATAAGTAAGTGATTGGAAATACTACAGGACCCCGCTGGTGTTTCTGCAGAATCTGCTCCACAGCCACAACTGCACTTCAGTTCTCCCTATTAACTCTCACTGGTGAAGCCGGGAATTTTCAATATTATGTAGTGAAAGCCATTGCTGAAAATCCGGGCACGTAAAGGTGCCAGAGTCCACTCATGAAGCGTGGCACCCACCGGAACATCTTTCATCAGCACTTCCCATTCCTGACAAAATCCAGGATGGTGGGTTGCTCCCAGGGACAGAGATCGGCCTCTCCATCAGAGCTACAGGATGAATTCAGGCCTCTTCTAAAAGGTTTGCAAAATAGCTGAATTCATCCACTAGAAATGTCCTACCAAGGAACCAGGTCAGGATTTCTATCCAAGTCTTGAATGGAGATAAGAATGCAGACTGCGACACCCTCGTGGCATGTCATAACTCCAAGACCAACAAGATTTTGATCAGAATCCTGCTCTGTGCTGTGTGTTCTCTCACCTTGTATGTGTTGAAGATGCAGCAGGAGTAAAGGCACACCAGGTTCCACACGAAACGGCTCTGCTACATGTTAGACCAAGAGAGCTTCCTGGAAATGACATTAGGTCTCCCAGCACACCCCTGGCCCTGGGAGCACCTGTTGCCACCTGCTTACCACAGGGGCTGTGACAGGAAAAGCTGATGCCACTTTCTTAGAAAGAAATCAGTTTCTAACTCTATTGGAGTCATATGTTCGTGATTCTTTAATTTGTAGCATATTGAGAAAAGCCATAGAATTTGAAAACAAATTAATGCACATTCTGCTACAAAATTTATTTAAAAAATCACCCCATTACACGTAGGTCACCCACTGGGAGAAAGGGGGGAAATTATTTCGACTCCCTTTCTCGAGAGCTTATTTCAGGTCCATGGTACTGCCTGGAGAGCAGGAATAAAATTGCATTAAAAAACCAGAAAGTGTATGCATCACAGCAGCAGTCTTTTGGGGACCCTAATGTGACCTTCTTCAAACAGTCTAAGAACTGTAGGGCACAGTGGAATCCTTTTTTTTTCATATTTCAGAATATCAGGCACTGGTATTACAGTGATTTAAAGGTGGGTTCTTTAGAAATGAATATGCACAGGCATTAAAACTGGAGAGTATCATGTGTAACTACTTAGAGAATTCACTCTTAGGTTGTAAAAGGTGCAGTGACATTACTAATACTTTTATCATTTTGCAAACTACAAGGTAAATTGCTGTATAGAAGGATGAGACTGGCTAGTTTTTACAGTTCCTCGCTGATAGAAAAGGTTAAGACTAGATTGGCCATAACTTTGATTATCCTAAAGAATCTCTGTGATGCACACCGAGTACATGGCAGGTGGGGGTTGGGAATAGGGTTTGGTGAGATGTTAGAATATGCAAAGATTTTTGTCCAGAGCAGCTCTTCTTCAAACCTTTTTACACCTGAGTCCGAGCCTGTCCTACAGACCAGCCTATGGACAGGCTGTTATAACCAAGCCATAGATAAGTGATTTTCAGCCTCTCTTCAACTGTGGAAGTTCCAGTCCATGAACTGGTGGTTGAATTCCACTGATCTAAAGAAAAAGACTATGATGAATTAACTTTTGATTTTCAAATATTGTGCACATTGTATAGTGTTTACTGGGTAAAATACAGTATATATACATATATATATGTATATATATATACACACACAAACACACACACACACTTCACCGGGGCTGAAGTGTGACCCTACACAGTGGGTAGGGTCTTTGCCTTGCACGCAGCCGACCCGGGTTCAATTCCCAGAATCCCATATGATCTCTCAAGCACCACCAGGAGTAATTCCTGAGTGCATGAGCCAAGAGTAACCCCTGTGCATTGCTGGGTGTGACCCAAAAAGCAAATATATGCTATTATGTTATATATATGTATATATATTATATATATGTATGTATATACACAACTTAAGTTGGGATGTGTAGGAGTCTTTAGAAAGGAGTGAAATCAAATGAATTTTGAAGGATCTCTCCAGCCAGTGCTCAGGGATCCTGGGGGTGACCCTGGTGATATTTAGCAAACTGCACCAAGTGGTTCATTATCAGCATTCTGACATCAGCTATATGCTGCTGCTTTATCCCTGCTGTGCTGGGGACCACTAAGACCATACCAGAAAGTATTTTGGGGCCTCCAGAAGTTTCTGGGTCTGTGGAACGTGCAGTTCTAGATACTGAACTCAAGAAATCATGCATTCAAGATATGTGCTCAGCCTATGGAGCTATATCGACATCCTCTAGATCATATCTTGACTGCTTAGCACTGTCCTGTCCTCCCATTGTTCATAGATTTGCTTGAGTGGGCACCAGTAACGTCTCACAGCAAATTGTGAGACTTCTTGTTACTGTTTTTGGCATATCAAATAAGTCATGGGTAGCTTGCCAGGCTTTGCCCTGTGGGTGAGATACTCTCAGTAGCTTGCCAGGCTCTCCAAGAGGGATGGAGGAATTGAACCTGGTTCAGCCTCGTGCAAGGCAAATGCCCTATCAGCTGTGCTATCTCTCTAGACTGCTTAAAATTTTTTTATTAGCCAACACAGAACATAGGACAATAACATGAACTTTCTGTGCAATTACAAAGTGGGATTTTTTTATTGTGCAAAATTGCTTTTTCTCAAACCACTTTAATAATACAATTTGAAACATTTCTTTTTTTTAAATTTTTTATTCAGTCATCATGTGGAAAGTTACAAAGTTTTCAGGTTTAAATCTCAGTTATACAATGCTCGAATACCCATCCCTTCACCAGTGCACATATTCCACCACCAAGAATCCCAGTATAGCTCCACCCCGCACCCCCACACCCCTAACCCCCCTACGCCCCTAGCTCCCCACCCTAAGGCCCCCCCCGCCTGTGTAACTAATAAATTTCACTTTACTTTCACTTTGATTGCATACAATATTTCAACAAAACTCACTATTATTGTTTGGAGAGTCTCTCCCCTAAAGTCAGACCTGCTGAAAAGGAAGCATTAGATAATTTGTTTTCCATTGGCTGAGGATGAAGAGGTATGAGGTCGAGTGACCACACTTAGCGGCCTCTCGGTTTTGGGTTTCTGTATTTTAGTATTTTAGTAACTAAGTCCAGAGAGATATCTGCCAGAAATTGCATCGTTGCCAACTTGTACTTCTCAGTTACATTATATTCCACATATGAGTGCAATCTTTCTATGTCTGTCTCTTTCTTTCTGACTCATTTCACTCAACATGATACTTTCCATGTTGATCCACTTATATGCAAATTTCATGACTTCATGTTTCCTGACAGCTACATAGTATTCCATTGTGTAAATATACCAGAGTTTCTTTAGCCAATCATCTGTTTTCGGGCACTCTGGTTTTTTCCATATTGTGGCTATTGTGAACAGAGCGGCAATGAACATGGAAATGCAGATGTCATCTCTACTATACCTTTTTGCCTCTCCGGGATATATTCCCAGGAGTGGTATTGCTGGGTCAAATGGGAGCTCAATTTCTAACTTTTTGAGAATCGTCCATATTGTTTTCCAAAAGGGCTGAACCAGTTGGCATTCCCACCAGCAGTGAAGAAGAGTCCCTTTCTCCCCGCATCCACACCAACACCGGTTGCTTTTGTTTTTTGGGATGTGGGCCAGTCTCTGTGGTGTGAGATGATATCTCATGGTTGTTTTGATCTGCTTTTCCCTGATGATTAGTGATGTGGAACATTTTCTCATGTGCCTCTGAGCCATTTGGATTTCTTCTTTAGGAAAGTTTCTGTTCATTTCATTACCCCATTTTTTGATCGGGTTGGCAGTTTTCTTCTTGTGGAGTTCAACCAGTGCATTGTATATCCTTGTTATCAACCCTTTATCGGATGGGTACTGCATAAATATCCTTTCCCATTCTGTAGATTGTCTTTGTACTTTGGTCACTGTTTCTCTTGAGGTGCAGAAGCTTCTTAGTTTGAGATAGTCCCATTTATTTATCTTTGTTTTCACTTGCTTGGCCAGTGGCGTGTCAGCTTTGAAGATACCTTTGGCTTCAATGTCGTGGAGGGTTTTGCCGACCTTGTCTTCAATGTACCTTAGGGATTCTGGTCTGATGTTGAGGTCCTTAATCCATTTTGATCTGACTTTTGTACATGGTGATAGGTGAAGGTTTAAGCCCATTTTTTTGCATGTAGCTGTCCAGTTTTGCCAGCACAATTTGTTAAACATGCTTTCCTTGCTCCACTTCGCCTTTTTTGCTCCCTTATCAAAGATTAGATGGTCATATATTTGAGGGGATGTGTCAGAGTATTCAACCCTGTTCCATTGGTCTGCCGCTCTGCCTTTGTTCCAGTACCAAGCTGTTTTAATGACTACCGCTTTGTAGTAGAGTTGGAAGTTGGGGAGGTTGATTCCTCCCATTTTCTTTTTCCCAAGAATTGCTTTAGCTATTCGTGGGGGCTTATTGTTCCATATGAATTTCAGGAGCGCTTTCTCCATTTCTTTGAAGAATGCCAAGGGTATCCCTATAGGGATCACATTGAATTTATACAATGCTTTGGGGAGAATTGCCATTTTGACAATACTAATTCTTCCAATCCATGAGCAGGGGATATTTTTCCATTTCCTCATGTCTTCTTTTATTTCCTGAAGTAGCGTTTTGTAGTTTTCATTATACAAGTCCTTTACCTCCTTAGTTAAGCTGATTCCGAGGTATTTGATTTTTTGAGGCACAATTGTGAACGGGATAGCTTTTATCATGTCGCTTTCTTCTCTCTCACTGTTTTCACATAAGAAAGCCATGGACTTTTGGGTATTGATATTACAGCCTGCAACTTTACTATACGAGTCTATTGTTTCTAGGAGTTTCTTGGTAGAGGTTTTAGGGTTTTCTAAGTATAATATCATATCATCAGCGAATAGTGAGAGCTTGATTTCTTCCTTTCCTACCTGAATGCCCTTAATCTCTTTTTCTTGCCTAATCGCTATTGCAAGTACTTCCAGTACTATACTGAACAGAAGTGGAGAGAGTGGGCATCCTTGTCTTGTCCCTGTTCTCAGAGGGAAGGGTCTTAGTTTTTCCCCATTGAGGATGATGCTTGCCATAGGCTTGTGGTAGATGGCTTTGACTATATTGAGGAAGGTCCCTTCTATACCCATTTTGGCGAGAGTTTTCATCATAAAGGGTGCTGGATCTTGTCAAATGCTTTCTCTGCATCTATTGATATTGAAACATTCCTATTGTTGTTTTTATGCTTGGCTTTTCCAAGAAATAATCAGAATAATAGATAAAGAAAGAATGTAAAGCTGTAGTTGTGGCTGTCAGCTAGATCTGTTGGGGGCTTATTAAGACCCTTATTAAGTCTTCTGGGGAGATTTAAGTTCAGTTCACAAGAAATTTTTTGTTGGAATATTTTCCACCTAGACTGGAAAAGAAATGGGTAATTTGAAATAAAATTAATTCTTGAATATTTAGGGGCAAATTTTATTCTCCTTATGAACTACTTCAGAGTGGGGCAAAGGCCTGTGAAAGCTATAAATATTCACCATATATACTAGGGTCTCACTGAGGACTTTCCTCACATATAACTTACAGCCCTCTAAGTCATATTATCTTCTATTTTAACTACATAGAAATAGCAATGCAGAATGAAAATTACCTTCCGAGAGTCTTGGAGCTGACAAATGGCCAAATAGCACCAGTACGTGTACTCAGTCACCATGAAGGCAGCATGGTACAGAGACCAGTGTCCCAATAGGTTTTCAGTCTTCATTGGCAGCTTCCTACCTATATTAACTTTTGACAATGACATGAACATAGACTCAAATAAAAGATGTGTATTTTCAGCAAAGAAAAATGAATCAGCAAAGCGTTCTCAATCTGCTTCAGAGAGGTAGTGCCATATGTCAATATTAATGTTCTTTTACTACAGGCTTAGAGGGACTTTCCTTCAAACAATCAGCACTTACATTCCAAGCTTATTAAAAGTTACTCTCCTCAAGCATCATCTAAACAAAAGTAGATATCCCTTACCAGTGTACTTGAGGAATCATTGACATTTAACTTTGATTCAATGAAAGTAAATTACAAAATAATCAACGTACTGCAGAGTCCTTTTGCTTTAAGGTCAGCCACTCAAC
This sequence comes from Sorex araneus, assembly GCF_027595985.1. Taxonomy (NCBI): domain Eukaryota; kingdom Metazoa; phylum Chordata; class Mammalia; order Eulipotyphla; family Soricidae; genus Sorex; species Sorex araneus. The sequence goes on from NC_073303.1 coordinate 327,348,102, forward strand.
AATAACTTTATGGGGCAGTTATTTAGTGCCCAGCATTGTAGTGAGGTTCAAGGAGTCAACAAACCTATAACTGGATTAATGGAAAGAAATACAGAAGCAAATTTTTTTTAATTTAAGAAACATTGGAAAGTCTTGTCATTGGAAATAAGATAAAATTGTTCATCTTCTGTAGTTTAACTCAGAACAAAGAATAGTTTTGTGGTAAGAGGACAAGAATTGTTTGATTCATTTGTTTCATAAGCACGTACAAGCCTAACAAGCACTGTGTTTGACATCAGGGTGCACAGCTAACCAAAACCAGAAACGGTTCTTGCCATCAATAAATATTATGTATTAGTTGAGTTAATCAAATGACCATGTTTTTCAAAAATAACCCACACCATCACAAATACCATACAGAAAATTTTAAGTGAGATCTTTAAGAGATTATTTATCTTAAAGATATATTTGATGCCATTGAGGAAACTTTCTTAGAAAGGGTGTCTGAGCTAGCTAGGACATAACAGATGAACAAATGAGGAAGCAAGGGGAAAGAAGAAGTCTCCCAGTAGAGGATGCTATGTGCAGAAATCTTACTGAGGGCAGAACAGTGGGGTATCCAGAACTATAAATAAAGTCAGTGTAGTGTAAGGAAGAGAATGGGAGGCAATGAGAGGCTCATGGTTTGATGTGAGCCTAGAGATAAGTCGAGTCTGATTTTTGTTCTGAGCACAGTGTCATAGCACTGATGAGTTTATAGCAGGGAGAGTGTGGCCAGAGAGATAGTACAGGGGCCAAGGTCCTTGTTGACTCCCATTCAATCCCTGGTACCACAGTGCCCTCAACATGAGTGAGAGCAACCCCAGAACTCTGAGCCATGCACCTTGGTATGTCCTGAAAGCTTAAAGAGTATTTTGATTACTAAAAATTAATAAAATTTTTCAGATGAAGCAGGGAGAGTGGAAACAAGTGAATCTGTTGGAAAACTACTGCAGTTTCTAGGACAGAGATGATGTTGATTCTGACATGTATAGTATCTGGAGAGGAGATGAACAGAAGAGAAAATACTCAAGGTATATTTAAGATGGGAACATCAATAGGTCTTGGATTCTGTAGACCAAAGCTTTCACCAAAAGAAATGTGAACAGGAGTAGGTTTGGGGTTTGAGAACAATGGGAAGAACAATGAGAATGTTGAGTAAGTTACAATTTGTAGAGTTTCAGGATGCCTTTGAGAAAACCAAGAGGAAATTTCAAGTAGTTGTTATGGGACTAGAACTCAGAGGTGAAGTTCAGCTGGAAGTTGACTTTAGTAGGTGGTGTGTCACGTAAGTAGTAATTGAGCTCCTGAGTCTAGGATGCAATTAGGTCTAGGGGAAGGGTATGGAGGGGAAAGGGTGTCCTTGAAGGCCCAGAACCAACATTTGATAACCCAGACACTTAAGGGCTGGTTCAGACAGTCAAGCCCTGTGGAGAGATTGAGAAAGAAGAGTAGATAGACGAGTGGGAGGAAAGACAAGGACTGTTGTTTGGTTAATATCTAGAAGGAAAATATTAAGGAGGATCTGAAAATATCTGCTGCTCGATGATCTGTGATGTAAAGGCGAAAGCTGTGATTGAATTAAAGGTCTTGTTTAAGTGATTGGGGAGATATGTGGAGACAGATATGGAGACACCAAGAAATTCTGACAGCAGGACAGAAGGGGAGAACTAAAGATAAATGGGGCATATATGAAGTGGTTCTATGTGTGCATGTGTGTAATCAAAAAATAAATTATGAAAAGCCGAGGCAGCTCTCTCTCCCTTGCTGCCTGCATTCGGTGTCCTCGTGACGCTTCTCCTATCCCAATGGCAGCTGATGGCGATGGGCGGCTGCAGGAGGGAACGGAGGCCAGGCTGGTCAGTATCAATTGCAGCTTATTCCAATCTCATCTCCATTCTCCTCTGATTCCCCCTCTGCTTCTGCCCCATTCTCCACCTGATCTTCCCATTCCCCAAGCCCCCTCATTCTGCTCCTTCATACTTCTCCTTCCTGTTTCTGCCTCCCCAAGCCCTCTCTTACAGCCGTAGTTAAATCCCAAAGCATGAGGGGTTGGGGTAATAATTACATGTAGGTGTGGTCATACGATCAACAGAGGAAAAGTCCTTCCCTCGGGGGAATCTTCCTCTAGGATAGATTCTCATTCTGTAAGACGACCCACCCAACACATTTGTGGGGATGTTTCTCCTTTCCGTAGTCCAACAAACATTCACAATATTAGTCATTTTGTATGGACACAATAAAAGATACATTAAACTTACAGAACTGCTCTCCTGGGGCCATCTCGCTATAGATCTCAGACTACAGTGCTCAAACCAGCAGATTAGTCTTTCCTCACCCTAGCAGGGTGCTAATCTCGTTGTTACTTTTTGGATTATGACAGAATGTGTCTATAACCATGCTCTTAACTTACAGTTAAGTATTGTGGCGCTTTGGCCTGGCCCATTTCGATGCTTCAGCTTGCCCTGGCTCCATTCAGTCCCTCATCAGGACCCTGCTTTTGGGGTACCAGGAACTATGGGCAACTGAGGCTCAAGCTGAGAAAGCAGATGTCCAGGAGTGAATATTATTTGGAATCAATTACCTCCCAAGTTACAAGAGCATAATATTAACTGTCTTCCTGTGTCTATACAAAAAGGACATTGCTTTAAGCTATGAAAAAGACATAAGGAGAGGAGAAAGGCAATATTTCACTCATGAATACAAGTCAAGTATCCTTAGAAGGATCTGACCTTACAAGTTAACAGAGTCTGATTAAGGGATAGAGGTGATAGACCAGTTGAGGAAGAGAGCACAGAGAAGTTATAAATAAGCACAGAGGAACGGGAGTGACTCAGGAGCACTAGTATGGGTATAACCTGATAAACCTAAGCTTCCTGTGGCAAGGGAGAAAAGACAAAGCAATGTTATCCTACATGCGTGTACACATACAACTTTGTGTGTGTGTAAAATTAAATCTATAGAAGACAGAATCACCAAGGACATTGTGATTCCTAAGTAGACTCTTAGAAGATAGCCATTAGCCTTGGGTGGAGGAGAAACTGTTTATAATTTTAATTTTGGGAAGATTCAAGCATGCCAATTTGTGGCTTCTATTATTCCTGTGTAAAGTAGTCAGCCCGATCATCCTGGGAGGGTTCAGGGATGAAGAGGAAGTTGGGGACATCTAAATGGTGGGGTTTAAGGAGATGAGGGTTTGTAGGCACAGAGAGAAGGTAAACCAGTAAGCCAAGACCATGCCATGAGATTTCCTGAGTGTCAGAGACCTTCTTAACCTCAGTTATCATGAATTTATAGTGAAAACAATTAACACTATTATGATGTTTCTGCAAGCACAGGAAAAGCAGTACCAAGTTTCTTCCCAGAGTGGCCATACAATTGTAATGACAAGACAGAGAAATAAGGAGTCAATGAGGTATTTGCAAAACTACAGAACCTAAATATAAAGCGAAGTTAGGGAAGAAAATTTGTTCGAGCAGGCACCAGTGACGTCTTATTGAGAGACTTATTGTTACTGTTTTGGGCATATCCAATACACATGGGTTGCTTGCCAGGCTCTGCCTTGCGGGCTCGATACTCTCGGTAGCTTGCCGGGCTTTCCGAGAGAGGCGGAGGAATCAAACACAGGTCGGCCGCGTGAAAGGTGAACGCCCAACCTCTGTGCTATCATTCCAGCCCAGGGAAGAAAATAAGTGAATAAATTGGGAGCTACCTGGAGACTGGGTCACTTGAAGATGCCCCAAGGAGCAGTGCTCTCATGTGGGAAACTGATTTGTAGAAACATGAGTGACAGGTCCTGCGCATGTGGCCTGAAACTGACTTTGAACTGCTTGGCACCGAGGCTAGCTCATGGCTGGATGACTGTCGGGGACCCATTGGATGCAGGACAGATGTCACGCCCCACTGTGCAGGCTGGCTGATCCTTTTTGTGGCAGAAGTCATGCACATCTGCCCTCTCCAGAATTCACGAATTGAGCAGGATCCCTTATGCCCCAAATCTGCTTATCTGCTCCATCCTGGCCGGCCATGCGGTCTCCCTGAGGTCATAGGGATGGATTAAGTTACGGGTGTGAAGTACTCAATACCTGACTTCCATTGAAAAATCTGTAGAAAATGCCAAAGCCTTTTAGTTTGTTTTTTGGCATGAACATTCTTGTCAGACGGCAAGTTCTACTTGTTGTTATCTTTTTTTTAGTTCTAAGAAAAAGGTGGTTTTGAATTTTGAGGAAACGGTGTGATTTGTAGCAACATCTCTGGGTTGACCGTCTTTGTCCTGGTGTGTCTATTGAGAGTGAACAGTCAGCAGGTTCGCTGTAGGGCTGCCAGAAAGAGGTTGATCTGGTTCTAAAACAAATGTCTCTCTTTCTCACACTGGACCAATTTAGGTCCTCTACATAAACCATGAAATGCAAATTTTAGGCACTGAGTGATCATACCCTCTCTAAAGGCTCAAAAGCAGTATAATAGAACTTCCTTCCTTTAGGTCTGTGTAACCTTCCCTCAACCTTCCTGAGTCCCACTTAGGAATATGCAGATGTTCAATTTTTGTTTGTCACATAAAGTAGACTATAGTATACTTCTGTAATGGATTAGAGTAGCTTCTCTGTCTTCAGTCTGTTGGCATTTTGGGTCAGGTAATTATTTATGTTGGGATTGTTCTGTGAATTGTCAGAATGTTAAACAGTCAGCACTGGAGGTGGCTGTGATGCCACTTGTCACCATCCTTCCCCCACAGCTTGCAAAAACAAGCAAAAAATATCAGGTTTGGGGGAATTGGTTGGGGGATTGGAAAGCCCACTGATGCTTGGGGCTTTCTCCTGACTTTGTGCTCAGGATGACTCCTGGCAGTGCTCAGGTACTGATGATGAACCAGGGTTAACCACATACAAGGCAAGGACTGTACCTGGTGTACACCTTACGTGGTATACTCTCCAGCTCTCAAGGCAATCTTTACTGTGATTTGAACTATTTCCAATTTTTTCCCTAAGGTTTATTCCTGAGAAATAGAATTCCATGAGTTTGTTAATTTCTGTATTCTTTTTTCTTCTGAAACTTGTTTTTCTGTTCTGTGTATATGAGTCAAATTTTATGATAGTGACAAAAAAGCTTAATATATAAAAAGGATTCTTTTAGAAATATACTTAACCATTTCCTTTTATTTTACTTTATATCATGAAATCCCTAATATATTGACAAACAAACCAGCATTGTATTAATAATAATTATCATTATTGGAGACATTACTGGTGCCCGCTCCAGCAAATTGATGAGCAACAGGATAAGTTGATACAAGTGAATAAATTTTTTTAATTTGTGAAGAGAGTATTACTTTGGAGCACTTCACACAGAGGAATTTTAATCCACTATTAATTCTAATTCTACATGCCAACGAACTCAGCCAAGAACTGGGTTTCAGTCTCAAGCACTTGACCCGTTTTCTATAAAAGCAGGAGATCAAGGAGCATCAAGTGACTAAGAAAATTAGACTCAAGTGTCATATATGGAACCCAGAACATATGAAAGGTGAGAGAGAGTTGTTAGTATCATCTCTGTCAAACCGAGTTTTACAAAATCTGTCAACAAGGAGCCAAAACTACAAAAAAAATAAACAACTAGAAAAGCTAGTTAAATTAGTTTTAATTTGCAAAACTCCAAACCAAAGAAAGAATTTTCTTTTTCTTATGCTACCCACTATTTGCTTAGGTTGAAATGAGGATGAAGACCCAAAAGTGAAGGCTTTTTCTTAGTACAGAAATTCAGAAAGTTACCAGAAACAGGTCATTAGGTCTAGGATATGTCTATAGTAGAGTACATTCCTTGCCTATGTGAGACCCTGTGTTCACCTCCAAATATTGGTCAATCCTCAAAAGAAAGTGGGATTCTTGATTATATAATAGGTGGAAAGTTAATTTCTGACCTTAGCATTAAAATATGATATAGTAAAGTATTTTTAAAAGCACTAGGTTTTTTCTCTTTTCTTTATTATTTTTATCACGAGCGATAATAGATATCTACTGTTAACTCAATTTAGATTCACTTGTATCACTTGTCATCCCATTGATCTTCGATTTGCTCGAGCAGGCGCCAGTAACTTTGCCATTTGTTCCTGTTGCGTGCTAGTGCAGCCCAATGATATCTGCTTGCTCCAGGAACAGGAAGAGCCTCAAATCATTCATTCAGGGATTTGACAAAGAAATCTGACCATTTAGTTGGTGGGCGACCATGAGGTCTTCTGGCGTCCCTTGGAATCCAGTTGGTAACAGCTCTAGTCCAGCAGTCATCTCTGAATCGCATTACATGACCGGCCCATCTGATTTTTGATGCCTTGGCAAACGAGACAGCATCCCTGATTCTTGACCGTCAACAGAGGTCAGAACCCCAGATTCCTTCTCTCAATTGAGTTAGACGTGATATTCCCAGCATAGCTCTTTTGATTCCTCTTTGGGATACCCGAATAGTGTTCTCATCCTGTTTGCGTAGGGCCCAGGTCTCTGAGGCATATGTTAGGAAGAATGGTGGAATCAAAAAGATGTGCCCGGAGTTGGCGGTCCTTCGTCCTCTTATCCTCTTAACCGCTTCTTCGAGGCTCTTGAAGGCATTCCATACTGCTCTCTTCCTCCTGCGCAGTTCTGGCGCAGCCTAACAGGGCATTCAAACTCAGTATATCAAAATCCTCTGCGAGCTGTATTGTGGATTCACCACCAGGATCTCACCATTGTACAAGGAAGTGATCGTTGATGTAAAGAGAGGGGTGCTTCAGGGTGATACCATTTCACCGAAACTCTTCAGTGCCACCCTCGAGAACATCATGCAATGACTGAAATGGGAAGGAATGGGAGTGAAGGTAGATGGTCGGCAATTACACCACCTCCACTTCACTGATGACATTGTTCTCATAACACCAAACATTAGCCAAGCGGCACAAATGCTGGCCGGCTTCTACCACGTGTGTGGAAAGGTCGGATTGCAGCTGAATCTCAACAAGACAGACGAAGCTCATGAAAAACGAACTAGTCCCTGAAACTCCATTTGCTCTCAATGGAATGAACATCTCCGAATGCAGCAGCTATGTGTACCTGGGTCGATAAATCAATTTAGATTGTGATAAGAAAATACTAGAGATGAGCTAACATTAAACCAAATTTAAACTTTTTTTTGAGGTCTCTTTTCACCCAAGAAATGCAACATGGGCAGGTGCTGTCAGAAACACCTCAAATGCAAGACATGGCTGACTTTGAATTAATTTTTGTTCGGTGCATATTCTGAAATCTTTTACCGTTGGCAGACTGTTTGTGACCCCCCACATTCAGTCACACAACCCACAATTTAAGCTAACAGAAATTTACTGTCCAGAATTCCATAGACTGGAAGCCTTAGATCAAGGTACCAGCAAGAGAGGCTTTGTCCTCAGACCTCCCTTCCTGGTTTATGAGCAGCTGCTGTTGTTCCAGATCAGAGAGTGAATCTGACTGGAATCTGTCTCAAAAAAAATATTGGGGAGGAAATAGAGACAGGCAAATATTGATTTAAACAAGGCTTTGTTCTCCAAGTTAGAGCATTAAAAGACTCTCCTCTTGCAGGGAGTCTCATTTTTGAGCTCAGCCAGCATGGAAGCACATCTCTCTGTCCTTCACACACATCAGAGCACATAGATATGGTGACTTCCTTTGCTGCATGCCTGGAAATCACACCCTGATGGGTTGCCACCTCAGGCCTGACTTATAATATTAAAACACATCGTCTCCAATGGCATTGTTTTTGACCCTAGGAAACAATTCCCTTCACCTTGTAGAGTTGTATTATTTGTAGTCTTCAGTGCTATGGAGTGCTGCCTCCAAGACAATGCCCCAGGAATAGAGCAGACACTGTTTTCAAGATGTTTTTGCATTGTTATGGTGTGGCTTACATCAGTCCCCAATCTAGGTAGAGTGAAGCCTACCAGCGATAGATGCAGTAAATAATCCAGTGTCCTTCTCTCTGTCGTCAAACCAGACATTACACAGATATTTCCGACTCCTTGCCTGCTTATCCTAACTTTTTCCAGAGCACTGTTTTTCTGCTTGTAGATGAATGAGTTATTTTAACTTTTTGTAAGTTCTTCCATCATACTTTCTCTTCAAGAGCCAATTACTCTCTTGGAGCCTATACTTACTTTTAGTTTCTTGTTCTACATAAAATGAGCACTTTCATGCATTAACTACACCTACATAGTGTCCTTATCTGAGATAGAGATGTGGAGATGGGTGAGGGGTGAATAGCACACTTGGATCTCTGGAGAACCAGATATTCCTCAAAATATTATCATTAAGCCTCCCCTGTGTGATCTCAACTGTCATTATACAGAAGTACAGAAAAAAATTTCTAAAGTATAATCCTTTGGGCTTGTGTTAATTGAAGCTATAGTTGACTTTGCAATTGCAGGTGACTAGAATTACAGCTTTGTATTCTACCAGTTATCTATTTGAATACTGCAAGCAAGATACTTTAATCTGTTACTATATATTGAGACAATTTGGCTTGGAATTTGTATACATGAGTTTTTCATCCTTATATTATACTTCCCAGAAATGCACCCTAGATAGATTTCTTTGTGGAATATAATAACTGCGTTCCAATCAAATTTTTTTATAAGAATGATGTTTCTTGCTTCTGTGAATTTTTCAAGAAGCAAAGATCTCAGTACCCCAGCAACTTTTTAAAAGGTGGCCTCAGAGAAGTAGCACATCCTGTATATTGTCTCTGCCTATCTGGAAGGACAAGAAGGAAGAGATGGGTCTTCTTCAGGATACAGAACACTCTGTTCCCCATCCCAGTGTACTTCTTGGCAGCAGGTGGATCAGCTTGCAAAAGCCCTTTTGAAAACAGAAACCAAAATAATGTATAATGATCATTCTACTCTCCTGGTGGGGAAATGTAAATCAAAAACACAGCTGGACTTGGAAATTGGATCACATGAGACTTTTCTCAACCATCACTGTCTCCAGCCCCTGACAAGTAAAAAATAAATTTATTAAAGTATTTTATAGGCAGTTTAGTCAAATAGCCACTGTAAAATTGAAATGCATGGAACCATTTAGGTAAAGAGAAAGGTGGGGGCTGGCGAAAATAATGAGCTTATTAGCTCATTAAGTATTTTACAACAGTATACTTATTGTACGCCTAAAAGGAACAGCATCATTGCGTTTAATTTAGCTGCCTGTTTATGATTTATATACAGCAATTATATTATATTTTGTGTTCATTTCCCTGCTCAAAAGTGTCCTATTTACATCATTATGTTTTCAATTTCAGTGAATTTTCAAGGAAGAAAATCCTAAAGAAACTAATGAAATAGAAGTTGAGATAGCGTAAATAAAAATAATATTTTAAAGTTTTTTTTTTAATTTGGCAAAATTTACAGTGGAAGTCAAAAGCAGATATATGAATTTCTCAAATGAGGCTGTGGAATCTTGAAACTTTATAATCTAAAATAGCATGTGCCCGTATTTTCTTTCTCTTTCTGTAACAAACTTGCAGTTCCACTTGCTGATACTAAAGAAGTGCACACTAGTCTGAAAGGTTGGTCAGTAAAACAAACATGAATTTGTGTTACCTTATTTTTTTTCCATAATACCCTTATCTTTCTAAGAAAAACTGGTTACTTTGTTTAATACGTAAAAAATCAATACTTGATAAGTAATCAGAAAATATGCATGCTTTTACTTTAATAATTTAATTTGGGGCTGGAGCGATAGCACAGCGGTAGGGCATTCGCCTTTCATGCGGCCGACCCATGTTCGATTCCTCCGCCCCTCTCCGAGAGCCCGGCAAGCTACCGAGAGTATCACACCCGCCCGGCAGAGCCTGGCAAGCTACCCGTGGCGTATTGGATATGTCAAAAACAGTAACAATAAGTCTCACAATGAGAGACGTTACTGGTGCCCGCTCGAGCAAATCGATGAGCAATGGGATGACAGTGAATTTAATTTGCTCCTGGGCCTGGAGAGACAGTACAGTGATAGGTTGCTTGCCTTGCATGCAGTCAACTAGGATTCAGGCACCCCAAAGCCCCACCAGAAGTGACCCCTGAGAGCAGAGCCAGGAGTAAGCCCTGAGAACCACCAGGTGAGGCACAAAACCCGATCTGTATGTCTGCCCACACTTAGCTTTGAATTGACTACTAATTCTACCACCCAGGGATGGGGAGTAATGATTTTTACTTTATTTCTGGGGCGGGGGTTCTTTTGGGGGACTCCCAAGCAGTGCTCTAAAGGCCTGGTTGGCCTCCATTCCCGACAACACACAGCTGGAGGTTCCGGGTCTTCAGTGCCAAAATGACCAGAGCCATCCCAGGAGTATTCAGAGAACCCCAGGGCTACAACCAGCAATGTCCAGGGGGCAAGTGGTGCCAGAATCAAATGCAGATCTGGCACATACACATACCCTATCTCCTGTGCTCTTTCTGAGCCCCAAATAATGAGTTTTGAGTGTGCAAGGCACGTGTTTGATACAAAATTAACATGATTATAGAAGAGTACACCAGGAAAAACAAATTCCTTTCCCTATATTCCCCTGCTTCCCCATCCCAGAGGTGATCACCCTGCTTCCCCATCCCAGAGGTGATCACGCTGGTCCTTTTCTCGCCCCTCTCCAGATAAATACCCTGCATGGTTACGCATATGAGAGCGGGTACTTATCATGGTGTCCATACACGGTGTTAAGTTACTTTCCCTGTCATTTCATGCCAGCAAAAATTCATCAGATTGTCTACCTATTATTTTTTATCTACTGCCTTCTCAAAAAGTTGATAAGGATATACTTTAATCTTGTGATAAAGTCATCGCAAGTTGGAAATGTTGTATCATATAAATGAAAGTAGATATATGAAGGATAAAACACTGGCATTGATAAATATTAGGGAGCAAACAAGATAGCTCAAAGGGCTAGATTTAAAGGGGAAAAGCTCAGCCCTGTGCACGCCTTGTCCCTCTTCCCCCAGCACCACCAGGTATCGCCTGGTGTCTCCTAGTACGTCTGGACCCAGGCAGCACCACATGACCTGAACCAGCACTGGGCCATCAGCTCATATAGCCTGACCACGGATTGAGACTCGTGGCCTCTGGGTCTCCAGAACAATGCTTGGGAGCAACCAGCATCCCTAGCAAATAAAGAAACAAAAAGGGGAAAATATTGGGAAGGTTTGTAAACAATCTCTTTATGGAACGTATACTATTTAAAATAATATTGGTATGGAGTACATTTCAAAATTTTAAGTTATATCTGCAAAGTGTTATTCTATCATGTACAACTCTAGCATCTGTCTGAATTGTGCTTTACAAAATAGTAATAGTAAGGTCTTATTTTTAGCATCCCCCTGTAAAACTAGAAAAGAATCCATTGCAGAAGTGGTAAGTAGAAAGAAACACCACATGAAAGAAGTCAAGATAATGATAAATTTGTGAACTTCCTTGTTTCTTTGCAGCTGACATATTTTAACTGATAACTGTATAACCAACAGTTGCTTTCCTATCAGACACCAAATAGATGAAAAGCAACTCATCTTTAAAGCATTCTCCAGCACTTTAAAACAGAGCCGAACTCCTGAGACTAATGAGCAACATGAAACTATGGAGTAAAGATTTGGAACAATGAAACAGTGAATTGTCTTTAAAATGGGAAAAACTGGGTCTGTGAGATAACATGAGGTTAAAGGATTTGCCTTGCATCTGAAGACCCTGATTCGAGTCCCCAGCACCACATAATGATCTCCAGTCAGGGTCATTCTTGAGCACATAGACAATAGTAGCCCCTGATCACTGCTGTGTGTGATCCCAAAACAAAAGTAAATAAGAGGGGGACGTGATGGAGGAAAGAAATGAGAAAACAGGGCTTAATGCATATACAAATCAGTAGATGCTGATTACTACAAAACGAGCTTTGTTTTTGAATTTATGATATACTTTTAAAAGTCAAGATGAAGCTTGGGTTGCAGTAGATGGGTGAGAGTTATGGGGACAGTGACAGGGGTGTCGGAAGCCCTGTTTGAAGTAGAGTCCTCTCTAAAAAGGGACCACAATAAACTCGTACTTTCCAAGGTGCTGAGGCATTAACATACATCACAGTTATTTAGAAGGCCAGTGCTTCAGATACCAAATGGAAGCCTGTCTAAATATTTTAGTTCTGGTACGCCATTCTTAATTTTTTTTAATCATGATCTTTGTTTTCTAACGTCCTCCATAAAATTTTAATGTTGAGGCATGTGGAAGGATCCCATAAGTATAACAACCTATGTAAAATCATGAGTAAATGGGGGCAAAAAAGAAGCTACTTGGGAGTGAGGAATAAAATTATTTTTAAACATTCGCTGTGATTATTTAGCTAAATGTAGGAGGCGCACTGAACTTTATTTTCAAGCATGTGACCTTTTCACAATCATAAACTACATACTGGAATGGGCCAGAATGTGCAGTGGTTTTAATTAGCTACTCTATCATGTAAAACCAACAACCAAACTGAATGTAAGGGAGGTTTTTTTTTTTTTAATATCCATTTATTTGAGTAATTAGTGGAAAAGATTCATTGTGGGCAACATTCTTCAGCTGAGTTTATCCTGGCCTTTTAAAATTTAACTAGAGTGGGGGGGAAATGTACATTATACTACTTGGTTTCATTGCTCGCTTTAGAGCAGTGAATGTGGCAAACACTAATTAATCAGCAGAGGCCCTATTTACGAAATGGCTCGCTCAGTTGCTGCACCTTCAAGGCAGAAAGTGGGCGGTTTGTGTTGTTTTGTCTCTGTGGGCTTAAGTGACTGTGATTTAGCAAGGCAATATCCTGAAATACATTAGAAAACAGCGGTGACAGGTTCGTTTTGTATTTGGTGCCCTGAAAAGTCACTTGTGTAAGTGTAAATGCTCTATTTGTAATATAAAAATACTTGCAAATTATAGAGGCCTCAGTCTGTGTTTGTAGGATAAAGGTAAGAGAGGGAAGTGAGGAATCCCCCAGCTGGGTAGCGTTGTCGACTACACAGAAAGTGCATAAACCTGCCCCAGATCAAGAAATTCTGAGAGAGGACCACCCAAACGACAAAATAAAACAGGATCCTCATGAACATTGCAAAACAGTCCTGTCAAATAAGAAATGAGGAGGAAACTATAACTGACAGATACAATGATCAGTTTAGTTGTTCATTTGGAGGTTTGGGGCTATATCTTGTGGTGCTCAGGGATTATTCCTGGTGGTGCTCTGGGACCTTACACAATACTGCGATTACCTATGTGCAAGAAAAGTGCCTTATTGACCGTGCTATCTCTCTAGCCCCACAATTACCAGTTTTATATAATGAAACAGAAATTCGCATCTGAAAATCTGGTATGTAGCAACAGCAGTCGTACTCTAAATGGAAAATGTTGATTTATGAGTCCCTTTTTAGGGATCCATCTAGTACAAAAAGTAGGATACATTTATTGATTTTATTTGTACTTTTAAAAAAATTGTTTCACCATGAACAAAGCTTTCATGTCTGAGCTTCGATCATACAATTTTCAAATACCCATCCCCTCACCAGTGCACGTTTTCCACTACCATAACCCCCAGTATCCCCCCCATCCCCATCCCACACCTCCCCCTGCCTGTATGGCAGACAATTGGCACAATTCTCTCTTTCTCTTACTTTAGTTACCTTCGATATTTCGAGACCAGTCCCACTACCCCTCATACCCGCTGAAAATGCAATGCTAGACAATGTATTTTATATTGCTTGTTATGGATACAGTGTAATGTTGCGCGGCCATGAGAGCTGCTGCACTCTATAGGAATTCTAATTTTAATAATTAGGATCTGGAGAGATTGCTGCAGCCGGGTGTGGGCGTGTTCTCAGAATCCCGTTGGGGCAGGGAGAAGGACCAACTCCTCCCCTGTCCCGTGAGGCCTCGCACTTCCCGCCGCCACCACCCGTACCTGGAGTTTTTCACTGAGTTCTAGAAGATGGCGGTCACCGGGGTTCCTAGAGGGCAGGTGGAGGGGCGGCACCTGTACTTTTTAATAAATCTAATTAATTCATTTTACAGTGCTGCATTATTATTGTTGGATGCTTGCAGTGCTGCTGCCCCATATCTGCCACCAGAGGAGAAGGCCCCTCTGCTACTATCCTGAGGTCCTCTCTTCCATAATATACTTAGATCACGGCTCTCTTGACAATACCTCAATGTGAACAAACACTGGTCAATATTTGTTGAAATTGGCAATTGTTCAGTGCCTCGCTTTGTATTATTTATATCCTGAAAATGAGTGATCACTTAGCATCTATGTTCCATCCATGTTTCAGCAAACTACATGATTTCACCTTTTCTCACAGCTGAATACTATTTCACTGCATATATCCACCACTTTATCCCCCAACCTGGAGTGAGGCACTTGGCTTCTTTAGTCTTGGTGATTATTAAGAATGCTGTGGTGGGGCTGGAGCAATAGCACAGCGGGTAGGGGGTTTGCCTTGCACAAGGCCCACCCGGGTTCAAATCCCAACATCCCATATGGTTCCCCGAGCACCGCAGGAGTAATTCCTGAGTGCATGAGCCAAGTGCATGAGCCGGGTGTGACCAAAAAAAAATAAATAAAAGAATGCTGTGGTGGTCATAGGAGTGCATATTCCCTTTCAGGTTAATGTTTTGGTGTTTTTGGAGTAGATACCAGAACTGCAGAGTCATAGTGGAATCTCTGTTCCAATTCCTTTTAGATGTCTCCAAACTATTTTTCCATAGATGCTAAAAAAAGCAGCAACTGCACTGGAGTGGACAGAGTTCTTTTTCCACATCCTCACCAACGCTTATTGTTTCCAGACTTTTTGGACATGGCCGTTGCTGCTGGTGTGAGGTAATACCTCATTGTTGTTTTTATTTGCATTCTCCTTATTTGATGATGATAAGCCCATTTACATATGCCCTTTGGCCATCTGTATGTCATCTTTGAGGAATTTTCTGTCCATCACTTCTTCCCATTTTTTTGTATGATAGTGTTGGTTGATCTCTGATATTACTGTTGTTGCTCTTTGAATGCACATTTATTTTTAACTTCAAAGCAACTTTTTCTTGCATGAAGAATAATACATAAAAAAGATACACTGGTGGACTTTTTTAAACAAGAAGAGTAGGCCTGAGAAAGTATAGCCATTAGATATTTGCATCAGCTTTGTGTGGGAGTAGGAAGTGCATTGGGTTCAAATCATAAATCTGCCACTTTTAAACTCCAGAAGTTTGGGTGAGTTTCTTAACTTTTTCAATCTGTTTCCATCACATAAATAGGGGGGGAGGTCAGACACTCACCCATGTGACTGAGATGGTTTGTGAAGGGTACTACCCAGCCTTGGAACATGGTTTATTGCTATCATCTTGTATAAAATGGTTTTCGGCTGAAATGGCTTTAAATACTTCTTCCAGGCAATTTTGAAGAAAACAAAACACCCCTTTCTTGTTTTTTAAGTTATTTTCCACAATGTTTAGCATAGTGTTTGGCCATAGAGTGGTACTTAATAATTGCCTGTAGCATGCTTAGTAACTTACTCCTGACAAACATACTTTATCACTTCTTGAAAGCTTATTTCTTCCATGGGAACTCAACCATGTATTTTTATATTTTACTTGGTTACTACTTCATTCTCTAGAAAGAAACTCATGTTTCTGTAGATTGTTGCTTTCTTTTCCATTTGAGGCTTAAAGATTACAAAAAAAAAAAAGAACTTTCTCTTGTCTTTCTGCCTATTTTGAAACAGGTCACTCAAATATAGGCTTTTCTCCCCATTTCTTGTTTTTTCCAACTTACATGGTCACTCTCAGAGTTAGTAAGATAATGCTTCCAGTGCATTCTTTCCTGCAGAAGTCATATTTTGTCACATAAATATCTTCTGAACTCCTCGGATAGCCAAACCTTTGCCTGGAAAGAGCAGTGCCCCCAGAGTGACCACACCCATATCTCACCTGGAACACTTCCCAGGCCCACGATCTGCAGGGCTTCTTCAAAGCTCCGAGTCTTCACAGTATCTTACATGTCCTCATTTTACCAGGAGTTGAGGTGAGGCAAAAGGAATTAAAAACTTAGACAGGGTCACAGTGGATGTAAGAGTGACAAGAATCAAGCTGAGCAGCATGTCACAGTTGTCACTGCAGACACAGCTGCCTGCCTGTGACAGCCGTGCACTCTCCCGCAGAAGGTTGGTGTTCATGGTACATATTGACTTAGAAAAGTGGAAGAAAGCAAAGCTCTGGAAATACACAAGCTCTGGGCCCGAGTCCTGGTTCTCTAGAGCCTTACCAGGTGATCCTACACCAAACCTATCAAACTCTTCTTTGCTTCATTTCTGTAACCTCATCACTGTATCACTGTCATCCCATTGTTCATCAGTTTATTCAAGTGGGCGCCAGTACTGTCTCCATCCCAGCCCTGAGATTTTAGCACCCTCTCCTTACTCGTCTTTCCTAATGATTGGAGGCTCTTTCAGGGTCAGGGGAATGAGACCTGTTATTGTTACTGTTTTTGGCATATCGAATATGACATGGGGAGCTTGTCAGGCTCTGCCGTGAGGGTGGGATACTCTCAGTAGCTTGCCCAGCTCTCCGAGAGGCATAGATACATATTTCCCTTATGATTTTATGGCAAATGGGTAGGGAGTGTCTTATGATGTGTTGTGCAGCCGCAAATTTCCATGCAATTTCCATAATATAACAAAAATTTATAGTACCTACATTACAGTGATACCGAGATGTAATTGTGTAAAGCAAGTAGCACATAAGTGGATATTGTAGTTGTAAGATAGAGTTTTCTAGAGATTTTCTCATAATCCACTGATAGTCGGGAATCAATAGGGAATCATTGAACATTTTAACTTGTCCAGAAGGTGTGTGATCAGATGTGTCTTGAACAGTGACTTAAAGTGAGTGGAAGCAAGACCTGCAAAAGGAGAGATTGTCAGAGTCCTTCCTTAGGGTCCAGGCAAAAGGAGGTGAGGACTTGGAGTCGCACAGAATGGTAGGAAGATGAAAGGGCGCCCTCAAGCCATACAGGTACCTAAGTAATTGAGGTAAAGAAATATAGTGAGTGTTCTACAGCCAAATGCTGTTCAACAAAAATCAGAATATTACACACAAAAAAATAGATTTTATGTTGAAAGTAATAAGACTGCTTAGAAATTTTAATTTTTTATTACCCGTGGCGTACTTGATATGCCAAATACAGTAACAACGACGGTCCTCATTCCCCTGACCCTGAAAGAGCCCCCAATATGCCATCAGGCTACACTAGCATGCGACAGATGAATGGAGACATTACTGGTGCCTGCTCAAGCAAATCGATGAACAACGGGATGATAGTGATAGTGATTACCTAGAAAACATTTTAGAGGCAAAATCTACCAGAAATTGGTTGACATATGGATTGATATATTTGGGATTTAAGATTAAATAACCATCAGCTGATCTATATCTATCATTAGCAAAATCGACGTCCTATGGGAGCTCCTAATAGGTTGTCAGTGAGTCTTTGTGGAGGAAGTGTTAATGGTAGAAAAGGAAAGTCGGGGAGAATAATGCTGGCAGAGAAGGAGCAAGCAGAGAGATGGGGGGAGGAGGAGCAGGTTAAGAAACAAGAATCTCCAAACTGGGGACGTGGACTGTCACAGCACAGCTTTTCCTCCTTAACGTAGCTCCATGAGTAAGAGTCTAACGATGACCTAAAGATCAAGGTCTTCCCCATTGTTCCATCCTCAGGCATAGTCTGGAAACTGACTTAGTCATTTCAGCTCAGGGAGTGCCATGAAAGGCCACGGCTCCTCCACCGGAGAGCAACTCCTGCTCCAGGGAACAAAAGGAAGGAGCCCTGGAAGGGATTGTGCCTTCCAGCAGATTGTGCCTTAGAAAATAAGTGACTTTAGGACTTAACTCTTTACCTCCTTCAGTCCAGCTTTGTTCTTTTCAGGATTTGTTCACCCAGCATCATGCTACTCTGTGGATTTTCCTGTTGGCAGCTTTTTATTTTTTTTTAATTTTTATTAGAATTGTGAAAGGCGAGTGCCCAACCACTGTGCAATCGCTCCAGCCCTAGCACAGCGGTTGGGCATTCGCCTTTCACACGGCCAACCCGAGTTCATTCCTCCACCCCTCTCAGAGAGCCCGGCAAGCTACCGAGAGTATGGAGCCCGCACGGCAGAACCTGGCAAGCTACCCGTGCGTATTGGATATGCCAAAAACAGTAACAATAAGTCTCTCAATGAGAGACATTCTGGTGCCCGCTCGAACAAATCGATGAGCAATGGGATGACAGTGACAGATATTAGAATTGTACACTGTGAGGTACAGTTACAGACTTACAAACTTCTGTGCTTGCGTTTCAGTCATACAATGATCGAGTACCCATCCCTCCACCAGTGCCCATTTTCCACCACCAGTGGTCCCAGCTTCCCTCCCACCATCCCCACCCCCCAACCCCACTCTGTGGCAGGGCATTCCCTTTTGCTCTCTCTCTCCTTTTGGGTGTTGTGGTTTGCAGTAGAGGTATGAAGTGGCCATCATGTTTGGTCTATAGTCTACTTTCAGCCCTCATCTCCCATCCCGAGGGGCCTTCCTAGCACCCTTTACTTGGTGGTCCCTTCTGTATCTGAGCTCTGTTGGCAGCTTTTTCCTCTCACAGCTACAGAGAGATAAGGGGGAGAGTGCAAGTTCGAAAGCAGCTCTGAATTCCAGTGGAGAGATGAGTTCAAGGTGAGTGGCTCCCTCTGGGTCTCAGCCCATGGCACTCTTGACTTCCCCGTGACCGTGATCTGGGGGGACACTGCTTCCCTCAACGTGAAATCTGACTCATTCCAGAGCTTTAGGAATCTGCCCAGGGTGTTACCATGATCATGGAAAAGTGATTGGCTTCATCAAATACCCCTTCTTGAAAATTTCTACTCATTGCACTTCCTGGATTTCCTTCTTTCTGTCTTAGCCTTCTTTCTAGGACAGAGAGAAGAAAATCTTTTCTTGCTGCCTCTTTTCTCTTTGACTTTCTGAAATTATTCAGTGGTGTTCTCTTACCTCCCAGTCTCTAAATGGTCTTCCTCAGTCTTGTCACTGACGGTTTCATTTTCCACTCCTGACCTCCGTCTGCTTAATAGAGACATCTACTGCAGACCGAGAAACTAATCCGCCACTAAACTTACCGTCCTCTTTCCCAAGCCCAACTCGGAAAATAGGTCCACTGACTGGCCACTCATCCAGTCTGGAAATCAGGTGCCCTTGACCCCTAACTCTCACTAAGCAGCTATATATCCAGGTAGGAACCAAACCTACTGATTCTGAATCCAAAGGTTTCTTCATCCTGGACATCCCCCACTGTTCTAGGCCAGCCCCAGGGCCTCTTGCCCCACTGTGTCACCACGCTTGTCTTCTTCACTGGACTTGAACCGCCTTTCTCTTCACTCCTCTGCATTTCATTCTCCCTTGGCAATTAAAGTGATTTTTAAATTCAACGCTTAAATCCCTTCAGCAGTAATAATGACAACGATGATGATAATTCATAATTATAAAGATACACTTTCAAGGACATTTATGTTCCGTTCCTTGTTAATGTTTCTTCTGGCCTTATCTCTCCCCACTGCTGTCCTTCTAATTTTACATTTTTCCTCTCGCTTCTTGTCTCTACACATACATTTTTTCTCTTTTGAGAACCGTCTTCCCTTGCTCATCTGTCTTTAAGTGTACTCATTCAAGAAGCATTGAATAAGCACATTTAAATTCATTTAAATGATAAAACAGCTACTATCTACAAAACATCTCCATCCGCTAGGTGCCAATTTTGAACATGCTATTTAAATATTTCCACCCAGTCCTCTCTATGATTGAAGTGAGGCATTACAACTTTTACCGGGTACCTAGCTAATGGCATTGGGCCAACCCTGGTAACCAGTGCCAACCCTCTCTCCTCAAACTGTGCATCTGCGGGCCTTTGTCACCATCAGAGGCCCTTTCCCAGCCTTCTGACCAATAGGACCAGAAGTCTCGCTCTTTAATCTCAGCAGCCTCCTTAATTTCAATTCTTCTCCTATCGTAATATTTATTGTGCCCTGTTTTGTTTTCTCATCTTAACCATCTGTTTCCAGCCTCTGATGTCTGCTCCATGAGAGCAGGGGCCATGTGTCAGTTGTTTATCCCTTGTCTGCAGCCATCATTTACTGTTGGCATTCCATAAAGTGAATGAAAGCTGCTCCCTCTGAATGCAAAGAAGCACAGATATACATCTTGCCTCCAAGGAACCCATAGTCATACAAGCAACAGGAGTTTATAATTAGCATTTCAAGGCCCAGTAATACACTCTACAAATTAACACAGAAAAGGGAGTTGGTAACTTTGTCTAGAAAATTAGGGTTAAGCTTTACAAGTTAAAGGTACCATTCTAAAGTGCTCTGGTTTGGGATTTAGTTCTGCCGCTAACCTTTTCATCTTGAATAAATGCCCTGTCTTCTCTAAACCTTACTTTCCTTCTCTTGAAAAGTAAAAATAATATGTCTTGCTTCACATAATTGTAGGAAGGGTTAAGTAGACACATATAAATGCCACATTCAAAGTTGGCATGGTGTTTGGTGCAGAGTAGCTATTTTCTAGTTTAATGGATGTAAATGTGTTTATTCAATGCTTCTTGAATGAATACAGTAAAAGACAAACAAAAAAGATCTATTTCTTGAGTATGAGTAAAATTACAAATTCAGCCTGGGTCTACATGAGGGAAGTTTCTGAACTATGGCCTCCTATATAATTTATCACTTGCCTCCATTAAACTATAATAAACTACAGTGAACCAAAAGGGTAGCCTTTATACTAAAAAATCATTTTAATACAACCCAAGGGAATTATTTGCACAGGTTGCCTCCATGCACAGAGTAATTTACTAGCACTGGGTCATCTTTATTCATCTACATTTTTTATTCTGCTTAATAACATCTAATAATTTCCTCTCCCATGCACCTCAGCCTCCAACTTGGTATATTTTGAGAGAAGTATATTTTAAAAGTACAGAATCTTTATCTCACTATGCAAAGGCAGAAGTAAATGGAAGGCACATGCTCTGAAATATAATTCGTGTGAAAAGCTATAGATAGTATCCATGCATTACACTTTATTTCCTTTGTGGGAAAAAAAGGTATATCCTATAAACACTTTCCTTTTTTTCCCCATAATTGAGAGAACATTAGTTTACAAGAATGTATATGTTTTAGTAGTACAATTTTACATCTCCTCAAAGTCTATGTTACCATACCCTGGCATCCACTAACGTATCCCTCCATCCAAGCCAGCTGGACCCATCCTACTGAGATTCCCTTTTCCTCTTCCTCCTCTTGTAACCCTCAGCTTCATGATCTAAGCCAAGTTCATTCCCTTTGGTCTTCCGATTTTCTAGCTTTGTTTCTCTTTATACTCCGCATTTTTCTTCTTTCTCCTTTATTTATATACAAATATATACTTTGTGTGTCTTTTCCCTTATTCCTTTGTACTTAGCATGAAACTTTACAGTTCAATCCACATTGTAACAGAAAGCAGTCTCTCATTTTTATTAGGATTGAGTACTATTCTGTTTGCATATATAAACTACATTTTCTTCATCTGTTCACCTCTCAGTGAGCACTTGGCTTGTTTCTGTGTGTTGGCATGGCAAATAACATTACAGTGAGCATAGCTATGCATTATGTCTTTTTAAATTGTTATGTTTGGTTTTGGATAAACTCCTAGAACCTCAATTGCTGGATCATATGGTAAATGCACTTCTAATAATTTGGGAAATCTCCATATTGTTTTCCATAGAGACCAGGATGATTTACATTTATGGTGATTTTCGTATTTTTTTTTTTCAGTTTTTCAGTCAGACCTGATGGTGCTCAGGGATTCCGTCTGGCTCTAAGCTCAGAAATCATCCTCACAGGGAATGAGAAGCCATATGGGGTGCTGGGGGTCGATTCCGATTGGTCATGTGCAAGACAAGGGAAGAACCCTACATGCTCTACTATCTCTCTGGCCCCTAATTTACATCAAATTTTTTGTTGTTGTTGTTGTTATTGTTTTTGATGTGGGGCCATGTCAGCTGTGCTCAGGTGACTTGTTCTGCACTAGGGCATCATTCCTGGTGGGCTGAAGGGCACCATATGAGGGAGTGCCAGGGATCCAACCCAGGTCTAGCACCCTACTTGACTATCTCTCAGGCGCCTGATTTACAGCTCTAACAGTGAATGAGAGTTCCCGTTTATGTACAGCCCACCATCCATGCTTTTACTGCTCATTTGATACAGGTCATTCATTGGCAAGAAGTAATATCCCATTATTTTGATTTGCATTTTCCTATACTGTGGATTTTTTTCAACGTATTTGTTGGCCATCTGCTTGTCTTCTTTGGAAAAGTGTCTGTTCATCTCTTCTCCCCATTTTATGATGGGGTTTCTGGTTTCCGTGTTTGTGGTTTCCATATGTGTCTTGGACAAGGGCCCGACCATGTGGTTGTGTGAGCCTTATATGGCCTGTGTGCCCAGCATTTCCCATCCCTGGTTCACAATGAAAAAAATTATAATTTGACCTCAGAATCATCGTTCAGTGAGAATGCTGGGACATTTTCTTAATAGGACATGGTTGTTATTGTTTTTCTTCTTGTGGTGGTGGTGATGGGAAACCAGCTACCAGAACCACCCTTGGCAGCATGGTGCCGAGGGGACATATAGTGTTCATGCCTGAACACAGGGCCTTGTACGTGAAGTAAGCCACATCTTTAGCCCTGTTTTATCTCTGTAGCAATTGTGGCACTGAGATCTAGTTGGCCTGGGTTCTGCTCCAGGATTTACAGTTTCTGATGTCTGGAAGTTGATGTGGCATCACAGGGGAGAGTGGCCATGTGTGCCCAGCATCCGCAAGCTGGCCATTCTAGCACTTGGCAGCACCATTCTGCTCTAAAGCACTGGCTGAGACCTGTTGTGCCTCTGGGTGGGCAGCTCTGGGCAGCTTCTCTCGAATGGCCACACCCAGCTGTGGCATGGGGCAGCTGTTCCCTGTCCAGAGTACATGCTCCCAGCTTCTAGGCGCTTTCTGATGTGCATACAGGACAGAACTCAACACTGTGGATATTTTGCACTTGGTGTCCTCCAACTAAGGGGGGAGATTGTCTGGTGGTCCCGCGCTTCCTTTGCTTCTGACCTGACAGGCTTTGAATTGTCAGACAACTAGAACATGAAGTATAGGTCTTGGTGGACTGGCACCAGGCTCTGAGTTTGTGGGTTAGGGGCAAAGACTGAGCGTGTGGAGGGCAGAGCTGTGGCTGCAAGCCCTGCTGGGTGGAGAGAAACCCTGCCGGACAGTGCTCCACTTCAGGAGGAATGTGTGGTGAGGGTGAGGCGGGGCTGTGTCCACTCTAGGTGGGCCCAGACTGCAGCCCGGCTGTGGGGCCCAGTTGCTGCTCCACTCCTGCCCGAGTGGCCTCAGCCACTGTGTTGTGGCACCAGTCCCTGGGCCGGCCTTCAGCTGAATTGTCTGTCCTGCGTCGATGCTCTGCTCCTGCCCCAGGCTGGTGTTTTCTGCTGGGCCCTAGACTTGCAGTTCCTTTGTCCCTTAAGTCTCTGCTGCACTTTCCCTGTCTTGCCGGGAAAGGTTCCTTCACTCGGAATGTCTGTGATCAGCCCTCTCCAGAGCTGAGTCCCCCAAGGGGCATCTCTGTTCTCCAAGAATCTTCCCAGTGAGACGGGATCATACCCTCCATCAGTCTTACGTATTCTCTGGATCTTTGCCACAAGAGTGCTCACACAGACGTTCCTTTTGACAGTCTTGGCCCTGCCCTTGCACATCTTTGCTTTTGTTTTTAGTTTTTCTTTGTTTTGATTTGTTTGGGGGCCACAGCCCAGTCTCAGGGCTTACTCCTAGATTTGTGCTCAGGTAGCATTTAAAGTGGTGCTCAGGGGACCACGTGTGGTACAGGCTATGAGATCAGGTCATCTTTATGCAAGGCCAGTTTCCTGACTACTGTACTATCTTCACGGCCCCACATGGATTTTTTTAAATTTTTAATTTTTTTATTTTTTAATGAGTCACCGTGAGGTACCGTTAGAGACTTACAAACTTTCGCGCTTATGTTTCAGTCATACAATGACCAAGTACCCATCCCTCCACCAGTTCTCATTCTCTACCACCAGTGTTCCCAGTGTCTCTCCCACCACCACCACCACCCTATCACTCCCCTGCCCCACCTCCACACCCCCCCCCCCCCGCCCTGTGGCAGGCGCATTCCCTTAAACTCTCTCCTTTAGGGTGTTGTGGTCTGCAATGCAGGTATTAAGTGGCCTTTACCACATAGATTTTTTAAAGTACACAAGCTCAATGTCCCAACTGAGAGATTATAATCTATAAATTCTATAAAGGACACTGATTTTTTTTTAATCTTTATGAGCTATTTGGAAGTTCCACTGATCAGGAATCACCTCCTTATCTATGGAAGTCAGGGGTCTTCACTCTCATCTCCCTGTTTCACTTTCTGGGTATCCACCAACTGCCTACCCCTCTCTTACGATAATGACTCTGGCACTGAAACACGGGAGAGTCCTGTGCCTAGTACTGACCCTTCCAGAGATTCACATTGTGTATATCTGGGAGAGGGTCCAGAATGAGGTTCTTGTTACCCAGTGATCCAGTCAACTGTAGCAGAAATGGCAGTCCTTGTCACAGTGGTCCCTTATCTATCCTAACTGCCCTCTTTCTCTTCCCCCGACTTGTGACAGGCTTCCAGCTGTGGGCCTGGCCCTCATTCCTACTGTCCTTGGGTAAGAGTCTCATACTGTGTATCTGTATCACAAACCAAAAGGAGAGGGGGGCAGGGAGGGATGGGGGGGGAGAGAAGCACCTGCCATTAAGGCAGACTAGGGCTGGGAGGTGGAAGGAAGGAAACTGGGGACATTGGTGGTGGGAAATGTACACTGATGAAGGGACAGTGTTGGAGCATTATATGACTGAAACCCAATTGTGGACAATTTTGTAGCTATCTCAAGGTGGTTTCATTAAAAAAATTTTTTAATGGCAGCCCTTTGCAAACCAGAGCTTTAGGCTTCCTTCTATAGAATTCTGCCCAAGCCAGTATGTGGTATTGATCGTTCTTCTCCAGATCCATGGCCTTTGCTCATTCCTGTTATCTATGCCATGTGTACAATATTGGGAATTTTTTTTTTGGAGGTGTCTACAGGAACCAGGTTGTCCTCAGTTATATGTCCCTGTCCTTATTCAGTGCCTGGCCCAATTCAGGAAATGTGTGTTGAATAGAAAGTAGTGTTTTGTGACATAACATGTATTTATCATTTTAAATTACAGTGTAAAATCCAGAGAAAGTAAATAAAATTCCACAGCTGCTGCTCTGTGACTCAGTGTCAGAATCAAGAGAGGATTGTTTTCCTCCCTGACTGGAGCTGCTGATTTGCCAGAGTCTCTCGCTGCCACTTCCCCACAAGTATTCTGATCGCCAGCAGACCCAGTACTGTCCGTTTTAATTTAAACTGTCTCTAAATCCATGCTGCATCTTTCTTTAAACATCAACTTTTGAAATATTTTTGCCGTGGGGAGAAATGCACCCTGCTGTCAGGACATCAAGTGCTTCTAGAATGGACCAGGCTAGGATCTTGCTGAGGAAATATCAATATTTTTCGATGCCCAGGTTTCCCCAAGTCTGTTGGTATTGTCCACCCACCCAGAACCAATTCAGATGGACAATTTATGCTCTGCCCCAACACTCATCTACTCACATAAACACACACACACACACACACACACACACACACACACACACGCATGCATGCACATGTGCATTCATCAGTTCCACTGAGGGCAAATAGGCAATACAGAACCCAACTCAGTTGCCTTTGCAATCCCTGTACCTCTCCCCACAATAAGAACTCACTGACTTTCCCCCCTGGAAAATCTTTGCCTCAGTTCTGCCCTCCCTATCAATTCTTAATTTAGCTAGTGTCTTTATCAAGAGGACACTATCAGCTCATTGGTTCTGCTGAAATATGTGCTTCCATAACCACAAAATTGTCTTTGCTAGCTCATCCAAATAAAAAAGATAATTCAGTTAGAGAACAGGAATAGTCAATATAGAGCAAATCAAAGATTAACAAAGCTCCTGCCAAAGAAACTGCTTTTGAGGAAATTAATGTCATAATCACATAGATAAGATGACATGTATAGCAAACTCCGGGTACAGGAGGACAATCTGAAGGCCCCATATTGCATGGAGAGGGACCTGTACCTAGAGGAGATACAGGAACAGGAGTTCGGGGTGCTGGACACTCTGGGGGGAAGGTAAAGAAGTTATGTGTACACCAAGACCACAAAAATAAACACCATTTTAAACACATCCTTTTAACTGTGATTTTAATCTGTAAAGGGTTATGTGGATAGAACTGAGTGATATCTGAGGAATACTCATTATTGTTTACTTCTCATATCCCAGCTCTTTTTCATCTGGCCACTTCCAAATGTTCCAGTCCTATCCCATACTTTGCTAGAATCTTCTCTTTTCTAGCCATATAATCTATCCTCCGGTCTCTAGATAAACTATTTTTAATCCCATTTCCACCCCCTTGCATCCACTGATAACTCTGAGAGTGTGTGAACCTGAATGTAATTGTCCCCTTCAGGATTGCGTTGGCTGCTCAGGGCCCATTCTGACTGCTCATCCGATGTGACACTTGTCGGACCCTCAGTTTAGTTGTGATTCTCTCTTTTGAAGCAATGCGCTTCGTATTTTCTAACTCCCAATGCAGAAAGCATCATGTCAATACATATTTGGAGAAGGGGATCACTTCTTGTTGGAAATGTCGCTGAGAACTCTCAGAGGACACAATGTAAGGAAGATGTCATGTCTTCATATTCACTCCACTCCAGTGGGGAGAAGAGAGAGCTCCGCAAGTTTGGCATCATGTTGAGAAGAGTGTCTTGCTTTAGAAATGTGAGTGGTCAGCCTCTTCCTTGGAAGCATCGAAGGACCATGTTTTATGATTCTCCTTCAATACCATCAGCCTCTTCTTTCTGGATTTCCTTGCAAATTTTTCTTCCCCTGCCCCACTTTCCAGTTTGAATTACTCAGGGCATTATCTCTCTCTCTTTACACATTGACTTTGAAGTATATCATCTTCACCAAGACTTTATTTAGCAATCTTTGGTGAACATTTTGCAGTCTAATGGTATCTGCAATTCAAATCTCTCTTCTAAGACCCATCATATTCTTAGACATTTTATTTGTATGTCCCTGAGTACCTCTACATCACCTCTCCTCCCCTGCATTCTTCCTTTTTCCAAGAGGAAGCTTCTGTTTCCACGGGTAAACCTGGGCATCAGAGTAATAGCAGTGACTTTTTACACTTGTCAATATCATATTTGTCTCGAATCCTGCTGATTCCACATACTGGTACTAGACCCATCCACTTCTCTCCATTCCCGTTGTGACTGAGTCCAAGTCACCATCAGTTCTCACCTGATTACTCCAAGGCCACCTATTGTTCAACTGCTTCCCCAAATACTCTCTCTAATCCATTCTTCACAGGACAAGTCAGTCATTTTTGAAAGTCAAATGTAATCATGTAAAGAGAGCTTTCTTCTCAAAGCTTTACAAAGTTTCCCCATTGCTTTGAGTATAAATTGACTTTTCTTAGAAGACTTTATATCATTCATCCCCTTCAACTTCCCTTTCTCCCCTACTTACCTCTGCTCTGTTCCCCTTTGTCTGTAGTAGAACATATTGGACGCTGTCTTGTTATTCACTAACTCTCTCGCTTCTAGACTTCTGCCTTTGCCATCCTACCCCCACCTGCTACCCTTTCTGCTGTTCAATGCACACTCACACATTTTGTTTCCAAAAACCTAACTGCTCTAGATTTCAATACCATTTTAAATTCTCTTGCCTCTCAGCCTTCTCTGACCTCATGGTCTAGCCTCCTTGTTTTGCTCCCATGAAATTTTCCACTCTCCCAAGGATCTCATCTCACTATGTCACAGCTACCTGTATATTTTATATCTGGTAACAATTTGTCCATAGAATTGATGGATGGGACAATGGATGGATAGATGGGTCTGTTGACTGAATAGTGAATTTGGGGTAATACTCAAAGAAGGGCACCGGAGAAATAGTTCAGAGGGTAAAACATCCAATCCAGGTTTGATCCCCAGCACTGCATGGTCCGAGCACAGAGTCAGGAGTAAGTCCTGAGCACCACTGTTTATTAAGTCCTGTGTGGCCAAAAGATATTAAAGAAGTACAGAATTTGAGGAAATTTATTAATGATAAGTGAAAGTGTAAATAATGTTAAAGTACTGCAATTTTGTTTTATTGTGAAAATGTGCTTGCGTCACTACTATTTCGATATGGCAACTTTAAAAAGCATTTCTAGTTGCTTATTAAACACTAAAGTCCTTATTAGTAATATGAGGCGGAAAGAGTAGAAAATATTGTTTCATTTACCAAAGTCAAATTGAATCCCAAAATATTGAGGCATGTGCTTTAAAGTCACACAAGTCTGAAAGGAAGCCTCCTCCCTCAGATCCCGCTGTGATAGCCTTCCCAGCCTGCCTACCCTCATTTGGTTCCTCAAAAACAGAGGAAAATTTTCTACAAGCAATGTCTTGATTGAGAAGGAACAAAAGCAATAAAACAAATACCAGATAATTCTTAAGTTTGTCCAGTCACCCAACAAGTATTTGGCAGCATCGTCTGTGTTTATTTTATTCACTGGGTAGAGACTTGAGTGCTGGGAAAGATGCATGTTGCATTGGTCTCGTGGGAGAGACAGGAGAATCAAAACCATGGAAAATAGCTTAAAATGCAATTACGAGAAGAGCTGTAAGAGGGGAGGTGTTTGTAGTAACCCCCCAAGAGGCTCCCATGGCGATATTTGTCTCAGTGGGAGGTTTGAGGACAGATCCCCCGGAGGAGCAGTGTTTACGGGACCAGCCTGAGAGAGGTAGCAGCTGAGTGAGGCGAGCCCTCAGCAGGTCAAGAACCTTGGGAAGATAAGGATCAGAAGACACAGATCTCAGCATCACAGAGCAGTTAGTGAACCCACATGCTGAACAAGAAGGCTTTCCCACATTCCATCCTGAGACCACACAAGACTGGTGTTCCAGCTGGTCATAGCTGAGAAATTAAGGGAAGGACAGGTCAGTGCAAGGGGCCAGAAGGAAGGAAACTGCCCTGGGAGAGGAGCAGGTGAATTTCCCTTCGCTACTATGTTCAGCCTTTTAAATCCTGCCTTCGTGCGCCATCGGGCAGGCGTTTGCCTGGCAGTGCCTGCCTCTAGACTCCCATAACTCGGTCTAACTCGGACATCCCTCCTGGCACTAGAAGCAAACTCGCAGACACCTGATTGGTCACGACGACAAGGGGGTTGTGATCTGGGTCCCCAGAAGAGTGCATGTGTGTACACGGGACCACAGGATATCGGTGGTCCATCATGCATCAGGGCTGGGAAGGAAGGAGAAGAAACAAAAGGCACACAGCTCCAGGAGAGCGATGGGGAGTGCGGCGGGGGCACAGGCTTCCATGGGGCTTGACGTGTCATATGACTATAGTCCATGAGTTAGTACATCAGAAACAGCACATATTCTCAGACTTTCTGGAGGGAATAAAAAGTGAAAACATCAGTGAGTGTCCCCTGTCTGCAGAACATACATGGCATTGCCACTTTGACAAAGAATTATGATTGATCTGGTTGATTCCTGGCGAAACGGCATTGAAATCAGACACTGTCTGTTTTCAAAACTGACTTTGCGTGCCAAGGGCTTGAGGTCTGCAGCTCTTTTCTTCACCTTCCTGACTTCCTGCCTGTGTCATGCTTTCCCTCTGTGATCTTTATTTCATTGACTGACAGAACTCTGTGTAGCCTCTAATGTCCAGTGAGCTCTCTGTGTCCCTTATGACAGCTCTTCAGGACAGCTCGTCCTCAGCATGGCTTCACATCTACCTCGAATCTGACTTACAGATGTTAGTTATGCCCCAGTGCAGTGCAGGTGTCCAAATTCACCATACACATGTGACGAGTGACAACAATCTCTGTTTTTAAGGGAAACTTGAATTTAATTAAGCCTTTGGCCAGAAGACGAAAGAAAAGGTTTCTGTTCAGAGGCAAGGTTTACTGGTAATGGGAATTGGAAAAGTAACCCAGGTGCTTGTTTAAATAGGGAACAATGGGTTTTCCTTTACTTAAAAGTATCCCTTTAAGGGTCAGAACACAGTACAGTGTGTGGGGCCTTTCACACAGCAGATCCAGGGTCCATCTCTGGCACCCTATATGGTCCCCTAATGGTCCCCTGAGCTCCTCCAGAAGTGATCCCTGAACACAGAACCAGGAGTAAGCCCTGAGCACCACTGGGTATGCTCTCACCACTCACGT
Source organism: Sorex araneus (assembly GCF_027595985.1). Taxonomy (NCBI): domain Eukaryota; kingdom Metazoa; phylum Chordata; class Mammalia; order Eulipotyphla; family Soricidae; genus Sorex; species Sorex araneus. The sequence goes on from NC_073303.1 coordinate 327,378,526, forward strand.
GTGTGTATGTGTGTGTGTGCACACACACACACACACAACAGCTCTTTAATGTTTTCTTCAATCAACATTGTTTCAAAGTATGCATTAGTTCCAATAAATAAGAACTCATGAACATTGGAAGTGTTTGGCCTCCATCAGTGTCTGAGGCCAGGTCATATTCCTAAAATCCATTGTGTTTACACTGAACTATCCCATCAGTAGCTGAAGAGCCATGTTAGCATTGGTTAACAGCGGAGAAGCCAGAGTGACAACACAGTGGCCAAGCACTTTCCTTGTATGCAGCCCAGCAGGGTTCAACCCATGGCACCTTCTGTGGTCCCCAAGCCTGGCAGGAGGGATCCCTGAGCACCGCTCACTGTGCCTCCTCCAAAAACACACACACACAAATAAAACAGTAAAGATGTGACAGGAACACTCAAAAGGGTACTGCCATGTTGCTACCTTCAAAGGAGCAATAATCCTAACCAGACTTTGAATAGGTTAAGTAGGAAGTGGAAGTAAGGCCTTAGCGATCAGGAAATATGGGAGTGGACTAAATAATAAAAATGTGAACGAGTCAGAATACAGCCAGACCAACACATTCTTTGCACACTGACTGTCCTGTCCTAACTTTCATTTGTAGCCTACCGAACTCTCTCAGATGATCTATCTGCAGAATCTTTGATGTCACCAGAAAATAGGCAGTTATTTTGAGGTGACATAAAAAATCTACTTTCTACCTCTTGTTTTTATTTTTTTAATCTTTCTAAAGATATGAAAATTATATGGCTACTATGACTGACAGACTTAATGAGGACTTGTCATATGTCACTTTAGCTTGTCTTCTTGCAAATTTTCTGCCAACATTAAAAACACAGATAGTAGTAATTAACTCCTCTTAAGAAATAATTTCTTAGTGGTAATGTACTTTTCAGTTCCCTCAATTCAGACACCATAAGTTGATAAATTTTTCTGTTGGCAGCAGTAACAACAACAGAGCTTGCATAATTGTGAACCCTTCCCATGTTGGTACTTAGCAAAGCAATTATCCAGCCCGATTCCCTCACTTTGGATGAGGAGACCAACATTAGCAGGTTTTCAGAAAAAAATCCTTCCCTCTGTTGTGGGGACCAAAGTCATTAGTCACTTAACAAATGAGCCCCTAAAGTACCTTAGAGATGCAGGCTTCTTTCTTTATAACTTCACCTCATACTAACTTTTATTGAATTTGGACCAGTCAAGAGGTCAGTTTGGGTATAAATCTAAATAGATGAGTTCTAAGCTTAGCTTTAAGATGAAATTTTTAAAAATTTATTTGACTTTCATTTGGGCTGTTCGGGAAAAAAAATAGAATTATTCAAGGGTAAGACACTATATTCTGTAAATAAAAGGAGACAGATGGGTTAAAGGGGGAAAGAACATTTCCATTTTAGCTCAGCTTTGGAAATCTAGGCCAACAACTGATAAAAATTGAAGACACACAGATTGAAACCAGATCTGTTTTACAAGAGAAGCAGCACGTATCAAAACTCCAACCACAAGTGACTCTGGCTGCAGAAACCATTCTCGCTAACTCCAGAGAGGTCGCTTTCCCATGCGTTTAGTCATTACTGATCAGAATGATTTTTTGGACTGAAATCTCGGGGACATTGTAAGGCATAAGACATAATATTGTGCCAGAGCAATCATACAACAGGTAGAGCACTTTCCTTGCACACATTCAACCCTATATGATCCCCTGAGCCTGAGTGCAGTCAGGAGTAAGCCCTGAGCACTGATGGGTGTGGCTCGAAAACAATATACCAAGGAGACAGATAACAATAAAAAATATTAAATCTGTTCAGCCCTTCACTTTCATCCTGTGTTTCTTACCAAATTAGCAATAGTTTAAAATCCAAACTCTCTCTGGGTGACATTTTCATTGGCACTTCTTATTCCATGTTCTGCTTTTACAGTTTAATGCCTGTATAATAAAGAAAGAGAGCACAGATTTCTTAATTAGAAATTAATTAAATTAATTACTTTCTTTCCTTTTTTTTTTTTTTTTGCTTTTTGGGTCACACCTGGCTCTGCACTCAGGAATTATCCCTGGCTGTGCACAGGGGACCATATGAGATGCTGGGAATCAAACCCGGGTCGGCTGCATGCAAGGCAAACACCCTACCCGCTGTGCTATTACTCCAACCCCAGAAATGAATTACTTTCTATTTACTGTCTGAAAATAAAAACCAACTTTGTTGCATAGCTAGTCATAAACTAGAATTTTAGAGTCACAAAAAACATAGAAGGCAAACACCAACCCTAAACAGCCAAAATGAAGACTAAAGAGGGCTAAAATATTAAATATAAATCCTTGAGTGTGTGTATTTAAATCCATATGGGGGACAGAATAGCATAGGCAGGAAACAGGTGCCTCAGGCACAACCGTGGGGTAAAGGTGTGGTGTACGCCTAAGCCATAGAGCCCAAACTATAAACAAACTGCACCTGTCAATGGGTGGAACAGAACCTGGGGACAGTGGTGGAGGGAAGTCAACACTGGTGGTGAGATTGGGGTTGGAACACTGTATGTCTACAACGAAAATATAAATAACTTATAAATCATGGTGCCTTCGTAATAAAATAATTTTTAAAACAAACATAGTGAAAGACAGTATTAAGATAGCCAAGCAAAGACCAGGAAGATAGCTCCAAGGGTCATCTTGAATAAATATTTCATGCCAATTATACAGAGAAAAAGTAATTGATATCCTACTATCAAATTCATGGCTAATTGGACTTTCAGCCTAAAAAGGATATGGGACAAAGATGAACGTGTCAACTAAACAGTAACAATAGCCTTAAAGAATACATTGAACGGATGAGCTTGACGGACACGTATGGACATGGCACCAGTGGGGCCAGGACTCTGGAGGTGTCCGTGCTTCCTGCTGTTTCTCTGGCCCCTTTGCTCCTTCCAACATTGTCTTCATTCCTGTGATAGGTTTCTCTTTCCTTCTGTTTGTTTTATTTTTTTCAGTTCTGTCTATCCTGCTGTTGATCTCTTCCTTGAACTGCTGAGTAGCTGCTTTGTCTTCTTCATTCATAGAGTTAATTACCTCCCTCACATTGCCTTTTATTTTTAAATAAATGTCCAATTGTCTCCTCAGGCTTTATCTCTCTGTGGCAAGATTGTTCCTGGGTGCTTTTTAAATCTTTAATAGATTCTGCTGGTCTCATCACATAGTTCTCCTGGCATCTTCACAATAATTTTTTCCCTTTCCTTACTTTTCTTTATGTTTGGGTCACCTATTATCCGTTGTATTTTCCTGAATCTCTTTTTTAAATTCAGACACACGTCGGGGTGACAGACAAGAGATCTGACTTCACACGAAAGATTTCCTCACTCTTACCTAAAGCCAAGAAAGAATGTATCCTCCAGCTCCAGTACCTCTGAATGACCCAATGTGTAGTTCTGACCCACCGAGTCCAGAAGGGCTCTGCTCTCACTAGCCGTAACTCTTCACTCCGGGTTTGTACGTTAGGCCTGGTACTCTGCACTCCGCACCTCCTGCTGCTGCTGCACAACTCCGGCCAAATGGGATTGCTTCTGGCCTCCTCCTAGACGTCACAGGGTCCGGGAGGTATCGGTGCCTTGATTCATTCAAAATTAAAATTATGATGGGTTTTTTTTTGTAATTTTTCTCTGATTCTGAGAGAAAAAGAGAAAAAACCATAGGCATCTGCTTTACAGAGTAGAGTGCTAATGACTCGCTAGTTTAAAGTGGCTATAATGCAATCACATTTTCTTTCATTTTATTCCATCAACCATCTTTATAAGCATAGAACCTCTTGGAGCCACAGGGCATGCTCAGAAGGTTTCCTTCTCTAACAGGATGGTTACAAGTAATTTGTATCTAGACAGATACAAATAATTGGCGTAAGTGCCGCCTGATATCTCCAAAGCAAAAGAAGGTCAGGAAGAAGGCATGGCATTAAATCCCTGTAGCAACAGAGTGTTGTAGGAGCAAAATCCATTTAAATCGAGCCCTTAAATAGTGGGTAAAAATTCAACAAACGCAAATATTAGAAAAGAGATGCGTGGTAGGTAGAATTGGTACGAAAGCATTATCAAACTAGAGTGATGTAGGAATTTTCAGGATGTGGCAGGAATGTGCCTGCAGGAATGCAGGACATGTTAGAGAGAGGAAGTCTGGAAGAGGAGGTGGTCAGTGGCACCTTGACATGCAGGCTCATGACATCTTTTTTGACCAGTGGCTGCTTCATCCTGGATTTAAGGGAAAAGAGTCTGGGAGGGGTTTTTCCTATATAATGTTTGTTGTGTTTTTCATTTTGATTTGGGGGAGAGTAACACACCATGTTTGTCTTTTATGCCACTATTTTTATCAGGGATTTTAGTTTGGTTAATCTTTCTCATGGGGAGGAGTGAATCCCTCTTTTAATTTATGAAGGAAAAACATAACTGGGAAAAAATCCTTGTTCTTGTTATATACATATAATATCTCTCCTAAATTAGTTTTCCCATCATTTTTGTTTGCGATGCTTGTTTGGTTTGGGGACTACACCTGGTAGGTGCTGGGGGCTAAGCCTGGGTTTTGTGCTCAGGGATTCTACCAGCAGTGCTCAGGGAACTGTGCGGTGTTGGATATGGAAATACTGAACAAGCGATTCCTGTGTACAAAGCATGTGCGTGCTCAGCCCTTTAAACTCTCTCTTGCCTTTCCATCTTTTAAATCTCCAAATGCCAGACATCCAAAGGAGCAGAAAGGAAAATAAAATAAATAAGAAATTTTTGACACTGGTGGATTTTAAAGTATCTGTGAGTTCAGAGTCTAATAAAGTTTAATTATTTCTAAGGCCATGCCTACTCCTTATGAAGACATTCCTGCCATTCCTAGTCTCCACCCCTTTCATTACTCTCATGTCCCTGGGGTGCTTTCTGGTACTTTGCAGAGTCTTGGTCATCTATCTTAACACACCTGGCTCTTAGCCTCTTCAGTGTGCTGATTCATAATGTGCCCATAGATTAACTCACAAATAATGGACATGGTCAGGCTCTGCTTTTCTCCACCAAAGACTGACCGACCTGTGGCTGAAATTTTAGAGATTGTGAAGTGGGAACTAAGCTCCCCTGCCTGACAAAGTCACAGTGGCTCCTGAGCTGTGCTTCCGTCCTAGGCACAGATCAGTACAATAAACAAGGACCCCCTACACCCCTTCAGTGAAAATTGAACATTTAAAAAAAAACTATTGTGGCTTAAACAAAGCTGTGGCTGGCCCTCCCTTTACATTCCTCCATCTCTATATTCATTTACTCGTGTGTCACATCTGTCTTTCGAGTAGTCCTTCAGCCATTTGCCCAGTTGTTTGTCCGCAGTTTGAGGTGCATCCTTCATGACAAGAGTGAAATGGCTGTTGACACTCCAGGGAGAGAAGAAGGAGAAGAGCAGGACCAGATACGTATCAGTATTGCCCCAGAATCTCTGTATTTCCTTGACCTTCACCCTGGCTGAGTTCCGAGTCTTAACTCTTTTTTTTTTCTCATAAATAAGAAAACTGTTCTTGAAAATGACTTTTCAAAGCATAGCTTATCCAGGAGCTGGGAGGCAGCTCAGCAGTCAGGGGCGCATGCCTTGATTGTGCAGGAAACTGAGTTTGAACCCAGCACCTCGTGGCCCTCTGGACACAGTTGGGCACAACTCTAGTGACCCCCAGCACCAGGCGACCCAAACACTGAATTTCCTGGTCTGATTGGCCAAGCACTGCATGGAGTGGCCGCAAGTAACCCCTTGAGACTGCTTAGGAGGCCCCTGGGAAAAATAACTTATCTGTAATATATTGAGATTTTAAAAACAAGTTTCAGGTTTGGTCTTCAGGTCGACGGTCCTCTCCCCAGGATAGTGGAGCTGGAGCCTCAGGAAACGAGATGGTGAGAATCAGGGATTTAATCAAATCCCAGGAGACCACTGCTGCTCCGCTGTGTAAGCCCTTGATTGTGCTCTACCTTGCAGCAGCCCTGCGTGGCACAGTCACCCTGGAGGAAGCACAGATGGTGACTGTCAGACCCATGCATCAAACCCAGCCGTGCTCCATGCAATCATTTCCTCTAGCTGGCGTGCTGAATGTAGCTATTTTCCAACCATTTTTGGAAATTAGTTTTAAATACACTTTCACAATCCCGTGTTTCTGGATGCACCTTCACCTAACAAAGCCTCATTTCATCAGGAGGATGAAAGGGAGGCCTCGTCTCCATCTAGAGCTGGGAGGGCTGAACTGTGGACTGGTTTTGAAGGTATAGAAAGGGCTGACACATGTACAGTAAGATCATGATTTTTTATTAAATGTGGAAGAGAAAGTGAACTATTTCAAGGCAATTCCAGAGAGCAGAACTAGAGTTAATGGATGGAGGCGATTTTGCTTCAACATTCAGAAAGGCTCAGCAGTATTCCCGGCCAGGTTCAGCTGGGCGATTCTGCTTGTTGCAGGATTGATTCTTGTGGTGGGACGATGCTGAAGCTGGGCAGAAGGGGGGTCAGCTGGGCCTTTGCTCCTGCAACAAGAGGATCGCCCAGGTCCCTGTCCCTGCCAGCACAGTCAGCCTGAGTCTGAGCAAAGGCTACCTGGACTCAAATGCTCAAATCCAGCTCCTACAGCTTATAAGATTTTACCCTTGGGTAACTTATTTTTTAATTAATTTCAGCATTAAAAAGTATTAGAGTTTTATCGGGGTCAAGGGGACGCAGCTACCTTGGTGGAGTGAAGTAGTGAGAGAAGTAAATATCAAAACTAGAGTCAACAACACTGAAATGACAAGACCCAAACTTTAATAACCAAATTTTAAAGATCTTAAAAGGGTTGAAGATGGCAGGCCAGGATCGGGGCACATGGGATGGGATGGCTAGGAAAAGGAGGGAATCTGGGGACACTGGCAGAGGGAATTTGACACTCTAGGATTAGTGATAGAACATTTTCAAAAGCACAACTATGAATAACTGTGGGATTCACAGTGCTTTAATACATTTAAATTGGGGGGGGAAATTTGATCCATATTAAATATTTATCTCCTAGATGATAAGAGACTTCAACAGTGTTTAAGTTTAAGTTTATAGTACTGACTTACAAATTAACTTTACACCAGCATCACCAAAGTGCTCAAGATTCTCCACCACTCGAGTAACGTTCTTACCTTCTCTCCGCCTCCATTTGCTTCCCTATAACTGGCTTGGTAATTTTGAGGGACTGCTGTTTGGGGTGAAAAGGTGGCATTCACTTACAGCAATTAGTATCAGGGATAAAGTGCCATATAGCTCTGTTAAGTATAGAAACAGTTTCCTTTGGCATCTAAGAAGTGCCAGAGAACACTTTCTCGGACCTCCTTCTCTTATGCAGTGATCAGTGTGGATGCAGACACAGCCTCACAGGAAAGGACCGTCAGACAGGTGTGGCCCGCACCCATGTCTGTGTCACAGGAAGCTTGGGCAAGGGCAAGAGCGGGGGTGCCAGATCCCAGGGAAGGGCTTTACGGACCAGGCAGGGAGGGAGAGACTGTGAGCTCAGGAGCAAGACGTGATGCCCCACATGCCTCCCCAGCATCCTGCCTGCTTTGGCACACTTAGGACCATCATTGTGTCTAGTTGCCAACTCTTTCCTTCATTCCTTCATGCAGTTAACTTTTCTAACAAGAAGGAATCCAGAACTCTCAGTGCATTCAGATGATAGACATTCATCCAGTAAGAACTTTATTCAGCAAGACACATATATAAGGACTTTATAATTGTCACAAAATCCACTCTTGTGCTATTTCAATAAAACTATTAGGGAAAAATTGTGTTTATTCATGCTGTGTCTTGGTAGACTATAACGACTATAACCACATTTTCACCTTTTTGTTATTTTTACTACATAATTATGATACAAGTAATTGTAATATGAATTTCACTATAATACATAATTTTGGTAAAATTTTTGTTTGAAGAATCTTGCTGTGGAACTTTTTTGTTTGTGCTCACCAAAATATTTGGTACAAAGTAACAGCTCTGAATATGACTAGTCCTAAGGAAATAGAGAAATGCATAACAAACACAAATATCAGAAAGCTCTAAAAGATCTTATGGGAAACGGGGGGGAAAAAGTTGTCATAAACAGAGGATGAAATCATGACAGCTGCTTTGCTATTCACAATGAACCTCGTATCTTTCAAACTCAGTTATGTGTCTCTTCCTCTTGGGGGTGAGAGACACACCCCCAGCAGAGTTTGTGGGCCTCTGGCTCACTCCTGGCAATGCAGGCTAGTGAGGTCAGTGCCAGAAGTGTGGGGTCACGATGGCCACATCTGGCCATGCTTAGAAGAGACTGAATGAATGGGAGGAAGGTAGGACTAAGGAGATGAAGACATTCCTTGCAATACCTTGGGAGCAACCAGGGCAGGGATGCTCATATTTCACTCACTCGGGACCAGTTGCTTCCACCCATCTGGTACAGCCAGTGGCGGACTTTTTTCTTATAACCTGGAATTTTACATCTGAACAGAGTTTCAGTCTAAAAATGATTTCCCCAGATTCTGCTATGGTCAAAGTTGATTTCACCGAAATTTTATTACAGAGATGTTAAAGGTGGGCTAGCTAAGGTAAGAGCATTTTTATAATTTTCATTGCTATTTTAAACCTATTAGAAATGTTTTCATACTGTTAGCTATGGAATATTTTTATTTGTTTTACCTTTACCCTCTTATTCTTTTCTCACTCTAGTTACATGTGTGAGACTATGCAATGGGCAAATAGATGAAATGAAATCAAATTATACAAATTTATATAACCAAATATAAATTTATATAAAAATCATTGTCACTGTCATCCCATTGCTCATCGATTTGTTCGAGTGGGCACCAATAACATCTCTCATTGTGAGACTTATTGTTACTGTTTTTGGCATATCCAGTACACACGGGTAGCTTGCCAGGTTCTGCCATGCAGGCACGATACTCTTGGTAGCTTGCCAGGCTCTCCGAGAGGGGCGGAGGAACCAAACACAGGTCAGCCATGTGAAAGGCGAACGCCTTACCACTGTGCTATCGCTCCAGCCCATGTACATTTATATATAAATATATTAAAATTTATATAATCAAATATATGCAAATTTAAAGTCAGTCAACTTTTATTTTTTTAATTAATTAATTTTTTTTTTTTTACTGAATTACCGTGTGGAAAGTTATAAAGCTTTCAGGCTTAAGTCTCAGTTACATAATGCTCGAACACCATCCCTTCACCAGTGCATAAATTCCACCACCAAGAACCATGATAAACCAACCCCCCACCCGCCTTTACTTTGATTACATACAAACAAAAAAACTCACTATTATTGTTTGGAGTCCCCCCCCCCCAGAGTCAGACCTGCTGGAAAGGAAGCATTTGATAATTTGTTTTCCATTGCTGAGAATGAAGAGATATGAGGTCGTGTGGCCGCAACAGTGGCCGCGAGGTTCTAGATTTCTGTATTTTAGTATTTTAATATTTTCGTGGTCAGTCAACTTTTAAATGTCTGTTAAACAGAAAGTAATGGAGGAAACAAAATGAGAGATAGTCTGCCTTGAAAACAGTGTTCATCACACATTTGCTTAAGCATTTATTAAGGTCCTACTGTATGAAAGGCATTGGGCTTTTTCTAGGTGTAAAGTAATAGGGATCACAGACATGCACAGAGTAGAGTATGATGAGCTAAAGGAAAGGTAATGATAGCATGGTATAGGAAAGAATGAAAGTAAAGTAACACACACAATGTATGGTCTGGTGTAACAAAAGATCCTGGTGTTCAGAACGAGCCTGTCTATGGAAGTGCCATTGCATCTGATACTCGACCAATAGAAGGGGATGATGGAGCAAAGAACAGGACAGGCAAAGAGCAAGGCACGGCAGGAGACTGAAAGAAATGCCTGTTGGAGTTGGCACCTGGACACAAGGTAGACCAGAGGTATGAGAAGAGTCAGGGAGGGAAGTGAGTAAATAAGGAAGAAAATACTACTCATTCAAACCTCAGTGACAGGTTTTATATATTTTATGTATGCCCCATTTAATCTGCTGGACCACCCTTTATTTTCACTTCCAGATACTGTGTTGTATTGGTTTGCACTACATACTAAATATATAGTTCTGGAGAGCTACTGGAGTTCTATAATTTAATATTTGTTGCAATTCTAGAATGAACTGATGCTTCATTGCTAAGATGAGGTTACATTTATAAAGGAAAAATTGTAAGGTTCCGAGATTAAGTCATATACCCAAGATTGCAGAGCTGTAATTAGAACCCAGACCTCTAAAATGGTTTCTTGATTTAGTTTGCTTTGGGAAAAATAAAAGACTTGTTTCAGGGCCAGAGAGCTAGTGGGGGAGCTAAGGCATATGCCTTAGAAGTGGCAGACGTGATCCCATATGCCATATGGTTAGCTGAGCATCACCAGGTATAGTCCAGAAGGCCTTCATGCGTCGTGACTGTCGCCCTGGATCCCTGGATGACCCCAAGAACCAGGGCAGCCTGGCTAATTTCTGGTACTTCAGGGCTCAAGTATCAGCATGCCCTTGTAGCTTTTTAAATCCTGGACCCAGATGGCCAAAAATTGCTGGGAAGGGCCCCCAGGCCTCTTGAACACTGTTTGTGAAATACTCCATTCTACTAGTATTTGTTACAATGGAAAGGTGGGAATATCATTGTGGGAAAACAGGAAGGGGCACTGTATTTCAGCAAGGAATAATGTGGATTGTGTTATAGGACTTTCATTACAGTGAAATGTGTGGGGAAAGACTAAAGAGTCTGAATGATATAAACCCCTTCTAACTATTAGATTCTGGGAAAAGTTTTTGTTCTGTCAAAGGAAAGGCTCTCGACCTGTTAAGATCATTTTAACTTAATAATTAAATGATTTTAACAATAGCCCTGCAGCACTGTCATCCCCCCGTTGTTCTTTGAGCAACATTGCTGTTCATTGAGCAGGCACCAGTAATGTATCTATTGTGAAACTTGTTGTTACTGTTTTTGGTGTTTATGAGCCACGGGGAGCTTGCCAGGCTCTGCTTTGTGGGCAGGATACTCTCGGTAACTTACCCAGCTCTCTGAGAGGGACGGAGGAATCAAACCTGGGCTGGCGCGTGCAAGGCAAATGCCCTACCCGCTGTGCGATTGCTCTAATATTTTAACAATACTCATATACTAATAATAATTGTAACAGTAAGTAGTATTTTATTAAATCAAATGTTTGCTTTGCTATAAAATATCTGTGCACATAAGAAAAACTGACAATGAGGGGCCGGAGCGATAGCACAGCGGGTAGGGTGTTTGGCTTGCACTCGGCCGACACGGGTTCAATCCCCGGCATCCCATATGGTCCCCCAAGCACTGCCAGGAGCAATTCCTGAGTACAAAGGCAGGAGTAACCCCTGAGCATTGGTGGGTGTGACCCAAAAAGCAAAAAAGAAAAATAAACTGACAATGAGAAAAGCTAAATGGTAGGATATGTTTGTTTTCATAGTTGGAGCTCTTTTTCTCATAGCGAAGTAGTGGGTTTGTGGTTAAAATCTGCTTGTTTGGTGGTTGTGGTAGGTGGGTGTGGTAGGATAAAGGAGATAAGACAAAGGGTGTCTTAGACTTGTAGAGATTCAGTGTTAGTTTATTCAGTGTTGCTAACACTGAAATGCATTCTTCCCTACAATATGCTTTCAGTGTAACCCTATGCCTCCCGTGTGAGTTAATAATTTCCACTTGTCCTTCCCTTTTTCCTTAGATTGATTTCTTGTAAGGAGATGTAGATTTCTGAGGGTAAAAGATTCTTGGGAATCTATAACAAAGCCATTTGAGCAGGAATTGATTTATAAAACAGTTGCCATTTTAGCAGATTTGTTTTCAGCCTGGGGATGGGAGATGGAGGGCCCAGGGGCCAGTGGGACTGGCGGCCTCCCTGCTGTCCTCTGGGTTCATCCCAGCAGCCACCACTACCAACACAATCTTCCAGAGTCCTACTTTGTTCATCTTTCCTTCCTTCTCAAAAGCCTAGAGCCTTTCCTCCCTCCCCCTAGTTAAAGGAATAAATCCCTTACCTCCAGCTCTGAATGGTTTTCAGAAACCTTACCCCTGGCTCTCTTCTCAGTGCTCCCTGTTGAGATATGGTAGCACAACCTTGCTAACACCTTGATAGATGCCTTTCCTCCACATTCTCTCCAAGTCTAAGGCACCCTTTGCCTTATCTCCGTTATCCTACCATGCCCACCTACAGGAGCACTTGCTTCCCCTATTAGTGGGAAATCGATGGTGTGTTTCACTCAGTCTCTCAGCAAGTATTTAACTCCTAATATGTGCCAGGCATGCATAGTGGCAGGGCGGGGGCAGGAGCAGGCATTGGCCAATCCTGGGAGCAGCTCACCTTTCTGTGTGGTAGGTCATGATTAAGACGAGCCTATGTGATGTAAGGCTTTGCTTCTCCAAGTATGGTCTTTAGCACAGTCACATTAATGTCACCAGAGCACCTGTAACGACTCTAGAATTTCAGCTCCCTCACCTGTAATTTTGCATTGAAAAGATCCAACTTGTACAGCAGAATTTGTGACCTTCCAGATTAAAGCTCATAGAGATAACTTGGGTGGTTTGGTTGGTTAGTTTTGTTTATTTGCCTTTTAATGTTATTTTTTCCTTGTAGATTTAAACTGTCCTTCTAGCCAAAAAAAAATTATGAGATTTATTAATATCAGTCAGACTATTCAGTTCTGGAGAGCATACCTAAATTCCAAGTAAACAAATAGCAAATACTGATTTATCTATAATTTTGTTTGTTTGTTTGTTTGAGACCAACACAGAGCTCCCATAAACCTTTACTTTGTTACAAGCATTTAAACATCATTTTTCATTCAAAAATCCGAACTTCTCACTTCTTTGAAAGTAGGTCAATCCTGGGCCCACTTACCTACTGGTGCAGTGGGCTGGAGCGATGGTCTCCTGTAGATGGTACCACTAAGAGGATCCCATGGTGTAACGGTTAGCTCTGTGGAGTCTAGATTGGCCATACTCATCACCTCATCTTAGCCACCTCGCCCCCACTGTCCTGTACTCGACCTGCATAGTATGGACAGTGAACCCTGGAATCCATCACAGACCCAGAACTTCTCGAAGGTGGTCCTACCTCCTAGAGTTTGACCCTCTGTAATGACCTTCAGGATGTTTTGTAAAGTAGGAAAGAAGAGAATATACTAGGGGTGAGGACAGAAAATAGGACTCTAGTCTAAGAATTTTCCTCCCTGGTGATAAAAGCGTGTATAGATTACAGCTCTGTTTATATCTCCTAGAAATTCATATTTACCTGGTTTGTCTATCACCAAATTTTCAAATTTTCACAGTTGGTTCTAACTGGACAGCGAACCATTGGTCTAATCCATCTACATTAGCACTGTAGCACTGCCGTCCCGTTGTTCATTGATTTTGCTCGAGCAGGCACCAGTAACGTCTCCATTGTGAGACTTGTTATTGTTTTTGGCATATTAAATACACCACAGGTAGCTTGCCAGGCTCTCCCAGAGACAGGAATCAAACCTGGGTTGGCCAGGTGCAAGGCAAACGCCCTACCCACTGTGCTATCACTCCAGCCCCCATGTACATTATTTGCACAAAATTGTGAAACACACCAAGGCAAAATTTATGTATCACATATGCAATAATATATAAATTGACAGGATTTATCTTGAAGTCTCATCACTCTAGGCATTGATCACTAATGATGTATGATTGTTTTGTTTCATAGTCCAATGTTTGCCTTTCTTATCTATAGAGAAAAAGAGTTGGCTAAGCAAATATCCTACTGCAAGCAAAATTGCTTTAAAATGGTTTATAGAAATTATCTGGGTTATTTTGAGATTTAAATTCAGGTACTAACGAGCTAAATCTATCAAACTTGCACTGCCTCTTACAAAAACAAAAATTGATGAGATACCACACATGCTGTGAATATATCCAGGGTCCCTTGTACAGTCCTGGAATTGCTCTCTTTGCACGATTATCACATACCCTAAAATTCTACTTGAACTTGGGTTTCTTTAGGATTTTGTTTATTGCTGTTGAATTTTAGCTGTCTATGCTACAGAATTATTCATTCAAGGATGACATTAGCGGAAGCTTCCTCTCACCACAGCTCTAATGGAAACTGTTCCCGTTCCAAAGTCCACATATTTACTGACGTGCTGTGGTGCTCAGGCAGATTTTCCTGATTAGGAGTCTGACAATCACCAGAGTAATTCATGCAATGACTTTATGTGAGAAATTTCATTATTTTTAATAGCTTACAGTGGTTTGATATTTTAATGTAATTATGTTCAATTATATAGTCTAATCGGCATTGGCCAGGCTTTGGATCTGGAGCGATGTAAAATAAGCTAATGGAAAATTTTTCTCCTGCTTTTTTTTAAAAAAAAATAAGGAATTAAACCCTAAAGTGAAACTGAATTCAATCCAACAAGCAATCTCTTGCCAAAGAAATTATTGGTGTAATATATTTGAATGGCCTAGTTTATCAGTTCATTTGGCTAAATCCCCAAATCATACATTGGTTTAAAATTACTTCAGAATTCTAATTCTCACCTTTCCATCACCTTGCTTTCAGTAATTTCTGTTATGTTTTACTAACTTTTACCAAAACCTGCTGAGAGTAAGGGTGATGTTGAGAGACACAGACCAAATAATACTATGTATTGTGGCAGTTCGTGGCAGCTAGGATGGAATTGAGGTGATCAGTGAAATAAGTCAGAGACAGAATGCAAGATGGTCTCACTCATCTGTGATATATAGAGAAACAAACTAAGGTGTGGACACTATTAGACCTGATACTAGAATACAGATTTGAAAGTGCCAAGTTGGGGAAGGTGCTGGAAAATAACACAGGAACATAAGTGGAGGGTCTCAAGCACATGGTGATTAAGGGACTATTAAGGGAGGTAACAGTACACACTAAAGCTGTAATTGTCAGTTTAACAACTAATGGGGAGAGGCTGGGAGGACAGGAACGAAGTGACACAAGGAGGAGGGGTGGTCATGGGCACCTTGCGGCAGGTGCGCAGTAACTTGGTTCAATACCAAAAACTGGAGCACTATTGTAGACCTATTTGACAATAGTAAATCCTGAGGCCACTGTTATAATTTAAATTTTTTTTAGAAAATTAATAATATTATGTATTATAACTGCTATAAATAATGGTGAGGGAGTTGAGATTAATGTCCAGTATGAGGCTTGGGGTTTCACTTATCTGTGTTGACCATTTTCAGTTGATGCTTAAAATGTTCATAAATAGGCACGGACAAGGCTACAACTCGCTCCTGTTCAACACGTGCCTCACCGCTAAGCGGGAATGTGATGTTTCCTATTACTTCTCCACGCCCCTTGGTTTGCTGGCAGTCAGGACTGGAGAGACAGTGGGCAATGCAGAAGTGTTAAGTTTAATGTGAATTTGTGAGGGCTTAAATGTCACAGTTCGTCTGAGAATAAACTCATTTAGAGTATGTGTGTCTCTGCTCCATTCCTCCTGCTTCATAGCAGTTTTTCTCTCTTCCAGTAGGGTTGAGAGAGGCTGAAAGAAGGGATAAGAGTATGAATGTGCGAACAGTTTCATTAGAGAACAAGCCTAAGGTATTGAATATTTACTCGAATTGTTACCAGGAAGCCAATCTCTCCCATTCTGTGACCATTCTGTTTGGCTGAGACAGATGGTAACTTCAGCTACCCATGTTTACATCATGGGTAAACTCCTACCCATGTTTACATCACAGGGTGGAGGTGGAACATCGAGTTAAACATCTGGTGTATTTTTCCTATTGTGCCTATTTTTATCAACTAACTTGAACTTAAGAGAAAGAGTTTTTTTATGACATGAAATACCATTTTGTTGTGGATACTGGCATCGAGGGTATAATCATAATCGAATCAACCGTCACTATCAAATATTGAAAATGTTACTAGTTCAAGGCAGATAATATAAGGATTTAAGCACTCACCTTGCACACAGCTGACCCACGTCCGGTCCATCCCTGGTACCATATACGAACCTCTGAGTCCCACCAGGAGTGATTCCTGAAAATGTAGCCAGGAGTAAATCCTGAGAGCCACTGGATTTGGCCCTAACCCCTCCACCACCACCCCAAAAATTAAAATGTTATTCACAAAAAATGAAAAAGGAAACAGCATGGAACAATAAGGGGATGGCTCGGCTCCTTCCCCATGCTGAATCTTTTTAGGGGCAGGGAGGGAACAATTCACCAGGGAGCATCAAGAGCAAAACAGCACAGTCCCACCGTCTTAGAGACAAACCCAACACTTTATGGAAGCAGATACCTGCTTATAGTCTGATTTGTTTGCTGTTTCCTGGCCTCCAGGGGAATGTAGAATACAAAAAGGTCAGCTCCTATATATCCCATACAAATAATTTAGCTCCCTGAACAGTCTAACATTGCTTTCCACTCTCCGGGTGAAAATACTGAGACTCTGGGAAGTCCAGCTGAGGTTTGCACAGTGGGGTCAGAACTCCGACCCAGGCAGTCTGCTGTCCATGTTCCTTCTTACTCTGCATGGCACCTCTCTGGTCACAGCCCTCCAAGAGGGAAGGCTCCTTCTGACGTAGCATTGTTCTTCTTGCTATTAGAACTCACATGCTATTTTGACGTACCTGAGGATCCATTTTAAAATTTTGGAAAGGGGAAAGAAAAACCCTACCATCCATTGGAGGCAAAATTACCTCATCTTACAACAATGTGAACACAGATGTGTGGACTCCTAGAGATGAGGAAACAGGAATTGAATGAGAAGTGGTGAGAAGAGAGTCATTGGCAGACCTGAGTCCCTCCTCTGCCAATTACAAGGGAACTTAAATTACAGGACAAGAGTATTCCATGAGATTTTGTGGACTTCAAGTGCCAAAGTATATGGACTGTTCTTGTAAGCATGTAAGAGACTTGAACAGTGAAAAGTATTCTCACTCTGGGCAAGAGCGATATACCAGGCATTGTAAGACACTCATATAGTACATACAGATAGTATGCTTGACTTCCACCTGGCCGGCCCTCATTCAATTTCCTGAGCCCACCAGGAGTGATCCCTGAGTTCAGAGCTTGAGCAGTGCAGTATTTCACTGCCCGCACCAAAACAAAACTAGTATTCTCACTCATACACATTTACTGATCTTAGAAAAGAACATGCCAAAGCATGAAGCTCTTAAGGCCTCCCTCAGCATCTGCTTGTGAATTGGTGGTTCTCTTGGACCAGGCTGCACTGCACTTACATTGCCGGAATTGCCTGCCAGGAGCCAGAGAGAATATGCAGCACATGAGGCATACATCGTGCATGCAGTCAACCCCAGCAGCTCAGGGCAGCCCTGAGAACCACCAGGTACAGGCCTGGAGACTCTGCTATGCCAGGTGACCAAGGTAACCCCACACAAGAAGTAGCACCTCAGGGACCCTCTGCGCCTGAAGACTTTGATTCCAAAGATGTAACACATTCGGGCATCCAGCGCAGCATCCGATAGCGATGCACTGGGACACCGAACTGGGCTACAACTCTGTGCTGCCGGGGGTGGATTTTTCTTCCTCCCCACCCTGTCTTCCTGCACGGAAATCGGCGGGCTGGCGGCACCCACGTGGCAGGCGCCATCTTCTGTGACTCCAAACCCACAGGTATTCGGTTTTTACTTTTGGGGCTCCCAGGAACTCATGGGAAGGGGGCGTAACCGGCACGCCCTCGGCCCAGATAAATCCGGAGCCGCTGAGCGCGAATCGGACCCTCTGTGCCTAAAGACTTTGAATTCAGAGACTTCTTACAGCAATGCACTGGGACTGTGAGCTGGGCTATGTAATTTCTGGCAGAATTTTCCCTGGACTTTATACAGAAATCCAAAACCGCACGGACGGGGCCGCGTCTGCGCGACTTAACATTTATAATTGTCAGCAATGTGAAACGGTTCCATTTGAACAGGTCTGACTTGGGGGGGAAACTCCAAATAATAACAGTAAGTTTTTGTTGAAATATTGAAGGTTTTTAATGTAGCAGCCACCTCTGGACTGTGAACTAAGCAAAAGCCCCACGCTGGCCAACGCGGCATGGCGTACACCATACTATGAGGCGCAGGAAGGGGGATGAGGGGGAAAAAGAAAAAAAAAAGGGAAAAGGAAAAAGGAAAAAAAAAGAGAGAGAGAGAGAGAGCTATGTACTTGTAGCAGTGGGGCTACATATCTCTTCATTTCCAGCAATGAAAAACTAATTATCAAATGTAGTAGGTCTGTCTCTCTTGGTTGGAAACTCCAACAACTATAGTGAGTTTTGTGTTGAACTATGGAATGTAATCAAGGTAAAGAAAAAATGAAGTGAAATTCATTAGTTATACAGTAGGGGGTGGGGGCGGGGGGTCTACTGGGGTTTCTGGTGGTGGAATATGGGCACTGGTGAAGGGATGGGTGTTTGAATATTGTATAACTGACATATAAACCTGAGAACTTTGTAACTTTCCACATGGTGATTTAATAAAAATTTAAAAAAAAGAAGAAGTAGCACCTCATACTTAAACCCTTGCTTTGAACCACCGTCCCACCCACTCTCCCCCTACCCCCACCAACAAAGAGATTCCCCGACTTAATCCAAAACTGTATTGTTGTACCTTTTCATTTCTGGCTGCCTCTAGAGCTGTGTGTTCAGAATTATTCCTACACGAGGGTCCCTGCAGCCCTCAGCCGCATCTGTTTCCCAGACCCCACACCAGGCCACCCTTCCTCAGTGTCCTCTCTTTGTTCTGTGTTCCCTAACCTTGTTGTAACTGAGTCCCACAGAGAGCTCACCTCACTGTGTCTGTCCTGCCTTGAGCCCGTTGCCATCCCCAGTGCAGTTCCGGTCTCTGCATTGACTTATTTCTTTCTGTCGGAAATACCTCCAGTGCCTTCGAGAAAGCGGTCAAAAGTAGCAGTCAGGAATCCAGACGGCCTCATTGTGAATCCTGACTCTTCCACTTAGCAGATTTCTTGGGCAAGTTCCATTCTCTCCCAGTGACTCATTTTCTTCACTTAAAATGTTGAAAACGGTGTCTGACACATAGTAAGTTCTGTGTGAGTACTGGGGTTTGGTCATTGGAAACAAAGCAAACAGCATTTTCCCAAACTGAATCACCTCCTCTTCCCCACAACACTGCCCTCCCCACGGGCTCTCCCAGGGCCGCCAGTGGCCTGCTGTCCTGAGGACCCCAGCCTCCTCCCCCACAGCGTCGCTGCTTGCGCTTAATTCATTACATCCCTTCATCGCAGCTTGTATTTCTCCTTTGTCTGTCCCCTCTCTAATTTGAACTTTGAGCTGCTAAGAGCTTTTTGCTTAAATTTCAGAGCAGTTTATAAATAGGCTGCTTAGTTTCAGCCAGCAGGTAAAAGCTTTCATTAAATTGTTCCTCCTTCCCAGAGTGCTGTTATCTGGAGCTCCCATAAAGGATGGAAAAGTTGAGAATTATGTTTTCCTGGTCATTAAGAAGCATAGCCTGAAGACGACACAGTACTTTTCCTTCTTCCTACCTACTATTTACATATGTAATTTTGTTTAAAAATCAATATCTGAAAATGAATAAACAAAATCATTCTAAGTTATTGGGAAAAACAGATAAGGACAATATCTGTTGCTAGAAAAGTCGAAGGACCAATACCAGACAGTGCTCTGTATGCTCCCAACAGTGTACTTGGAGGACATTTCCTGTGATATTTGGAGGGCACAGTACCAGGGAGAAAGCAAAGTAGCCACAAACAAAGTGGTGCTTTAACCACTGTGCAACAGCAGTAGGCTTTTTCCCTCAAGGAAAAAACTTTCCCCTATATCACATAGAATGTTATACATGAATAAGGAAAGCTAAAGTCCAAAAATAATTTCAAAATAAGGTTGTGGTTCAATGTGAAACCAAATTATTTTAAAGTATCAATTAATTTTTCATCAATAATGAAATGGGAATGGAAACCACAGTTGCTACCTTTCAGAGACTCATATATTAAGGTGAAAAATTGGAATTGCTTCCCCAAAATCTCTCTTTCTGTTCAAAATCTGAAGTGGGATTCCCTCAGAATTATTCTGAATGACAATTCCCCCCAAATTTTCAATATACCAAGGATTCCTTGCCTTGTGAAGAATTACATAATCACGTATGCTTAGCATTTGGGGGAGTTATATTAACCCATCACTATCTTCAATTCGATGCATAGAATGAAAACTAGAATAGGAAGCAATGAAAATAACTAAAGAGAAGCTATTTTTGATGATATAGAAAAGTCATAGCAATATATTTGAAATAGGGAGTGTTCTCAAAGTGTAACTCAAAAATGGTATCCAACAGTATTATCCCTCTTTAAACAGCTAGCACAGTTATTTATCACTGCATTCCCTCAGAGACTTGTACTGGTATGTCCAAATAAATGGACACGGCTTTAGAAAGCAGTTGCGGGTATCCTTCTGTTCTCAGTAGGGAGAGAGAGATATAATGCAGCCTCACTGTGAAATTAAGGAATATGTAGCACGAGGATATGAGCCCTGAGGAAAAGCAGAAGGGAACTTGCTCTCATTCCTTAGCAACTAACAGGTTATTTGGGAAGCAGGAGGGGGTCACCTGCCACAGACACTTGCTGTTTCTCATTTACGTCAGGCACATTTTCCATCACCACCATTGTATTCTGTCCCTGTTCAATCTTGTTCTTGATTTCTTCCTCTCCTATAGATTACTAGCAGCTGTGCAGTGCTTCTAAATATTACCTATCCCAACAAACAGCTGACCTGAGTCACCCTTCCCCAAACACCTCTTTCCTACAAAAATCTCATGTTTCCTAGACACTTTAAAAAAAAAAACCTCACTTGTGCAAGCACAGAAATATCAGCAGCTTGACTTTCATAATTGGTAATTAAAAGGGTTTTTTGTTCAGTGCCATATTACCTACCACCTTACCTTTCTCTCTGCTTCATTAACTGTGATCCAGTTTATTGAATAATCTTACAGAGTTCAGTTCTTGAGGCATAACCTCATTTTAGTGGCACCTCTTCCACAGTGTCTTCAAGTGAAAAAGTAGCATTTAAGAGAAAATTAGAGATTGCAAATGTTCTCATTTTCAACAGAGATGCAAAGCTGAGTTTTATATACAAGTATCATTTGCTTGGGGGGAAAAAGCCTATGCGGTGTGTAGGAAGAGTCCCCTACCCCTCTAACATGCATGTGATGATAATAATAGCTTTGAGCAAATAGCCTACAAATCTATAAATTAGAAAAGGAAGTAGATTGTCATTTTTGCAAGATATTGTATAAAATCAAATGTAATCTAAGTATACTCATACTTAATTTTGAGCTGTAATTCTGGTTATTTTTAAATTGCAAAGTGTATACTTTTCAATATGGTCTTTCGGTCAAACAGATAGTAGAGGGGTAAGCTTCTTGCTCTGTCAGTTGCTAATCCTGATTGTATCTCCAGTACCACATTTGAGTCTCTGAGCTCTATCAGGACTAATTACTGTGCCAGCAATAAGCTCTGTGCACTGCTGGCTATGTCCCCCCCCCCAAAAAAAAAAGAAAACCCCACCACCACCAAAATCAGTATATTCTTTGTAAAAGCATTCCAGTTAACCATGAGCTGCCATTGTCCAGGGAGGTCCATGGGCTTCATGAGTTCAGGTGATCCTGAATGACTTAGTGGATGGTTTCTCCATTTCTTATATTCCATGGAGAATTCCCATGGAAGAGTGTGACTTTCAGACCACAGAGACCCTATTTGAAGCTAATGGAATGTTCTTGGATCCTATGCTAAGGATCAAGAAACAAGAAACGACCTAAGACTATCTACAGCTTAGGAATCTGAGAAAAAGTTCTGTGCTATGCAAAGCAACCCACAAACTAAATGAAAGAGTGGGTTGTTTAACTCAGGCTCTTAAGGAGGGTGTGAGCAAATGGGAAAGGGTGGAATGATGGAGCAGGACTCAGACCTAGGGAAGCGGTCATCTTGCATGGGAAGCAGGCAGCCTTCCCTGGCCAGCTCTGGTGGGATTTAAATTCTCCACCTGGTCAACTCCCACTTTTAAAAAGAGGTTTAAGATGCAATCCATAGTGACTGATTCAATTGCGTTATTATCAGGTGATATTTGCTTGGGGAGAAATTCTGATGATTGAAAGAAATACTTTTTTATATTACCAAGTTCCTGGCAGGACTGGACTTGTGTGTGGAAGAGTGTGGAATCATTGCCATGATTGGTCTAGCTCCACTACAAGCCAGTTCTCTTGAAAGTTGATTTCATCAATGGCTTTTTATAAAAGTGGCTCTTTGTGTTGAAAAGACTGGTGAGTCAATGAAAACGACCGGCTTCTTCTCTGAGCGATATGCGAGGAGGCAGGTGCTGGTCATAGGTCTCTTGGCTGCTCGACCTCCGGGCCCCGCAGCCCACCCATCTCCCTATTCGTAGTTGGGGGAACCAGGCCAAGGAGCCCAGAGGACACTTCAGGGCAAGGGCAGCTCATACTAAGTGAAAGGCCTGTGAGCTTACATTGGATTGGCATGAAGAAAGAAAAACCAGGAATACAGGCAGGAAGGGCTCATAAGAAAGCTAAACAGGCAAACAAAGCTGGCATGGTCCAAGCCCAAGGAAATGCGGAAGGTATGTTTATCTCTACATAAAGACCTTCTCCCATCCCATCAGAGGGTGTCCATCCATTCCTCAGTGGCGTGGTCCCCGTGGGAAATGCAAGAAGCCCCTGAGTGACATTTCATGCCCTGTTGCCCACAGAAGCAAGCATCAGCAGTGAAGAGGAGTGATGGCACCTCCAGGGTGTGGCAGGGATGTGCTTCAGTGTGGGTCCCTGGGGTATCTGCCCCAGACCCATTTGCAAATGGAAAAGCAGGTCTACGTGGCCACAGAACACAGAGGCCCTGAAAGCAGGCTGGCTGCCAAGACATGGGGACCCCACAGCACCCCACACAAGCAGGCTGACTTCTCCAACCGTATCTGTGAACACGTCAGCCCCCCTGCAAGGGGAGCCCCAGGCGCTGCCTCTGCACGAGCGTCTGTGCTGAGCTCGGTGCCAGGGGAGGAGGCAGCCTTCATCTGCTCCCACGAGGCAGCCTGCAGGCTGCAGAGCCTCTTGCTCACTCACTTCAGATTTCCTGGGCTGGTGACCTTCTGCCAGGCCCCGTGCTGTGCCCTGCCACCCTTTCCCTAGCTCCGAGGGCGCCTTAGAGCAGGTCGACACGCATGCCCAGAACAAGGCCCAAGAGCATATTTATTTTCAGAGGGATCTGACAGCGCTTCCTGAGATCTGTTTGGAGAAAGGACTGACCTGAATATGAGATGCTGAGGGCTTCCTTATGAAAGAGGCCGCTCTGGGAATGATGGCACCTTACAACCGAGCGTCACTTCTGCCTCAGCCCTGGAGACAGAGGCCCGGGGAGTGGCAGAAAAGATCATACTCTGAAAGACTGAAGGAAAGACATGGCCCTAGATAGCCTCATAACCTAGCAAACCCAGAACATTTGGCTGTGGGTCAGCACCAGCCAGGGCCAGGCCTGCTGCTGAGAAGCTTTTGCAAAGTGGCTCTGTGTTTCCCCAAGTGTAAACCCGGGTGCTGGTTGCAAATGGAAAGCCCCCACCGGTACTGGCACCCCCATCGGCACATCCCATTTGGTACCATTCTTGTCACTCTGGTTGAGTGTCCCTCCTGGCAGGCTCAGAGTATGCCCTGGGCTGCCTGTGTTCATTGTGAAGCTGGGGGACGGTGCAGTCCGGGGGTTTCTCTGATAAGGTCAACTTGCTCAGTCCAGTGCCAGGGAACAGGGCAGTGCATAGCGAAGGGAAACAAAAGCCAGGAAGACTTACACAGACTGGGGAGTGTCAGAGTTTTTCTCAGATGGGATGAAAACGTTCTTTCGTCCTCTTTCCACTGTGCACACCTGCCCTCATATGTATCAGCAGACAGCTGTCGATAAAGACGGCACCTCTTAGGTACCAGGTGCCACACGGGGAGCTGGCAAGCAAAGACAAAACTATGGGTCTCCCTCCCTCACCCAGCTAAGGTCGATGGGTAGATGCCAAGGTGCATCCCCTGTGGTGGCTCACAGCCCCAGCCTCAGAGCAGACAAATGGCTGATTGACCTGAAAGTAGAAGGAGGCCCCCCACCCCCACCCCCCACTTCCCACCCATCATGCGGGCCTCTGCCTGTACCCTGTCCTACATGGAGGGGGTTTAACTCTCAGATCCACATGCTTCCAGGTGGTGTTGCTCTGTCACTGCCCCAAATGCAATCAGCTCAATTCCTTCATGCACAGCAGGGCATCCCTTGGCATGAGCTCACATGTATATGAAAGTTGTTTGTGAAGAACAAACAAGCCTGTTCTTCACAGAGCTGCCCACAGAAGGCCGCAATAGGAAGGCACAGTAGTTGGGGGGTACCCAGTTTGAGAAGAGGATCCCCAAGTTCAGAGTTATGTTGACACCTGTATTAAGCCCATGAGGAGCTTCTCACCTTTGTGAGTGATGGGAAACAGTCTTGAAGATGAGGAAAAATACATGTGATGTGGTTGACTGGTAGTCTTCAGTTACAAGAAATTAATGGTGTCTCAAGTCGTACAAAGCAGACATTAAACTAAAAGGTCACCCTCTAGTCATCCAAAAATAAGCTGCGCTGAAGCCTTTTATTGGATGACTAACCTCTCATATTAATGTGCATTTTTTTCTACATTTATAAAAATGAAGCCGGGGCCATCGACTCCTCAAGATTCCAACTGAGGAGTGACTTAGATTCCATCTCAAACACAATACTCAGCCCTTCCAGTGATGATCAGATTTGGCAGAGGAGCACCCACAGGATGGAAGCTCATTGTTTTTGCTGGCACACACTGATTTGGCATCTGCCTCCGCATTCTTTGTCTCTGCAGTAAAATGCCTCAGATGATCGCCAATGACATCGGGTACCGAGCACCTGTGCGGTACTGCGCCGAGTGCTGGGTGTGTGCCCTCATGCAGGCCCCGGGGGCTGAACTGAGACCCTGAAACCACACTCCCAGCAGAGGCTGCAGAGCAGACAGTTTCTGTGTCGAGAAGCAAAAGGGGCAGTTGTTGGGGAGTATCCCCCACTAGGCCTGACTCACCCACCGATGGAGGGCGGAGGACCATGGACAGGACTGAGGGAAGGGCCTCTGAGTCTCTAGCCTGGGAACCCGGTGGCTAGTTCCTGGGACTGGAGACCACATTTAAAGGAGTTTGCAGAAATAGCAAAAGAGGAAACTGTCGTCAAGATAGGGTGGACAGTTCCCTGCACACACTCAGGATCTGAGTCTTGTTCCTGGAAGCATAGTTAGCTGCAGGTTAAATGACTTCTTCCTTCAGGTTCCAGATGGTCTGGCAGTAAACAAAGGGCCTGTGTGGAGGCAACACTTGCAGGGGAATGCCTCCAGTGGGAGAACAGAATGGGGGGTGTCGGGGGCCAGCCAGAGCCAGTGAAGGTGGGCAAGCAGAGAGAGAGAGAGTAAGAGACTTGAATCCCTAAGGCACTGCCAGGAAGAGAGATGGGGACTTGCAGGAGACACAGCAGGCGGGGGGTGGATACAGCTTGTGTGTCTGCAGAGTAGGAACCTTGAGGGGACAGTCTGCCAGCAGGGAAGGCTGTGGCCAGGGATGCATGCATGGGAAGAGCAGAAGACAGTGAGGAGCTTGCAGGGGCATCAGAGGTAAGGCTGGTCTAGGTGGCACATGACCCAGAATAAAGATGGAGCTCTCACTGCGCCATTCTGGGCTTTTTCATGACTTAAAGACCTTCTACATGGAAGACAGTAATCGGGAGTCTAGAAACATCAGTGCTCTTGTTCCCCTTTCAGCCGCGGGACTACTACAAACCCTTTGGGCATTTAGAGCACAGCTTAAACAGAGTGACTCTAAATGCAGAAGCTTTCTAGGTACTTCCGTTCCTGAAAGCTGGTTTCCTTGTTTACTCCTTTATCCATCTACTCAACAGATAATGAGCATTAATTGCATGCCAGACAGAAATACTGCTCAGGTCTCATGGTTAATGAACTGTGGAGAGAAGACAAGGGTCCCGGGAGTCTGTCACTCACCAGAAGAGACTGCCCGGCATCTCCCGTGTGCTCATGCCATTGCTGGTGTGGGTGGGTACAGAATGCTGAGAACCACACCATCTTTGCTTTCAGTTAGTTTTGCCACTGCCAAGAGTCAAGCTAATCCTAATCATTCCGCTACCAACTTCCTGTGCTAGGATAGATCTGAGAGAGGTACTCTGTCTACTGTGCTGTCTGCCAGAAATACAACATAGCTGTTTCAGAGGACTAAAGCTCAAATTAAAAGAATCAGTTAAAATTAATCATGGCATCTTATTTAGCCCATCATATGTGCAAAATAGTATTTCAACCGGTAAATCACATTTAAACATTAGTGAGGTATTTTACCTTCTTTAATGATGTCATAAAAATATAAAACATATTTTATGCTCACTACACGTTGACTGGCATTTTTCACATCTGAAGCACCCCGTGGAGTAGGGAGCAGCAACCATGTTGGACAGCAAAAAAAGAGAGTAAGCAACACCCACAGTTCTTGGTTCAGTTTGTTTTGGGTTTGAGGGAGAACATACTCACAGGTGCTCCAAGGAAACTCTCGGCCATGCTCAGGGACCATGTGCTGCTAGGGATGGAACCTGAGCCTCCCAGGTGCAAATTAAGCCCCCAGCCCTGTGAACTATCTCCCTAACCTCTTTGCTCAATTTCAGATTTTCTTGAGAGCCATTGCAATATCTCTGGAGCATCTGACTTTTCTGTATTACATTCCCAAATTTCTATAAATTCAGGAAAGTCACAGGCTGGAGATGAAAGATGACTAATAGCTATGATCAGAAGGCACTCAGCAGATATAAATGTATGAATTCAAAATGATAACAATCTGAGCAAATAGAATGCAGCACAGAAGACAAATCACCCTCTCGTTGCCGCGGAGCGGGACCTGCCTGTGAGGACCATGCTGAACAAGGGCTGGTGCCCCAAAGAGCCTGTTCCCAAGTGCTGATCCTGTCAGGTTTGCGCTTAGCTGCTCCTGTTTTCCTTGTATAAGCAGGCCCAGAGTGAGATAAAGGAATGGACATTAAGAGGGACTGAGTAAATCCAATGCCATAAAAATCAAGAGCAGAGGATGCAGTACAGAAATGACGGACTCCTGCTTTTCAGCTACATAGACCTTAAAATAAGTGACCACAGAAATAGTAAACACTATCAGAGCCTGTTGGAACATCCTCTGGCTCCTGCAGAAACCACTGAAACACAAAAGTGGCTCCAACAGTGGAACTGCCCAGTGAGAGCTGGGCTATGGGGAGTCCGTCTGTACTGGCACAGATTAAACAGTAGGCGAGGGAAATCAACTGAAAAAGTGGATTATCGGGACCATTGCAATTTTATTCCTCTCTTCCTCATTCTTGGAGCAGAGAACAGTCGAATTGCTACTCCTTTCATTGAAGAAAAGGTTACTTGTGAAATGGGTCTCTGTTTTTAGTGGGATTAAAAATAACTTGAGGCCAGTCATGCCGTCTCTGGTTACCATCTATGACTCACTTGCTTCAGTTTTGTTGTGTGAGCTTTAGTGAAGAAACAGCCATATTTTTAAAGAACATTTCCATAAATGATTATTTTTTCCTTTGTGGGGGTAGAGCAGAAATGGGAAGAATCAGTGAGAGGACAAAGAGGAAACCAGGAACGACATACCTAATATTTTCAAATGAATTATAACCTTGTGATTTTTAAAAAATTTGATTAAGTACAGCAATTAGAAATGCTATTAGTAGTGACATTTCTGGCATACATAGACTGTGCCAGCCCACAGCCACCCCCAGAGTGTCAGCACCCTCCTCCAATGCCCAAAGGGTCCATCCCATGCCCCACCCTCCCTCTTTGCAAACTTAGTTCTGTGGGTGAGCTTGTAGAGTCTGTTTCCACTGGGCATTTAATAATCCCTTATTATGTTTCCTTAAGCCCCACGTGTGAGAAAGATCATTCTGTAATTGTCCCTTTCCCTCTGACCCACTTCACTCAAGCATGATTCTCTCTAGTTCCAACCACATAGTGACTAATTGTATGATTTTATTTTTTCTTATGGTTGAGTACTATTCCATTTTCACTGTCACTGTCATCGATTCGCTCATTGATTTGCTCGAGCGGGCACCAGTAACACCTCTATCGTGAGACTTGTTGTTACTGTTTTTGGCATATTGAATAAGTAATACTCCCTGGCAAGTAAGGGAACTTGCCAGGCTCTGCTGTGTGGACAGGATACTCTTGGTAGCTTGCCGGGCTCTCCGAGAGGGACGGAAGAATCAAACCTGAGTCGGCCTCATGCAAGGCAAACGCCATACCCTCCATGCTATCGCTCCAGCCCACTATTCCATTTGTGTATGTTATATATATATATATATATATATATGTATACATATATATATGTCTGTACATATATGGGGCTGGAGCAATAGCACAGCGGTTGGCCGTTTGCCTTTCGCATGGCCAACCCGAGTTCGATTCCTCTGCCCCTCTCAGAGAGCCCGGCAAGCTACCGAGAGTATGGAGCCCGCGAGGCAGAGCCTGGCAAGCTACCCGTGCATATTGGATATACCAAAAACAGTAACGATAAGTCTCTCAAGGAGAGACGTTACTGGTGCCCGCTCGAACAAATTGATGAGCAATGGGATGACAGTGACAATTTACATATATATGTATATGAATATGTACACTTATAGAGCCTGGCAAGCTCCCTGTGGCATATTTGATATGCCCAAAACAGTAACAATAACAGGTATCAGTTCCCTGAAAGAGCCTCCAATCATTGGGAAAGACGAGTAAGGAGAGACTTCTAAAATCTCAGGGCTGTCCTTCTGGAAAACAGTTTGGACGACTCTCAAAAAATTAGATATTGAATTCCCATTTGACCCAGCAATACCACTGCTGGGAATATATCCCAGAGAGGCAAAAAAGTACAATCGAAACAACATCTGCACATGTATGTTCATCGCAGCACTGTTTACAATAGCCAGAATCTGGAAAAAACCCGAATGCCCCAGAACGGATGACTGGTTGAGGAAACTTTGGTACATCTATACAATGGAATACTATGCAGCTGTTAGAAAAAAGGAGGTCAAGAATTTTGTAGTCAAGTGGATGGGCATGAAAAGTTTCATGCTGAGTGAAATGAGTCAGAAAGAGAGAGACAGACATAGAAAGATTGCACTCATCTATGGTATATAGAATAACAGAGTGGGAGACTAACACCCAAGAACTGTAGAAATAAGTACCAGGAGGTTGACTCCATGGCTTCGAGGCTGGCCTCACGTTCCGGGGAAAGGTCAACTCAGAGAAGCGATCACCAACTACATTGTAGTCGAAGGCCATGTGGGGGAAGGGAGTTGCGGGCTGAATGAGGGCTAGAGACTGAGCACAGCGGCCACTCAACACCTTTATTGCAAACCACAACAGCTAATTAGAGAGAGAAAACAGAAGGGAATGCCTTGCCACAGTGGCAGGGTGGGGTGGGGGGGAGATGGGATTGGGGAGGGTGGGAGGGATACTGGGTTTACGGGTGGTGGAGAATGGGCACTGGTGAAGGGATGGGTTCCCAAACTTTGTATGAGGGAAGTATAAGCACAAAACTGCACCGTGAGGGTACAGTTACAGAACTGTACCCTCACGGTGATTCTCTAATTAAAAATAAATAAATTTAAAAAATAAAAAAATAAAAAAAAAAAGTAGACTGCCAGAGACTTGTAGTTTGGAGGCTGTGACCATGCACATGGGCAGTCACATTCCTATACTTTATTTTAGCTTAGATTGGACCAAGAAAGAGATGCAAAGTTCCTTTGTACTAAGAAAGACTTCAGAGTTGTAAAATAGAAGGCTTCTCTACCTACAAAAAAATAAAAAAATAAAAAAATAAAATCTCAGGGCTGGGATGAATGGAAACGTTACTGGTATCCGCTTGAGTACATCGATGAATAATAGGATGACAGTGATACAGTGATGTACGCATATATGTACATAATACACACACCCATATATATATATATATATATCACAATTTCTTTGGGCACTTGGACTGTTTCCAGATTTTGACTATTTTGAATAGTGCTGTGATCAACATACGAATGCAAATGTCTTTTCAAAGTAGTATTTTGGCACCCTTGGACTAGATACCAAGAAGTCTAATTCCTAGGTCAGATAGAAGCTCAATTCTTAATTTTTTGAGAAGTCTCTATATTTTTTTCCACACAGGCTGAACCAGACACAATCTCACAACTGTGGGACACAACTGCTGTGACCACTTAGCTCAAAGTAGTTTATAAATTCAGCTCTAATATCTGTTTTTAATCTATTTTGTTGTTTCTTTTTAGTGTCTGTCAATCTCACTAGTATAAAGTGGTAGGTATCTCATTGCTTTGATCTGCATTTCTCTGGTGAGAATTAATGAAGAACCCTTTTTCATATAAGTATTGAACATCTGTATGTCTTATTTGGGGAA
This sequence comes from Sorex araneus, assembly GCF_027595985.1. NCBI lineage: Eukaryota > Metazoa > Chordata > Mammalia > Eulipotyphla > Soricidae > Sorex > Sorex araneus. Next base: position 327,409,061 of record NC_073303.1, read on the forward strand.
GTGTCTTTTTAGCTCATATCCACTTTTTTTTGAAGTGCATATTTGTTTTCTACATTTTTCTGGGACAGGAGTTGTTGTTTTCAAGTTTCATAGGTGCTTCCTGTATCTTAGAAATCTTCCCTTTGTCATTCATGTGACAAGCAAACTTCTTATCTCAATCTGTAGGGTATCCTTTTTTCTTAGTCATAGAAAAAACAGAAGACACATCCCTGTTTAATGATTGGAAGGAATAACATGGTTAAAATGGCCATTATATTCAAAACAGTATACAAATTCAGTGCAGTCCCTATAAAAATTCCTGCAATATTTTAGGGGTATGGAACAAATGTTAAAATTTATATGAAGTGATAAAACTCCATGAATAGCCAAAGAAATTCTGGGAAGTAAAAGAAGACGGGATACATTTCTTCCCCCCAACTGTAAATTATATTGCAGAGCTATAGAATCATGATTGCATCGTACTAGAATAAAGGCAGATTCTCACACCAACAGAGTGGAATTCAGTGCACAGAGATATGGATGGATAATCTTTGACAGAGCATCTATATATGTGACATGGAGCCAGAAAAGCCTCTTCAACAAATGGTGCTGGGAAAATTTGAATCCTTGTCTCATATTACATACTAAAGTTAACTCAAAATAGATTAAATACCTAGATATTAGAGCTGAATGTATAAACTGCTTTGAGAAAAGTGGGCAAAGCTCTTCATGACACTAACACCAGAAGCCTTTTCAATGACTCAGTACTATTGACCAAGCAAAAAAGAAGCAAAAATAAATGTGATTACATCAGACTAAGAAGCCTCTGCACTGCAAAGAAATCAAAATCTTCTGGTCTCCAAATACATTTGCATCTGTGAAATGAGGGACTGGACACCACGTTCTGCATCTGTCACCCATCATCCACAGTGGTCCACTCTGCCTGTCCCCTGGGCTTGGAGGAGCGAGTCGAGCCAGGCTGGGCTTTCTGTTTAACTGCTGATAACACAGATATTGAGACCTTTCTCATCAGTGCTCACTTCAATTCCAGCAGTTCACTGCTTCTGCAAGAATAGTAATGCCTTAACATTTTTGGAGGTGGAACATTTTATTTCCACCTCTCTGAGCACTGCTGAATGGATTTACACAAAAGGGCCAGTGTCAGACACTCTAGTCAGAATCTTTTTGAATCATGAGGCTGGGCATGGTGAACCCCTGAGAATGCTGAAAGTCGAAAGAACCTGAACTGACTCTAAACGCGTTGTTACTTTAAACACATAAAATCACACAGATGCGCAGGCACACGCACATACGCGTGTACACATGGAAGGAAAACAGTAGCAAGGGAAGTACAGATTCTTCAAACTATTCTACACTTTTATAAAGGTAAACCACTGTGGTGATAGGTATTACATAGTTTGTTTTCTGAAAGGGGAAAGACATCTCAACTGTAGGCATTGCTTTATTTATTGTTACTCATACATTGGTGTGAGAGGCAGAGCCTGGATTATACCTGCATTTCATTTTCCAATGCATGAGTCATTTCAATTAATTAAAATGTTAGAAACTCCAGTAGGAGGGCTGCATTTGTAGCCTGAATTTCCTTGGCTGGCTTTTAGGAGAACTGGTGGGAACCATTGCTGTAGCAAGGCAGTGGAAGAGGAAGCAATCAAACCCCTCAGCTGTGTTGGTGGGCACAGGCAGGGGTGCTGGGTTTGCTTCGTGAAGCACCTGCATTACTCAGTATGGAAGACCCTTTCTGCTGCCTGCTCAGAGCAGACATCCTTCTAATCAAGAAGTTTATTCCAAGTGCCCCCAAAATAGCATCATGCAATGCTTTTGATTTAAGGAAAATGGTTTCATTGGGTAGTGTATCACTTCACCATAGACTTTTGCTCCTTATTAACAGCTGTTTGGAAATAGCAAATAGGAAGAACAACACTGGACTCAGTAACAAAGTGGAAATCAGAGTGTTCACACTGGATAAAAATGTGTAGCCATCTTCAGAAGTCTAAATTTATGCACAGAATCTAAACTAATGCAGATCACCCAATATACTTAAAAGTTTGTTGAGGATCACAGTTTCTTTCATTTACAGTTATTCATAGTTTGCATTTCAAGCACAGTCTTCCAACATCAGTGTCAGCCTCCCTTCATCAGTGTCCCCAGTTTCCTCCCACCCCAGCCTTCCCCTTGACAAATACGTTGTTGAACTTGTCCTTTGGATCTCATGCTTCCAGCTTTGTTGGCTTCAGGTATATAGACACAGCTCTGCACGGCTGACGTGTCTGAGGCCCAGAACCCTCCATCTGCATGTTCTCTTTCCTTCCTATCCTCGGATCTGTAATCTAGGGACCAGGGTAATCTAGGTCTTCCCCTTTGATATTTTGCTTTCCTTTGTCTTACTATTTTCAATACCACAGATAAGTAGGATCATCTGGTATTTGTCCTTCCTCTTCTAACGTATTTCACTTAACAGGATCTCCTCCAAATTCCTTCCATGTTGCAATGAATTTCATTGCTCCATCCATCCTTGCAGATGTATCCCATGTGTGTGTGTGTATATATATTGCACCTTCGTTATCCACCCACCTGTCATTGGACACCTCGGCTGATTCAGCTAAGTGTTGAAATTAATAATTCTGTGCTTAGATCTTCTGGGATGAATGTTCTTGTGCCCTGCCTTGGTAGCATCCTGTGGGCCTCAGTCTCATTTGTAGATGACTTTTGGTGATCACCATGCTGTCATTCCCGGAGCACTTAGGTGTGAAATATGAATAGGGCCCGAAGACAATCATTTTTAATACATTTTAGACTAATATAGCCATACTGTATTGGGCAGATTTATGGATCCATACATCCACATTGCAATTTAAAATGTCTTTCCATTTAAAACTTGTTTTTACTTATTTCTTAGGGTTGGTCTGGGGCTGGGGAGGCGAGAGGTTCCCAACAGTACTCAGAAGTTCCAGAACCACTTGTGGCCATATTCAGTTTAATGCTTGAGTCCAGCTATGCAGTGCACCTTGGGCAAGTTGTTGCTCCGGGTCACCAGAGTGACACCTGACAGTGCTAAGAGGACCTGCCAGGGTTGAACTTGGTGGCTTCACCTTCCAGTCCTACACTCCAACTTTTCTAACTGCCCTTTTCCCAACTGCTGCTTTTACATTTCTTTTGTGGGTTTGGGGGCCACACCTGACAATGCTCAGGAATCACTCGTGGTGGGGCTTAGGGGTGGTTCTGGGGACAGAACCCAGGTCAGCTGCGTGTAGGACCACTTCAATTTGCTGTCCTGTGCTCTGGCCTAACTTTTTCAGATTTTGTCCTTGTGGGATCTTACGCTTTAATGGTTGTGAGGCCAAGTGTTTCTACACTTTCTTTTTTTTATATTTTTTCTTGGACTGAATTGATAGCACAGCAGGTAGGGCATTTACCTTGCACGTGGCCAACCCGGGTTTGATTCCTCTGCCCCTCTCAGAGAGCCTGGGAAAGCTTCCAGGAGTAACCTGCCCATGTGGCAGAGCCTGGCAAGCTACCCATGGTGTATTCAATATGCCAAACACAGTAACAAGTCTCACAGTGGTGATGTTACTGGTGCCCGCTTGAGCAAATCGATGAGCAACAGGACGACAGTGATACAGTGACCGTGCAATAGCTAGCCTGTATTGAGCGCACGCTGTGCTACTGATGCTATTCTCATCCTCAGTACTCGGTGGGGCATACGCACTAGTGTTAATTCATTTTTATTTGGGGGATCACCATGAAATACACAGTTACAAAGCTTTCATGGTTGGGTTTCAGCCATACAATGTTTCAGCACCCATCCCTCCACCAATGCACATTCCTACCAGTAGTGTTCCTGTATCCTTCCTGTCAACCCTCCACTCCTGCTAAAAGTACCTTTAATGTTAATTAACCCTTTAATTCATAGACATTAAATAACTTATATAAGTCTACTCAGTGATTCTGTGGGGGTCAAGATTCATGATAAGACAACTTGGTATGCGTCCCTTTCTCCTACCTCCCTGCATCAGAGCTCCTAGCGCTCTCTCCGTGGAACCTGAGGAGCCCCCATCTCCCCTAATGTGGTGCCCTTCAGGTTACTGTGCAGAAAAATATCTTACATTGTGTTCATTGTAATCTTTCTTTTCTTAGCATATCAAATTTTGACCTCGATAAACTTACCTTGAAGTATAGGGTAGTATCTGTTATTTTGGGGGTAGAGAAGGGAACCTCCCAAATGATGCTTAGGAGGCTCAGGGACCCCCATCTGTTCTTGGAAATCTGGCTGGCGGTTTAATGTAAGATTCCAGAGATGCAGTGCTGCTTGGGCCCGGCAGTTCCAGAGTATACCTGAGCCACGCCAGTGGCGCTAGGGGTCCCCAGGGCTATCTCCCATGAAGCTCAGAGGACCCAGAAATCAACCCAGCTATGCTATCTCCTCGTCCCACCTGTGCTGTCAAAGGATAGGTGCAGCGCTGTGGATATGCTGGGTCCTCAACTTCAGTCCTATATGAGAGAAAAAAAATGGTCATTCAGATTTCCTATTCCAGGACTCCCCCCCTAACCTAACTCATACTTTTTGAACAGGGAAACTCAACTTTGGAGTTTTGCATTCTGAAAGCTGCTTTAGTGTAAATGCTGACCATGCTCAGCATGAAACTGACTCTGTCAGGGGTGCCTAAAAGCCTGAGATTGCAGATGAATAGACTCAGCCCTCAAGCGAGGTTGGGGGTCTGTGATCCACAGGAAACCCCACTCCTAATTTCCTGTGGGAGGACTCACTTTGGCTTATGTAACCTATTGACCCTTAATGTTTCAGCCTGCTAAAATCTAGCTTTTACTTCCATTCCAACAAATAGTTTGAGTTCATAGGGACACAGTTAACTGAGTTCACAATTCAGCCTCGGTTCAAGTGAGTCATTTTGGTTTTTTGAGGGTTTTTTTTTTCTTTTGGGGTCACACCCAGAGATGCTCAGGGGTTAGTCCTGGCTTTGCACTCAGGAATTACTCCTAGCGGAGCTTGGGGGGCCATATGGGATGCCAGGGATTGAACCAGGTCTGCCGCATGCAAGGCAAACACCCTACCCGCTGTACTATCGCTCCAGCCCCAAAGTGAGTCACCTTTGTTTGTGGCCTAAAGACCTTCTTACTACATGAACTGACCAAAGATCTACTAGAAACCACAGCTGGCTTTGACCACGGAGCAGGGGAACGAGGAACCCTGTGCTGGCAGTGCTGGCAGTCACACTTAGGTGTATTTCCAAGTGGATGCTTCAGCACCCAAGGCAATTTAGTTTCAGAATTACTGTGGAAAATGTTCTTGCTTGGGAGCACAATAGTTCTGTGTTTGCTTTTTGCAAATGTTTTCAGCCTTGACTTGTGCATCATGAATCTAATGTCTGTCACTGAACATCTTAATATTTCCAAAACATAAGGCTTGTTCCTTGTGTCTCGTTCCTTGTGTCTTTACAGAGTCCTGTATATTTTTGGAAACTACATGCTGATTTACCTAGGGCAATGGTTTGAGGTGTGTGTGTGTGTGTGTGTGTGTGTGTGTGTGTGTGTGTGTGTGTGTGTGTGTGTGTGTGATTAGGTACTTGCAATTCCAGCAAAACAGCTGATTGATTGGTGCAGTGATTCATTTCCAGACAAAACCTGCTTTCTCTCGGGCCTTAATCCCTGAGGCTTGAGCGCTTTAACTCTTGTTTCCCCGGGAAAGCACTCTGCGATCTCTGCATTGCTGTAACTGCAGGCTCTCCCCCGGCTTCCAAGGCTTGTTCTGTACATGCTCCTTGTCCAACCTGACAACTTCATTAAGGAACATTCACATTTGTAAACATTCTGGCTTTTCAAAGGAAAGGTGAAGCTTCCCTTCAGAACTAGCCGCCTTACAAACCTTGGGTTGAACTACACGGAGCGAGATAACCTATTTACATACTAAAAAGGTCAGTGTTGGACAATCAGCGTTTAGAGATGAATTCGCTGCAGCTTGTAATTGGAGCATAAGAATTTAGGAGCAGGCCGCAATTTTGTTGTCTCTATCTGTGTCGACAGCAAGCACTGGTAAATATGTAGCATGTGTGTGCTGAGGAGAAGCCGGGTGGGTGATGGATGGACTTCTTTACCATTAGAATCGCTCTGGTTACTAACAGGTATGTGACTGGGATATGCACTGCTCGGCCTCACCTGCTGGAAACTGGAATGAATTTGAGGTGGAAATATTTGCATAATAGCCTTTCAGACTCCATTAGTAAAATACAAACCATCATTCCAGATTTCCAATTAGGTGGCTACTGCTTACTTAACCTGTCATTTGCATTAGGAAAGATAGACTTTTAGAAACCTTAAAAATGCCTTTTCAAAGCCCCTTTCAATCACATCTTCATTTTGCTAATGTTATTGAAAGTATCTTTTTAAAATGTCATTAGCAGGATGTGTTTGCTCTGAAATCTCTCTGTGTTTGTAGATTTATCCGTGTGTAGATTTAAAGTGAAATCATTAGGGAATTGAGGTCTCAGCTCCATCTGCATGTCAGGCTCTAACATGAGAATGAAGTCACTCTCGAGGGTGAAAAATGAGTATGGAAAGAGGGTTACGTGGGCGGTAGACGTGAGCCCTGACTCCCCAGCGCGGCAGTGGGCCCTAGGCAAGCAGGCTTTGAGAACTGCCCCGGAACTTCGAGACTCTCCCCGGGTGCACACATCTCTGCAAGTGTGTACCTGCGCGAGTTCTTCGGGACTTTGCCTCTTGCTGGGAATCGAGGAGCACCTGTGGCCCCAGGGGAGCCGAGGAGCCAGATGTGGGCCTGGGTTTAGTGTGTCTGGAGGAAGCAGCTGCTAGTTAGAAATCGCGCCGTGTTGTGAGCAAATCCTTGGTGACTCCCACAGCCTCCAGATCTAGGGAGAGAGAAGCCAGAGGCAGTGACAGGCTATTACTTCACTGACATCCATGTCTTCGAGAGATTATTTGAACTTGATTAGCAACTAACCACAGTCTTTCGGGCCTTCCATAATAACATCTGTTTCTCGGGGTAATTGTTTTGAAACTGAGCCATGATTGATGACCCCTCCTGACAGTGACACCCCTCCTGGGTGACCAGAGACCAGGGTCCCTTTCCCCTGTGCCTATCATTTGCTGACGCTGGGCCTCTGTCCTGCCTCTCTTTCAGAGTACACCACCCAGCACACGCAGAAGACGCTGCAGCTGCAACGCACCATCTTCATGTCTACCCTGTCAGCTAACCCTTTTCGAGGTCTTGCACTCGGCAGGCAGCAGCACTACAAGCTGCTTCCCGGCGTGGCTGACGTCCAGGCAAACCAGGTGGGCCGCTGGACAGTGGATGAGGTGAGTGGCACTGTTCTCAAGCGCGCCCTGCGGCCGAACCTGCATCAGAGGTTCTGAACCCATCAGACATAAGATCCACATTGGCGACAGAGCCGGGATTACAGAAGCGAGGCAGGGCTGTTGGTACTCCCCTCGTCCTCTGAGTCTTCCCTGGCCATCCCCTCTGCTGCACTGCTGTGGGCTCCGGGCTCACTGAGGCAGAGGGCAAGCCTCCACCAAGTTCAGCTCGAGGCGCCCGGATGCCAGGTTCCCAGGCGCCTGGAGTTGCAGCCTCTGCCCTCAACAGTCATCTTTGGGAAGACTCACCCTCTGGGTGTTCTGTGTCCTTAGTGCTCCCAGGGCCACTGCCCGTCGGCCTGGGGGTGCCTCATGGCCATCCGACTAAGCAGATCAGCGCTGCTCTCTCATCCAGCAGAAATCACAGTCAGCCTTGGTTGTCTTTTAAAGTATGTCAGACCATGACATAAGATGCTGAGCCGAAGGGCAGGTCGGCACGTTGTTCGTGTAAACATGCCTCCCAGTATTGGTTTTCATACAGGAAAGGTACATCCCTGCCCTTATGCTAATGGTACAGAAATGATTTGGATTTAAATCAGTTTTCTCTTAAGAAGTGCACTCTTGAGCTGATAGTCCTTCTGCTAAGTTTTTTTTTTCCCACTTGTAAGACCATAATTGTTTCTTAAATGAACAAAATTTTTGAGTTGCTCCGAGGACAAGGTTAGAGGTGGAGTTAAATTAGTCTGAGTGTTTGTTGCGCACTTACTGAAATCATCTCGTGTTGGTATCTTGTTTCACTCTGCTGGCTCTGTGCTCCAGTGGGAGTCAAGGGACTATAGGTGGTGCTGAGGATTACTCCAGGGTCAGCTGTGTGGAAGGCTGTGCCCTACCCACTACACCATCTCTCTGGCCCCTTACAGAAATCCTCTGGACAAAGTCTCAGTTAATGCCTTCTTTCCTGACTCCTACTAAGTGCATGCAGAGGAGCCATGCTGGGGTTGGAGGATTGGAGCTGAGCTCTCCTTTTCCGCTCACAGTACCTAAAACCCCACTCTACCCCAGTCCTCCCTGTGGAGCAGAACGTTGTCTCCCTGAAGGTGCTGACAGAATTGAGGAAATTTGCCAGCTGTTTCTGGGAGTTCTGGAGAATGACTGAGACCCTTCTCTGAGGGCGTGCTCAGTGCGCTCAGTTAGTGAATTTTCCCACAGCATGTCTTACCTTCACCACCAAGACAACAGAAATCAGATCTGCCCCTCCCCCCCAAACAGCCCCCGCACCTAACATGCCTCTGTGAAAGCCTCAAAGGCATCATTCCTTCCAGGGTCTGGAGCAGCCGTCTGAAGCGCTTCTCTTTCTCGGGGAGAGGAATCGCGACTCCTCTTCCTTTGCTTCTGGCCCTTCACTTTGTCACTATTCTCAGTGGGTTGATCCCATATCTTCACTATTGCACTAATGCAGCTGCGAATGACAGCGTGCTTACGTCCTTGTGAGAGTGTTTTTATTCCCTAGGAGCAGATGCCCAAAAGTGTTATTGTTGGGTCATATGACAGTTCACATCAGTGGAGTTGGTGTTGAGATACCATATGCCTAAAACTCAGCTATCAATGACTTTGTAAATCACTGTTGTTTAGTTTAAAAAAGAAAAGAAAAACCATTTTTTAAAAATTTTTATTTATTTATTTTTAAGGAGGTCACAACCGGCAGCGATGCTCAGGGGTTACTCCTGGCTCTGCACTCAGGAATTACTCCTGGCGGAGCTTGGGGGACCATGTGGGATGTTGGGAATCAAACCCGGGCGGGTCGGCTGCAGCCCCGAAAAAACAAATTTTAAAGACACTGTCAGAAAGATGTTCTCCTGGACCAGCCTCGACCTCAGGCAGAGAGCAGCTGTGCCTGAGGCAGAGATGTGGGGGGAAGGAGGGAGAGTTCTGTGCAGGTCTGGCCACCGGGACAGCCCCTGCCTCCCAAATAGGCTTGTACAATCCGTGTGTAGCACCACACCTGCTTTACTGTCTTGTTTCCTACTGGTGACTCCAAGTGGCCCCCTTGCCAGTGCCACACACATGCCATTATTCACACAGTCACTGCCATTCCTCCGGAATCCTGGCACCACCACAGCCCTCGGCCCTCCGCTCACCCCTGCAGGGCTGCCCATCTTCCCCAAGTCCCCTTTTTTTCTCAGAGTATGTTTTGCTCCTGCATCTACACCCGCACCTCCGATGCAGACCAGATGAGGAGAGACTTCCTGTCTCTCTCCTGGGGTATCTTAAACACTCTCACTCTACCTGGCACTGGGATTACCTCCAAGCAATCTTGTTGGTAATCTAATGAGATGAGTGAATTTTGTCACGTGAATATGGAGTGACAGAGGTATGTACATGAGCTGAATTTTTTTTTTTTGCTTTTTGGGTCACACCCAGCGATGCTCAGGGGTTACACTCAGGAATTACCCCTGGCAGTGCTTGGGGGACCATATGGGATGCCGGGGATCGAACCCGGGTCAGCCGCGTGCAAAGCAAACGCCCTACCCGCTGTGCTATCGCTCCGGCCCCCCGTGAGCTGAATTTTGAGACCCAAAAAAAGAAAAAAAAAGGATTATTGGAGTCGGAGCCATAGTACAGCTGGTGAGTTATTTGCCTTGCACATGGCCTACCCGGGTTCAATCCCTGGTACAACATATGGTCCCCCAAGCCTGTCGATAGTGATCCTCGGACACAGAGCCAAGCCCTGAGCACTGCTGGATGTGGCCAAAGTGGAGAAAGGAATGGGAGCCAGTCCGGGGGAAGGAGAAACAGTTGCTTGGGGTGAGGGTGAGATGTGGAAGGAACCATCTACTTCCTGCTGGTTCATCCAGTGCTGGCATCCTGCTTTCCATCTGGGAGGAGATCAGCAAGTCCATGTGGGAAGAAGTGGGTGCTGGGAAGCAGCCCCTGATGTATCCCACAGGGCCAGGGAGGGTTTGCACCAGGTACTGAGCTGGGAAGGACCCAAATTCAAGGGCTAGTTAGAGCCTAAAGCAACAGGACAGGGAAATAGACTGGACCCAGAGGGGAAGAAGGAAAAAGAGCTCAGGAGGATTCCGTCATCTATCGTCTCGGCACTGCTGTCTGCCTTCTCATTTCAGACAATAATGGCCAGGCTTAGGGGCCCATAGAGGAACCCGGAAAGAACAAAGGGTGCTGGTGCCACAAGCAGAAGCAATGCCAGGAGACAACCTGGTTGAGGGCAGGAGGGGAAGATGAGTCTGTGTAGAGGCAAAGGTGCCCTTTGATGTGGCCAAAGGATGCAGATTAACTTCCAGAGCGGGGAGACAGTGAAGGGGTGCTGCCCGGGGCTGGGAGTAAGGGGCAGAAACCCTGGGAAGGGTCCCACTGAAAAGAAGCACACAGGGGAGTGGACACAAGTCCCAAGTTCCGACAGGGGCTCCGAGTTTCCTGTGTGTGGTGTGTGTGTTTTTCCTCTTGGGAGGGCTGGAGTCATGATCACTTCCCAAGAAGGATGGCAGTGGGGAAACCACCACCACCCCCAAAATTCCTGGACTGGGGTGATAGGAATCCAGGTGGAGCACCTGCCCTGTCACCACATACTGTCCCGCCACATACTGTCAGGAGTGGTCCCTGAGCGAGGACCCGGGAGTAAGAAAAAAAAAAAAAAACACCAGGATTCTGTGTTTTATAGGGAAAGGGATCTTTAGGTCTGACAGATACCAAATTCTGAGCGATTGATGGGGACAGTAGCTGATTCAAGTATAAGTTTCCTTAGGCTAGGAAGGGCCTCAGAAAGCAGAGGCTTACTGGGATGGGGTGGGACAGGATGGTGACTGTGAATGTTATAAAGGAAGATTTGGATGGGGAGATCCTAGTCCCTGAGTTCTCTGTAATTAGGTGATGCATAGAATCCCAGCCTGCACAGGTGGCGGAGGCATTCAGGATGTTCTAGGTTAAACACCCCTGAGAGAAGCTACCTTAGAAAGTGTCTTCTTTCTCTCTGTTCTCTCTCTCTCCCTTCTCTCCTTCCCTCCTTCTCTCCCTCCCTCCATCTTTCTCTTTCTCTGTCCTCTCTCTCTCTCTCTCCCTCTCTCTCTCTCTCTCTCTCTCTCTCTCTCTCTCTCTCTCTCTCTCTCTCTCTCAGAGTGATTGTTCTACAGTGAATAAGGCACATGGCCAATCCAGCATCCTATATGGTCCCACAAACCCACAGGAGTGAACCCTGAGCGCAGAGCTAGAAGTAAGCCCTGAGCACCACCTGGGGTGGCCCCAAAAACAAACAGCCAAAAAAAAGCAGTCCCTGCTCTCTGCACTCCATCATCTTCCAGGACCAAGCCATCCCTTGGTTTGGATTATTTACGTTTCTTGTCTTGATGTCTCCCTAACTCTGTGCCATTGAGGACAGGATCACAGATTAAATTTCTGCGTCCTCACTCCAAAACAGTGTTTTTGCACCTTTTTTCCTTCTCAATGTGTCCCCATCCTACCATTTCGCCTTCTAGCCTCATGCTGTGCCCCTCGCCCTTCCACCACAATTGATGCAATTTTTTACCTGCATCCCTCTTGGAATAGTTGGGAGACACTTTAGCCCCGTTAGGAAGTGCTGCTCTATAGTACTTTTGAGGAAGCATTAAATTCTCAAAGATTTTTGATGAGGCAAATGCAGAGGGTTTGTGAGGGTTCTGTTTGTGTCTTTGAAAATAAGGCATCTCTCAGGGGGAGTTTATTTAGAGAATATTTTACAGAGTGACTGCTACAGAGCATGTTATTGTTTTGGACCCTTATTTAAAATGTTGAGGGGTGGGGATGGAGAGACGGCACAAGGGTTGGGCACTTGCCTTGCCCGTGATCAACCCCAGTTTGATTCCCGACATCCCACATGATCCCCGGAGCCCACCAGGAGTGATTCCTGAGTGCAGAGGCAGGAGTAACCCCGTAGCACTGCTAGGTGTGGCTCCGAAACGAGATTAATTCATTTATGATATGTTGAGGGGCCAGAGAGTTAGTGCAGGGTTAGGATTGTCGCCATGCACGTGTCCCACCAGGCTTTACCCGAGCACTTGCTGGGGTCCCTGAGTCTGCCAGGAGTGATCCCTGAGTGCAGTAGTAAGCCTTGACTGCAGCCAGGTGTGCCCCCTAAAAATCAAAAATTCAGTTAAATAAAAATAAAATGAAAGGTTGCAATGGACCTGTGCCTCCTTGCGGTAGTACCATTGTGCAACACGTAGGGCAGGTATGTTTGGGGCAGAATATTTGCTGCAACCTTCTTTTTAAATTATTATTTGATTAATTGCTGTAATTTTCAGTACTGCTAGCATTGGTTTCATGCACATGGCACTCCAACAACATACCCTTTATCAGCCTGCCACTGCCCTCCCCCTATCCCAGGGACCCCTCCCTGCATCCACTCAGTTCTATAGACCAGCTCTCCAGTCCTGTTGCCTTTGACTTTTTGTTGCTTTGCTTCTTTAAATCCCCCACATATGAGCAAGATTTTTCTGTGTGTGTCCCTCTCCTGACTAACTCCGCACGATACCCTTTAGTTCCATCTACATAACCCCAAACTGCATGACTTCATCCTTTTATTACAAGTGCGTAATATTTTGTTGTGTAGATATACCACAACTTCTTGATCCATTTATCCATAGTTGGACTCTTAGGTTGTTTCCATATCTTGGCTAATGTACTAAGTGCTGCAAGGGCATTTATATATTCTTTAAAATTAATCATTTAGTGCTTTGGGGATAGATACTAAGAGATGGTATTGCTGGATCATATGAGAGTTCTAATTACTGGATCATGTGGGAGTTCTAATTCTTACCTTTTTGGGAAATCTCCATGTTGCGTACCCACCAATAATGGATGAAGGTTCTCTTCTCACCACATCCCCATCAACACTGGTGATTTCTATATTTTTTGGTATATGCCATTCTCACTGATGAGATCGTATCTCGTGAAATTTACGTTTCCCTAGTAAGGGGTGGTGATGAGCACTTTTTGTGAGTCTACTAGACACCTGTGTATCTTCTTTTGTAAAATTTCAGTCAGCCCACCCAGAAATGGGGAGTGGAAATGAGTAGACAATCCTCTTCCTCCTTTTGTCTGCCCTGCTGACTCAGGGGGGAAGATCTCTGCTCTACTTTCTTCTCCCTTGGCCAAAAGCCAGCACTGAGCCCTGCTGACATCCCCCAAAGTGTGGGACCTGGGTTTGTTTTAACTCCTTCATCAATGGCTGTTTCTGCTAGAACCATGTTTTCTCAAGGGCACAGATCTATGAAGTCAATGATTATACGCTGAAAGGCAAGACTAGATGAAATGGCCAGGCTCAAAAAATTTTACAAAACAATGTGTACACACCCTCAGTTCCTGGTCAGCATGGTGTGCATCTTTCGATTCTGCTCCTGGAAATGTACAGGGAAACTGGTCTTCAACACCATGGAAAGGGGCCTTTGGACATCTCTGTCGCAAAGGATCTCTGTGAGAGCAGGCGTGGGGCAGGTGTGGGAGCCATCGGTGCAGGAGGAGGGGGACTTGAACGTGGCTTTCTCCTGCCAGGTATCTCCAACAGGGCCGTGAAGGCAGCAGACAATGTGCCAAGATGCCCGTGACAGGTGAACACAACACACTTGGTACACACCAGGGCCCTTTTAGTTTGTATATTCAGAATTGCTTTTCAAAGCACCACTCTAAATTTCCCGACCCACCACCAAGTGCTCCCGAAATGTCCATTAACTTTAAAGGATAGCTGTCTTTAGAAGCCGTGTTTGTGCAGGAGGGGATGTTTTTGAAAAATTCAGGGGACTGCTAACTAAGCATAGCAGCTTTGTACAATTGGGTCTTTATTTTTCAAAAGGAGCAAAATAAACTCTGCTGTTAAGAGAAAAATAAAATGAGACCCAGGCTAGAAACAACAGTCCCTGGCAGACCTTCTGCCAGTACAGTCCGGCACACCGCTACAGTCTCAGCACGACAGAGCGCACACCACCACTCGGGAAGATTTACGAAGGCAGCCACCCCACAGAAGCAAACAGGGCCTGCTGCGCCCAGAGAAGGCAGGGAAAGTAGGTCAGTGCGGGGGTAACTTGGGTGAAGTAATGGGCTCACCCGGAGCCTGCAGCGTCATCTTCCTTAGCCTGCCAGGCTGTTGTGTCATCCCAGCAATTAACTTCCTTGTAGCTGCCCAGAGCAAGGCCAGGCTTTGGGCTGCGGGTCCCTAGGGGAGTGCCCGCGGGTTAGCCTCCACAGCCAGCCTGGGTCCAACACCCCCAGGGTCCATCAAACAGCCACCATCACCATGGACACACAGGTACAAGGTGTCCACAGAGCCACCATAGGTGCAGACGAGGATGGCAGCCATCACAGAGTTCACTGCACTGAGCGTGACCGCACAGGAGCTGTAAACTTGAGGAAGGAAACAGACTCTGTTTCAGAGAATGAGGAGGAAGCCTTCTGGTAGGACACATCCTCTCTGATGTGTCCAGACTCTCCACACTCCAGTTAGAAAAGCAACAGCAAAGCGGGCTTCCTGTTAAAAGCTGAATTGTGGGGGCTGGAGCGATAGCACAGCGGGTAGGGCATTTGCCTTGCACGTGGCCAACCCGGGTTCAAATCCCAGCATCCCATATGGTCCCCTGAGCACGGCCAGGGGTAATTCCTGAGTGCAGAGCCAGGAGTAACCCCTGTGCATCGCCAGGTGTGACCCAAAAAGAAAAAAAAAAAGCTGAATTGTGATTTGTTCACAGAAGGAATAAATACCAAGTAACAGTGTAGTGAATAATGATCGTGAATAATGCTCTGGGCCTTTAGCTGTGCTATGATTCTTCCTCGGAAAGTCTGTCTCAATAGAATTTGAGAGGAAGAAAACACACACACACACACACACACACACACACACACACACACACACATTGAATAGAATCAAAATCTTATTCCAGAAGACAGAGCATTTCACTCGGTCACTGGTAAAGTGACCAGCCAGGGCCCAGGTCAGGGACAGGGATAGTGCTTCCCAGCCTCTCTATCTTCACGCAGGAATGGGATGTTTACACTGGACTTGGGTTTAACACAATTTTATACCCTCCCCTTTTTTTAAAATCTAATGTACCTTTGACATAGTGATTTTTGTTTGTTTGTTGTTGTTGTTGTTGTTGTTATTTGTGGATCTTCACTATGATGCTCATGACTGACTCCTGACTCTACACTCAGGAATAACTCCTTTCTGTGCTTGGGGTTGTCGGGGGCAGTGGGGGGGAACCAAATGGGATGCCAGGGATCGACCCCAGGTTACCCACAAGCAAGGCAAATGCCCTACCTGCTGTTACGCTCCAGCACCAATAGCGATTTTTTTAAAACTAATAGTACTGAGGAATTTGTTTGCATGTCCAGAAAAAGGACATTATTGTATGCACAAAGCATCCCAGTGAGAGCCACACACAGACCCTTGACTACGGCGCACAGGCACAGGAGATCACCTCCCAGGCCCTTTCCTTCGCTTTGAAGAACACAGGGTCCTCTTGCCTGGCCTGCCCTCCCCAGGGGAGCAACAGAATCTCTCTAGCCACTTCCCAGTGACGGCCATCCCATGTGGGTTTTTTTCTGCTGTCACCTTCAGCCTTTCTGCCTGTGGATGCGCTGCCCCAGAGGTGCCCTTCAGAGCTGTGGATTTTCACCATGGCGTGGGTGTGCCATATAGATACATTTTTGGTTGCACGGCTGGGAGAGGGGCAGGAGCAACGGCACCTGGCTATCAAAGGCCAGGGAGCCTGCCAGTGCCCTGCTCTGAGCCAGGAAGCCCTGGGCAGGGATGGGTGGGCCCCCATCTTGGCCTGCTGGAGATAAGAAACTTGCTCTGCAGCCTTCTTGCTGCACTCCGTTCGGGTTCCTCCTTCCACACATCCGGCCTCTAGGCAGAGCCTCCTCAAGACCCCTCGCAGCACCTCCAATACCCAGCTCTGTCCTGTGGGGAGCACCCAGGTGGGTTGTTTTTAAAATTTAACTTTATTTTTATAAAGTTCACAATAATTCATTACATGTAATATTCAAACAGCAATCCCACCACCATTGCACCTTCCCACCACCATAAAAGGAAAGTGTGTGAAGCTTGTTGTATGTCATCCTGGAGCCATTAAACCCTCATGTCAGAGATTACAAATATGTATGTTAAACCCAAACAAATGTGTGCTTCTCTTGGTCCATCTGTGGGCTAGAGTATGAGAGGTCACAGCCACGTGCTCCTGGAATTCTAATTATAGAGCAGATTCACTCATGGGCAAGGCCTATGTTGCTCTCCTCTCGGCCATTGATGAGATTATATGGCTCTAGGGGCAGTTTGTGGGTGTGACTGCCAAGCTCCTGGAAAACCTGGAACCTGGGAGAAGGAAGCCCAGTCCTGCTCCGAGCAAGCTTGGAGATTTCAGTCACGGGTCCCTTGTACCTGGGTTTTTCTGCAGGTTCTCTCATGGGTGAGGCTCGTCCGGCCAAATGTTTTTTTTTGTTTGTTTGTTTTGCAATGCACAGGGATTACTCCTGGCTCTGCACTCAGGAATTACTCCTGGCAGTGCTCAAGGGACCATATGGAATGCTGGGAATTGAACCCGGGTCAACAGCATGCAAGGCAAGCTCCTACCTGCTGTGCTGTTGCTCCAGCCCCAAGATGGGTCCTTACTGCTCCCCCCACTAACTGCGGTAGCTGTCTCCCAGCTGCTGCCCTGCCTCACCCTGCTCTCGGGCTTTCTCCTGCTCTGCTCCCCTGCCTGAGCACTTTAGATAGAATAAACCAGAAAATGTGTAAATGTATGCCTAGTACTTTATCCAATCTGGCTTAATTACTCCAGCAGAGTGTGTGTGTGTGTGTGTGTGTGTGTGTGTGTGTGTGTGTGTGTGTGTGTGTGTGTGTGTGTGTGTGTGTGTGTGTGTGTAATCGGGGAGGCGTGGGGCGGGGGGCGGGAACTGAACCCAGGGCCATTTGCACAAGCCAGACAAGTGCTCCGCTGTTGAATCCTGAATCCTGTACCCAGATCCAAGAGTGGTTTGCAGGACGCTGCAGGTGGGTCCGAGGTGCTGCCAGAGCCCACGGCTGCCTGCTGTGAGAAGGACAAGCCCAGCTGGAAACCGTGGCCTCTCCCCAGCCTTGGCCTCCTCCCCTCTTCCCTTCTGGCTGCCCGTGGGTAACATCCACAGGCCCAGGGAGACACGCTGAGCCGCCAGCAGTGCTCCTCTCAGCTCCCAGCTCCCCCTCCCCCGGCAAGGCCCTTCCTGAGCTCCCACCTGACAGACCATCTGTCCCTTCTAGAATCCCCGTAGCCTTTATGCCTCTCTTGTGGATTTTAGCATATGTGAGCGTGTACTGTGGGGATTTACAAGTCTTTCTTTGTCATCATTTCCCGCAGTCTCCCATCACTCACCCACCTGCAAACTCACGGGATGTGCAGGCTAGCCATGCTCCCGGGGCAGAGACCTCCCTCAGCCTTGGTCAGGACTTACTTGACTGCAGGAGTCTTGTAGGGGTGAAGGGAAGAGCAGCCGCCCTCAGTGTCCCAGACCGCAGACCTTTCATCCCTGCTCTGGCACTTGCCCCTGTGACTGTCTCTGCAACATGCCCAACAAGCATTTCCAGACTTATCTGGGCTCCTCGAAGACCCCAGACCCACACTCCACACTTCCCGTCCCCCTGGGAAAGAGAACTGTAGGAGCAGGTAGACTTGGTTTCCGAGCATGCCCTGAGCTGAAGTGGCTAAGAAGTAACAAGCACCAAGTCCTGTGGGGGCAGCTGACCCCCTCCCGTCCCCCTCCCTTTGAAGATACACTCGCGTCGGGGTAGCATGAGGACTGTTTGGGGGAGGTGTTGTCTCTCTTTTTCAATTCTCATCATCCTGCAGTTTAGAGGGATGATTATAAATGACTCAAGATAGTATTTTTGGCATCAGAGGTGAGTCGAGTTGATGACAACATGTGGATTGCACCTAAAAAAAAGATGTTCTGAAATCATTATATTTGGCAAAGTACAGTTGACAGAAGACAGAGATTCAGGGGAGCACACATGGGTGTCTGGTGCTAGCACACAAACCACCACTCTTCAGCTGATAATGAGCCAATATCATGATATTCCTCTGCACGGTGTGAAGGCTCTGGGCTAGGTAGTCGCTTCCCGAGGGCTCCCGAGAGCCCAGGATGCTGGGGGGGAGATAAGGCCCCTGTGCACGCTGGTCTTCTGCTGCACACACTGCAGTGGACACGAGAGCTGGAGCACCAGAGTAGGAAACAAGAAGACAGCAGGCATTTCCGCCTGCAGAGTCGCATCCCCAGCACTCTCTGGCCGCCTCCCTGCTTTCTGTCACCCGAGTCTCTGCAGGGCCAGGCCGTGCACAAGCTCTAGGGCCCCACTGTGATTCCAGTTGTTAGAGAAGTCTAACTTCATGACATTTCAGTCAGCTCCCCAAAGAATCATCTGGAACATTCCCGGACTTCAAAGCCACCAGGGAGATTCTCACCTGGTCTCTCTATTCAGAGGAATTCGGGGTACTTTTGTCTGGTGTCGCAGTGAAAAAAACATGATAGTTACTCTCTATTGAACTCAGTTTGGAGGCCGGAGTGATAGCACAGTGAAGAGGGCGTTTGCCTTGCACGCAGCTAACCTGAGTTCGATCCCCAGCATCCCCTATGGTCCCCTGAGCAATGTCAGGAGTGATTCCTGAATGCAGATCCAGGAGTAACCCCTTAGCATTGCCAGGGGTGACCCAAAAAAGAAAAAAAAACACTCAGTTGGGGGGGTGGGCAGAAAAGCCCGAGATCCAGACCCATGCCCAACACTTACTGGCCACATGGGATCTTGAGCACATTGGTCAACCACTTGGGTTCAGTTTCAAATTGTCCTTCACGTGGGAATCCAGTTGGCACAGGTCCCCTGAGTTCCTGTGCCGGCCACATTCTGTGTAGTGACTGGAGACTCGGACGAGGTAGAAGAGCCAGACCTGCAGGCTGCCAGAAGGCCAAGTGGCCCCAGACCCCCCCGCACCCCACAGGGCGCCTGGGAAGAGAAGGAGAGAAGATTCCAGAGCCCCAGAGCTCCCCACCCATGTGATCTGTCCTCCTCATCATCATAATGGCAGCCTTGTAGAGGCGTAGGCATGAGGTCCAACAGAGGCCCGCCTTCTGAGCTGAGGAAGGCTGACTTGGCAGCATCTTAATCCCAAGTGTTTGGAGCATTTGATGTATATTTTACTCAGATGTTGAATTACTACAACCTCAAATTATTTCAGGTGCATGTTTTAATTCAGGCTTTTCATCTTGCACTGTAGGTGGCTAAGTTTGTACAGTCTCTTCTGGGCTGCGAAGAGCATGCCAAGTGCTTCAAGAAAGAGGTAGGAAATGAGGAAAATTTTATATATGTATATATATGCCATATTTCTAGACCCAGAGCACTTTTTTTCCATTCACTATGAGTGTTAATAAGAGGGCTGGGGGCCCGGGGGGCAAGGCGAGGTGGTCCAGGCAGGAAAGAGCCGATGAGCACCCGGGGCTCAGCTGCATGAGCCTCCCCTGGCACAGTCCATACGCTGTGCTCAAGAAACAGGCTATTTGAACACATTCAGTCGGTCACTTAGACTCATGGGTGTCATGGCGCCTCTGCACTGTGGTATTAGGCAGTTCGGGCTCCCACCAGGTCTGCAGCAGGAGAGCGAGTGTTTGACCACAGCAGATGGAGTCATGCTTTTCCCGTGGCCCTGCTCTGTACATGCCTGAGCAGGCGCAGGTGTGCAGAGAAGCCACAGGGTCCTGTGGAATTGCCCCTTCCTGCTTGTCCTCACAGAGAATATACCGAACTGCTTAGCACACATTTTGGAGTTAAAATCCCTGAAATGCTGCTGCTGCCGGTGGTGATCATTGCTCACTGTGGCTTGCCCTGTGCGAGGCAGCCCACAGTCAGTGCCCTGTGGCACAGCAGGGCACATCGCTGGTGGAGGCTAAGGGACCTCATCAGAAGGGCAGCTGATCTCAGTCCATGTCCAGGCTGATTTGAGTCAGGGATCTCCATCATTTTTCTAGAACTCTAGAGGACGACACTCAGGCTGAAGTCTCCTTCCTGTCTCAAGCTCACAGCCTATGTGGCTCAGGGGAGGTGCTATATGAGTTGGGGTTCTGCGCCCCCAGAGCTCAGCCTGCACTGCTTCTCAGGAACTCACACTGTGGTGTCAGCCTGGGTCATTGCCAGCAGATAGTCAGTTCACCTGGTTTCACCTGAGCCCAGGGAGTGGAGTCTCTTGTACATGGTCCCTTCTCGGCACTTAGCTCAGGTTTGTCTCTGTGACCAACAGCATTACCAGGGGCAGGTCACTTAATTAGCTCTCTTGTCCCTCCTCTGTAAAACAGGGACCAGTTGGAGGAAACCCCTTAGAGTTCACAATGTTCACTGTCCCTAGTGTGGTTCTGAAAGGAACCAGGTGGGTGACAGCAATGCAGAGCAGAGTGTCTCCTCTGGAACCTTTAGGGTCTGCCTGCAGTAATCACAGCATCACCCCCAGGGAGCTGCATGGCCTGCAACAAGTCCTCAGCCCTCTATTGCTCATTTCCTTATCTGCTTTTCAGAGTTCCTTGGAGGATTAAACACACAGAGAGGACTAATATTATCCTCCATACTCTTGATTATTATGGCCATGGCCACCATCATTGCCTAATTTTTAGGACAGCTGGCCAGAACTTTTCAAGCCAGTGAATCTGGCTTGAAAATACTGGAGCTAAATTCATTGTGGAAGGGAAGAAGGGAGAATTATTTTTCTCTTCAGTGGGAAATACACCGTTTTTTCTTTAAACGGGCTATGCTTCATCAGACAATATGTCCTAAGTGCACAGGAAGCTTTAGAAAACTCTGAGGCTTCAAAATCCCACCCCCCCCACCCCCCACACCACAGTCCCTGGTGATCGCTGCTTCGTCAGAGAGACATGGACACCAAAGGGTTTGTATCATTAACCGAGAAGGATTAGAACCGCACCCACATGGGGGTTCACGAAAAGGTGTTCCCATGGGCAACCCTTTCTGTCCATCTTTTTGTTTGGGAGACAGAATTCATTCTGAGCCAGACTGTAGGTAGGAGACAAGGGTGTAGGTCAGAGACACCTATAGTTTACAGGATTCAGGCTCTAAGCACTTTCAGAGCCTCTAGGAGCCGTGAAAACGTAGACTACACCAGGCCACTCACCTAAGCTCTTAATTTCACTGTTCTGAATGTCAATAAAGAAAAACTTTATTTTCTTTATTTTTTTTTATTTTTTTTATTTTATTTATTTATAAAATCTGGTGTTTTTCTGCTACTGTAGCCTTTATCATAGAGGAAAAAACCCCAATACAGGCTTTACAGGAGAAAACAACAACTAAGCATTTATTCCATCAGCCAAATTTAACCTCCTTTAATATTTAGTATAGACTTCAAATAATTTAACTTTATATAGAAATGTAGGCACACACATCCAGTTGTATAAAGTAAAACCAATCTTTCGGGGCTGGAGCAATATCACAGCGGGTAGGGCGTTTGCCCTGCGCGCAGCCGACCCAGGTTCAATTCCCAGCATCACATGGTCCCCTGAGCATGGCCAGGAGTAATTCCTGAGTGCAGGAGTAACCCCTGAGCATCGCCAGGTGTGACCCAAAAACCAAAAAAAAAAATCGATCTTTCAAGTAACATTGTAAAATCACACAAGTTGTAATTGGGAAAGGATTCCCTGAGACTTGAATTTCAGTGACTCACTGTGATTTATTGAACCCCTGTAGTTTGGGGGATGCCTAGATGGCTTCCAGTACTTGACCACTCCAAGGAGTACTAGAGTATAGTACTATAGTACTAGGACCACAGTGTCCTCAGGGGAAATCCCCAGATATTTCTTTGGTTGATGAAATTGTGTTCTTTTTAAGGCCCTTGATAAAGTCAAGCCAGGATTTCTTATATGCAGCAGCGGGAATTAGCCTGGAAACAGTCAATGGATCTTGAATTCCTGCTTAGCAGATGAGCACCTTTCCCACATAACTTAGCTTCAGCACCCAGGGAAGAGAGAGGGGGAAGACAAGCTCCATGAGGGGGCCCTGGCTCTCCAGGTACCAGGCCCACAGTGGGTACCAGCTCACAGCTCGCTCCCTGGGAGTGAATGGGCAGCAAGGGATGTTCTAAACTGGTGTTTGCTTACTTCCTTGCAGCAGATTGATGGCAAAGCCTTCCTCCTTCTGACCCAAGCAGACATCGTCAAGGTGATGAACATCAAACTGGGCCCAGCACTCAAGATCTATAATTCTATCCTCATGTTCAGGAATTTCCAGGATCTCTCTGAAGAAGATGTGACCTCCAGCCCAAAACTCAGGAAGTAGGCTCTGCGCACAGCGGCACCAGGACAGCGTTTGTGAGCAATAAGACTGGCCCATATTAATTTGCTTTCACTATCTCCTTGGTCCTATCCAGGTGTATTCCAAACCGTTCTTTTTAAGTGTTTATGGTGTCAGTATTTTAGAAGATTCTGATGATTGGCAGACAGACGCCCAAGCACGTGTATGGTCAGCAAAGGTCGTTTCACTGGGCTGAGATCTCCCAGTTCTGAGACATTGCAGCAAATGGACCAAAGGAGCCCCTCCTACACACACATACACCTTTAGCCTCCTATATCACCATCAGAAAGTTATCTCCCATTTTGCAAATGAAGGGTTGTTCTCAAGTGATAAAATATTTCCTTTTTAAAAATAGTATTCATACTTTGGTAAATCTCAGGGCTAGGACGAACAGAAACATTACTGGGCCCTCTCGAGCAAATCAAGGATCAACAGGGTGATAGTGATAGTGATAGCATTCATAATTACATGGTGGATGTTTTTGAGACACCTGAGCTTGGCTTAGATTTGCCTTTATGGGTGCAGTGAATATAACAGATAGTGTCCTGGTGTTTTTAAAAGACATCATGTGAGGTTTTTGTGTACTTTACTCAGGAAAGTGTAAATCTGACAGAAAAGAAGCAGCACATGTTTTCAGGATTTATTAATTCTCCATGTCTTGTTCATTTATATGCCTTAGTTGTTCCCCAAGTCTTTCAGTCGTAGCCCAGGAGTGACAGGGCAAAGAACCAGCTCGTGCGCCTTGCAGGGCTGATGGGACCCTTCTGAGGATCTTTACCAGCAGTTCCCAGCAGACTGCAGGGCACAGAGAGAGAAGAGCAGTGGTTACAGGAAGACAGGCCCTGAGCCTGGCATTGCTGGCATACAGTTGCCCACCTATATCCGGTTTCACCTGCATCTCTGCAGCCACCTCAGGCTTCAGCTGTGAAGAAAGGGGCTGGAAAGAACCCTTCTGTCCTGAGCCTGCCTCAGCTGTGCTACCTGAGCAGTGGGCGCCTCTTCACCAATATGCGTACCTTCTAAAGGACAGAGCATGTTTCTCTATCTGCACAGTTTGGATTTGTGGCTTACCTTTGTTTGGTGTCAGTTCCAGTTTTGGAAGAGCCTCCATTTTTCATACACATCCTCAGTAAGAACAGGAGCAAGCTTAGGAAAGCCCTGCAAGGGGAGCACCTCATTTTAGATGGAGCGAGAGAGATCAAAGATTCAGACCTCACCATACCCATTGGCTATTGCTTCATCTTACGATTTAAAAAAGAATCTTACAGTCTAAGAAAGTTGATTGTGGCTAGAGAGTTTCCCCAAATTTACATCACACACACACACACACACACACGCACACACACATACGCACAAACACACACGCACAAACACACAAAATGTTGTCAGAGGTGAATATTTATGTTTCTTTAGATCCTTATTGAAATGGAATCTTAATATATATCATTGGTTGATGTAAGTTTTTGTTTTTTGTGAAGTTTATATTACCGTTTATTGTATTTTTTGTAGGCTGCTATGTACAGTTAAAATTTCTGCTTCTGCTATGTAAAAAGTTTAATATATTTTAAATGATAATAAACGGGTGAAATAAAACTCCACCTCACTGCCTTAACAAATATGTTGTGATAACCTGTTCCTAAGACACCGCCTGAGGTTGTTTCTCTCTCAGGATGCAAAGTTGCACACATTAACCAGCCAGGAAGTCACCGCACTCGTAAAACCAAATCTTGTTCCTTGGGTTCTGCTTCCTTAGGGAAGAGAGAAATGGCCATAAGTCATTTGAGAGATTAGAGTTTAATTTTAAAAAATCCCAAAATATCTATAGTATAGGTTCCAGGGAAGATCTGAGATCAGCTATTCATAAATGTAATATAAGTTATTTCATCCGAGGCTCGTGCCAGGACAAATGATGTTTGACTTGCTGAAGCGCGACATGGTCACCATGGTCACCCTTGGCCACCACCCTTGCCAGAGATCAGATGCTTTGTGTAGGCTCCAGGGGATCGTGTAATGGTGATAGACTTAGCATGTGGGCTGGGCCAGGGGTGTTGGGAGGACGTACACACCTGCCTGTGATGAGGATGTTCTGGATGTTCTCCTAGCTCTGTACTAGGGAGTCCCCCGTGGCAGGGCTCAGGAGACTATATGCAGTTGGGGATTGAACTGGGGTAAGGCAAACACCTTTTCCCTGTACTTTGTCTCTGGTCCCAGGATCAAATTTTTGACCTGCAAAATTCAATGCATTGACCCCGTCTTCACCAGCCCCATCATAACTCACCCCTACATACATTTAAGGGCTGGAGTGATAGCACAGCTGGTAGGGCGTTTGCCTTGCACGCGGCCGACCCAGGTTCAATTCCTCTGTCCCTCTTAGAGAGCCCGGCAAGCTACTGAGTGTATCCTGCCCGCACGGCAGAGTGCGGCAAGCCACCTGTGGCATATTCAATATGCCAAAACCAATAACAAGTCTCACAATAGAGATGTTACTGGTGCCTGCTCGAGCAAATCGATGAACAAAGGAACAGTGCTACAGTGCACATACATTTAAAAATGTTAAGTTAATCTCTGCAGCTTCCAGGACTAAAAAATATGTTCTTGAATATGTATACTCTCATGAACAGATATTCTGTTTCTAAAAGTGCTCTGGGATCCCCTCTTAGCAATTCTCAACCAACCATGTAGGCCATACAACTGCAAGGGGTTGAGGTGCCCCACGGTGCCTGAAACAGCGAGGGTCACAGTGTGGGAACCAGGCCCCATCCAGGCTATACCCAGCAGCGCTCAAGGACCACATGGTGTCAGGGACTGAAGCAGAGTTGGACAGTTGCCTGCACGGACTATGCTCTAGACTCCTCAGTCTCTGAACATGTTTTTAATATTCCAAAATATATTCTTCATGAATATTTTTCATAATATCTTAAATTTTTATTCTCATAAATATATTCATGAAGAATATTTGTTAATAGATTCTTGAATATTCAGAATCTTCATAAATATGTTCTTCCTATGAAAAAACATTAATGAATAATTTATTTATAAGAAATTCTCTTTAAATATCCCCTCTCAATATTCATCTTTTTGCCCTTCAGTTTGAACCTAGGACAGCCAAATGTGTCTATAATTGAGTTTCCAGCACAAATCTCGCCTTCAGGGTTAACTTCCTCCCACCAGTGTCCTCAGGTTCCCTCTCCCCCACCAGTCTCCACAGGCACATTTTTAAGTATTATTGTTGTCATTTGATCTCATGCCTTCAGTTTTATTGGTTTTGTGGCTCAGATATACCAGACCCATATTGCCACACTGCCTATGTATTTATGGCCCCTACCTCCTGCTTCTTTTACCTCCCATCTACACCTTCTTATTTCCTCCCTCGATTTCTTCCATTCTTTGTCCTCCTCAGTTTTGTCATCTAGGGACTGAGTTAATATAGGTATCCTACCTTTCATAACTGACATTCCCTTTTCCTGTTCTTTTATCTGCCACAGATAAGTAAAACCATCTAGTATTTGCCCTCTGACTTGCCTCGTTTAACATGGTAGCCTTCAGGTCTATGCAAGTTACAAATTTTATGATTTCATCATTCTTTGTAGCTGCATAGTATTCCACTGTGGATATATGCCTCACCTTCATTATCCAGTCATCTGTCACTGGATACAGATGTTGACTCCATATCCTAGCTATTGTGCTAAGTACTGTGATGAGTAAGTCCTTTAGAATTAATGTTTTTGTATGCCGCGAATAGATACCAAGAAGTGGAATTGTTGGGTCATATGGCAGCTTTGTTCTTACTTTCCTGAGAAATTTCCATACTTTTCTTCACAGGAGTTGATCTAGCAACATTCCCACCCACAGCGGATGAGAGCTTCATTTTGTATGGCAATCCCCCACTAACATTGATTGTTCCCAGTTCTTTGAATATGTGCCATTCTCATCAGTGTGAAATGATATATCTGATTGTTAATATTGATTTAGATTTCCCTAATAATAAGTGATTATGATTTCCCTGATAATAAGTCATTTTTATTGTGTCTTTTGGTCATTTTTCTGTCTTTTCAGAGATGTGTCTGTGCATTCCCTCGCCCCATATATTGAGAGAAATTTTGGTTCTGTTGTCGTTGATCTTTGTGAGTTTTTTCTATATCTTGCATATTAAACATTTATTTGGTAGAACACATTAATATTTATTTGATATGTTCTCCAACTTACAGAGTAAAATTGTTCATATTAACCTTCGATATCTTAAATTTTTGAAGATTCTGTTGTAATTTTTCCACTTTTGTTTCTGATACAGTTTATTTGGGCATTTTTTTCTTTTTTTTTTTTTCCTCTCATGAGTCTAGCCAAAAATTTGTCTATTTTGTTTATTCTTTCAAAGAACCAGTTCCTGGTTTCATTGACTGTTTTCTTTGTTTCCTTTGGGGCCACACTTGACTGTGTTCAGGGATTGTTCCTAGCTCTGTTTTCAGGCTTTACTCCTGGAAAGACTTGGGGGACCAAATAGTGTGCCAGAAATCGAACCCAGACCAGCTGCATGCAAGGCAAGGATCCTACTCCCTGTATTATCACTCAAGCCCCTGGTTTCATTGACTCTTTGTATTTCTTTCTTGATTTCAATCATACAGACTTCTGCTCTAGTTTTTATTATTTCATTCCTTCTTCCAGTTTTAGTATTTATTTGTTGTTCCTTTTTCAGGATTTTTATTTTGTTTTAGGGGGGGCTTTGTTTGTTTGTTTCTAGTTTGGGGGCAACACAAGGCAGGAGTGTTCTCAGGAGTGACTCCAGACTCTCACGCAGGAATTACTGCTGGCGGTGCTCAGAGGCCACACAGATGCCAGAGCTCACATCCCGATTGGTCCTGTGCAAGGCAAGCATCTTATCAACCATACTATCTCTCCAGCATTCTTCTCCTCATATTTAAGATGTGAATTTAGGTTATTGGTTTGACATTTTCTTCTTTCCCAATCATATTGCTAATTTCCTAATGATTTGCTATGAATTTCCCCCTTCGTACAGCTTTTGCTCTGTCCCATGGATTTTGCTAGTTTGCTACTTCATTCTCATTAGTTTCTAAGATGTTTTTCATTTCTCCCTTGTTTTTCATTTCTTCTTTTTGACTCAGCTTTTATTTAGCAGTGTGTAGTTTAGCCTACAGGTGTTGAATTTTTTTCCACTTCCTTTTATGGTTAATTTCTGTCTTCATGGAGTTGTGTCTGGTGACTCCATGTGGTATGATTTTTGTATTGGTAAATTTATTTATGTTTGAATTCAGTCCTAATATGTGATCTATCCTGAGGAATATTCCATATGCATTAAAAGAGAATATGTTTTCTGCTTTTTGAAAATAGAGGCCCCTGTATATGTCTATTAATCCCAATTATTCTAGTATCTCATTTAGAGCTTTTGTATCTTTACAGATATCCTGTCCGGCTTGTATAACTGGTTAGCCAAACTTTTTTTTTCTGCTGTGAAGGAAGACAAAAAGAAAACTGGTAATCTCAAACTTAAGCATTAAGCAATAAAACTGCCATTTGATGAACAGCTGATCAGCAACCTCATTTCTTAGATACCATGTTTCCAGGTCTTTGCTACACACACACACACACACACACACACACACACACACACATTTCCAAGTCTTCACTACACATACATACAGGCATACACACACTTTTGAGACCAACAATGCCTTTTGAATGAGTTTATTTTATAACTAGTAAACATAATCTGAGTTCATTGTTGAGTAGCAGAGCTGAGATGCAGGGCAGTCATAGGGTGATGAGGCAGCCACAAGGACTCGTCCTTTGAGTTGTGAGAGCAGAGCTTTTTACTGGGACTACAGACATTGAGGCCCAAAGTTGAAGTATCCCCATGTCTGCGGTCTTACCAAAGAAACAATAGGAAGATGAGAATGGGCAGGAGAGAGTGTTGTGGGCTTTTAAAAACTAAGAACCATCACTAAAAATGAAATAGAAAGCGAAGGATGGGCTCCGTGAAACATTGAAGTAAAAATGCTAAGTGTTTCTTCCCCAAAGAGTTCTATTTCGTGGCATCAGACTAGTTGTGTTCAAGTTTTGCCTAGAAGGAATACGCATCAATTTCTCATTTACTTCAATTTAAAATTAAATTGTTTTCCTTTGATTGAGGAATAGGGCCATCAAGGAAAATTGTTGTAGGAACACAAAGTGCTGAGAAAACCCAGGTTAAAGCAGATTGTTTCCACAGCAGATTTTTTTGCAATCATTGAACTGCAACTGATAGCAATTGAATACACATGAGGGCCATTTGGGGCTACAGGAGCCTCTATTTCACTGTGAAGTGCTGGAGCCTCAAGGGACTTGAGTGGGAACAAATAAGTAAAGTTACTGGCTAGTACTAGCTCATTTTAATTTAAAAGCAAAACTCAAGAAATAAAATGTGTATGGGATCCAGTCCCCAAATGCGCGAGTTGCTTCCCTGACCAGCTGTATGAATGGGTAACTGTGTGCAAGGTGGGTTTCCACAAAGGCAGTTTTTTCACTATAAATTGCTTCGTGATTTGAGGTTGTGATCTGTTCTGATGGTTTGCCTCAGAAGGAAGCGGATGTTGTTTTGTTCTATTTTGTTGTTGGTTTCTTTCTCCGGAAGAAGTGATTCGAATTTCATTTCACCTGGCTTCTCCTACGGAATGAACCAAGCCAGTCAAAAACTCATTTATTAAAGGAAAACTCACTCAGAAAGGTTACTTGGTACTTGTGATTGAATTTTTCCTTCCAGTTTTTTTCAACCAATTTGAAAAGTTATCCTCCAGGTGGATAGCTTACATTTTTTCTTTTTAAACTTTTGAAGAAAAAAAAAAACCTTTGTTCTGGAGCCACAGGCATAGCTTGGGCACATGCACAAGGCCCTTTGTTATAACCCTGGCACAACGTGACCCTGCAAACATCACTGGCTGCAGAGCTGGGGACCCCCAATCACTGCTGTACCAAGCACTGCATTGCCAGATCAGGAGTGGCCCAAGCCCCCAACTTGTATAATTTGGGTCTTCTATTATTCCATTTCAGAACGAGGAAAAGGCTGGTAGGTAGTGCAGAGGGTTGGAGTTCTTGAAACAAAGGAACAAGACTGAGAGAATGAAGATAAAGGCAGAATGGGCAGGAGACAGAAACGTGATGTGGAAAGCTACCGAGGCCAAGTTCCTGTGACTCCTCTATCTGCTCTTCCTGAGGGAGCTATGCCTTTCGATAAGCCCACTGTAAAGATGTTTGTCTTGATAGACTGAGGCCCTTGGTTCAATTAGAACCATTAGGCAATTGATCAAAGAATTCTGCTCTTCTCCTAATGAGTCCTGCTTCAAAGCAGTGAATACTGAACATGAAGGAAGTTGGGACTCTCTGTAGACGAGGCTGTTAGACGCCTGAGCCCACTCATGCTTTCTATCTAATTTCTGTCTCATTTTCTTAATCCTCCATCATGCTCCTGCTTTGACCCTATTTATCAGGGTTGGTCCCTAGCATTGAAGGGCATGTTTTCCCCAAGGTCAATAGCTGTACCATATGGTACCTCAAACACTGCCAGGTGTAATCCCCAGGCACTGTGCCTGAAGTAGCATTTGAGCATTACTGTGTGAGATCCAAACCCCCACCTGAAAAATAGTAAAAATATAAAATTAAAACCTTTTTTCACAAACAATTATAACTGTCATTTTGAAAACCTCAGGATTTCCTTCCTGGATCCTCAAAGGGATTATTCTAGTGCTTTTGAGTCTGGGAAAGTGAAATCCTAGACTAAAAGGAGCTGGGGAGACAGCTCAGAAGCCAGAGGGATAGGATGTGCATGCACAAGGGTCTAAATTAAATTCCTGCACCACATGTGCTGCTCCGCTGAACTGCTGGATGTAGCTCTGTAGGGCCCCAACACGCACTGGTTTCCCCCTGCAGGAAGCACCAAGCAGCATCAGTGCCCGGCCCCATGGGTCCATCTGACCCTTGCTAGGAATGACCTCTTGGAGGCCCAACCACAGCTCACAGGTTTGTTCCAGGAGTGTTGGTGGGGAGTGAGGGGTGGAATAGAATGTAATAAATGATATGAGTGCTACATGCCCATCTTGATTTAGAAATTTTCTTCAAACATGCTACTGAGCTGTTTCATCATAGAAGTGATTAAATATCTATTCAATCAATAAATATTTACTGAAAGCCCACTATTTACCAGCCTCTATCTGCATCCAGGATGTACCTGTGGGCTCTCCAAGATGCCCGGGAAAGGCCTTGTTTTCAGTATGTGTCATCTTGGTATTTGGAGCCAAGGTTAGTCAAATGCTGTGGGCTTCAAGAAAAGTATCCCACCACCTTCCTTACAGAATGGAAATAACAGAACTGCAGGGTCGTGGAGACCCTCCCTCTGCTCTTCTTCATCCCAGGACCTCATTCCACTCCCTAGCTCAGGAACAAATCCTCAGTCTACCCCAATCTTTCTAGAATTACAGCCACATCTACTCTTTATATTTAGCTAATTAAAAATGACCTTTGGCCTATCAAAAATAAACTTTTTGCAGTACTTTAAGTGACTTAAACTAGACCAAAAAATCACAAAAATAAGAAGATGAAGAGGAAGATAAAGAGAAAAGTCTGGGATCTGATGCAGAGAAAGAACCTGTGTGGCCCACAAACCTATGCAGCATTGTCTGATGGTGCTTTTGGGTGAACCCTCTGGGATTTAGATGTGATTCACACAGGACAGAATCTGGTGGTGTTATTATTTTCTTGCCTGTGTCCTTCATCTTCTATTATTGTAAACAAAATGTTTCCATAGCTCCTCTCTCCCCTTAAAAAGTCTTTCATACTGAGCTGCCTCACCTTTCTCTAACTGGCTGATTCAACAGTGTGAATATTCTTTTGAGTATAATTTTGGTGCTAGCAGTTATGTAGCCTGTTACCTTGAAATTTTTGGATCTTCCCCCCCCCCCCGAGAGTATAAGTAGCAATTAAGAAGAAGTAATCAGAGATCTTTCTAATGTAATTAGTGTAAAATTCTCATCAGGCAGGTAATTTTAAACACTGCCATGCTTTAAACACACATTTATTTTTGCTCTGTGGTATTGTAATAATTATTATTCCTACATAAGAATTTAAAATATGAAAACGTTGTCATGGTACTATGCAATAGATAAAATAAATTATCCAAATGATACTTAATTCTTACAAGTCTCCAATGGCTACTAAAGGCTAATAGCGTGATTTGCAAGTGTTAGACCAAAGTACAAAGGATAGTGCCTTGGTGAGTGTTTATAAGAAAGGTCTTATAGGAGAGTATAAAAACTTGACCTTTTCTTTGACTCAACACTAACTCTCAAGAGTATGTCATGTTCCTAAGGCCCTTTAGAACTCCCAAGACGAATTTTTGAATTAATCATTTTAATGCACGTTTATTTAAAAAAAGTCCCCTTAGATGTTTCACCATGTCATGAAAAGTGGCATATATTTTGATATTTATGTCCCTCCTGGTAAGTTCTCTCCAGTGGGAAAGTTTGCATATAAGACTGTCAAGGTCTGAGTTTGAAGAGTTTGAAGCATTTATGAACTTTTGGAGAAAAGACCAATTTTGCCTGAGTAACCACTTGAAAATTGAAGAATCATTTTTAAGTCTTAGAAGACTTGGGATGATAAATACATATTCTATAATTCAGTCTATATTCTTAGATGATCATGAAAATATTTTCCTTTAGAAGGGAACAATGTAGAAATAAATAGCTTCCCGATTTTAAAACCTGTAACTCGGTTAAAAGATCAGTTTTTAATGGTATTGAAGTTGGATAGAAGCACTTGTTCTCAAATCATATTTCGCCCTCATATTCTCATCTCATATTCTCATTCCTCAATGGACAATAAATTATCACACATACCCTCTCACAGAAGTAATTTGAGGAGATCTAAAAAAAAAAGATGAACAGAAGATCATCTTAAAAGTAGGATCATTTCG
This sequence comes from Sorex araneus, assembly GCF_027595985.1. Taxonomy (NCBI): domain Eukaryota; kingdom Metazoa; phylum Chordata; class Mammalia; order Eulipotyphla; family Soricidae; genus Sorex; species Sorex araneus. The sequence continues at coordinate 327,441,697 of NC_073303.1, forward strand.
TTATACTCATCTTCATGTCTCATTTCCCAAAAATTCCCAGTTAAATTTGTTATGTGAACTTCTGTAGAGACTCATGGAAGCCCCTTGAAAAGAGGTTATTTTGTAAAATTTCTTATCACTATCAGTGCTAGCACAATGCCAGGCATGCACTGGATAAATAAAAGTTAAAACTTTACAACTGAATGGCATGTGAGAGCCACTTAGTAAGGTTTTGTTGAATAAAATCAATTGGTGTATTGTCACTGTCACTGTCAGTATCATCCCGTTGCTCATCAATTAGCTCGAGCGGGCACCACTAACGTTTCCATTGTGAGACGTTGTTACTGTTTTTGGCATATTGAATACTCCACAGGTAGCTTGCCAGGCTCTGCCCTGCGGGTGGGATACTCTCGGTAGCTTGCCGGCTCTCCGAGAGGGATGGAGGAATCGAACCCAGGTCGGCCACATGCAAGGCAAACGCCCTACCCACTGTGCTATCGCTCCAGCCCAATTGGTGTACTAGAACTTAAATTCAAACTTTAGCAGGAAGGACGTGTTTCTTAGCCCTGTAAAATAATCTTTTATATATGTACAAAAACTCCAGTGATGTCATTCCTTGGTCCTTTTTACAGCTATTTCTGCTTCATTTAGTGTCTTCATAGGTTTTTAACTTTTTTATTATATTTTCTAATTTTTTCTCTACTTCTAATTTTGTTCTTTGTTCAACCTTCATCCCTTGGTACCTTCACAGTTGCTTGCTTCATTAGAAATATCTACTGTCTCGGAAAAGCCTTTTAGGAGCTGGTTAGATACATTCACTCTCCCAACCATATCTACTCTCCAAAAAGCATGATCTGTGGTATCATATATCACAGGTAGAAAAATGTCCAGAAAATGGTCCGTTCAGCAATGAACTGAATCACCAGAATGAACATGCTAGGCCTGCTCTCTGAAAAGAGAATTCCCAGGAATTGTTCAATGATTTGCATAATGTTGCACAAAACAAGCACTCAATGAGAAGTTAGAAAACTTGGAGTCCCATTTCCAGATTTAAGCACGTTGCCTTTGAATTGGTGTTCTCCTGTATTTAATGTGTCAGTATCTAGCTATTTGCTTTGAAGACTTTTTCTGTTTGGTCCATTTCATCTTATTTCTATGCAATCTTTCTCATAGTAAGTTTCACATGGCTTAAGCGACACTGCTGTTTCTGTTTTTTCCTGCAGCACTTATCTGAGAATATGGTAAATCATTAAATGGTTCTAGAACAAAGTGTTGGTTGAGTAGAGAACTGAAGTAGTTTATTCTGAAGACTTCAGCTTGGTCACCATCACGTGCTTTAAATAAAGCAAACTTAGATTAGCCAAAATCTTTCATGAGTATTTTCGGTCATCACTTGGTACCTACATCAATGTAATCTGTGATAATATAGATGTGATCAGAATCCAAATCAAGCATAGCCATCACTTATATAAACAGGTCCACAATCTTTGTGGTGACACTAACTTTGGGCTAAGTTCCATCCACATATTTTTGGTTTAATTTTCCCAGTGATTATTTTAATTAGAAGCTTATGAGAGAAGTGGAAGAAAGATGTTTACGAAAAAATAAAATAACTCTAGGGCTCGAGATAAAGTGTAGGGCTCAGGGAACCTTCCTTGCATGCAGCCAACCTGGTTACATTCTGGACACCACATGGCCTTTAGAGCACCACAAGTATCATTCTGGAGGCTTCTACACACTGCTGGGTGGACCTGGGAGCCCCAACACCTCAGGATTGGAATCCTACCTAGGCAACCTTGACCACTGACCAAGTTAGCTAAATACCTACTGGAATGGCCTAATGGGTCTCCTGAGCACCACTCTGAAGAACCCCAAATAATAATCATAAATAAACACTACGGAAAACTAGGCAAAGCATTACCAGATAGTACATTAAAGTATTCACCTTCTCAAATGTTTATTGAATGCCTACTTAGCCATGGCACTGTGCTCCTTATATATCTTTATTGCATGTCGCATTTCTTATTTTGAGTTATATTAAAGGAATGAATTAATAACTAGCTAAACAAAAGTCAGAATTCCAATATAATTTGTAACTGTGGAGTCTTTAATAGATCACATAAATTCTGATCAAGTGTTTCAGAAGACTTAAGATGTTTGCATTGCTTTTCTGTTTCTTATTTAATCCCACATAAAGAAGTATGTAGTAGACAAAAACCCAGTATACTCCAAGCATGTATACAAATTTCTATTGAGTTGTATTATATGTTCATTTATTTATTAATCTATTTCCATAGAGGTCATGTGGGATGGGGGAGTTGGGACCATATTTGGAGATACTGATCAGGAAGTCTACGATATGACAGTTTGGTGATAATCTTGCACCAGACATGTATTCATTCTATTTGAGCTGTCTCTCTGTTTTGTTTCGTTTTGTTGTTTTTCTTTTTTCTCTGAAGGTAGGCACGCCTAGCTGTGTTCAGGACTTATTCCTGACTCTGTGCTCAGGAATCAGTCCTGGAGGTGCTCAGGAAACTAGATGAACTGGGTTGACCTTATGAAAAGCAAACACCTTAACCTTGTACTCTCTCTCCAGATCTGTGTCTGTGTTTTTATTTAGTCCTGGCCCCAATCTATTGAATTGTTTATAGGACCAATGTGCTATGACTACGAGTTTGAAAAGCACTGCCATGGATGCTCAACAGCAATGGCTCAGTTCTGGAACACAGGGAAATCACTCAGAGCCTGGGCCCAACCCCAAATTAACTGAACTAAATTTGAGATTAAAGGTTAAGTATTGATATTTTGTTGAATACTACCTTTGTGATACTATGTTGGTCAGTAATTGCTATATTACAGGGCATTTTCTTTTGAAATAAACAATTGATACCTAATCATATAAGCAACATAAAAATTCGAGTATAATTGTCATAAAATATTTTAAAACACTTGTTTAACCCTCTCCCTCATTTTTTTTTTTTTTGCTTTTTGGGTCATACTCAGTGATGCTCAGGGGTTACTCCTGGCTCTATGCTCAGGAATTACTCCTGGCGGTGCTGGGAAGACCATATGGGATGCTGGGGATTGAACCTGGGTCGGCCGCATGCAAGGCAAACGCTCTACCCACTGTACTATCACTCTGGCCCCTCATTTCTGTATTGTAGTTTCATGTATTCAATCCAAAATTGTTGAGCGGATATGCAATGTGCAGTTTCCTTAAATTAATATTTCCATACAAACTTAGTGATATGTTCTTCAGTTATAAAAGTTACTATTGGAATTTTAATGAGGGCTACATTAGATGTATAGATTAATTTAGGGTAAATTTAGACATATTTCTCCCTTCTCCCTATATATCCACTCAAGAACATAATTGGCCTTTTCATCTGATTTTAATATACTTCAAATAAAGCAAGCAACAAGCTACAAAAAAGAAATTTAAATCTTACTTGTAACTGCATCTAAAATAACTATATACCTAGACTAAACTTAGTAAGGAAAGTAAAATTATTTGTAGATCAAAAGCTGTAAGCCAATGTTCAAAGAAATAGAAGACACAGAAGATGGAGGAGATAGTCCACGCCCATGAACTGGAGGGGCCAATATTGTAATCATTGTAAAAATGAGCTTTCTACACAGAACAAGATACATATTCAATGAAATCATATCAAAATCTCAATGCTTTTCTTCAGGGAAATAAAGCAAAAGCTACTAAAATTCATATGGAACCACAAAAGATTCCAAAGATCCAAAGCAATCCTGAGAAAAAGAACAAGACATCCCATTTCTGACTTTCAAACAATAATCAGTGGACTACAAATGAGAGCACAGAATTAAATCCTCACACGTATGGACAGTTAATTTATAATGAAGGAGCTGAAAGCATTAATGCATATAGGAAAATTACGATTTCTTTTTTAGGGAGTGGAGAGGCAGAAGTTTGGGCCACATTCAACAGTGCTCTGAGCTTACTCCTGAATCTGCTCAAGGTCACTCCTTGCAGAGCTCAGAGGACCATATTTTGTGCTAGGGATTAAATCAAGATTGGCCAGAAGCCAGACAAATGCCTTACTTGCTTTACTGTCGCTCTAGGCCCAGAAAATTTTATTAATAAATGGCAGTAGGAATAGGGAATATTTATAGCACACTCCTCCCCCCAAAAAAATTATCTCATATCATTCATAAGAATTAACTCAATATGGATTAAAGAGTCAGATATTAGACCAAAAAATAATTAATAGAAAGGAAACTACTCCATGATATTTTGTGAAATATTTGACTCTCACTGCAAGGGGGAGTAGGGAGAAATCAAGGAAATGAAAACGGTAGAATTATAACATTAAAATTTTTCTTATGGTAAAAATATATGATCATTTGAAAAAAAATTATCCTGCCAAATAGTAGAAAATATCTGCACCCTATATATAAAAAGTGCTAGTGCACAAGGTATATAAGGAACTCATGAAACTTAACATAAAAACTAAACAAGCCCACTGAAAATTGGGAAGGGCAAGAGAGACAGCTCAGCATACAAGCACTTTCACCTGAGAGATCGCGGGATCCCAGGTCAAATGGTTGTCCAAGCACTGTTGGTCATGACAAAAGAAACAGTGACCAAGATACAAAGACAGCCCATGGAATGGGAAAAATTATTTTCTCAATACCTCTCTAATAAGGGGGTTAATATCCAAAGTACACAAGGAACTGGTAGGACTTCACAAGGAAAAACACATCCAACCCCATCAAAAAATGAATGAAAAAAAAAACTTCCTCAAAGAAGAAATACAAATGGTCAAAAGGCTCATGTAAAAAGTGCTCTACATTGCTAATCATTAGGAGATGAAAATAAAATTAACAATGAGGATATCATCTCCCACCACAGACTGGCACACATCAAAAAGAACAAGAACAACCAGTGCTGGCACAGATGCGGAAGAAAGGAAGTCTCCTTCATTGTTTGTGAGAATGCCATCTGGTCCAGCCATTTTGGAAAATAATATGGACGTTCTTCAAAAACCTAGAAATTGAGCTTCCATATGACCCTGCAATACCACTTCTGGGAATATACCCTAGAGGCCCAAAAACACACAGCAGAAACACCATCTGCACTTTTATATTCATTGCAGCACCATTCACCATAGCAAACAACCCGAGTGCCCAAAAACAGACATATGGATAAAGAAGAAACTATAGTACATCTACACAATTTAATACTATGCAGCTGTTTAGAAAAATGAAGTCATAAAATTTTCTTATAAATGGATAAACATGGATAATATCATGCTGAGTGAAATGAGTCAGAAGGAGAGAGGCAGATATAGAATAACTGCACTCATTTGTAGGATATATATTTAAAAATAGTCGTCCATTGTCCATCGATTTGCTCGAGCAGGCATCAGTAACATCTCCATTGTGAGACTTGTTGTTACCGTTTTTGGCATATCCAATACTCCACTGGTAGCTTGCCAGGCTCTGTTGTGCGGGCAGGATATTCTAGGTAGCTTGCCAGGCTCTCCAGGAGGGGCAGAAGAATCGAACCTGGGTTGGCCATGTGTAAGGCAAACACCCTACCCGCTGTGCTATCACTCCAGTTCATGAAACTGATATCCAAGGCCAGGAAAACAGGGATCAGTAAGACTGGTCAGTGTTCGTGGAAGCTTGCCACAAGTGTGTTGGAGGCAAAGGGTAGTTAGCATAGAAAAGGGACCAGAAAAACAATAGAAATGATCACTCTGGACAAGAACTGACAACAAGAATTGAAAGTAGATAAAGGGATATACCTGATAACTTTTCCGTATCTGTATTGCAAACTATAATGTCCAAATGGAGAGAGAGGGTACGAGAAAGAGAAAGAGAGATGAAGAAAGAGAAAATGAAAAAGAGAAAGAAGAAAAGTGCCTGCCAGAGAGGCATGTGGGGAGTGGGGTGGGGGTGAGGGAAACTGATAGGATGGAAACTGGGGACTTGGGTGGTGGGGAATTTACACTGGTGAAGCGACAGGTGTTAGAACATTATATGACTGAAACCCAATCATGAACAACTTTGTAACTGTGTATTTCATTGATTGTTAAAAGTGAGAAAAAGAGAGAAAAAAATTTTAAAGAGAGAGAAAAGAAAAGTCATGAAGAATGAAAAAAATTTAAAAAGAGACACTTTATCATCAAAGAAAACATGTAGAGGGTCACCAGGCACATGAAAGAAAGTTCATCATCAGTGATTGTCTGGAAGATAATGAGATAAAACAATAATGAGATATCACCTCATACCTGTGATTATGGCCTACATCAAAAAATTCCAAAGGCAAAGAAATCGAGAGATATCACAGTAAGTAGGGTTTCTGCTTCAGAAGAAGCCTACCTGGGTTCAACCCTGGCGCCACCTACAGTCCCCTGAGCCCCAGCAGGAGTGACTCCTAAGCACAGAGCCAGAAACAAGCCCTGAGCACCACTGGATGTGGCCCCTAAAAACATCTTTTTTTAATGTTAGCAGGAATGTGCAGGGAAAAAAATAACTCATACAATTTACATTGCTGGAATGCTAGTTGGTTCAGCTTCTTGGGAAAACAAATTTCCAAACTATTTTTCAAATACCCCAAAACAATGGAAACAAAGAAGATGAGAACATCAATATTCAGTGGGAAACATCTCACTTGAGGGGCTGTGGGGTATAACAGGGAAGGGGCAACATCTTTGCTGGAGGAAGGAAGAGGTGGTGCTGAAAGGTGATACAGTGTTATGTATGAAGCCCTATCAGTAATTGTACTGTAAACCACAGTGCTGTTATCCAATAACAACGGTTATTTCAAAAACTTTATTTCAAAAAACAAAAGCACCTCTCATCAAAGCAGGCTGGTCACCAGGAGACAAATGGTGGAGGCATTGGTGGATGGGAGTGGACACTGGTGAAGGAATCTGGCTGGACACATTGTATGCCTGAAACCCAATCATGAATAACTTTGTAATTTCATGGTAACTAAATAAAGGAGAAAAAATAATGAATAATAAAAATAGAACTAACATATGTACTATAATTCCACTCATCTATCCAAAGAATGCAGAAACATTAAGCACATATTCGATAGATAGGTAGATAGATAGGTAGGTAGATAGATATAGATTATAGATAGATAGATAGATAGATAGATAGATAGATAGATAGATAGATAGACACATCTGTGTTCATTGTGGCACTATCTGCAATAGCGATGATGTGGAAGCAATCCAAGTATCCAATAACAAATGGTTGAAGATGATGTGCTCTATATTCACTATGAAATTTTTTCTCAGCCATTTATAGCAAAAGTGGATGAAATCTTGACTTTTTCAACATGGCTAAAGCTATAAGGGGTCAAACTAAGTGAAATAAGCAAAGGAAGATAAATAATGGATGGATCCTCTCATACATATGTGGGATATAATAAAAGCAAAGCAAGAAGTAGGCAAAACCAAAGGAAAACAAATCCATGAGCTTAGATCACAGAGCTGAGATTATCAGAAAGGGGAAGAATTGAAGGCAAAGGTAGAAGCCCAATGGACAGTGCAGAGGTATCTTAGAATTTTGTTGGTGGCTGTAATACTGTAATATATATTTCAGGGGCTGGAGCGATAGCACAGCGGGTAGGGTGTTTGCCTTGCATACAGCCGACCTGGGTTCGATTCCTTCACCCATCTCAGAGAGCCCAGCAAGCTATTGAGAGTATCTTGCCCATACGGCAGAGCCTGGCAAGCTACCAGTGACATATTTAAAATCCCAAAAAACAGTAACAAGTCTCACAATAGAGATGTTACTGGTGCCCACTCGGGCAAATCGATGAGCAACGGGATGACAGTGACAGTTATTTCAAAGAGACATAAATTGTATCCCTACGAGAATGTAATTTTAAACTAATATTATGTTAATTAAAATATTGCAGTTTTTAATTATACATGTTTTATTTCCTAAGTGTATATCAAAGTGTTTTATCTTTCTGTACTGTTATAAATGAGATCATTTGCCTCATTGTATTTTATAGCTAAACACTATTTATCAAAATGCTACTGAATGTAGATATTAATTCTGAAAACACCCAAGCGAATTAATGTCTCTTTCTTACTAGAATTTCTTCCAATCATTCTTTTCAATATTCTATGTAAATAACTGCATTGTCTGGAAATAATTTTGTCTGAACGTCAGTTAAAGTATTGATGTCTCATTTTTCTTTCATCTAATTGCATTGACTAGAACTTTCAAAACAACTTTTAATTTGAGATGCTCACAGAAAAAAAACATCTATAGTATAAATTACCTACATCTAATTGTATACATAACATGTAGAGGCATGTTAAGATTAAGAAAAATATGGAAACATTTAAATCACTTTCAACAACTTTTTTTAGTTACAATTTTGTGCAAAGTCCCCAATTCAATTCCTGCTTCTGCTTTGGCCCATAAGCATTATTGGACCAACTGGGGTTCTAGATTTCTGTTTGCTAATTTTCATAATCTTATATCTAGATTCTCTTTGGTATGGACTTTGATAAATTTTCCTAGAAAATTTTATTTAGGTTTTTTTAAAAGGTCAACATAGAACTAAGCTTTTGAAAGATTTCCTCTTTTTTAATCTATGCTTTCTTCCACTTTTCTTTATTGGGCCTATTACAGGTTTATCCATTTCATTGGTTCAGTTAAAATCAGTTCTTGGACTCCTCCTTTGTCGTTTTTCTAATTAATAAATTGAAATGTTTGGTTTAATTAAATGCTTAGTCTAATCAGCGGGCAGATTCATCTCTTGCTTGTTTTAAAAGTGAATCTTGTTAATTTCTTCACTAGGAGAGTTGGGCTAGAAAGGAAATTGTGTGTTCCCAGAGAGTAGTTAACACTGTGCTAAGAAAAGAGAAGAGAAGAGAAGGAACTCTGGAACAATCCCAAGGAATTTCAACCTTTACAGACCTGGTAACAAAGAGCAAAATAAGTCTGAAAAGGAGTAACCAGTAATCAGGCAAAGAAGTAAGCAATCTTGGTCATTCTAAGTCTGTGCCTTCAGTCATAATATGGAAATGTTCAATGTCACAGTCTTGGTGGGGAGAGGGGTCGTAAGGTTCTTCCAAGAGGTGCTCTGGGGAGTAGGGGTCACTTCCAGCTGTACTTGCTTGTGGATCAAGCCTGCAGTACAATGGGCACAGAGACACTGGGCCATCGGGGCTGTATCCAGTGACTGGACGGCCATATGCTGTTAAGGATTCAACTAGGGTCCTTGAGCCAGCAGTGCATGCTCTGATCTTTGGCCTATCTACCTGACTTGATCTAATAATGGAGTTTTAATAATGCAGGCCAAGACTCCAACATCTAATTTAGAATGATTATCAGTCAGTTCCTCACCAATAGGAATGAAATCTTTGGGATTTCATAAGTTCAAGTGTGAGTCTTAACTATCTCTTTTCCTTTTAAGTGGGGCCCTTTTCAGGGGTGGGTGGGCTGAATTCTGGGGTCACACCAAACAGTGCTTGGCAGCTACACCTGACTGTGCTCAAGAGTGACCACTGATGGTGCTTGGTGCGCCATTCAGTGCTGGAATTAACTGAGGCAGGCCATGTCAAGGCACCTTAAACCCTGGACTAGTTCTCCAGCCCCAGAAGGATTTATTCTTGCTTGTTAGTTGCAGAGACTCTTAGACTCTGCCTTTGCTTAAGGCTCCATCCATCATTATGTCATAAGAACGTGACACGTTTAACTTTAGAGATGTCTTGATTGTGGTTGCCGTTTCTGCTGCTATTCCTGTTTCTTGGCCATCTGTGCATTTCTTTTCAGATCCTGATTTCCCTCAGTCTCATTTTTATCTATTGTCCTCTTGTCTTTCTTCAGGAATTCCCTTTTCTTTTAATCTTTTGGCATAGAGCAGCTATAGACCCTCTCATTACTCCAGCATAGCCCACCCACGAGCTTGACCACACAGCCCCGTGTGGTATGTCACTGTCACCCTCTAAACTACACTGCCCCTGTGTGTGTGTGTGTGTGTGTGTGTGTGTGTGCATGTGTGCATGTGCCTGTTCATGCCTGCTTGGAACTGACCCTTAGACCTCACACATGCAAGGTGAGTGCTGTGTTCCCGAGCCACATTCCTAGCCCCACACTAACTGCAGCTGCATCCTCACCCCAGTGTTTCTTCCTAGCATTGTCTTGGGGCCTTTGGATGCTCTCACTCTGCAAATTGAACAAGTTCCAATGTCACCCTCAAAATCCCAGAAGAAACGACTTGCCCTGCCCTGTAATTTGGAAAATGAAGGAAGAGCATCTAGATGAAAACATTGGGGTATGGCATGTCCTCACCCCTTTCCTTTGTAAAAATACTTAGAACATGATTCCCACAGCAGACACAGAGAGTCAAAATGGTCTTCCCAAATAGCCACAGAATCATCGCTGCCACGTCAAAGGCTGCTGTGGAAGGAGGAAACGGCTCCGGAATGTTAACTTTGAATTCTTGTTTCTTCTCAAGTGGGAGATGCGCACCCAGTCAACATTTGTGAACACTGCTGGCAGTTTGTTTTCATATCACTTTTCAGAACTATGCAGCAGCACAGACACTTAAATTTAATTTGTTAAATGCGTATAAAAACCACTCAGTCCCAGGGCTGCAGTCACGCGGGTTAGTGGCTGCTACAGACTCAGTGTGAATCACAGGGATGTCAAGTCCTTCCTGGCATGGAGCTCTAGTGGAGAGTGCTGCACTCAGTGCTGCCCTTGGACAGAGCCAGGAACTTGACACAGCCACCTTGGAGAGCAGAAGTAGCCAGGTGAACTCCTTGCACTCGGCTCTTTCATCTCCGGGACCACAGTTCGCTGAAACTGCCCAGTGGAACAGCCCTACATGCCGTTCCCCGCAACGACCTTTAACCAAAACCTTTTCTGTGTGGAAAGGCAGAACCGTGTGGAGTCATCTGAGGCTGGGGCTTTGGGTTTCCTTTCACAGTTTTTCCTTTGAATTTTAAAAAGAAAACAAAAGAGACCAGGATTCCTGTTTGCCTCTACCCTTCTCCCTTCTCAGGCTCTGAGCAGATCTAAGAACAATGCTCTTTTCTCTGCATTCAGCCCTCCTCCTAGCTTCCAGAAGGGAAAGGAAGAACGGGTGGGGGTGGGGGAGAGGGCAAAGTCACCCTGTCCTATAAAATTCTTTGCTTCAGGGCCATGAAATAAATGTCCCTAGCAAGGCATCTCTGAAAGCTGCCCGGGCACTGGGAGGCCCACCTCCCAAGCTGTCCTGCGGTGAAGAGAACCCTACTAGTCTTCCCTTCAGTCTCAGCTCTCAGTTCCTTTCTCATGCAAAATAGAAGCTGGTTGGCAGCGTCTCCTCAGATCACTGAAGTCCTGGGCTCCTTGCTCAGTGGCCTTCCTCCTTGCAGCAGGAGTGTCAGCACTGCACTGCGGTGAGGGCAGTGGAGCAGCCACTGTCCCTTCAGGAAAACAAAAATAGCAAACTTTGTTCCAAAGGCTTTGCATGGAGCAGAGCCACCATCTGCCTCCGAGCTGGGGACAGAGGGAGAGTTCTGTGGCAAGGTCTGGCTAAGGTGATGAGCTGGAAATGGAGATGCAATCGCTAGAACTTCATGGGGTCACCCACCTCTCAGAAACTGCTTTAGAAGGAGCACCAGCCTTGTTGCTTTTGTAATGACAAGAATAGCAGCAGCAGCAATACAGTAGCACACTTCACTCTTCGACATTCTTCTTTCTCACAGCAATTCTGCATGGATGGTACTTTTGTCACCTTCCTTGTGTGAACAGGCAGGTGACACAGGGAGATTGCCTCCCCTGCTCAAGGTCACACAAGGAATGAAATGGGATTTGAACTCAGCTACTGGCTCGGGCATTAGCAGCATTGCACATGAGCCCCCTCCGATTTTGTGATTTCATTTTTTTTTTCCCTACCGACATGGCCCATGTCAGTAGGAAGGAGCTACCGACCAGCTAGCTCCTCACAAAACCAAATGGGATCCAACAGCCTTGCATAGAAATACCTCATTTAAAACACATGCAACCCCTGGACAATGGCCTCGCCCTGCGAGGGCACCTGACAAGGGACAGATTGGGGAGGGTACCTTTCAAACTCCCCTGTCATTAGAGCAAAAGTTGCATGCCAAGTAATAATATAGTATTTGTATTTTTAAAATACCTAAGGCTGTTCCTTTGTTTCTCACACACACACTGGTTGGACACTCAGGGAATCCGAGGGAGAGTGCCAGGCTTTGTGAGCAATGGTGACATTTGCAGGCGACCAGGTGTCCCCTGCAGGCCTGCATGGATTTATTCCTCTCTTCTGATGGCTCTTTCAGCATGGGATCTTCCAATCATTGTCCTGGATTAAACCCTGTTGGGCTCAGCTGCAATGGTGAATTCGACAGCGTTGGTGCACATTTAACAATTTCCTGGCGGTGATTGACTAAGTGATCATGTCTCAGATGTCCACATTGTATCTTAGGATTTTTTTGTAGCAACTGTAATGGTGTCCCTCACCATGCCCTTCCCTCCACAATAAGTTCATGCCACTGTTCCCCCAAGCTCCTGGCTTTGAAGTAGAACTTTTCTTCTACAGGCTTGAAAGGTTCCCCATGAAAGACAGAGACCCCCGGGACCCCTGTCTATCTTCAAAGGATTGGAATTGCCCTCAGCTGTGCCTGGTCCTGCAGCTATAGTCACTGTGTGGGTCAGAAGCCCCTGACTCTCGTGGCTGTGCTTTATCTGTGATGCCTACCTGACTTCTCAGTAAGACCTCTCACTTCTCCCAGCCAATGTCTGTGAATACAAGCAGTCTGAAAACCAAACCTTGTGATAGCTTTCGGCCCTGGGATCTCAGCAAGACTTCCCTCTTGCCAGAGAAAGGTTGTTCTGAGCCTGGAAAGTACCTTCAAATAGCAATCCTGCAAGCCTAGTGTAGGAGCGTTGGCCCACACTAATGTCATGTATTCCCACCTTGCCACGTAGCTCGGACTGCTGCTAGTCACCTTTCTGTTAAAACTCAGTAACTCACTGAGATATTTTGTAACATAAAAATAGGAAACAAGTTTATATATTAAAAAGGTATTAAAATTAACCCTGGAAAAACACACTTGATTCTAACATAACTGGAAATAGAGTATGATGTATAAATACATCTTTAAAGTGAATAAGATGATGACTAATAGCTAGGAATATTGGGAAAGTATATAAAGTACAAAAGAATGTTACATATAACCCTAGGAGGAAGTATTCAGTATTCAAATAACTGTTAAAAGTTCAAATAAGGTAACACCATGATTCGATCAGAAATGTGTAAAATGGTGTAAAGATCAGAGGTCAGTTAAATGGACATGCTCACGCCCACTTCCCTCTCCCGTAGAACAATCAGCCTCTAGAGAATTTTGCTGGACACTTTGCCTTTCTTTCTGGACCTATAACACAAATTGGCACCCAACAGAATGTTTTTTTTTTATTTTTATTTTTTTTTTTGCTTTTTGGGTCACACCTGGCAATGCACAGGGGTTATTCCTGGCTCTGCACTCAGGAATCACCCCTGGCAGTGGACCATATATATGGGATGCTGGGAATCGAACCCAGGTTGGCCGCGTGCAAGGCAAACGCCCTACCCGCTGTGCTATCACTCCAGCCCCCCAACAGAATGTATTATCCCCCTCCGGTTAGAATCTATGCTACCGAAGTTGACCAGTAAGTTCCATGTGGTCAAACCCCACGTTAAACCCTTCTTCATCATTTCTCCTAATTTATCAGCTACATTGTGCACTAAATTAGCTCTTTGCCTTTATACCTTTGTGTTCTCTACTATGTCTGGTTATGCCCTTGCTCCCATTTCCTCTAAAGATCGTGTTTACCCTGCTTGACTATTGTTTTCCTACCATGCTGATGCCAGGAATCTCACTGGGCCTTCTCGTTAGCCTGAAAAGAAGGATGTATCTGAGCCATATGCTCCAAGAAAGTTGGCCATTTGGTGTTTCATCATATACAATATTCTATAACTAATTTTTTTAGTATTTATTAAAGGTAATGCTTGCATAGCTCACACAGAGAAAACAAAAGCCATACAGGTGATCAGACACTTTCTCCAGAAAGCAGACTATTTCTGTTGGTCCTAGAGGATTTTGCCTCTACACCCCATATCTCAGAATATTCTGCCCTGGATGAGAGTCCGTAAAAATATTATTACTATTATTATTATTATTATTATTATTATTATTATTATTATTATTATACATCTTTGGCAATATCTGCCTGTCCTCATCACTGGTTGTTTCCAGTTCATTTCAGCCAGCTTGCTCCTCAATTCATATCAGAGATTAATCAATGGCTCCAGAGCCTATTTTCTTCAACCTGTATTTTCCCCATGTCTGTAGTGAGATAATTTTTTTTTGCTTACACATGTATTTCCTCTTTCAATTGGGAAACAAAATTAAACTCAGAGCAGGCAGTTCCTCTGCCCGTGTATTCATTCTATGTGGGTGATACCACAATACCCCCCGTTTTGTACACATTAGACATAGAATACCTCTGACTATTCCTCTGCTTTTCTCTTATCTAACCAGTGACTTAATTCTATTGATTTTGCTTCCAAAATATCCTGAAAACATCGCTCCTCCTTTACCCTCAGTAAATATAAATAGCAGGGTTTTCTCCCCTAGTAACTTCTCAGCCTCAACCCTGCCCTCCCTGCCTCCAGGCTCTCCACTGGGCCGCCCAAGTGACCTTTATATAATGCAGATTTGATCATTTCTCTCTCTCCTTACAGACTTTTTACTGCTTCCTTATTATACCAGGATAATAAGCAAACTTTGGATGCCTTAGAAGATCCTTATAATATGGCCTTGCTGCTCTCTACAGAATTCTGTCTCTGACACCTTATAATTCAGCATTATTGTGTCTCTTTCAATAATTAGAATGTATCTGTACTGATGCCAGAATCCTTTGTACCTCCCATTCCCACTGACAAAACACTGTCTGTGCTCTCCCACTCTCTGGTGCTCCTGAATAATTTTTACTGCTTTGAATCTCAACTTGGACGTCACTTCTTCAGACAGCCTCCTGAGCTCCCACGGAGTTCACAGCTCTGCCTTCTTTGACTGACCGCAGCAGGGGCAGCCTTCCCACTTTGACTTGGGAGACTCCGTATTAGAAATGATTCTTAATTTTCTGGGGCTGGAGTGATAGCACAGCAGGTAGTGCGTTTGCCTTGCACGTGGCCAACCCAGGTTCAATTCCCAGCATCCCATATGGTCCCCTGAGCACTGCCAGGAGCTGTTCCTGAGTGCAGAGCCAGGAGTAACCCCTGTGCATAACCAGGCGTGACCCAAAAAGTAAAAAAAAAACAAGAATAAAGAAATGATTCTTAATTTTCTCAGTCCCCTGTGGACATGGAAGCTACCCTCCTCCTCAAACCTGCACCACAGGTTCTAGTCAGCCTGTGGGTCCTGTCTCCTTCCTCAGCAACCAGAAGATTTGGGATAGAACATGCATAGTCATCACCAATATTCACTGAAAGAATAAAAGAACTATACTACAGGTCTCTAAACTGTCCATGTTTCTAAGAACATATTCTAACTATCAGAAATATGAACCAAGACTTCTTCACAAATACATGAGCTGAAAGTTATTTTTAGTAGGGAAATGATGGTTATAAACTTAACTGCTTAACTGATAAAAATATTTAAGTTAATTATGATGATGTTGTGAATCAATGTGACGTAGCCATATTATATCATCTGTCTCATAGTATTCAAAGAAGAATGAAGTGGGGCACAAACTCTTACCTTTGTAATTTAGTAGTACTTTATAATATCTAAGAAAAGATAGGAGGAAAATTTGGCAAAAGTGTTAACAAATTTTATCTGTGGATCATTTATATATTTTCTATGTACTGGTATTTCTTCCAAATTTTCTATTTAATGATCAGTTATTTTTATTTTCCAAGTACAAAATACACACAAGTGCATACTCACCAACATACACTCTTCAACATCTAAAGATGTAATTGACTTTGAAGCCAAATTTTGGAATGATTCTACTAGGGACAAATTGCAATACTTCAACAAGATATGCCCACTTACCAAAATTCTGCCTGCATTTCTATTTGCTTCCTTACTAAGTTTCAGACCTCTGTCAAAACCCTGCTCCACAACTTTGAGCCTGAATGTGTACAGTGCTCGATTCCTAGACACAACATCTTCATTTTTCGTTTCAGTCAGGTGTCCTCCAGTATACATACATCCAATGTCACCCCCAAATTCCTGGATCACTCTTGAACCAAACTGCCTGTTCATAACATCTTTATCTTTTGTTTTGTTTTGTTTGGGGGCCACACCCATTGGTGCTCAGGGTTTATCCTTGACTTTGCACGCAGGAGGTGTAGGCAGCAGGCAGATAGGGAAGGCCCCTCCCAAGGCAATGGCAGTAAATTTCCTGAGAAGGAATAGCCCTGAAGTTGCAAAAGCCAACCTTGGAGAAAACAGGAACTAAGACCTGATAAGACCCTCACCTACCAGCAACAGACCCAGAGAAGCTCCAGCAGAAACAAAAGGCCAGGAAAGAAGTTTCAAATAAGACCAAAACAACTCCCAGGCCCCTGGTAACCTCCTAGCAATGGACTATTGCTTAGATAGAAGCCTCAGGTGGGGCAGGTTAGAAAAACCCTATAATAGCCATCTTGAACAAATGAAGGGTGTGTGTATGCTATCCGAGCCGATGTGCTTCTTGCACCCACATGGCTGAGCACACGTGTTGTCCGAGAACATGTGTCGCCCCCATCTCCACTCTTGAGATGTGTATTTTCATGCTTTTATGTCTAATCCTGGGATATGTGTAGGGGCTCTCTGCCCTTGGAGAAGCCCAGGTTCTTCTCTCTTGAACACGTTACTCTCCACTCTTTCCCATTTTCTCTTCCTCCTCCCCTTCAAAACCTTTAAATAAAATATGTTTTACTTCACAGCTTGTCTACTCCTGAAATTATTTTCTGCGAAGCAAGACAAAAACCCAGTAACCCTGGGTCCCTGGTGGCAGAGGCAGATTGGGAGAAAGTGACCATCTTTCTCCTCCCCACTTCACATAAGCCGCCTGTGGTACCCACCAACATCAACACTGCTCTTACATTATGCAGAAACATTTATTAAAATATTCCGAACAGTGATGCTTTGTGTGTGTGTGTATCTCAATACCTCCAGGCCCCTTTAGAGGTGTTCATCATATTCCCAAGGAGTTGTATTGACTACTCCAGGCCACCTTCTCTTTTCATCCTCTCTGACTCCAGACTTGTATCACTGACCCTGAAGCCACAGTTACTTCCTGGCAAAGCTTCAGGTTGCCAACCACAGCTGCCTAGAGAGCAACCTGCCCACATTCTGTCCAGAGAGCACTGAAGTCCGATGTAAAAGTGTGTCTATCTAGGCAGAGCTAGATCCCACCCTTCGTCTCTTTCAATTCCACAGCTCTTGTTTTCATCTATTCTTTCACGGAAGCAGGTTCTCTTTGAGAATTCCAAGTTGAGGCTACAGGCACGGGACTATACCAGAGGGCCATGCAGTGGCACTTCACTTTCCTGTTCCAATTACCTGCCCCGATAGAATCTTCTAGGAAACTCAATGTGGCTATTCGACTATTCCTTCTCTCTGCCTGACTTTTTGTTCAGTGATCTTGGATCTTGCTACCTCATACCAGATCACTCTTTGTTCCACCCTCCTCCACGCCCCCATCCCCAGTCCTGACTAAATCCCAAATTGATAATTTCTGCTGCATAACCATAGCTGTGATGAACCAAAGCTTCTGAATGTGCATTGTCCCAACTCTCCCCAGTTAAAGAAAGGTTCAGACTTTTACCCCAAGGCTCTTCTGCCCTCTAAGGAAACTTGCTTGTGTGAACTCACTCCTTAACCTTGGGTGATGTGAAAGAGTTGCTGGAGGTGAATAGCACTTGGGTAGGAGTAAGGAAGAATTTACTAAAGATTAAGAAATAGAAAAATCTAGAAAAAGTTACTGTAGTAAATTTGATTTGCTTTACAGTTAGTTTTTTTTCTGATGGTACGTTTCATTTGTTGAGGTAGTCACTTGTATATTAGTGGATTATGACTTCAATAGAGCCATATGTAAATTTTTTAAAAAATCTTAACTTTTTGTGTGTTAATTAATTATCTGCAGAATGCTACAGAATATTTCTAAGAATTGAACTTCAAGGCTAGCTCTCAGGGACAATATGTAAGAGTCAGAATTCACTACTTTCATTACTCATTATTCAAGAGGACTTATTAAGATACTGATTAAAGATTTCTAGTGTCCAAGAGGGTTCTTTCATATAAGTGATTCTGGTCGGAACCATCTGGGAAGACATGGAATATGTCTGTGACATGGAGGGGATAAAACTAAATTCGAGAAGATGGTCAATAACTTGTTCAAGGTCATGTGACCTAAAAGATTTGCTGCTGATGACAGAAAAAAAAATTATCCAGAATCCAGATGAGCCAAATATCCCTGAAGCCCTGATGAGTTTCGGTTGAATGATTCAAGTGCCTCTGATACTGTCAGAGGCTGGAAGTTCCTATTAGTTGATTGTTAGAGAAATAAAAGGCTATTTGGATAGATTATTTCAGATGTTCAGGCCTGCAAATGCAGAGTCAGGTTGATGTTAATTTGTGGACATCCTACAGTGATTCCGAAATGCCTTGGGCTCTCCATGGCCAATGCTGACAGCTCTGCTGTCACAATGACATCAAAGAGGATGAGAATCACTGACTTAACTTTGGGCCTGGATAATGATTCATAATGGTGGGGTATGATTGTCAACTTGTCAATCAGGTTAGGGGAGGAGGATAAAAATTCTTAAGTCAGGATCTTTGCAAGATCACTGATCCTAGGCTTTGCTGCAGAATTCTTTCTTTGTACCAAAGTCCATTTGAGTTTGCATTGACAGGAAGAGAAAAGCCCATTTTAAAGATTCTAAGTACATATAACACCAATGCTCCTTTTTGGAGACAGGAAAAAATATACTATGGGCTCAGGGTCATTACAAGAGGTGAAAGTATGTGGTAAGAAGTAAAGCAAGAGATGGTCCTCTGCATGTGATGGGAACCCAAGTCTGCACTGTCTACTGGAAGCCAAGTTCAGTGGCTTCCCATGTTCCAACATAGATGAAACAGCTCATCTGATTAACTATCATCTCATCTCCTTGCTCCTTATTTTGAGGCCTCTAAAATTTAAATTCCCACCTCTCTATTTCTAAATTCAAATATTCCTAATATATTAGCTGAATTATTTGTGTTGGAAGTGCATGGAATCAGGTCCTTTATATCTTCTTCCTTTCCCTGCTCTGGTGAAGGGGTCCCTACGAAGATTCATTTTTTACCAAACTCTTAAGAACGGCTTGGGAGGTAAGAGTATTTGAGAAAGGAGGATGAAGAAAGCCATAGAAGGAAAGAATAGATTGATGCAATTGGGGCATTATTAGGGGAGAGAGTATCAATATTCAGGGATTTTATAGAAAATTTTGCTGTATGATCTACAATGCAGCTCTCACCTTCTTCTTCCGGCAGGAATATTTCTTACTTTTGTAAGACTCTGTGTGTGTGTGTGTGTGTGTGTGTGTGTGTGTGTGTGTGTGTGTGTGGTTGGTTGGGGAGGTGGGGGTAATGTGTATAACGTGAGCACGCATTTTGATGTAACAATTTACTGAAATTAGCCTTAAGGTAAAATCAAGTCAGCCTAGTGACATTCAAATTGCAAAGTGTTATAGAAATTCTCTTATGTAACTTTTCATGCCCTACCTTTCTCTCTAAATTATATTATAAATTATATAATCCACGATGCTAACAGTGTAAAGCTGTATAATTATTTATATCTAGCATATTATCTACCACTATGCCTTATATATGATAATGGCACATTAAACACTGTATTCTTCAATTGAGAGAAAAATTGCATCTGACAATAATTGTTTTCATTTTGTACTGAAAAATGTCAGTGCTTTATATAAGAGTAACAAGAACTTTAGCAAAAAAAACATGTTCTTCTGGGAGCTTTTAACAATAGCTAGGTTTAGCTTTGTTTATATTAACTTTGAAAGATAAAGATTGATACTTATACTTTCTCTGAAGTTATGAGAAACACAAGTGCCTGGAAATCTTGTGTGCAACTAGCTCACCGCTTTCCAGTTACACGGTTTCCAGTAACTGTCATTATTTTCCAGTCAAATTTCCAAGAAGAATTTTTTTTTCTTTGAGGATTCTATCTCAGGTTTGAGACTGTTGTCTTAGAGGAAATGAACAATCCACTGGTGTTGTGCTGGTAAATCTTTAACAACTGCCTTCAGGGGAAAAGCTCTGCTCTGCACTGTGTGACAATTTCCAGGTGGAAAGTATTCTCATCTTGGATGATTTCAGGCTACCAAAGTGACATCAATGAATGTGGAATTGGAAAGAGATGTGCAAAATTACCTCTTCTGATCCAATACAAGTCAGATCCTGTT
Source organism: Sorex araneus (assembly GCF_027595985.1). Classification (NCBI taxonomy): domain Eukaryota; kingdom Metazoa; phylum Chordata; class Mammalia; order Eulipotyphla; family Soricidae; genus Sorex; species Sorex araneus. The sequence continues at coordinate 327,462,137 of NC_073303.1, forward strand.
CCCAATGATTTTTAGATTGTCCCTTTGTGGACACTCATAGAACTGTGGAGGAGATGTATGTTGCTGTGATGGGCATGATTATTTTTTGGTATCAGAAATATGATGCTGATACTTGGGAAAGTTACATGAGGCACAAAAAATGTTTTTCAAATGTTACAAAAAATGCTTATGAAATACAAACATAAGGTCATGAAAGTAGTCAATGAAGTACATTCTTATCATACTATATTTTCAAAGACTTTTTAGGTTTCTTTCCTTTACCATACTGATGTGGTTATTCTAAGAAAGTCAGAATATTAGAATTATAGGCGGTTAAGAACTTAGAGATCATTAAACTAACTCCTTCAAAGCCTGAGATATTATTCTGATAAGGGTGGAAACAAAAGTTTGCCTGCCTCTTAAGAGAACTTATAAATCTGCAGTTTTCCTTTTTTGCTTGGTCCAAATGCTTCTGACACTCCAACAGAACCATCTCTGAGCCTTGCTTTCCCCAGGGTCTAAGCTGTGCTAACAAGCATGGGAACAAGTTTAAAATAATGGAAAGCATTCAATTTTGTTTCTCTTAAATAAATTTTTTTCTGCTATGTGTACTCTAAGTTAGAGGAGTATGTTTGCGGGCAAATGCCTGCCTCCCTGCTTTTTACCAAGGATAGCCAGCAACTTGCTCCATCTCCCACCCTCAGCCCACCCCCTCTCTTACCACAGGGAAAAGAGTTATAAATGGGGCTAAGTGCTCTTGCCTATTTATGTCATCTGATCTTTTTCTCACTGTGACTGTCACTGTCACTGTCATCGAGTTGCTCATTGATTTGCTCGAGTGGGCACCAATTAACATCTCCATTTTGAGACTTGTTACTGTTTTTGGTGTATTGAATATGCCACAGGTAGCTTTCCAGGCTCTGCCATGCAGATGAGATACTCTTGGTAGCTTGCCAGGCTTTCCGAGAGGGGCAGGGGAATCGAACCCCTGTTGGCCGAGTATAAGGCAAATGCCCTACCACTGTGCTATCGCTAATTAATGAAAATACCTACTTGAAAAGGTAACAAACACTCCTTGCTAGGACTCATTCATGTGGAGTTATAATATCCATAAAAGCTATAGCAAAACCTCCACATTTGAGTAAATGAGCCTCTTGAGATAATATTACTTCTTTCTTGCAGGTGCAGAGGTCATGATTGATCTGAGGAAGGCGAGTGTTATGCTTCCCATATTCATTTTGATTTACATTTCCAATCATCTCTATTACCCATACCCAGAAAAATCCGTCCCTGACCTAAAACTAGTTGTATTTTTCAGAATCTGTTCTCTTAGAGAGAGCCAGGTTCATGGAACACTGAATGAATTATTAATGAGCATCCTGCTTTGTCCCCCTCTGAAGAAGCTCATGTTCTCTCTTGAACACATCTTTCTCTCACATCTCTCTAAATATCTTTCAATAAAAACTATTTTGCTTCACAAAAAAGTTATTAGCATCATCAACCATATGAGAAGATCTTGTTGAAAATACTTCAAAATTAACAGACCTTCTTAATACATCCCACTGAATGACATAAGGAATGTCAATCTTTTTTTCTTTCTTTTTGGGTCACACCCAGTGATGCTCAGGAGTCACTCCTGGCTCTGCACTCAAGAATTACCCCTGGCCATACTCAGGGCACCATATGGGATGCTGGAAATCGAACCCAGGTCGGCCGCATGCAAGGCAAACACCCTACCCGCTGTGCTATCACTCCAGCCCCACAGAATGTCAATCTTGTATCAGAAAAATAGCGCAGACCAGCCTTCTGCCTCTGACACTGGAACAAATACATATTTTATGGAAGATCATAGTTGCTCTACTCAGTTTTAACCTTTTGGGTTTGGAATGTGTACCCAAGATGTCTTAATAACAATGTGACTCTATAAGTCTTCTTATCTAATTAAATCTTTTTGACAATTATTTTTAGTCAAGATGAATGCTATCAGACCAGTTTCAACATTCTCCATAAGAAACAAAATTTTCTTAAAAGACTAGTCTTAAAACTTCAAGGGAGTGTTTAACTAATATTTAATGAAATATATTAAATTTAATAATAATTAGTAACATGGATATAGTCTATAAATCAAATAAATTTTATGAATCTCTGTATCAAAAGCTTTGCACTTATTATACTTCTTGTATCATTAAATATTTTGCTATTGGTTTATTCCTATTAATGTTTTTCCCTTAAGTTCTAATTTGTATCATATTCAAATTGCTATCTTAGCAATATTTTAAAATCTGGTTAATAATAAACACTTACCAGGACTGCAGTCATAGCACAGTGGGTAGGGCATTTGTTTTGCATGCGGCCGACCAGGGTTTGATTCCTCCCATCCTGCTCACACAGCAGAGTCTGGCAAGCTATAGTGCTACAGTGCCACAGAAACATTTAATAATTGTATCTTGCTTCTTTGTTTTTTATACATATTTAAATTTTACTTTACATATCTCCTTTAAGTAGATATAATTATATTTTATTTATTCTTTCTAATATGCTGTCTTAATATGGGTATATATTTATTTATCAGTATCACAGTATCACAGTATCCCGTTAATCACCGATTTCTCGGGCGGGCTCAGTAACATCTCATTTCGTCCTTTCCCTGAGATCTTAGAAGTCTATCTCGACTTGGCCCTCCTAACAATGTTGTACTGGGGGCTCTTCAAAGATATTTATTTATAATTATAATTATTTTGAATTTAAACTAATAACTATATCTCTCATTGTGTTTTTTTTCTAGTTTTTATTTTGAGACTACTGATACTGTTGAACGTAATAGTCAACTTATCTATCTAATTTTTTTGTCTCATGTTTTTCTTTGGTCTCTTCATCCTGAATTCTATTATCTCTCCTAAATTCAATAATTTGCACCTACCCTATCATTTAAATAGTTTGCTACATTTTATTATATTGTATACAATGCCACTTGTATCACTTGTCATCCCATTGATCTTTTATTTGCTCAAGCGAGCTCCAGTAACGTTTCCATTTGTCCCTGTCACACCCAGTGGTATCTGCTCGCTCCAGGAACATGAAGAGCCTCAAACCATTCATACAGGGTTTTGACGAAGAAGTCTGACCATCTCGTAGGTGGATGGTCACGTAGTCTTTTGATGTCCCATGGAATCCAGTTGGTAACAGCTCTAGTCCAGCGGTCATCTCTGAATCATATTACGTGTCCAGCCCATCTGATTTTCAATGCCTTGGCAAACGAGACAGCATCCCTGATTCTTGACCGTCGACGAAGGTCGGAACTCCGGATTCCTTCTCTCACTTGAGTGACACATGATACTCCTAGCATAGTTCTTTTGATTCTTCTTTGGGATACCCGAATAGCGTTCTCATCCTGTTTCCGTATGGCCCAGGTCTCTGAAGCATATGTTAGTGCAGGAAGAATGGTGGAGTCAAAAAGATGTGCCCGGAGCTGGAGGTTCTTTGTCCTCTTAACCACTTCATCAACGCTCTTGAAAGCATTCCACGCTGCTCTCTTCCTCCTGCACAGTTCTGGTACGAAGTTGTTCCTCAGGTTGAGTTCTCAACCCAGGTTCACATAGCTGCTGCATTCAGAGATGTTTGTCCCATTGAGAGCAAATGAAACATCAGGGACTGATTCATTTTACATGACATTGTCTTGTTGAGATTCAGCTTCAGTCTGACCTTTCCACACTCGCAGTTGAAGTCAGCCAGCATTTGTGCCTCTTGGCTAATGTTTGGTGTTATTAGAATGATGTCATCAGAAAAGCGGAGGTGGTGTAATTGCCGAACGTCTATCTTCACTCCCATTCCATTCATCGCATGAAGTTCTCAAGAATGGAATTGAAACGTTTCGGTAAAATGGTATCACCCTGCTGCACCCCTCTCCTTACATCAATGATCACTTCCTTGTAGAATGGTGAGATCCTGGTGGTAAATCTATAATACAGCTCATGGAGGGTCTTGATGTACTGAGTTTGAATGCCCCATTTGGCTAGGGCTTCGGCGACTGCTTCAGTCTCAACAGAATCAAAAGCCTTTTTAAATCGATGAACGTTAGCCAGAGCAGCATCTTGAACTCTCTCGAAACTTCGATGATCTTGATCACTGTGTGGATCTGGTCAGTTGTGCTGAATCCTTTTCTGAAGCCAGCTTGCTCGTATGGTTGTCCTTCGTCTATTCTATTCAGGATGACTCGACTGAACAACTGGTAGATGACAGACAACAGGCAGATTGGGCAATAGTTGCCGATGTCATGGATGTCTCCCTTCTTGTACAACAGAACGGTCCTGCTGGTTTCCCACTGGGACAAAAACTTGCATATGGACAGGTAGCATGTGAAGAGCTGAGCCAGTGTATTGATGAGTACTGGTGGCAGATTCTTCCGGTGTTCGGGTCTGACCTTGTCTGGACTGGGTGCTGTATGCATCTTTACCGATAAAATGGCATGTTGGGAGGACTTTGGGAATGACATATCCATCCTGTGGAATTTGGTATGTGGGCAGGTGGATGTGGCTATTGAAGAGATCTGAGTAGAAGTCGTGAATAATCCTCTCCATTGCCCTTCTGAAAGATGTGATAGATCCATCAGGACATCGGAGGGCAGTCATCTTGGTCTTGTAGTTGACGAAGGACAGGAAAGCATTGCAAATACTTTTCATGGCTTCTGCTGCATGAGCCAACACTGCTGCTCTTCTCTCTTTGAGGTCTTCCTTTATCGCTTCTCTGCACAGCTTTGCGAGCTCAGATGTTAGCTTGTGATTGCCTGAGGCTTGTGCCAAACCATGTTGGCGAATGAGTTTGAGAGTTTCCAAAGACAGACGTCTGTTTGTGACTTTCTCACTCTCAGCATTCCTTGAGCAGTCATGGAGGTGCTGAACCAGTCGATCATATTCCTCGTCGATGTTGTCAATGACAGCATCTTCGCACGTTGCAGCAATAGTGCCAAAGAGCTCCTAGTTGGTGGTCATTCTGGGAGTTCTCTTCTTAAACTTAAACTTTTCAGTCCTTTCTCCCCACTCTGTGAAGTAGAATTTTGCACAAAGGAGACAGTGGTCTGATCCCCTTTGAAAGTTTCGGACAACAGTGATATCGGTTAGGCAAAACCTTCGATTGAATATGATGTGGTCAATTTCATTGTGGAACTGTCCACCAGGAGACTCCCAGGTCCAACGTTTAGATTCGGCCTTCTGGAACTGTAGTTACCATGGATGATCTTGGCAGACATGATGAACTCAGTCTCTCACTCTGTTCATTCCATTCTAGGCCATGGGTCCCCATGTGGGGTTCTTTAGGCCACCTTCCCAGTCCTATCTTGGCATTGAAATCACCGACAGTGATCTTGTAGAAGGTGTGGTCTTCTTTATAGAACTTCTCCAGCTCCATGTAGAATTTCTCAGTTTCTTCATTGTAGTTGGATGTTGGTGCGTAGACGAAGATAGAGGCTTCCGGCAGTGAGCCACATCTATTCAAGTGTAATTGTCTGACTCGGGTTGTTAGGCATTCGAATGAATCAATGTTCCTGGCCAAGTTGTATATTTATACAACAAATTTTATATAAACTTTTAAACAAAATTTTAATTTTCCATTTCAAGTTAATTCTAGAGCTATATCTACTGACCTTAATATATTTCTTCTTCAATTTGTTTCCCAAGTTTGGGGGGTAGAGGAATTTGTAATAAATATTATTCTAGTATGTATCTATTTCCGCATTCTGAATAAACACCTGTTATTATGGTTCTCAGACTGATAAACCATTTTAACTCCTGGACTTAATTGATGTTAGTCATGTATTTTTTTTTGTTCTTAGTATCAACTATCTTTGTATATTTTACCAACTAATAAATCTTTTGAGGCAAATAGATTCACAGGTTCACTTTGAGGTGTTTAATTTGAATGTTTGTTCTGTTTATTTCTCCTTTCCTCCTTGTCCGAGTCACTTTCACAAGTTAGGGGCTGCCTTCATCCACCTGTCTGCACCCACTGGCCCAGTGTGGATCTTACATTAACATCCTGACCTCCTACTCTGCAAGGTGATTTCAGCTTCACTATTCCGGTGAAGGGAATATTTCATGTGCTTTCATTTCCCTCAGGCTTGTGTGTGTATTCTCTTCCATGGTTCACAACTTTCTTTAGCTGGTGACTTGAGACAGAATTATTTATTTATTTTTTTAGGACTGATTTTCATGAGCAGAGATTAATGCTAGCTCAGATTCTGACTTCAAGCCCTGATCTGGAGATGCTCCTCTCTTAGTGGAAGGCCTTGTCTTCCTGCAGGATTCTCCCTGCCTCCCCCCCCCTATTCTGTTTCTAACCTAGAGTTCATCAGACTCTTGTCTCTGTTGTAATCTTTGCTTCATTTCCAGTCTAGGAGAGGTTAATACTTGATGCTTTGCCAGCTTTGGTGGTCCCTTTTTTCCATGTATTACTTTATCAGACATTACTTATGCTTGGACTACAAATGTGAATTTAATGTACTTCCCTGTCTATTTGTAATACTAAGAATAAACATTCATTATGTCCCAGGCATTCTGCTAATATTTTCATGTCTAACCTCATTTAATATTCTTTTTGGTTTTCGGGGGTCTCCCCAATGGTGCCAGCGGAACCAGGGCTGCATCTGGGGTGCATGAACAACTATGTAGTACTGGGTAGAACTGGAGCTGTCCATGTTAGTCATGAGCTCGAGCCCTCTGAACCATCTCCTTGTCCAGCCTCATTATTGCTTAAAGTGTTTTTGGGAAGCAAGTCTTATTCTGTATCTTCATTTTACACAAGAAGAAATCAACATGCTTTAGTATTTAAATAACCTGTGTCATATATTCTGTGTCATATATTCCATCAAGTAGAAACACAGGATTTTAATTCAGGTATGTTGGATTCCAAAACCTGAGCTCTTGGCCATAACATGGTAAAGACAAAAATAACATCTCCTGATAAAAATCTGACTCTGGATTTACAACTCTGTAGAACCCAAATGAGGATGAAAAGCATGGGATGAGTTCTGTGGTATGTGTTTCTAGTTACCCTCTAGTTTGAATTCTTTTCCTAACTGCCAGGATGACCTTGAGAGGTTACTAAGCAATTTAGGTTTTTATTTTCTCTATAAAATGCGATTACTAACAATTGGTTTTGCTCTCTAATGCCTTGAAAAGATAACTAACATTTAAAACAGATTTTAACATATTATATAGTCTTTTTCATTTATTTTAAGTATCTTTCTATATCATAACAAAGTGATATCATGAGCAAAGTTTATATTATTCCTTCCTGAATATATTGCCTGATACTTGCCCACGCTAGAGCTCATTTGCTATTTCTCTACCCACTCATGAAACCTCCTGAGATCTTACTATGGTTTATCCCTGTCAGTTTGACATTTCACTTCCATCTTTAATTTTGGAGATCTCACTGTGTACTCTCCAATCCAAATCACTTATGAAACTCTTAAATAAAAGCACAAGTTTTTTCCATCTGGAGCAGTAACTAGGTTTTTCTTCCTCTTATTTCTTATTAAGTCAATTCATTATCTATAGAAAAAACAAAAACTAACCTTGATACTAACTGGTGGCAAATTCCTTGACCATCCTTCAGCTTTTTATCAGGAGTTCTCTTCTTTTTAAGGAATGGAGTCCAGATAATAAAGAAAACCCAGTTGCTTGATTATCAACCAGAGGTACAACTCTGGAGTTAGGATTTGTTATGTATAAGATGAAAGTAACATATCAATCTTAAAGGCAGGCTATAATTGTGTTACATATAAAAGAGTTTTGGCAAAAACAAATTATCTTTCTTGGTATCAGATAAAGCCCGGAAGCTTCTATTTGCAGCAAACTTCTGAAAAATCACTGTTTACTATATTAATAATATTCCAGTGATGCAAATAACTTGATTCATTTTTGTTGCATTGTCAGTTTTAATAAAACATTAATATAGCTAAGTGGTGAATGTGATAAATAATGATGGATCACTTTAATATCCAACAATGGGTAGGCTTCACATTCTACATAAACAGTGGTCCTTTGTGAAGCAGATCAGTGATCTTTGAAAGAAATGAATTATAAAAGCTGAGTAATTGTGAAAAGCATGATGATGTTTGCAGAAGTATCAGGTCCACGTCCTAGGACTATCAATGCCACACCCTCTACAAACCATTGACAAGTCATTTGTATGCGTCATTGGGATCTAAGTACTATCCAGTCAAACACAAATCTTGCCCTGAAAAATCACTGACCTATTCTGCTAGAAAGTCACAACTTATTTGGAACAAATATCTCATTCATTTGAACTAAACTAACTAGGGGGAAGTTCAAGTTTATCCTTGAACTTATGCACAGGTTGGAATTTTGTAGAAACTATAATGAAAATGTTCTTATATTGTCATGCAGCATAGAAAACTGTGTCCTCAGGCATGAGAGAGGAAGGAAAGCATGAAAGGAAGCAGCAAAGGGTCTCTTGTGTCTGTTTGCCTTCCTCTTAAGGAAGTCTCCCATCACCATCTATGTGCAACCTAGCTAACTGCCTATTTCCAGAAATTTGCACCGCCAGGTTGAATAAGTAGGAGTGTTTCATATTTATTTAGAGGCAAGGGTGTTTGGGCTATATCCCGCTGTGCTTAGGGCTTACTCCTGGCTCCAAGCTTAGTTGATAATTCACTCCTGGCAGTGTTGGGTGTCAAAGCAGGTTGGGCCAGGGCTAGGCAAATTTCTTTACTCCTGTCCTATCCCTTCAGCCTGAATTCTACATTTTCAAATATCGATGAATAATGAGGACTCATTTCAAATTTCAACATTCATATAACTTCATTCTGCACCTAGACACATGGCCTGTGCTCCCACTTAAAGATGAATTGCTAATTATTTATTTATGTATATTTGTATAAAGTAGAAGAGTGTCAGCTGGAGCGATAGCACAGCAGTTGGGCGTTTGCCTTTCACGAGGCCAACCCGTATTCCATTCCTCCGCCCCTCTCGGAGAGCCTGGCAAGCTACCAAGAGTATGGAGCCCGCACGGCAGAACCTGGTAGTGGCAATACGCACTACCCGTGCGTATTGGATATACCAAAAACAGTACCAATTAGTCTCTCAATGGGAGACGTTACTGGTGCCAAGTCGAACAAATCGCCCTAGCCGCTATGCTATTGCTCCAGCCCCTGAAACCCTTTCTTTTTATCAGGGGATTGACACTCTTCATTAACATTTCATAATAACATATCCAAAGGGGGCACATTTAAAATATATGAAATAAAGTCATTGAGAACTGGAGATATTACAAGCCTTACACTAATAGGAAGGCTTAATAAAATAAAATATTGCTCAAAGGATAGAAATTCAGACTAAGGCCCCAAAGGAAGTTTCCCTCCAGCTTTTTACATATCTGAGTTTCAATATTTTCAGGGGCTGCCTCAGGGAAGAACATTAACTTGATTACTTCAAAACTCTTTTCCCACTTAATGCCATGAAGAATGGATAGCATCAGATTTTTAAAATGATACATGATAAAAATACATGATAGCTGTTTTTTTATCACCACTTTGAATTAACATAGTACTGAAAATTCCAATAACTTCTAAAAGACTAACCTCTCCTCTAATCACTTACTGTTATTTCTCAAATGCTTATGAAACATAGTCCTATCACACCTTAGGAAATATTCTTTAGTGAAATTAAATTTATGTTTCTGTTATCCTTGAACTTATGCACAGGTCGGAATTTTGTGCAACTATAATGAAAATGTTCTTATATTGTTGTGCAGCATAGAAAACTGTGTCCTCTGAATAAAGACATGTATAACAACAAGATAAAAGCTATAGCCTCCCAGTTAAATATTACCTTCGGCTAAGCACCAATGTCTTTTATTATCAGAAAGCACTAAAATAAGTCCTTCATTCCTTCCCACCCACAATCCCTGGGAAGCTTTGGAGGAGTCATAACCCAGATGTCATTGGGGCTTTTCTGGATGCTTAGGAACCATAGCAGACTAAGTTCAACCCCCTATAATAGTATAAAGCCAAGAAACCTGTGAACTCTGAAATGTTTACATTTTCATGGCTATTTTTCCCATGTTACGTTGCTGAACAAATGTAAAAATTCAGTTTTTTTCTCAAGACACAAATACACATTCCACAAAGTTGGCTATATTACGGGTTCCAAGATTGCTGGAATATTTAATTAATTGCTGGTATATTTAACCTATACCAATTACAGGACACCCCCACTATACATATTCCTGTCCTTAAAGATCCCTTTGGCCTCTCCTCTCTTTACCATCTCTAACAAAGTTTCTTTGTGCTCGTTAGATACTTTCTCTGTGCTTTATTTCTTAGTCTCCTCTCATTCCCATACTCCTATCCTCCCGGGCTTACCCTCTGTTATCTTACTTCCCACCCCTGCAGACACCCAAACCTTGACCATGCAGAGCAAAGCCGTCCTCCCCAGGGGTTGCCCCCCATGCAGTGAGAGACTCCACAGGCATGGTACCTTGTAGCACAGGCCCACTCCCTTACAGAGACAGTGTGGTCTTACCGGCCATTTTCATTATGGTGGAGGTATTCCCTATGTTTTAAAGTTTTTAAGTTTTAAAACATTCTACATGCTTTCCATTTTATTGTCAGAGTTCATTAAATATTTTTGCAGCTTTTAAAGGCACATTTAATTAAAATAACAAAGAAAGTTATTGGCTCCCCAAATGGAAAGTTTAGAGAAGGATATAGTCTCTCTTTCACAACTTGATTTATTTTTGAATTGCCTGCAGTAAGATTGATAGTCATTTCTGTTCTTTAAAGTTCCTGCTTATGTTGAAATGAAGTCTTCAGTCTTGAATAAATTCAGTTTCATATGACTTTGAGAAGTTAGGAAAACAGGCTCTCCCATAATTGAGGGATAAGGACCTACTATTAACCAATGGAAGATGTACTAGTTATTTACATCTCCATAACATTAAAGTTATAGCACAGTTTTGATAAATGGTCTGAATATTTATGTTTTATAGCTATTACAGACTATACTAGAAAAACCTATAAAACCAGTAAAAACCTATCAAGTAGGTTTTTTATAAGCTAAATGCTCTGATTTAATGGTTATTTGTTTTCTTTTACACTGGAATTTATCCTTTTATGAATTTCTTCCAAATACCAGAAGAAAATTTAATGCAAACATTCTCATAGACTACTATTAATACAGAAAAAAAATCAAAACACCAAAGCTTATAAAGACTTAAAAATTAACAATAACTCCAAATTCATATGCCTTACATTTGTCAAAATAATACTTACATTAGCTACCAGTCTCTGCAGAATGGACTTTGAGAAGGGGAGAACTGAGTTGAAGCACGAAGAAGCTGTCATGGGAAGATCAGAGAAGCAATGAGTGAAGTCATGAGGTCAGAATGGACTGAGATGTTCAAAGGAAAGAAAGAGCCAGTGTTCTGTGTGTAATGAGCCAAGGTCAGCATTCAAGAGACTGGCAGAACCCACATGTAGCCGTGCTTTGAAGTCAAGATTAGAAGTCTGACCTTGATTGTGAGTGTAATGGGAAAACATGGAGAGATGCAAGCGGAAGAGGGTATTGGTCTAATGAAAGTTTTTAGAAGTTAGTTCTGGTTGTTGCAAGAAGAAAGATTGTAGGGGCCCAGGATAAATGTGGGATCTCTATCAGAAGGCTAATTTTTTGGTCCAGGTGAGAAATGACGTAATGGTGTTAATAGGTCTAGTTTGGGAGCAGCTGAGAGTGAAAAGCAAAATAAGGATGCATGTCATATATAAGTGTACTACACACAGTCCCAATGTGAGCTGTGATATTGTAATATGCATGGCAGTAACTGTATTCATTTTGTTTGTATTCATTTATGTATATACACCATAACATTTTTGGTTATGTGTATGAAGAGATAAATTCCTTTTAATAATACCCTGTCCAGCTTGATAACCACGACTTTAAAATAGGTAGAAGGTATGGTAAGACATATTTTCCCCTTTACATCAATAGGTGAAAGCCTTCAGGTACAACAAAAACTATTTTTTTAATTTATTTTTAATGGCTGGTACTATTTAAATAGAGTTAATGATAGGGTCCATGCATACAATGTTCCAATACTGCATACTCCGCCAGACTGCCCTCCATATCCCTATATAAGTTCAGTTTTGTGTGCTAACTCTCAGGCTCTGCTTCTTTGGCCATTCATTATTTCCTTTCTATGTTTCTTTATATTATCTTCAGAATATTGAGGGTGATTTTTTCAAATCAGTAACTGAGAAGGCTTAATTAGTTAATGCTTACAAGTTGGCTAAAAATAAAAAATGAGAAATGTTTAAATGTCAGCTATGACTCTCTCTAATTGTATTATAAGCATTTACCCCTGAACATTCTTCTTTCAACCAACAGTTATTCTCCAGGGAAGACAAGAAGGCAGGAAAATTCTTCTTTAACTCTAACCAAACCTCCACCTAGCACTTTGCACCATTTTCCAGAAAGGTCATAGTATTCAAGTCTCCTTCAGGGCTGAAATATGTATCTATCACACCTTTCACCTATTTTTTAGTTGATGTATTTCATTTATTTTCTTAGTAATGTTTAATAATGTTTTCCTTTTTAGATCCTATGATTTACAATGCTATTAATAATGGGTTTTCATGCATGTAATTCCAACACCACACCCATTGGTGGTGTACCTCTCACCAAGGGTCCCAAGACCCTTTTCTTACAATCCCACCCAGTCAATCACTGGATAAGTTATCCCATTATATTTGCTTTTGAACCCTTGTTGCTACCTTTTCCTGTGTCTTTAAATTCCAAATATGAGAGAGAGATCATTTCTTGTCTATTCCTTTCCATCTAACTTACACCACTCAGCATGATATTCTCTAGTTCCATCCATGTTGCTGAAAATTGCATGAACTTGTTTTTTTATTAAATCTGCATAGTATTCCATTGTGTATCATCATCATCATCCCATTGATTGTTGATTTTCTCTAGTTGTCCTAGCCCTGAGATTTTAGAAGTCTCTCTTTACTTGTTCTTCCTAATGGAGCCACATTGGAGGCTCTTTCAGGGTCAGGGGAATGAGACCCATCATTGTTACTGGTTTTGGCATATGAATACACCATGAGGAGTTTGCCAGGCTCTCCCATGCAGGCAGGAAACTCTTGGTAGCTTGCCATGTTCTCCGAGTGGGAGAACTAGGCTATAAGATGTCACGCAGCTGCTTGGTTTTATATAGTTTCTGGATGTTAGCCATTGATGGGATTACATGCCACAGGGGCAGTTTCTGGGTGTGATTGCCTAGCTGCTGGAAACAGGGGGTCTTGGTGGAAGAGGCCCAGCCCCAATCCGAGCAGGCTTGGATATCTTAGCCCTGGGTCCTACACACCTGGGTTCCTCTGCCGGTTGCTTGAGGCTTGTCTGAATGTGTGGAGAGGGGTCTTGAGTATGGCTGTGGCTGGGTTCTGGTGGTCTTAGGCTGCGGGGGCTCTGCTTGGGCTGGGGAGGGAAACTCAACCCACATCCTCCAAGGGCCTGTGGTGAAGACAGCCAGGCATGGGAGCAAGAGACTCTGAGAATATATATTCCATTGTGTGTGTATATATATATATGTGATATATTGTGATATATATATGTATATATATCACAACTTCTTGGTCCATTCATCTATAGTTGGGTGTTTGGGTTGTTTCCATAGTTGGACTATTGTACTAAGTGCCACGATGAACATAGGTGTGCATGTACATTTCAAATTAATATTTTTGTGTTTTGCAAGAAACTGAAACCTTCCACTTATTTTTAAACAGTGGTTATGAAGCTTGACAGGGACTTATTGAATGGAATTTTCTCTTCACACAGATAACCAAAATTGTCAAATGAATATAGTTGCTTCTATGCATATCATAACATCTCTAAGGGACTTGAACACCATACATTTAGTATATTCTAGAAAATAATCCTAGTTGATGATTTTTTTTTGCTTTTTGCACAGGGGTTACTCCTGGCTCTGCACTCAGGAATTACTCCTGGCGGTGCTCAGGGGACCATATGGGATGCTGGGAATCGAACCCGGGTTTGCCGCGTGCAAGGCAAACGCCTGACTCGCTGTGCTATCGTTCCAGCCCCAATCCTAGTTGATTATTTTTATCAGAATAGTTTCTGATAAAATAACACACTATTTGATATCACTGGAGAATAAGGTTTTCCAAGTAGTTATCGACCTTGAAGAATAAAATCATTTCTAAGCTCAGCCGGTAGGGCGTTCACCTTGCACGCAGCCGACCCGGGTTCGATTCCTCCGCCCCTCTTGGAGAGCCTTGCAAGCTACTGAGAGTATCTCGCCCACACGACAGAGCTTGGCAAGCTACCCGTGGTGTATTTGCTATGCCAAAAACAGTAAAAACAAGTCACAATGGAATTCGTTACTGGTGCTTGCTCAAGCAAATCAATGAGCAACAGGATGACAGTGACAGTGATCAAATAATTTTGATGGGTATCTCTCTTAAATTTAGGATGTTCCTACATAGAAAAAAAGTATATTTACTATGAAAATCTTGTTGCTACATTTCAGGGTCATTATTTAATCAGTGAGTGATGTGCTGTGAAGCATAACACGAGGCATTTCTGTTTTACGTTAACAAGCTTGATGACCAGGTGAAAGACTTTAGGACACAGACTTTATAATAATACTAGAATTATTCATCTCTTCCACCTACCCACTATACTAGTTTTCTATATCTCACACATTTATTATTATACCATTCTAGAAAACACAAGTTTTAAATGAGTCTCATTGGGTCAAGGCCAAGGCGTCAGAGGGTTAGTTCCTTCTGGACAATCTGTTTTTTCTTTTTTCCTTTTTAGCTTCCAGATGCTGCTGCTTTCCTCAACTCAAAACTTTTAAGTCAGACGCAAAACATCTTAAATATCTCTATGCAGCTAAAATTTATGTTTTTTAATTTATTTATTAGTGAATCACCATGAGGGTACAGTAACAGATTTACACATTTTCATACTTTTGTTTCTCTCATACAATGTTCGAGTACCCCTCCCTCACCAGTGTTCATTCTCCACCACCAGTGAACCCAGAGTCCCTCCCACCTCCCAATCCCATCCTCCCCTCACTGCCCCCTAAAATTTCTGTTTTTGTCATCATCTGATTATTTCTTAGACGTTGAAGGGCCTCTGCAATGACATTAAGCCTATTCAAACAATTTAGGGACATCTCCTTATCTTGATGTTTTTCATTGAATTATATCTACCCTATAAAGTAACACATTCAGAGGTTCCAAGGACAATTGATGAGGATGTATTGCCAGGGGGTTGGGGTTGGAGGGTACATTATTCTGCCCAGCACACTCCACCCTCTGTACTACTATATTGCACATGGAACATGTAGCTGTTTATATGCTCTTTATATTTGCAAAAATAATTTGGAAACTTCTTTAGAAGGGGGTTCTGGGGGGATTGGGCAATGTTCAGGGCTTACTCCAGACTCTATACTCAGGCATCACTTTTGGTAGGAATCTGGGGACCATATGGGTTACAAGAATCAAACCCAAGTCAGTTGCATTCAAGCACTTTACCTCACTGTACTATCTCTCCAAACTCAATTATCAAATTTCTGACATTTCAAAAGGCCCTGAAAAACTAGATAATATCGGGGGAACTGGATGGTTTGTTTCCTATTTAACTCAGAATATAGGGATTCAGGGGAATCTTTTATCTTAATTATATCTTTAGACATCTGTTGAGGGATATTAATTTACACACAGTAACCACAGAGTTGTTTAAAGGAGATCCTGGAAGCAAATGCTTGACCCCTTTGCAGAGAAAAATGGATGTTCTACATATGCTCCTTCCTTCATCACTAACTGAGTTTATAACTGAGTTATAAACTACGTTTATAATATATATTTATATTTATATAAATATAATATACATCTATAATATATATTATATATAAATATATGATTTATATATAATATATTTATTATATATTTATATTTATAATATAATATATAATATATCTGACTCCTAATTAAACCTACATGGGGATCAGAAATGGGATTTCAAAATAATATTTTGTAAAAGTTGGACAATTAAAAAGTTGGGTGACTAAAGATATGGCTTGAAAGAGGGCAAGAGCCACACAAATCTAGAAGTCCACTTTCATTCACCAGCACATTTGTGGTATTGGGAGATACAGGTAAAACAGACAGTGATTGGGCTGTAGAAGTGAGTAGTCCAATGGCTTATGCCTCACATATGTGAGACACCAGATTTTAACCCTGACATTACAAAACACACCAATATAAAACCAGGGAGATAAATTTTTGATCCTAAGCAGGTTTTTGTTTTCATTTGGAGAGGAAGACTCAAATAAGCCAAAAAAAACATTTTTAAATATAATTGGAGATTATAAATTGGAAATTATGTCCCCAAGGTAGGCAGAATGGTTACACATAACAGATACTCTGCACTGCACTGATGTCCTGTTGGTCATCGATTTGCTCGAGCAGGCACCAGTAACATCCATTGTAAGACTTATTGTTACTGTTTTTGGCATATCGACTATGCCATGGGTAGCTTGCCAGGCTCTGGCATGCCGGTGGGATACTCTCAGTAGCTTGCTGGGCTCTCTAAGAAGGACAGAGGAATTGAACCTGGGTCAGCCCGTGCAAGGCAAATGCCCTATTTGCTGTGCTATCGCTCCAGTCCAACAGATACTCTAAGATTTATAAAATCTGGAGGTAATCCTTGAAGTTCTAGGAAGACATTAAAAAAAAAGTCTTTCTAGAAAAAGGTACCTAGAAAAGGATACCTGTGAGGACTGATTTAAAGATAATTTTTGTTGAATAATAGTGACTGATGGATATGAAGAAGGGACAAAGAACCCAAATCAAGCAGAACCTATTCAAGTTTTACTTGAAGTTAATAGATTTGGTAAATTTGTTGGCAGGTGAACTATAATGAAGACTGACATTTTCTAGACCGTGCTGCTTATTCTGTGGAGATTAGATTGAACAAAACCAAGTGGAAGCAAGAAGCCTACATAGGTGCACAGCAAAGTCCCCTAGATGAGCTAGCCTTTGGTGCCTACCAAGGAGAACTAAAGAGAACACACCTAGAACCATGGGGTTGACAAGAAATGCTTATGGATAATATGGGAAGGGAGTGGAAATTGAAGATTTCTAAATTAGTTTTTTTTGTTTTTTTTTTATTTTTTGTTTTTTGGGTCACACCCGGCGATGCACAGGGGTCACTCCTGGCTCTGCACTCAGGAATTACCCCTGGCGGTGCTTAGGGGACCATATGGGATGCTGGGAATCGAACCCGGGTCGGCCGCGCGCAAGGCAAACGCCCTACCCGCTGTGCTATCGCTCCAGCCCCAATTAGTTTTTCTTTTAAATTTTATTTTTATTTATTACTATTATTTGTTTGTTTTCTGCACCACACTCAGTGGTGCTCAGGACTTACTCCTAGCTCCACACTCAGAGGTCACTCATGACTTGATTCAGGAAACCATATGGGATGTCAGGGATTGAATCTGGATTGACCACAAGCAAGGCAAATTCCCTGCCTGCTGAAATATCTCTCCAGCCCCTCCATTTTTTTTTATGTATAACTGGGTTAGTGACAGTCCCATTTATCAAGAACAGGGAGATCAGCGAAAACGTAGGTGTGTAAAAGAAAATTAGGGCTTCTCTTTTAGATGTTGATTATTAAGTAGCTTGTTAGACACAAAAGTTGAAATGTCAAGTAGGCTGTTGGAATCTTTGTCAAGAAAAGAAACCAAACAGATTTTCAGTTCCAGACACTGATCTCTTATAATACTCCCTCCTTTCCCAGGCATAACTCCTTGCCCACTGGGTTTCAAACAAACAACTTTTAGGGTGGCCTCCACCTTGCATTTGATGAGGAGATACCTCTGAGTATTAGGAACATGTCTGGGGGAATTCCACTTTTGGGAATGAACATCTTGGAGTATGTATGTCATTTTGTTTCACTTTATTCTTTTTTGGAGAAGTCTGCATTCTCTCTTAAATGGAGCACTTTTTTTCTCCCCTCTTAATAAAATTTCTTTGCTTCATGGAAATAAATTTGGGGTTAGGGAGATAAAGCTTAATGGGCTGGAGCACTTGCTTCGTGTATGGGAACACCAGGTTCCATGTCTGTTTGTCCCGTGAGTATGCTGGGAGCTTGACCACTGGACACAAAGTCAGGCATTTCCCCTGAGTACTAACAAACAAACAAGCAAGAGCAAAAATAAATAATCTATCTGATCTATACATTTTAGAATCTGCAGCAGCCACCAGAATGACCCTATCACTGGGTACATATGGGTGCTAGGGAAGCTTGTAACTGGAGTAAGTTATCACTGTCAAGTACACAGAAGACATGACAAAGAAGACATTGAATGAATAGTTTGCTTTAATTGATTTTTTTTTGTTATAGTGGCAATGGGATAGCAAATGTGAGTCCAGCTTTCCTCTGGTTAAAAAAAAAGGTTATCTGAGGTTTGCAAGATAGGACTGTGTTTCTTAGGCCTTAAAGTTTTATGAATCATTGTAGACTTTCTACTAGGCAAATTCCAAGTTAATCAATCTGGGACAGAGATTAATATTCTGATTTTCTGACAAGTTCCCATATGTGGTTGGTGATGCTGGTTCCCAAATCATACTTCCAGTAGCAAGGGAATATACTGCAATGCAACTTTTTCTTTTAGACCAGGCAACCTTTCATGAAAGAGAAAAGATTAAGTAGGAGACTTCAAGTATGGCCACTACCAAGCACGATCCTGGAGACTATGTATCCTATGGATGTCTATAGAAATTATAAAAATTGTTATCACTGGACTCAGCACTTATTGCCTCATAGCATTAGTTACCAATACCTTGTTTATTCCTTATTTTACAAATGAAACTAAAAGTTCTTAGAGATAAAAAAAAATCCAAATACTTTATATTTTTGTATAATTAGCTCCCAAACTCCAAATTTATACTATTACAAAGCAACTCTGAGACATTTTTGTCAACTGATTACTGATGGAATTCCTTAGTACAGACTATTGACCCATAACTATTATTGGTTAGACTCATACTGAAGTGACAGTATGGTTTCTGTTGGGAACCTTAAAATTGAAATAATATAAATTTATAGCTACGGTGTCATTCAATAAAGACAAAATGTGTAAGTCTATGTGAATAATCTGAGTTAATTCTACAGTAGAATCATTTTAAAATGTGTATAATTGAGTAAAGAAGTATTTCAGAGCACCTGTACCTCTAATGGCTTCTCAGTTACTAAAGGATTACATAAAACCGTAATCCTTATTAAGAACAAATTAAACAATAATTGTGAATATTATCTGAAATAATAAAGTAACCGTGAGTAGCTGCTTGATGTGAATTATCAGGAACAGTTCCCTGATTGTTCTTTAATTAATTGCTCCATAATCTGAGATACATTCTCTGCCTCTCAGTAAGCATGGTAGAATAATAGTGTGCCTTCCCCAAATTTTTTAACAGTTGAACAATTTGTTCAGTATACCATGGCAATGAAAAGAACATTAAGTTATATAGGAAAACAGTAATGTGAGGCTGCTACTTGGAATTTAATACTAAATTACATACTGCAATTAATGTGAAGCCCATTGTCTGAATGGCTGCCATCTCTCTGAGGGCAATCATCTTCCCTGCATGCTAACTGCTGGGAAAACGTTCTTGCCAGCCAAAGCAAGGCAGTTCCAAGGCTCTGCGAATGACCAGCTCTGATCTCTATCCAACAGCATGGTCTAGAGAGATGCTGCTTCAAGTGATGACCCAAGAAAGAAAAAGTAAAGTTACTAACTTACTTTTCATAAGTGCCAATTATCTGGTTGGTTTATCTTTAGTAAATACCCATAAAGCGTCTACTCTTGATTAACTACTGCATTAGACACTTGATAGAGAATTAAGATCTCTTTCACTCTCTTTCCTCTCTAGCACACACACACACACACACACACACACACACACACACACACACACACAGAAAGAGAAAGAGAGAAAACTAAAATATAGCTGCAGGAGAGGGGTTTCATTTGTTTTACTCACACCTCCAAAGCCAAGAGTGTTTGGCTTTTAATAGATTTTCAAAAATATTTCTCAAATGAACTTAATGGCAGGATGGACAAACTGATAAATAGATGAGTTTATTAGGGAGTACAGATCCATTAATGATCCGGCTTATAACATGCTTTGTATATAAAATTAAGCCAAAACCACAACTTGCAAAACCCACACTAAGCCATGTATAGTGTCCTGCAAATTCTGTCAGGGTAGAGAGAAAATTTCCTCCTCCGAACTCTCTGAATTTCCTCTTTGGATAGTCAGATGATCACATTAATGTCAGACAGATTCACAGGAAAAACAAATAGATGTAATTAACAGGCATGGAGAGTCTACATAGATGTGGATTCTGAAGTAAAAGGGATCAAAAATGAGTGTATATATCCTGAGCTAAGAAATGGTGTATGGTTGGCCTGTGACTGAGAGGATGGGAAGCTCACAGGCAGGCAGAGGTGGGGGATGACTCAGAGGATGACATCATCTCTGCAACTAGATGTTTGTCCTGCTGTATAGAAGTTTCTTTAAAAGAAAGGAATTTAAGAGACTGGAGTTTTAGTACAGCAGGTAAGATGCTTGCCTTTCAGGCAACTGATCTGGGTTCAATCCCCGGTACCCCATATTGTTCCCTGCACTCAGCCAGAAATAATCCCTGAGTGCGTATAGCCCAGGAGTAAACTCTGAGCACCACAGGGTGCGGCCTCCAAACAAAAACAAGACAAAACAACAAAAGGAATTTACTTAATGGAATATCTGATTACAAAATCTGAGTACTGAGTAATTCTCAATATTCATTACTCTAGGTTGGTAAAGGAGTTGAAACGGAACAAAGCAATGCATGCTGAGGTTTGAGAAAGTGTATTCTGAATATCTTAGGGAAAGCTTTCTTAACATTTTAGAAGAAGACCTATTCTTCATAATCCTTTGTTTTTTTTTTTTTCCTTCTGGCCTTTGTTTTTGTTTGGGGGCCACACCCAGTGATGCTCAGGGCTAACTCCTGAAATTGCACTCAGGAATTACTCCTGGCAGTCCTCAGGGAGACCATATGGGGTGCTGGGGATTGAACCTGGATTAGCTGTGTTATCTTGTCTAACTCTTTGAAAGATCAGTGTCCCCTTAAAAGGGTTAGATTGGATGCTCCCAAGAAGAGATGGCCTTCTGCAAGATATAATCTTAGAATGTGGAACTAAAGTCAACCAGTATCCTGGAGACTAAAGAGGAAATATTTTTTAAATAAATTAATTTCTATTACATATTTATATAAAGGTTTTATTATAGTTTAGGTAATATGGCCATAATAGTGTTAGAGTTTATGGTATTTACGTAAAATCTGCTGCTACCCACAACCCATGACTTTCCACTAAGGTCTGTAGGTGACTCTGATGGGATCTTTATTCCTCCATAATTTCCTAATACATGGCAGAGCCTGGCAAGCTCCCTGTGGCGTATTCGATATGCCAAAAACAGTAATAATGATGGATCTCATTCCCCTGACCCTGAAAGAGCCTCCAATGAGACACTGTTGGGAAGGATGAGTAAGAGAGGCTGCTAAAATCTCAGAGTTAGGACTAATGGAGACATTACTGGTGCCCGCTCAAGCAAATCGATGATCAACGGGATGACAGTGATACAGTGAATCTCCTAATACTGCTTGTTAGTAAATGTTGTAATCTAAGACCAAGATTTGGGCATTGCTCATTACTTTCTATTTTCTTGCTTCCTCTCTCCATATTCTACAACATGAGTGAGATAATCTTAAAGAGAAACTCGTGTGTCTCCTCCTAATCCTTTACACATCCCAAATTGAAGAAGCAATTACTGCTCCCTCTCTAATGTCCTAAGAGAAGAAAGAGAATTTGGAACATTTGGGGGCTATTGTCAGGTACAAGTATATCTTCTATGTCTGAGATTCTATCATCAGTAGAGCAGAGATGAGGTGATGGGCCATCTTTCTACTTGTCATGTAAATTCTCCCATCTCTGTCCTTTGTGCTTCTTTGCCTCATTTCTTAGCTTTGGGCTCTCAGCCCTTTAGAGAATCCAGAAGAATGAAGAAATAACCCCCCCCAAGCCCTCCCACCCTAATAACTTAGAATCATCCATGAGCATAGTGAAGATAACACTATTTAACAGGAAAGGTGATGGGGTGGGAAGGCAGTGCTCACATTTGAATGTGAGCTGAATGAGTTCACATTTAGAACTATGGAGTTCAGAATGCTTAGTTATTGCACCATACCTCCCTCTCTCAACTTCCCTAACACATGGGAGCTTCCAAATTAGGATCTAAATATATAAAGGGGAAAAAAAAAGGCTACCAAGCTTCTGCCACAGAACATACTGGATGCAAAAAAAAAAAAAAACAGGACAAAACAAAACAAACAGGATGTTGGAAATAAGGTACATGAAAATCCATCATTAACAGTATTATAAGTCACAGAAATATCAATCAGTAGAAAATGTTAAACATATTTCTCCTCAGTAAAATTCTGTTAGACTTGAGAAACCATACAGGGATTAAGGCACTTGACTTGCATGCAACTGTCCTCAACTAAAGACCCAGCACTATGGATGGTCTCCTGAGCACTCCCAAGAGTGACCCTGAATATAGAGCCAGAAATAAGCCCTGAGCACCACTGGGTGTCATACAGTAAAGTAATAATAATAATAATAATAATAATAAATAATAATAATAAATAATCTGCTGAGGACTGATGGGTTTCTAGAATCTGTTGAAGAGTCTAGAATTTGTTACTTTGGTCTGAGTCCCTGTAGGCTCGTGTGAAATTGTTACTGCTCCATAAGTATCTAGTCTGATGGGAATTGAAGGTTTTTAACAGAAATAGATTATCTTGGAAACCCACCAATAATGAAGCAAAAACACTTGATAATATCTTTGATATATGTGCTATCGTTTCCCCATCATCTGAGTCCCCTCCCTGTCAAGTTCCAGGCTCTTTCTCAGTCCTTAGATCAGCATATGTACACCTTCCTTTGACCCCACTTACTTATGTAAATATATATTTAAATTTGTTATTTTTTCCCTGCTAATCTGCCTGATGTAAATTTAATTATGTGATGAGACTGAGAACCCAGTATGGGGAAGTTTCCTTCCTGCACCTATTCTAAGCACTATATTTTTCTAAATCCCTTTACTCAACTCATCTAAACAAATGCTAATAAATATTCCATTGACTTCCACCCATTCCTGCCTGAAGTGAGAAGCATAGCTTTGGACATTCTGTGACAGGCCAGGATCAGTAAGTGAAAGAATATTTAATGAAAACAGTTTAGAGCATGGTTCTCAAAGTCATGCCCAAATCAACAACATCCTCTAGCCTGTAGATCTGCAAACTTCATCTATAAGCACCACAGAATAAATATTTGAAGTTTGTGAGCCACAAGGTTAAACGGAGGGCATTGTGTGTTTACTTACAGAACTACAGAAGGAAAAAAAATCCAGGTTTCCTGCTGAAATTTAAACTATAGTATTGAACTTTAAATTTGTGTAAAGTAGATAATACTTATGAGAAATATGAGGATATTTCACTTGATTGGGTTTCAAATCTAGTGCTTCCTATCATGAAATAACTTGCAAAAGTTCATCGGTAAGAACCATTATTGGTTTGCAGGGTAAGAACCATCATTAGCTTGCAGGGTAAGAACCATCATTTGCTTGCAGGCTTTACAAAAACCAATGGTAACTCAGACTTGACTCTTTCAGTCTAGACTTGGGAACTTGTGAGAAATGCAAATGATAAGGTTCCACTGCAGATCCATGGAACTAGAAAATCTGAGCTGTGTGTTAGAGCATAGGAGAAGGGAAGCAGTTACCCGTGTTCCAACAGCCCTTCATGGAAATTCTGACACACCTAACATCCGTGAATGTTATATTCTTAAAGTCAGTGTTGCATGATCTGTAAGACAGTGTGTACAGGACAAGGATTAGCACTACTCTCCAAGGTATTACCATGGTAAGTGATCTCTCCCAGCCCTAATTCCCTTTGTCAATGTTCTATTTTGTTCTATATAATTATTATTGTTTTTTTAATCGTTTAAGTAATAGGGTTGCAAAAGTGTTCAAGTTTCTGGTATTGATATAAAAAGTCACTGCACCGCCCAACATGAGGTGCCCGTGACCCTCTGCAATCCCATTCCAGTTGTTATGTACCTCTGCTCTGACCTTCCTTCCTCCCCACTCATCCCCCTGCTATCCGTTAATTGACAGTTATGGGTTTGGGAATGCAAAACCCATGTGCTGCAGATCTCTCTCCTCATTCCCATGTTACTTCCAGTCAAGCAAGTTTGTAATGCAATGTCCAATGATGTATCATCAACTGATACTATCCACATCCTTCATTTCTCGATATAGTACAGGTGACTGAGATCATCCATCTGCCTCTGGCTTATTTTGCTCACAAAAATACCCTCCCATTCCTTCCAAGTTGCCAGGAACTCCCATTGCTAATATATGAATGAGCTTAGGTGTACATTGCTACTTTATTTATGTAGAGGTAGGCTCTCAAGCAGTGCTCGGGGGATGCAGAAGTCATTCCTGGCATTATCCTAATGATATTCAGCCAATCAGGATGGCCCATTCAGAGTTCAGAGCTATGGGCAAGAACTCTAGGTAGCTCAGCCCCAGGGATGTGGTGCAGTCACCAAGCCCACACCAGGTAGTACTCAGGGAGCTTCACAGCTGCAACCAAGAATACTGGGGATTCAACTAGAACATGTAGGTAAAGCATGTGCCTCTCACCACTGAGGAATCTTCTTGACTCATTATTTATATTTTAAAATATGCTTCTGGGTCTTAGGCAACTCACTTAAGAAACAAGGCATGCTCAGGTCTGCTCCGAGGTGTCTAAGCAATGTAGCAATAATTTCTCTGGGAAGAGGTTCGAAATTTATGAAGAGAAAGCTTCCAAACTCTACCTGGAAAATAAACTCACGACACTATCTTCAGGAGGGCACCCTATAGATCACTAATGGAAATTGTGACTTTTCACCTTTTCTATTGCTACCTCTGAACTACCTCTGGCCAGTGAGAAATAAATGAAATTGCAACATCGGTACTGTTCCTTGATTGAATTGGTGGTATCGGTGCTATAATCATTTCACACAATTTCTAAATGATCTTCTTGTCACAAACCTGGAGTAAAGAAATATAAAGACTTTTGCCTGGGTTAATTCTCACTCTGACTCATGGTTTTCTCTCAAAAATACTGCCTCAATTTCTCCACGTGTGCCTTGGAAAGAATCAAACTCCACTGACAAGGTTGTCTTAAAAATAAACTTAGGTTTGTGAAGGTCTCTGCAGCTGACAAATGCTGAGGATTATTATTAGATATTATTGTCCTAACAAGCTGACAAGATGATGTTTACGCTGACAAAAAGAGCACAGAGAACCTATTATTCATGCAGTATCTCTCCTGTGGCTAAACGGACCGATTCGTTGCCCATCTGGCACCTTTTAGACAGACTGAATTTTCGTTAAAAATTTTCAAATGGAGGGAAAAAAAAAAAACCCACAGGACCAGAGAGCAGGGAGATAACTCAATAGTCCGGAGCTGTGCATGCCAGAGACCCAGGTTCAATTGTACGCTCTGCAAGGTGCCAGAAGACTACCAGGAGTAACCCCGCCCCATCCACACCACACCGCCCCCCCCACCCACGGCAGGGCGCCACAAGGAGCCAAATACTTCCCAAAGGGTCCCTTCCAACCAGGCCCATCACTGCACACTACTCAAAATTCAGATTAGCTGATTTCCTAAAGGTATTCTCAATCTTTCTCCAGTCATGGTCCCCTTCAGACCTAGTTTCTGTTCTGCAGCCCCTACTGGCTGGCCTCTTATGCTCTGGCTACCGGACCCCATTTACCAAGTTTCACCCGAAGTTTCCTGGGAGTACCTGAGGACACACAAGAGGTCATGTGGTTGAAAAATACTTAGCCAGAGGATTAGGTTGGATCAGGAGGAGGAAGAGGAAGATGGTCTCCAGGAGGGTATTGATAAAGATGATGGGAGCAGCTGACCTCAATTCTACCAATGTTAGGTAATTGACTGAACTACCTGCTCTTGAAGGCCATGAATGACACATCCTAATGGATTTTTCACTCTATAAAGGTGGGATTTTCATTCTCCTCTTTTAGACCTATGGGAGCAGATAGAGCCTACTACTAGAAAGAAGATAGTGAAAGAAGATAGTGAAAGAAGATAGTGGTATTCTTTCAACTTTCAGAGCAAGGGACTCAGTGATCTTTGTTCTCTGAGGGAACTCAGAATCTTTGTCTCAGGCATATTATGTTTCAATTCCACTGTAGTAGCTGCAAAGATAGGGTACCTACACCCTAGTATGAAATGTTGGTGGGCTCACTGAAGGCACTATTAAAAGAAGAATGAAATGGAGTGAAATAGAGGTGATGATGGAAATAGGAAATGTATCCTGAGGCATTTACTCAGCTCTGCACTACTACAAAAGTGTCAAAGTCTGAGAGAACGACTCCTTTGATGTAGCTCTGAAACAAAGGAAGGAACAAAATTAAGTGAGGGGGAGGGCAGGAAACTTTGATAAGAAGTTTGTAAAAAATATATTTTAAAATAAATGTAAAGTGTAATAGGGATAGATTGATAACTATATCAAAATTTTTACCTTATTAGATAACACCACTGATTCAATTCCTATTTAATGTCTGTACTTGCTAACTAACTACAGCTGGAGCGATAGCAGGACTGGAGCAATAACACAGCGGGTAGGGTGTTTGCCTTGCATACAGCTGACCTGGGTTCAATTCCTATGTCCCTCTCGGAGAGCCCGGCAAGCTACATAGAGTATCCTGGCCACATGGCAGAGCCTGGCAAGCTATCTGTGGCATATTTGATATGCCAAAAACAGTAACAATAAGTCTCATAATGGAGACGTTACTGGTGCTCACTCGAGCAAATCTATGAACAACGGGACAACAGTGCTATAGTGCTACTTGCTAACTAAATTTGGCAGGGGTGGAACAGGGGGCACACCTGGAAGTGTTCAGGGATTACTTCTGGCTATACACTCAGGGATCTCTCCTGGCAGAGTTGAGGGACTATATTTAATGCCCATGGCATCAGCTGTATGCAATGCAAGCATCCTACCCACTATAGTACCTTTCCAGCCCATAGTTTTTTGTATAGTGCTATTTTAAGAAAATATTCCATCTTATTATTATACTTAAGAGCTTTAAAAGCAACTGTATCTTGGTTTATTCTGGGTGATAATCCAGTGACTTTCAGATGCTGAGTTCTCTAATGTGCCCTATGGCGCTGGCAGTCTTCTGGATACACATCTCTTCAAGCTGACTGAACCAAGGCCAATGTGATGTTTTTGTCTGAACTTGTTTCCAAATCGTGATGGAGGCACTGTATAGAAAAATTCTTTATTTAGAACTTCTGGAATATAAATTCTATTAATAGGGTAAGTAGCTGTGCTTTGTGCCATTCTTTATATCTCTCCATCCACCCTTTCAACCCAGAAGCCCCAATCTCTTCATTTCTACAAATACGTCCACTTCTCATTTGTAAATAGGTTAGGAATTTATATAATAGTGTTGGGAAATTCCTTACAAGTGGAGTCAGAGCAGTAATGCATAGCAAGGCATTTCTTTTGCTGCTGAGTCTCATCCCCAGACCTTTCTTTGTTTCCAGAAGTTGGGGAACCGACTCTTCATCTTGTCTTGCTTTGACGCATGAAATGGTTATATGACACAATTTGGCTTATGAGGTCTATGTATAATTCCGCAAAGAATGGTTTCTTCTCTTTTTTATGTTATTAATAAGAGGATACCTCTGCAGCTGGGTATGACATACAACTTGTTTAGAATAGCAACACCTGAAGAAGTACCTGTATCCCTGTATCACCTTGAGTCCCTGCATGACGCCCAGATTTGATCCTCAGTCTGGCATTTAAAAAAAAAAAGAAGACAGCAAATGGGAAATTTAGTAAAAAACATTTTTGCAGCCAACCAGTAGTATCTATCATATGCTTCTATAGATTTCCAAAACACATTTATACTTGAACTTTACATACTTAACATGTACTTACTTTCTTTCTGTTTAAAATTCTAGCTTTTTAAAAAATGTCCTATGTCTTGAATATTTTATGTAAAGTTTCATGCGGTTACTCTAGAGCAAGTCTAAGCAAACCATAATGGGCAGGGTAAAGCCATTCATTCCTGATGTTTGGTGATACAAACTCCATTGAATCAGGTCTCAGTATTAGCTCTCATGTGGTATATAACTGCTTTTATGCCACACTAAGTGCTAAGACTGGAGTATTCTCACATAGATGATAGGGCTGGTTGAGTGCTACTCGGTGGTCCTCAAGAGGACAGGTTTGTCACTCCTAATTCAACAACCTCACTTTAATGGATGCTGATTTTCAACATAATGGAAGGGAAACTCCTACATCCTGTAATCACTTCAATATTCAAGTTGTTCCCGTTTCCATTTCCAACATTATTAAGAAAACACCGATGAACACCCATGCATGGAATTTTGTGCATGCTTTTTATAGCAGGAGAGGTAATATAGTTTAGTAGGAATAGCATATTCTCTGAAGTTTGACTTCTATTTTCAAATTCTGGCTATGGGACTTTGACTAAATTATTTAACCATTATGAACCTCAGTTTTTTCATCTGCAAAACCTACCTCAGGACTTCTATGAAGAATATATTTATGTATGCATGTATGTATGTATATACATAAATAATATATATGTACATATTGGTGTGGAACTGTTATGAAGATCATATAAATGTTGCATACATGACTGATATCTATATACAATAGGTTTGAGAGGTCATATATGTCTGTATATATATACACATGCATATATATATATACACACACCTATAGGTTTGAAGGGTAACAGGGCTTACCATGCTTAGGGACTACTACTGGCTGTGTGCTCAGGGATCACTTCTGACAGGGCTCAAGGGACTGTATGGGGTGCCAAGGACTGAACCCAGTTGAGCCATGTGCAAGATAAATGCCCATACATTAGAATGCTAGGCATTTGGTAAAAGTATGCTAATATTTAAGTTGCTAAATTATTTTGGGTAATTATACAGTAACAAGTCTCACAATGGAGATGTTACTGGTGCCCACTTGAGAAATCAATGAACAACAGGACGACAGTGCTACAGTGCTACCATTATACATTCTCATCAGTGTTGTACAAGATATCCAGTTTTTCCTTCTCATCATGAATATTTGCTATTACCATTATCTTTTTATATTTGAATTTAAAAATTTTTCTAGTAGAAGCTTACCTGGTCTTAAATATATTTTAAAAAATTTAGATCATAGAAGTTGAGCAAAGTATTTTCAATGTCTTTCCATAGCAATTTTTGTCAGCCATACATAATCTATGGTGAAATATATCACTGTATCACTGTCATCCTCTTGCTCATCCATTTGCTCAAGCGGGCACCAGTAACATCTCCATTGTGAGACTTGTTGTTACTGTTTTTGGCATATCGAATATGCTACTGGTAGCTTGCCAGGCTTTGCCATGTGTGGGGGGGGGATAGTCTCGGTAGCTTGCCGGGCTCTCTGAGAGGGACCAAGGAATTGAACCCAGGTCAGCCGTGCGCAAGGCAAACGCCCTACCTGCTTTGCTATAGTTCCACCCCGGTGAAATATGTATGAATAACTATTATCTGTTTTCTCATCAGCTAGTTTGTTTTTGCTATTAATTTATCACTTCTTTAGACTGCACTTTATCTTTTCATCCTATTATCAACAGTCTAACTTAGAACTAAGGTTTTTCATTTTCATGACAAAACCAGTTTATTAATTTTTAAAAATATGGACTGTGCATGTTTGCGAACTACTGATATGGAGCAAGTGCAGTAGAGCAGTGATTAGGCACTTTTCTTGCATGAGGCCAACAAAAGTTTGATCCCAAGCACCCCATATGGTCCCCAGATTCCAGCAGGAATGAACCCTGAGTGAAGAGCCAGGAGGAAGGTCTGAGCACTGCTCTGAGCATCCCCACCAAAAGAACTATTCATCCCATTCTCCAACCTGAACCTCGGCCCCCACAACCAAAGGAAAGCTCCGCCTCCCAGCATCTCACCCGGGAACTGCCCTCCCCTGCCAGCCGCCACCCCCAACCCACCAATCTAACTTCTCAAAATAGGTGTGTGGACCCGCAGTGTCCCCCTGTCATACACCTCTCATGCTATACCTTTAAAATCTCTAACCCCAAAACCACAGGGAAGCGAAGAAGTTATTTCATCTAAACCCTATATTTGAGGGATTAGTTAACTAAGGTCTAACATAAGAATCACTAGAGTCCAAGCAGGACTGTTGAGAGATATTAATATTGTTCCCAGTCCACATTTTTATTGCTTCATATTGTTTCATTGTATAGCTGTACTCCGTTTTATGTTTTGTTTTTTTTTTATTTTTTGGGTCACACCCGGTGATGCACAGGGCTTACTCCTGGCTCTGCACTCAGGAATTACTCCTGGTGCTGCTTGGAGGGACCATATGGGATGCTGGGAATGGAACCTGGGTTGGCCACGTGCAGGTCAAACACCCTACCCACTGCGCTATCGCTCCAGCCCCAGATGTCTACGTTTTGACTATCCATTCACAAATTGAGGGGATGGGTCAGTTTGGGGGGTCCAGAGAGACTAAACATACTTCTGCCGAAAATCATCCAAGAGTAGGGTGTCAGAGAACAAACCAAGTGCAAAATCTTCTACAGAATTTTGCTGACAGCTATTCCATTATTGTTAGGAATTACCAGCAGAGATAGTGGGCTGGGAAAGTGGAGAATGATCACTTATGATAAAATCGCAAAACTAGAAATACAGTAGAGGTGTTTAGATTATATGTTAACTCATCACCTGATTAATGTAGAGAAATACTTCATAAAATGTTTCTTCAAAGATGGATACAAAGTGGATTGAAGCCTTTCTCTGTATTAAGACAATACCAGCCCCTAGGTACTTGTCCCTTTGAGGATAGTGAGGTTTTGAACACAAATAATCAGATGAGAAATTCCCTTGATAACCCTAAACCTTTCTGTAAGTTTACTAATGATGAAGAGAAGGGAGTAAACAGTACTCTAACTAATGCTGAGACCAAATTGAAGAAGGCGTCACAGAAGCCCATCAGGATAGAGAAAGTACAACAAAGGTTTGCTTGAATAAATAAAATGCTCTAGGAAAAGAAAAAAAGAGAGAGAGAGATGCAGCTGGGGAAAAGTGCCAACTAATACCTCTGGGGTATTGTCCAGAGAAACAAGATAGTTAATGAGCTAGAGAAACCTGAAAAGCAGCGTTGTTGAAAGAGGCCAGAACAGAGACTGAGCATAAGAAAGCAGGTAGGTTTCTTATGAGATCCTGAAGATCAATATGCTAAATGGCAGAATCAAATATAATGGCCAGACCTCACATGCTGGGGGAAAGGCAGCTCAGATAGAGAAGGGAACACCAAGTAGAGGATGTTGGGAGGACCCATTCGGGTTGGAAGATGCGAACTGAAAGTAGACTATAGACCTAACATGAAGGCCACTCAATACCTCTATTGCAAACTAAAACACCCAAAAGGAGAGAGAACAAAAGGGAATGCCCTGACGCAGAGGCAGGGTGGGGTGGTGGGGGATGGGGTGGGGGTGGTGATAGGGATACTGGGATCATTGGTAGAGGCTAATGGGCACTGGTGGAGGGATGGGTAAATGATCACTGTATGAGTGAAATGCAAACACAAAAGTTCATAAGTTTGTAACTGTACATCACAGTGATTCTCTAATAAAAAAATAAATTTAAAAAATGGCCAGGGCTAGAGATTCTTCTAATCATCCTGATAGTTAATACAATGTTTTTAAAATACCATGTGTTCTTGAAGAATAGTGTTATTCCATAACTAGGTCAAGTTGTTCCATGACTCAAATAAAGGGCAGTGTTCTTTGCCAATTTTTAGGGAAAAAAAAATATTACCAGACAGGTTTATAGTTTTAAGACATTTTCTCAAAAAGTATTCCTTAAATATTTATGCATGCTATTTTTATTTCTATGTAACAATCTTCTATGGGTTGTAATTTAATCCAAAATCATAATATGAATTTATTTTAAGTGTGCTATCTCCAAAATTTCCAAGAAGCTCTGAGATTTATTTTTGAACATACCAATTTTTGAACAATTTTGAGAATCATTAATCCAGGTGAAAACAAGGTACACAGTAGAAAAATATTAAGCCAAATGGATTCTCTGTTTCAGGACATTTTTTTTGTTTGGTGAAACCTATGTTACAAACCAAAAGTAGACTAAAGCGACCTAATGAACATTATATAAATCACCTTCCATAATTTCCATAGCTGTAAGTGAGAATATGAGGCAGGAAAGACAGTCAGCTCTAAAAGCCATATTATACTTTCACCATCACAGCATTCAATACCAACCATTCTACTCTATGCATCATTTAAATAGTACATTAATATGTTTTGTGTCCACGAGGTTATGCAATATGCCCTTGCAATTTTTATGGCTGCAAAAGCAAAGAGGGAATCAAATGATCTAGTTTGGTTTTCTATATTCTCTATAAATATATATTTCTATAAATAAATAGGACATTTTCAGTCTCCACAGCACCTCCTGAAGTGAATCATCACCCATGAAAAAGATACAAAAACGATCATTTTGTTGTGCTTGATAATTCACCTTACACTGAAAGAGAAACACTTGTTGGAATTTTGTTTCTGTATGCCATTAGTGATGGGCCTGGAGAATCAGAAAAATGGCAACTAGAGACCAAAATCTAGCTGGAGTCCTGAAATCCTATAACTTCTTCCAGTTAAGAAGGTCAATATCTTATACCTATCACCTTTCATTTATCTACAGCTTTACCAAACTCCTGGAGAAATTTCTTTATTTCTTAAAAAGGATGAAAATTCTCTCTTCTTTATATGCAAAATGTAAGCTTTTAAAATGACTGTTTCAAATTATCTTATCTAACTCTAATTATTATCTTTTCTAATTCTAATTTCAAATTATTATCTTTTATTATGAAATTATTATTTTTATTACCATTTATATCTATTTTTACCTTTTATTATTATAAATAATTCAAATTATTATTTTTATTCTTTGGGTAGAAAATTCTTGGGTTTTTAACGTAGTGTATTTTATCATAATGTATTTTCTACTGTTAAGTGAGAAAAACCTAATATTCTTGGGAAAGGAGGTACTTATTGGGGGAATGGCAACTAATTCTCTTGAAAAAAGGTATTTCTTGGCAAAATTAGAAGTATGATATTGGTTGATATTAATTTTTCAGTAAATATAATTTTCCATCATTTCATCAATATTAATGTCATCAAAACCCAGAACTCATAAGTGATTTGGTGATTGGAAAGAAAATGAAGAAAATCTGTGGCATGATTTCACTTGGTGAGGTGAATATATTAAATTCTGACACAATTTACTGTAAATTCTCAGAGCTTCTGGCATCCAGGACTTGATCCTAGAGGAAGTGACTTTGGAAAATATAAAAACTGGAAACATCTTGAACATTCTCTCTGTGTATTTTGCATATCTTTTTCTAACATAATACTCCAAACTAATATGCAACATTTTACCTCTGTGGAAAAATCTGTAATAGCTTTAGTTAGGCTATCAAGGAGAAGTTGGTATCTTATTTGACAGGAAAGAAATATTTGTGATACTTTCTGATATAATGACAACTCAATCTTCTTTGGTATAAAGATGATAGCACAGACTGGAGTCACTGTGATTCTATAGAAATTCAAAACTAATTTTAGTGTGAAAAGTATGCACTTTTTATTTCATAAAAAATCAAGATAAATATTATTTGTGTCCATTTTGTTCATTTAACACACATTTTGTTTCTGAGATCAAAAGAGTTTCAATGGATAAAATGTTCATCTCTGTGCTTATTTATTGATTTATATATTAGATATAAGAATGCCTTATTATATTAATTTGAGGCAACTTTTCTCCTTTGCTATGACTCTAAGCTTCAAACAATATAAATATATTATGGATGCTATTGTGGGTGTATCTGAGTGGTGTGTGCAATTAAAATAAAAGTGGATTGCACTGTTTTGAGATGTGAAATTTAATTCCTTATTATAGTCTTATGGCCCCTAATGATATTGTTCTAAACAATAATGTTTTTTACTTACATGTTTCATCAATTAAGGGTTTCAAACCATAGTGAGGATTTGAGAGACCTGTCACCACAATTCCCAAATAATGGGAAAATTATAGGACTCATGTGATGGATCAGAGACACCAATGATGTGAGACTAAAATATCTTGAAGTCACAATTACAGCCCAGAAGATGAGAGAGCAGAGACAAGAAAGCCACTACTGCCTGTTTGGAACTCACCCAGAACTCTACAGCAATTTGAGGAAACTTTCTCTATCTTGAGACTGTGACCAGAACTTCAGAGGTAGCAGTAGCTTTTGCTTCCATTATATTTCCCGCACCAAGACTAATACCTGAGGAGTACCAAGCAGTCTACATTCACCATCATCATCACAACTGCTAACATCTGCTGAACAATGCCCAGGCTCCATGCAGTCCCTACAGTGGCAGCCCCAATATTTCTGTAGAGAATAGACTTAGGGATGGTGAGGTGGAGAAGAGTTTCCTGGAAACCATTCAGTGTTAGCTCCCAGTTTATCATATAGTGAAGATGATGAATGAGCACTTTGCCTCTTTTGGACAAATTCTCCACCACGATGCTGCAACTCTCATCTCTTCCTCATGATTGTTTGGCAAAAGAGAAGTTACACATTATCTTTGATTGACAGCACAGGTATATTCAGACACTCAAGTGACTCTTCATTATAACTTGACAATATTTATTACTCAGGTGTAACTGAGCAGAGTTCAAAGAGTAATCCAAGAATAGTGTATGATGGATGCTTTAGAAAGCTGGATGCAGGTCACAAATCCTCCAAATTCATTTCTTTGATGAATACACAAACCTGCAGTGATCAAGTTTTAAGAGTATTATTCTATTTGAGCTGCAAGATCAAAATCACACCCAAGAAACACACACACACACACACACACACACACACACATACACACACACCCACCACTCACTGGGCCAGAAATAGTACAGGAATAAAGGAGTTTGCCTTATACAAAGTCAAACCAAGTTCAATACATAGTACCACAGAAGGTCCCTGAGAACCCCAAGAGATGATCCCTGAGCACACCAGGTGTGGCCCCAAAACCTGAGAGAGGAGAGAGAGAGAGAGAGAGAGAGAGAGAGAGAGAGGAGAGAAAAGGAGAGAGAAGGGGGAAGAGACAGAGAAAGAAACAAACACTGTCACAGATATTAAACATTTTAAGTTTTGCTGTTTGAAAGAAATTCTCTCACACACATGCATGCATGCAAAGTATAATTAAGGTAAATTCTTCCCCATCATCCTTGAGAGCCCTGGAGTACCTGGAGCAATAGTACAGTGGGTAGGATGCTTAACATCCATGAGGCTGACTGGATTGAGATCCCTGAATGCAGACCCAGGAGTAAGCCTGGGTGTGGTCCCCAAACCAAAAACAACCAATCAATAAAATGAGAGCATAGGACTAAGCAGTGATGAACTGCTTGGATGGACTGATTAGTGATATACGCAAATCACATTAAGTCTCCTTAAAATGTGTTTTCTGATTCAACATTTGCATTCTGCATTTCTAATAATCCTAGATGATCCTGATGCTGCTGATCTCAGGGCCACATGTTGCGAACCAAGAATACTTGAAGGTCTCTTTTTGTTCTAAGTGTCTTAACATCTCTGCCAGTGACAGACTTGACTCCTTCCTCCCTAGACCAGAGCATCTTCCCAGCTGCCCCTGACTCTACAGAGAAGTTATCCATATAACCTCTCACATACCCGGTTCTGTGCCTTCAATTCACCAGTCCAACTCTATTCAGGTCAAGAGAGGAAACAACTAACCTTTTCTCCTCAGAGATCACTTTCTTCAAAGTCCTCTTTCCTTACATGGATCCTAAATGCTTCTTTTGGTAAATGTATCTAATACACCAATTAGGCCAGGCCCTTTAATTCTTCCCTTTCCACAAGAATATTTCCAAACAGCTTTTTTCCAGACATCACTCCTCAGTGCACACGTCACTCATTTCAGAGCCTTCCCAGAATCCTCAGACTCAGCTGTTCTTGTTTGCTGCCCCTCTGAACAATCACGGCATTCTCTTTCAATTCCTTTGTAAGACTTAGCAAGTTTTAAAATGATCTTACCTAGTAACTTATTTGCTCTCTTCCCATGAGAGATTTCATTGCACTGTGTGCCATTCTATCCTCAGTATCTAAAAAACACAGAAAGTATGAAGCACTCATGGAAAGTACAATAGGAAGTACTGACTAAGTAAATAGTGCATTCCATTTATTCCCCAGTTGAAGAAGGGGGCCTCTTCAGACATTTCATTTCTTTTCCTCTATGATGAAAGCTTTTGAATCTAAACTCGTTAGTACTTTTCAAAACATGGGAAGTGGTCTTGATCATGAACTTGATACTAGAATGAGTTTACATGAATGGTCTTGATCATGAACTTGATACTAGAATGAGCTTATGTGAGTTTGCAAACGTAAGTTCTCGAAAGTGATGCTGAGTTCTCTCTCCCAGAAGCTCATTTGTGGGGCTCTGGAGAGCAGAGAAAGAGGCAAGAACTGTCCCTCTGGTATGCAGAGTCCATGGGGAAGAGCTAGAAGCACAAACTACGTAATCTCATCATTGTAAGAAAATCCCAAGGCCAACTGCATCCCAACTGTAGACAACTTTTCTTGGGCTTCTAAGTTCTGTTGTTCCATCCAGATTCTCTTTCTAGTGTTTGCCCTCTCCCTTACTATACACCAAAAGAAATCAAATGGGGTTTTCATACTTTTGTTTTCTTGGGTTCTTTCATTCTTTACATGAGTCACAAAAAATTTGTGAGACTATCAGGTGTGTTGTTGGGAGATTGCAGATGAAAGAGAAGTTGCCTAGTTAAATCTGAATTTCAAATATTCCATTTTAGTATATGTTACATAAATTATTTTTATTTGCTGAGTCTAGCACTTTATTTATCATTACCTCTGTCACATTTTCATATTTTTGTGCTGCTTTAAATGACTGGTTTATAAAGAGGTAAAGAAGGAGCAAGGAAAAAAGAGCAAGATGCAGTGCTTCCTAGATTCCACTTTGGCTTCTGGTGTAGGGATGCTCTTGAACTTCCAGTCTGAACATTCTGTGCTTGCTTGTATTTTGTAAACTGTTAATTTGTCTGTAGAGAGACACGAATTTCAAATGGGGCTTTTTGTAAACCCACTGACACAAAAGGGCCCTGCAAAGTGAGCAAAGTAGAAAAGAAAAATGTATTTTCTCTCTCCTGGAAACAAACTTTCTTACATGGCATTGGGCGTATGGCAGTTAATAGGTAGTAGTTCAGTCACAATTACTGATCCTGTAATTCTATTCTAGAGAGTTGTGCAGATACAGTCCCCTGTAGACCCTGGTAAACATGAATAGAATGGGAGAGTGATGGTACAGAGTTGGGGCTAGGGGAAGGTGTCAAAATGTCAGAATTAACAAGAACGGGAGCTTATCATGAGCTTATCACCATCATGAGTGCTTACCTGATGAAAAACATTAATTTACATAAACTTCTTAAGAAGTACATCAATGAACGGTAGATATGAGGTAGGTGTTGATATCAGTTGGGGAAACTGAGGCAGGTGAGATTAAGTCATTTAAATAAATTAAGTAGTAAATGGAAGATACAAGCTAGTTCCAGAACTAATGCTACTAAATTCCCTCTGTTTTCCAGCATTTGATCTATGAGAACAAGGTTTATGCAGAGGTTGGAGTGTTGAGCTATTGACATAATAAATCCAGAGACTATAGTTAATAATACTGCATGAATATTTAAGGTTCAGGGTAGACCTTCAAAGATTTCATCACAAGAAAAAAGTTATTTTTACTGTGAGATGATGGATATGAACTTGATTTATCCTGGTGACCACATCATATTATATACAAATATTATATACAAATATTGTACAATGCACCTAAAACTAATGTCATGTTATATTCAGCAATATGTGAATAATAATAATCATAATAAAAGCCTTTCCTACAGCATACCCCTGAAGACCAAGAGGTGTCTAGATGGGTAAGCCACTTAAACTCTGTTTCTTTCTGCACTTCCGCCCCTGTTCTGGGAACATAGGCTGATTGGTAAACCAAGCCGAGTTCTATTGATTAAATGATCAGGGGAAGTCAATGGGTTGAGAATAAGTTGTGCTACTGAATATATCACATGAAGTTTATTTTAAAGAAAGAAGAAGTTCAAGTTTCAGGTGAAAGTTTAATCTCACCAAACTAAGGCTGACCCTTCTCCTCCTCCCCCACGCCCCACCCCTACCCAGGCAATATTAAGACTTTAATATCCTTACAAGTTCCCAATGCTGTGCTCCACGTTCCTGAGACACCAGTGAATTATTATGATTAGGTGGCGCTTCGCCCCCAGGCCTCTTCAGGGTGAAAGGGTACTCCATAACCACAGAAATCATCCAAACTAAAACAGACAGTGAGATTAGGACAATAAGTGCAGAAGGGCCGACAGCATCAATATCCCTTTAAAAATAACTCACATAACTTGGAAATGTACAGTGTTACTATTACTTAAAGGGAGGAATAAAGGAGTCCAATGCAACAGTTGTGAACTCTTTGATTTCCTCTGATACCCTAAGCTGAAAACAGGAGAAATTACTGAGGTTAAATAGCACAGTCCCAAGTTTCAGAGACCTGAGCTTGGGAAGAAATCTTTGAATAATAAACCATAGATCGTATTGCAGTCATCAACATAAAATAAAGCTAGTTAGGTTACAAGGCCTGTTTTGTCACGCAAGGGTGTTTTGGTTTTTTTCCTTATCCAGATCCCTCAAGTGATTTTTAAATGCGCAAAGGATGGCTATAATTTATGCAGACATTAGAAACGACTAACAGCTTAATCCACACAAACTCCTAATGAAGTTCTGTGGCACTATTCCCATTTACACAGCTCAGCAGCCGTCCACACAGGAAGTCCACACAGGGACTTGATTTATATGGTCCCTGGCAGCCAGCTGTGTAATGAAATAGGATCTCAGACCCAATCTTTGTACAAAATACCAGATTGCTGCTGGATTCAAAAAATCTCAACGCTCCAACCCAAACAAGACAAACTTAACCGCCCCCCCGCAAAGACACACACACGGAGACCCTACTAGACCTAGTTATCTCTCCTTTGCATTAATTATTTTAAAAGGAAAGGGTCCTTGGAGGATTTAAAACTTTCCCTTGTTTCCTAGTGTGCTGAATCCGAATAAGGGAGAGAGACAGGCGGAAGAAGGTGGGTGAGCGCTGCACATCCTAATTGCAGATTCATTATTTGCTTGGAAAGTGTGACGAGGCCACTTTCGAAGCAGGCGAATGCTGAGTTTCAAGGAAATTCACCCCTTCCAGTACCCTCTCCCTACTATCCCCATACCAATATCTCGAAACCTGTAATTTTGGTCTTTATGGCTTTGGGGGAGAGCAGATGACCTCGCTTTAAACAGAAGTGGGTGTTGTGCACAGCGACGAACGATCTGGAAGAGGAATCGGGGGAGGGTGGAGCGGTCAAACCTTCCTGTGTGGGTGCTCGTGGGTCCTTCATGAGCAAACTCAAAATACCCAAGCCCCCCCATTTCTGTCTGGACCCCAAGTTCGGAGAGCATCGGTTTCCCCTCCCTCTCGGTGGCGCTCATTCTGAACCCCGGTCGCCTTCTTTCAATAGATAATTGAAAAAATGTTCTTACTTTCTCAATACTCCGTGGGGAAATTCCACTTTGAAATTCTCTGTTCCCTGACATTTTTACTTTGCAGTTGAGAGGCCAGGGATGAGCGAAGAAAAGGAAAAGGCGCTCTCCTAGATCTTCTAAATGACGTAGGGACTTTGGACATCCTCCACCCCACCCCCAGCCCCCGCCGCACCCCTGCCCCCTTGGATTTTAAACCCTGATTCCTGGAGAATCCGACTCCTCCCGGCTGGCTGCCGGTGGCCCCGGGCAGGGGCGGGCGGGAGGCCGGAGGATGAGCCCCGACACCCGCGGGAACCTGCGCGGAGCCCCGAGCAGCCGGGGTCCGGGGGAGACGCGGGTCTTTGCCTAGCCAGGGTGCGCGGCGGCGCTGGGGACCGCCGGCGGCGGGGCCACAGTCCCGCGCTGCGTGCGCGCAGCCGCCCGAGTTCGCTAGGGGACAACTTACTGTGCGAGCGGTGCGTCCCCGCCAGCAACTCCCACCCTGCAGGGGGGCCGCGGGGCCGGTGTGTGTGTGTGTGTGTGTGTGTATGTGTGTGTGTGGAGGTGGGGGGACAGCCGAGGCAGCGTCGCGTCCCCGAGTGCCCGCAACAAAAGAGGAGCGAGAAGTGGGAGGGCGGGCGGCGCGCGGGCGGGAGCGGGGCGCCGCGCGCTCGGTGCAGGTGGGGCGACGCTCGCGGGGGCAGCCGGCTCGGGTGCACCCGGCCCGCGGCTCAGACAGGTAGTTGCAGGCGCAGGGACGCGGCTCCCCGCGGGCCAGGCCGCGGCCGGGTGCAGGTGGGGGGCGCTGCGCTTCCTCGAGGGGACGCACGGCGGCCGGGAGGGGGAGCGGGAGGGGGCGAGCGCCGGGAGGCGGGCGGGGCCGAGCGGGGCGCGGGGAGCCCCCGAGCCCGACGGGGACCGATTGCCATCCTGCAGCGATTTCCCTGTGTCATGGCTCCGGTCTCTTAGCAACGGGCGCGAGTCGGGCGGCCCGGAGCCGCCGCCGCCCCAACTCCGCCCGGCGCGGCCACACAAAGAGGCGCGGGATGCTCCGGACCTGACACTTCCCAGCAAGTCGCGGAGATGGCTCGGGCCGCGGCGCCCCGCGCTCCGCCCGCGGCCCGGGCTGAAAAGTTTCTCCATGCTGCCTTTGTGTCGCCCGGGCGCGCGGTCGCCGGCCGCCCGCCGCGCCAGCCTCGCCGGGTAAGTGAGCGACGTCGGCGGCTTCTCTGCTGCCATTTTGAGCGACTCTCCGTCCCGCCCGCCCGCCCGCCCGCCCGCCAGCCCCCGGCCCCGGGCTGGGGCACACCCAGAGTCCCCTCCATCATTTCTTTTTTTTTTTCTTTTTAAATTTTAAGTCCTGGGCGGGCTGCGCGGGGACACGCGGCCCGGGAGGACAGCGAGCTCGGGATTGCCCTCACTGCGCCCCTGCCCGCCTCTTTCCAGCTGCTGCACTCGTGACTCCTGCGGGATAGAAGCAGACGGGAGAGAAGGGCCAGGGGCTTCGCTGCCCTGTCCACCGGGGTGTCCAGCGGGAGGGTCGGGGTAGGAAGAGGGGACGCCGGGGACGGAGGCGCTCTGAGCCTCAGACCCCCGAGCAGCGCTTCCTCCATCCCCATCGGAGAACTTGAATGTC
The DNA here is from genome assembly GCF_027595985.1 of Sorex araneus. Lineage (NCBI taxonomy): Eukaryota > Metazoa > Chordata > Mammalia > Eulipotyphla > Soricidae > Sorex > Sorex araneus. Next base: position 327,503,697 of record NC_073303.1, read on the forward strand.
TCTCTTGGCAGCAGTTGTATTTTTAGACATCCCTTTCCCCATCCTCCATTCTCTGCCGCGGGCAGACCCGCACCCGGCCGCGCCTGGCTGCAATCGCTAAGTTTGTTTCCCTTCCTTGGCGGAGAGGGGCAGCCCCCAGCCGGGGCTCGCCTGCGCGGACCTTTGTCAGGATTTCTGGTCCGGTGGCGATACAGTCGGGAGTTCAGCCTTCAGCAGCGCCGAAGGCGTAATGAACCCGGGAGTTGATGACTAGCTGTTGAACTAATTTTATAGGTCTCCCACCCCGATCTTCTTGGCATTCTAACCAGGGCCAGAGCTGCCTCGCCTCGCTTCACGGGTCCCTTCCTTCCTCCGCGGGTGCAGCTTTTCAGTGTCCCGGTGCATCATATTAGCACCCAGAGAAAGCTACTCTGCTGAGTCTGGGTTTGCTTCTCAAATGTCTAGCTCCTAAACCCCCCAAATATATCACAGATCTCCAGATTATTGCGGGGAAAATGTTGGAGTCTGGGGATTACTTACAACAGCAGTTTCTATGATAGAACTACACAGTAAATGTGCTGGGGCTGAAGGGGGAGTGGTGTTAATGGGTCAAGTGTAAGCTACTCCTTTAAAAAAATCACACAGATTCTCTACTTAGTGCTGCAGGTGCGCCTTTAAAACAAAATTTAAACGGTTTACAAATCTCTTTACTGGCCCTGTTTAACCTTTTGTAGATGGTCTCTTCTTATTGAAAACCAACTAAGTTTCAATGATACACTGAATTGCTGACATTATAAAGAGCTGATTTCCATTTGTTTTTTCATTGGTGGAGAACAGATCCTGCCTAGACTGATATACTAGAGGAATCCAGAGCCAAAGCTATTTATCCAGGGCCAATTAAAAGCAAATTCTACCTGAGTGACCCCACATATTAGAAAGGCAGTTTATTATAATTATCCTAAAATATCTCATCACTTGATAAAGAATAAAATGCCAAGTGGTTATGAGTGATGCCCAAGCCTTTCAAATTCTTATAATGGCCTTAATGTGGCTGTCTCCATTAGGGGAGGGAACACAACCAGTGGGCAGAGAGGGGTTTACTCTGGTGATCCAGCAAGATTGAAAAATTTGGAAGCTAGCAGATGTCCACAAATACTCATCTGCGCAATGACCTATCCTGGCTTTATTACAAACAAGGAAAGTTCCTATAGGATAGTCCATAGACAGCTGCCACCCTCCCTCCTCACCTAAAAAATGACCTCATGAGAATAAGATGAAAACATCTCTCACTCCGGGAAATGCCATTCTACAAACCATTATGATTATGTAGTCTGCTGCACCTACTTAATTGCCTACTCATTTGAATATCAGGATCCTGAAGAGTGCTGTTGGCACATTAATAAGGGGTCAGAAAGCTATTATGGCAGAATAGTTTTAAGATGGTAATTTCCCCACATGAGGAAGATGATCTTTTTCTGGGAGATTTTAGGAGCCTCCTCACAATTCCCTGAGAGATGGAGCACAGGCTACCTTTCCGGGAGATCCTTTGCGGAAGAGAGGAGGCCAGGGGAAGGGCTCAGTTACATAACCAGTTACCTCAAACTAAATATTCCATCCCAAGAAGCTGTCCAGATGTTGCAGAAAAGAGGGGAGCAAAGGGTTGGGAGAGAGATTGGCTTGCCTTTTAGCAGTAGGAGCAGTAATTGGTGGACACAACTTTGTGAAGGGATTTATTGCCCAAGAATCCTCCCTGCCCCCTTTCTGTGTTCTCCCAGCAGCAAATGCTCTATTAAATTTCATGTAAATAAACCGTCTTCCCACCTGCATGTGACTTTTGCTTCTCATTCAGGAAAGTGCAACCCCACATACTTTTATAAAATAGTAACTTTAGGGGACAGTTTCAGTGACTTTCACGCCTCTCGGAGTTGAAAGGCTGTTCCCTCATCTGATTCCGGAGGGAGGGTCAAAGGGGGAAGACTTTAGTTACTAAAGTCCCCACCATTTATTATAATTTTTAAAATTGGTATTAATGGCCAGGACTCCTTTGGCTGTGAGCCAGAAGGGCTTGCCATGGACAGTGCTGGAATATTATCTAGAGTGTCCGAGGCTGGGGGAGGGCCCCTCGGTTCTAACAACATCCCCCTCCCCTGATACACTAGTCCCCCTGGGACCACCCGACCCCACCCCTGCCAGGGCACTCGGATTTGTGGGTGCAAGGCCCCGAGACGGACCGAGGCCACCCACACGGTGGGACCTGGGCGCGGGACAGCTGCTGCAGCCGCGCCAGTGCCTCTGACGGTGTCGCTCTGCTTTGCAGCCGGAGGAGGTGGCGGAGTAGCTAGAGGGCGGCGGCGCCCCCCTGCAGGAGCCTGCGCCCAGGGGCTCGCCCCGCGCCCGGGCTCGCCATGATCGCCACCGGCGGGCTGCTGAGGATTTCCGCCCGGAAGCAGGATCCTCTCCGCCCCCCGAGTCAGGTCCCCAAGCGCAAGCGGAAGGCCAAGAAGAGGCGCAAGAACGACGTGGTGGTGGTGAAAGGGAAGCTGAAGCTGTGCTCCATCTCCGGGCTCATCGCCCTCTGCGGGATCCTGGTGCTGCTGGTGGGCATCGCCATGGCGGTGGTGGGCTACTGGCCCAAACCCAACGGGGCCACCCAGCGGGAGGCGGGGAAGCAGCTGCCGTCCGCGGGCAGCGGCCCCCGGCCCCCGAGCACGGCCAGCGGCAGCAGCAGGAACCGAACCCGGAGCCCCCCGGGGACCCCAGACGGCACCAACTCCACTGCGGCGGGCACTCCCCGAAGCGCGCCCCCCGCGAAGTCTTCGGCCCCGTCTCCGACCTCCTCCACGTCGGTGGGCTTCTTCTTCCGCGTCTTCTCGGGTTACCTGCACTCGGACAAGCTCAAGGTTTTCGGGCCCCTCATCATGGGCATCGGCATCTTCCTCTTTATCTGCGCCAACGCGGTGCTCCATGAGAACCGGGACAAGAAGACCAAGATCATCAACCTGCGGGACCTCTACTCCACGGTCATCGACGTGCACAGCCTCCGCGCCAAAGACCTGGCGGCGGCTGCAGCGGCGGCGGCCGCCGCGGCCGCGTCCTCCTCCTCTGCCCCCGCCTCGGCGCCCGCCGGGGCCCCGCTCAACGGCTTCCTGGGCTACGTGCAGGCGCGGGGCTTGGACCTGGAGCCTGGGAGCTGCGGCGGGGCGGCGGCGCTGCTGGCCCAGGGCGCCTGGCCAGCCCGGGGCGCCGCGTCGCCCCCCGACCTGTCCTCGTCCCCGCGCCGCCCGCGGGAGCCGCCGAGCCTGACGGAGGCCGTGTACAGCGTCTGCCGCCAGCGCTCCGACGTGGCGGCGGCCAGCAGCAGCAGCAGCCCCGCGCCCTGCAGCCCGGCGGCGAGCTGGGGGCGCCAGAGCACCGCCAGCTCCCTCGTGGGCTCCTCGCTGAGCGCCTTCGCGCTGCTGCCTCTGCACGGGGAGCGCGACGGGGCCGGGGACGCGGAGGGCGCGAGTTGCAGCTGGCAGCGGCCCCCGGGGGAGCGCGGCGCGCGGGAGATCCCGCGGGGCAAGCTCGACCTGAGTCTGACCGACCTCCCCGGCTGGGAGCCCGGCGAGCCGGCGGCGCGCGCCGCCAGGGGGCAGGGCGGCCGCCTGCCCAGGACCGGCAGGTCCGCGGCCTGGCGGCGCAGCAGCACCAGCGGCCTCCCGGACCCCCGCGCCGCGCCCTCCGCGGGCAGCGCGGACCTGGCCGTCGCTCTCCTGGCCGGCGCCGCCTCCCCGGAGCCCGCCTCGCCGCGGGAGCGCTCGCCGCCCGCCAGGTGTGACTCGCCCCGCTCGCGGTCCGACGACCCACCCAGCAGCAATAAGGGCTACGCACCCCTGCGGGAGGCTGGCACCTCCCTGGAGTCGGCGGGGGCGGCGGCCGCCCGGGAAAGCCCAGACTGCGCAGCCCCCGCCGCCCCGGCCGCCGAGCAGACCCCGCCGGAGGAGCCGGGGCCCGAGCCCCTCACGGCCGCGGCCGAGTCCCCGCAGTGCGCCCAGAAGCAGTTTACAAACAAAGAGAAACTCTTGATGATTTCCCGGTCTCCGGCCGCCGCGGCGGAAGACCAGGAACTGGAAAGCACCGGCTTATAGGGCCGGGGGGAGGGGGCACGGGGGAGGGCGCAGTGGCAGGAGGCGAGGGCAGGAGGGAGCCCCCTTGGAATCCGCGGTCTTAGCTGTTCCCTCTCCGCTCGGTGAACTTGGGTGAGGAGAGCGTCCAATTCCCAAAGAGCTGCAGAATGTTATTCTTGAATTGCTTTCTCAAGACTCCTGTAGATAACTCCAAGCAATTTTTTTTAAAGCAAACTAGTATTTTATGTCCGATGGTGATTGTATGTTCCATGAAAACCAAATGTATTAACGGGTCAGCGATCTAGTTCGTTAGATAAAAATAATTAATTTTCTTAGGCTCAAAATAATATATTTTTTACAGTAACTGTGCACTTTACTCCTTTGTTTTTTGTTTGTTTTTCATCCCTAACTCCCTCAACTCTGCCGGTTTTGTCTGTAGCTGCTCCTGAGTGACAAGCTTTTTTTTTTTCCCCCTTCTATACTTTGGCAGAGCATAAAAGGGTTTGTCTCAGTTCTCCCAGAACTGTTTTTACTAAATGATGTCAAAGCCAAAAGCATGAGTGTGTCATGAAAGAGCACTTTCCTTGCTCCACCCCACTCTTTTATCCACCTGCCCTAAAGCCTCTTTTATTTTTTAAAAGGGTGTTTACACTTTGCTACTGGGGTATCTAATGGAGACCTGAGGGGCCAGCATCTAGAAAGATTGTTACTTCCAAAATTCACTATATCCAGTACATGATACTTTATTGAGTATTATCTATCATACCTGTATTGAAATAGCATTAATATTAAAAATATTTTTTAATAAAACAAGTTTCCAGTTAAACATAATATTGCCTCATTTTGCCTTGGAACTAATGCTTCTAAACATGAACAGGTCAGCTGGTAAATTGAAAATATTTGCTGGGACACTTCTACTATGATTATCGTTATCTTCTCCTAAAGTGCTCAGTGCTATCACTATTTGAGCAATGTCCAGTAAATATTATTTTGTTTTCAGTACATATATACAATTGAACATTTGGGAGTTTCCCTTTCAACTTGAATGAAACTGTTAAAAAAAAGTTTCTGTAATACTTCCAGTTACCTCAAAGTATTCATTTACTGAAGAAGTTTCTCTTCATTCACTTCATTTTGACTCTTTGGCTTTTGAGTGTCTGATCTTGAATCATGGCCTCTAGTGTAAAAGGTGATGTTTTAATACTTTAGTAGATTACTGACATGAAAATCAGATAAGTGTCAATACCAGTAGACAGATGTACCATTCTGAGGCCTCTTCCTCTGAGTGGGCGCTGAGAACCTGGTGGTATGTCTCACCGCCATTTTGCTCTGAATCCTGTAGTCTCAGGCAGCTAAGGATATTGTTGCAGTAGATGAAAATACTTCTTTCAAGGGCAATCTTGGGAAAGATGTGGTCACATTGGTCCCCCAGGGGGAAACAGGGAAAGTGCAGTCTCAAGGATGAGACTGGACCCCAGCTTTCTGCATTTGCTACCTGAAAAGATGTGGACAAATGCCAAATGCCTGTGGGCTGGTCATCTGGTCTGTAACATGCAAATAGCTAAACATATCTCAGAGCTATTAAAGGGGTAGGTAAGAGATTTTTTGATACGTAGCTGATCAGTCAGTGGCTCAAAACATGTACTCAATAGACAGTATTATTGGGAATATTATATCACTAGAATATAGTTGTCTAAATGCATGCCAGAAGAGAATGGACCTTTTCTATTTTGAGATCTAGAAAGCCTGAACTAAAATCTGGAATATTTATTTACGATCTGCACAATTTTTGGCAAATCAGTTAATCCCTCTTGGCCTCTGGAGGATGATAAAAATCTCTATGATTGACTTCAGCTCTGAAAACTTTACTTAAATTCAGGGTATTTGTTTTTTCCTGGATATAATCATATCACATCACTGTATGCAATTTAGAAAATTGAATATATATTTAATAAGCTACCATGTAGTATAACATTCTGTAATCAATTTTTAAAGGACCTAAAATATTTCCAGATTAGAACCACATTAAACCAGGAACTCATATTAAAGCTATGGATTAATTTATTTGGCTCTTCTGAGTTTTCCTAGGAAGTGATAAATGTAACCTCTGGCTGGTGTTAAATTTCAACAGTCCCAGTTGTTTTGTAATACTTCCAACAAAATTATTTTTATCTCTATTTTTTCCTCCATGAATTTTATATTGAATAGTTTATGTCCTGGAGTTTGATGTGCTGTTTAGAAGGAAAATCAGATTCTAGTACTCTAAAAATGCCATTTCCATTCCTCAAAATATGTACTATAAGACATTTATAAACTAATAAAGCATCTACCTCTCAGTTTAACTAAAGGATAGAATAATATTTATCCATTACAAATTTCAAAATGTTTGAAATTTGTGATGGATAAATTTGAAGTCAGGGCCTCAGAGATAGTCCCACAAGCACTGGACCCAGTGTTTGATCCCTGATACCCCAAATGGTTTCTCAAGGCCTGCCAGGAATGATTTCTGGGCACCTGTGGGTGTGGTCTGGAAACAACAACAACAACAAAACAAACAAAAAAGTCTGAAGTCTAACCAATGAACCATATTTAGCAATTATTACCTAGCTGTAGTAATTAGATTAAATAAACACTTATAGTTCATATTGATCAAGTACACAGGTCTTTTAAAGTTAAGTAACTTAAGTGAACTAATTTAGTTCAATATTAAATCATATTTATCTTAATTATTGCACAATTTAGCTGGAATTTTCTTCCTTGGAAGATAAAGAAGAGTTCTGTTTTCCAACTCTTGGGAAGCGCTGGGCTTCCATCAGATGGTTGGAATCCTCTGCAATGATGATTTCAGTAATTCACAATCTTCCCTCTAAAGCTGCAGAGGCAGTCTGCAATAATAAGCTAAAATTTTATCTATTTATTGTAAGCCAAGTTCTGTTCTATATACTTTACACTTATTTATCACCTCAATTACTTCTCATACAACTTTGTTGAGTAGGATTGTTATCTCTCTTTTTAGTAAGACACTAATATCAGAACAATGGATCTCTTGCTCAGGTCTACACAGCTGGTCATTGATAGAGCCAAGATAATTTTTAGGTGAGGGCTGGAGTGCGGGGTGCGGGGAAGATTTCCTCGATTATCTTCCCTAGATTCACTGGCGGATACTGCGCTGAAATGGCCATTTCTGGAGACTAAAAATATTTTCCATCTTCTTAACTTTCTGCTAAGATCTTGTTCTAGAAGCCATCCTTAGAGATAAGTATTAGAAAGCGTGGTTAGTTGAAAAGTTGGAGCTTGTATCTCAGTCTTTACACTGACATTAAAAAGATTTTTCTTGTGACGTTGGAGAGGTTCTTGTGCCAAATCTCTAGGACTATTTGAAGGAATCTTGGACTCCAACAACTCTCTTTATTGATAGAAAAGGTTTCCGAGAATTATAGTGACTTATTTGTTCAAAGTTAAACAGCAGTGGCAGGACTACAATATTGAAATAAATTGCAATAGTTGGTACATTCATTGACCTGACCCTGAGCTTCTATCATGAATTCAATGAGTGGTTACAGGCAAGTTACTTAGCCTCCTTCTGTCTCAATTTCCTTTCCCATAAGATGGGAATAATAAAGGATGGGAGTGAGAATTAAATGAATTAATACCTGTATAGAGTGTTTCCAACAAATTTGGCAAATTAAGTACTGCACTGTAGCACTGTTGTCCCGTTGTTCATTGATTTGCTCATGTGGGCACCAGTAAGTCTCCATTGTGAGACTTGTTACTGTTTTTGGCATATCGAATACGCCACAGGGAGCTTGCCAGGCTCTGTCCTGCGGGCAGGATACTCTCGGTAGCTTGCTGGGCTCTCCGAGGAACAGAGGAATTGAACCCGGGTCAGCTGTGTGCAAGGCAAACGCCTTACCCTGATGTGCTATAGCTCTAGTCCAAATAAGTACTATAAAATATTTTTAGTTCTATGCAAGCAAATGGAACCAAGGATATAGCACTGAGTGACCCTGAGCACCTTTAAGGCACTGTTGCTGTAGCTTTCCTGGAATCTAACTTATATGTGACATATTTTTCTCCATGTAATTTAATACTTTTCCTGAATATTTCAATATAGAAATAGTAGTCCAACTAATAAATAAAGTGAATTACTGGCAAAAAAATTAAATAAGGCACTGCTGCTGTCCTGAGGCACCACTGGGCACCAAGGGCACCACAGTACTGTGTCCTACCATGGAACTTCCTACCACTTGATTGAAACAGCAGCAGTAGTGGGTACAGGGTCCCTGAGAACTGCTTGGAGAATATCACCAAGAGCAGAATAGTCAACTGCTAAGCAGAATACTTTCATGTGGCCATCCCTTTTATTAACAGTAACTTTAGATTGAAAAGTTAAGACAATTTGGCATAGTAGTACAGAACTACTGGAGGATTACAGAAACATTATGTACCTAGGTTCCCACATCTATTATATGCAGATAATAAATAGCATCAGACTCACAGAATTAGTTATTCTAACAAGAACTAAATGACCTAATATTCTTAAGGAGCTTTGGAAAACTCCTAGCTCAAGTAAACCTCCAATAAATGGTAACCTCTATTATAAAGTACAAAATACAGAACAATAACTAACAGGCTAAATTTACTACTCCGTTGTTAGGGACTGCCATAAAATATATATCATACTGAAAAGTTTTTTTAACAGAGGTGTACTAGAAAGAAAGAAAAAACCCTTAAAATGAGAATTTAAGCTCCTACGATAGCCCCTAATACAAGAGAGGGCTAAAAGGAGCTGGAAATTTGTACCTCCTAGCCCCATCATCTTAATATTCCCTTACAATAAATGAATTTAGCAATGAATAAGTGCTCGACTGATGTGACAATGTTTACCAGAATGAGAAGTTCCCTTGCCTCAGGTCGATTCCTTTAACAATGCCAGGTAGTCCTGCAGTTTCCAGAGTGAGCAAAGGCAATTCGTGGAAGGCCAATGATTTATTTCAATTGTTTAGACAAAAGTTTTTTCTGTATTACATTTTTCTTGATCTATTTGGGGCTCTTTTTAAAGGTACAGTTTTTTGGGGGGAGCTAAGTAACTTAATAACTCCAACTTTATAAAATTAAAATAAATTCAGTATAAGAATTTGTATTTTAATCAGAAATTGTTTTTTCCTTAAAAACTGTCAAAGTATAAAAATACCTTTTGGAGTCAAATAGAAGTAGATTAATATTTGTGAAATTTGCTTTCTATTTAACTAACCTATTTTTTAATTTATTCATTTATTTATTTTTACCTCCCCCCTGTATTTTTTTTTTTTACTAAAACTCACTAGGTGAATAATTAGACTAATATCTTGAATGATTCTCGGAATAGTGTTCTAAGATTTTTTTTCCTTCCTAAGGAAATCATTGAAGTTTTTTTCTTTTCAAAACAGAATGAGTTTCTTTATATTAGTGTTAAAATTTTATGGTTATTTTCTTATTCAGTCACTGTAAATGAGAGAGTCCATTTGCATTAGTGAAGTTAATCAAAGATCTACCTTAATGCTCCAAAGTGCCAATGTATCTTTTATTTTGTGTGCGAGTTATTTCTCTGTGATATCAGAAAAGCCCGAGTTAATATTATATCCTTCTGGACTTGAACTCCGTAGAAGTTCTAAATGCCTGCTCCACTAGAAAGGTAAGCCTGGAGCCAGGCATCTCTTAGGGTTTCTGCCGCTTGAGAATATTTTCTCCAATTTTAACCTGACTCCCCCATAAGTAATTCTAGCCTATAATATGACCTTGTAGGTAAGCAGAATATTTGCCAGATTCATACTCAGATAATACTTTCTTGTTGTGGCTCATGATGTCAAAAGACTAAGAATTGATGCAGATCCCCCTAGGCTATGAGGAAGTCATGTCCTGTCTCAAGGCCCTGTATGGCACAGCCTGTGCTCCTGCCCCACACTGGGCTGAAAGTTCCCTGTTAAAGTCACTAGGGAACCCATCAGAGGTGGAAGGCAAAGAATTCTTGTGGGGGAAAAAAGCAAATAAAGGAAAAAGGAATGTTAGGTTAGAGTCACCAGAAAAGTTTTTTACTTCACAAAGGTTATTTTTGTTTCGAGGTGGTTTTCTTTCTCTTCTTCCTTCTTCCTTCCTTCCTTCCTTCCTTCCTTCCTTCCTTCCTTCCTTCCTTCCTTCCTTCCTTCCTTCCTTCCTTCCTTCCTTCCTTCCTTCCTTCCTTCCTTCCTTCCTTCCTTCCTTCCTTCCTTCCTTCCTTTTCTTCCTTCCTTTCTTTCTTTCTTTCTTTCTTTCTTTCTTTCTTTCTTTCTTTCTTTCTTTCTTTCTTTCTTTCTTTCTTTCTTTCTTTCTTTCTTTCTTTCTTTCTTTCTTTCTTTCTTTCTTTCTTTCTTTCTTTCTTTCTTTCTTTCATAGACAGTGTCTTTCAAAGAAGCATTACAATGAATTTTATTTCTAAGAAAATACTCAGGGTTCCAGAGAAGGCTAGGTACTTGCCTTGTATACCTGACTGGCTGGATCCCTAGCAGAGCAGATGGTCCCTGGAGTACCATCAGCGTTCACTCCTACTTACACAGGCAAAAAGTCCCTGGATGCTCCAGACACCAGGGGTGGCCTAAATCATCCCACTCCAAAAGAAAACATTCAGTAAAATGCTGACTGGTTGGACATTAATTTATATATTTTTCAATATTTGAAAAAAATCAACATGGCATTATATTAATAACACAAATCCATAGCATAAACTGTTTAAAAACAGAAAAAGAAACTTAAGAAAGAATTTATAAAGAATGGTTGTTATGATCAGAAACATTTTTGAACTATGTGTATGCTTTCAAAGGCAAAGCACACAGATTATTAAGTCATGGTATGTGTATTAGGTCAGTTGAAACTAAGAGACTGAAAGGACTGTTTTGACCAATACTTTGTTTTATGCAGTCTTATTACTTCACTTGGCATAGATATAACTTTAAGGAAAATAATTGCACTTTGGGAGCAAACAATTCCAATATAAATGGTTACTTTTTATAAAATTTTTAATTTATTTTAGATCAATTCAGTATATTTTTAACTACCTGTGATGAGTCAGGGAGACACTAGACTAGGCAGGAGAAATGGAAATACAAAAAAGTACAATTGTGGACAACAGGATCTTTCAGTAATGCTATTGATGCAGGTGTCTGATGAATAATTTTAATACCTGTAAATTTCATGAGAGGTTTATGATAAAAATTTTGCAGTTAAGACTTTAGAAATGAGGAAATTATCAATTATGGGCAAAAAGGTGGGAGAGGTGTGTCAAACAGTAAAAAGGTGGGAGAGGTGTGTCAAATAGTAATGAGAGAAAATAATTTAGCAAGCTAAACAATGGTAAGAAAACATATTTTGCCTAATATCCCTAGAGTTGCAGATAGAGTGAGTTACTTACTTAAAAAAAAAACTAAGCAAAAAAAACTCTATCTATAGATGGATAACTAACTCCTTTTAAAAGTAATTGAAACCTACTTGGAATTAAGATTAAGGCATTTGGGGCATTACAATTCTCAAAAGATATAAATTCTATCATTCTTATCATTTAATACTCTTAAATGATACTATCATTTAATACTAACTTCTTAGTGGGCCTTCTTAACCAAATCCATCACTACATGAAACTAACTAAAAATATTCTCATTGGCCTCAAGCTATCTTGATGAGCAAAAATCATTTATGTTGACTTATGCGATACCTTAGTTATCAAATTTAAATGTTCAGGCTCTCAAAATAATTTCTCTACATGCGATGCAAAGGAATAAAACCAGGTGTGGAATCTGCCACTTGGCAATGCTGTTTGTATTACTAGCATGGTGGAAAATTTGAGTTCATCCATGTACTTGAGGAAGGAAACAGGGGACATCTGGGGGCTATTTTATTTGTCCATAGGGCATTTTCACAGCAACTAGACATTATCACTGAATGTATATCCATAGATTAAGACATCAATTTGAACATCATTTATATGGGAGAAAAAAAGATTTATCACTGATGATGACAAGGATCTTATTGCTATTTTTCTTTCTGTATATGTTCATCCATATCCAATATCCAATATGGATGAATGAATGAATGAATAAATGAACATATACAGAAAGAAAAATAGCAATAAGATATGCCAAAAACAGTAACAATAAGTCTCTCAATGAGAGACGTTACTGGTGCCCGCTTGAACAAATCAATGAGCAACGGGATGACAATGATACAGTGATATGTTCATAGCTAAAAGAGAGATTATTTAAGGCCTAAATGTTCTGTGCAAGCGTGTATAAATATGTTTTGTGGAATAGTATTAAATTACTAAGCCTTTAAATTTCTAAATAGTGATTTTAAGATCATCACTGGAAGAAGATTTGGATAGAATAATAGTTTGACATTATATAAATGGAGACTAAAACTTTATTTAAATTCAGAGCTTAAACTAAAAGGGAAAATGAATAAAAATTACTTCTTGAATAAAAATATTCTATTTAAGTTAAAGATAGAATTATTCTGCTTTAAGTCCTTACATTTTGATTGCTTCACTATTTTTTATCATAAATTTGGTCAAGGCAAAAAAAACCCTATTTTTATGCTGCTAATCCATGATAGAATTTTGCAACAATGCTTTCCATTAAAGATATTATCAGTTGAAATTTTATTGTCAGAGTCACTAAAAATATTTATTGGTAAGATGTTTAATTTTTAGAAATACTGGTAAATAAAATATTATGGATACTCTAGGATGGTGAATCACTTCAGGGAGCAGTTAGCATTCTTGATAAAGAGCAAAAAAATCAAGAGACAATTTGGTTGCCTAAATGCTAATCCTTGGGTTAATACTACTACAGATATTAATATGTTTGAAGCAAAACATTACTTCAGTGCTTGCACATTTGGTTGTGTAGTTTCTTTCACCTGTATTCCTAATTTTATTTCAGCAAATGTCTATGAACATGAATTAAATTATTAGTCTTGCTTAAGAGTACTACTTAGGAAAAAGGTGAATACATCTATAATAGTAAGAGTCCTAAATGAAACGAACTATTTTGACTGCTTAACTAATAATTTAGTAATAACTTGTTCGCAGTTTTTTCTATATTCTCAAATAGAAAGTAAATTGGATAATATATTCTTAAAAAATGTGGTGCCCCAAAAGACAGAGGACAATTAAAGTGTAGGTTTGCAACCACACTTCATTTCCTTTTTATTTTTTAAAATTTTTTTGTTGAATCGCTGTGATACAATTACAAAACTTTCATGATTGAGTCATACAATCACCAAACACCCATCCGTCTACCAGTGTGCATTTCCACCATTATTGTCCCCAGTATCCCCCCCCCCAACACCATAACTCCATCCCACCCTCTGCCTCTGTGGCAGGCATCTTCCTTTTTACTCTGTCTCTATTTGGGGCATCATGGTTTGCAATACAGGTACTAAGTGGCCATCATGTTCGGTCCTTAGTCTACTTTCAGCACACATCTCCCATCCTGAGCGATCCCTTCAACCATCATTCACTTAGTGATCCCTTCTCTATCCCAGCTGACTTCTCCCCCAGCTCATAAGGCAGTCTTCCAACTGTGGAGCAATCTTTCTGGCCCTTGTATCTAGTGTCCTTTGGTGTCAGTCTCATATTATGTCATTTTATATTCTACAAATGAGTGAAGTTATTCTATGTCTGTCCCTCTCTTTCGGACTCATTTCACTTAAAATGATACTCTCCATGTCCATCCATTAATAAGCAAATTTCATGACTTCATCTTCTATAACAGCTGCATAGTATTCCATTGTGTAGATATACCAAAGTTTCTTTAACCAGTCATTTGTTCCTGGGCACTGCACTCAGGTTGTTTCCAGATTCTAGCTATTGTGAACAATGCTGCAGCAAACATAGAAGCGCAGATGTCATTTCATTTTTTTTTCTGCATCCCAGGCATGTATTCCCAGAAGTGATATTTCTGGGTTATATGGGAGCTCAATTTCTAGTTTTTGGAGGAATGCTCATATTGTTTTCCTAAAAGGCTGAACCAGTCGGCATTCCCATTAATAATGAATGAGAGTCCCTTTATCCCTTCATCCGTGCCAACACTGGTTGTTCTTGTTCTTGTTGATGTGTGCCAGTTTATGTGGTGTAAGATGATATCTTTCTTGTTTTGATTTTCATCTCTCTGATGATTAGAGATGTAGAGCATTTTTTTCATGTGTCCTTAGCAATTTGTATTTATTTTTGGAGGAAGTTTCTGTTCATTTCTTCTCCCCATTTGTTATGGGGGTTGGAGGTTTATTTTTTGTAAAGTTCTAAAAGGATATTAAGCTTCTACCTGACAGATACTGGGTAAACAATTTTTCCTATTCCTTGGGCTCTCTCTGTATTTTGGTCACTTTCTTTTGATGTGCAGAACTTTGTAGTTTAATTTAGTCCCATTTGTTTATCTTTTTTCCCACTTGCTTGGTCAGTGGTATTTCATTCTTGAAGATTACTTTAGTTTCAATAGCATGGAGGGTTCTGCCTACATTTTCCTCCATGTACCTTATGGATTCAGGTCTAATACTGAGGTCTTTAATCCACTTTGATCTGACTGTTGTGCATGGTGTTAAACAGAGGTCTGTGTTCATTTATCAGCATGTAGCTGTCCAGTTTTCTTAGCACCACTTGTTAAAGAGGTTTTCCTTGCTTCACTTCACATTTATTGCTCCTTTATCAAAGATTGAGTGATCATATACTTGAGAGTCTGTGTCAGAATATTTAACTCTATTTCATTTGTCTTCGAGTCTGCTACTATTTCAATGCCATGCTGTTTTATTTACTACTGCTTTGTGGTACAGTTTGAAGTGGGTAAGGTGATGCTACCCATCTTCTTCTCAAGGATCATTTTAGCTATTTGTGGGGGTTTATTTCTCCATATGAATTTCAGAAGTGTTTTGTCTATTTCTCTGAAAAATGTCATGGGCATCCTTATAGGGACCACATTGATCTGTATAATGCTTTGGAGAGTAGTGTCATTTTGACAATGTTAATCCTTATACATGAGCAGATGTGTCTCCATTTCCTGGTGTCCTCTTTTATTTCTTGAAGTAGCATTTTGTGGTTTTCTTCATATAGGTCCTTCCTATCTTTAGTTAAACTGATTCTAAGCTACTTGATTTTTCTGAGGCACTATTGTGAGCGGGATTTTTTCTTTTAAATATCTCTCTTCTCTTTATTTATTTATAGGAAAACCATGGATTTGGGGGTATTAATTTTATAACCTGCCACTTTACTAATCAAACCAATTATTTCTGGGAGCTTTTCTGTAGAGTCTTTAGGATTTTCTAAGTATCATATTGGTGTCTGCTCGCTTCTGGAACATGAAGAGCATCAAATGCAGCAGACACCATTGGGCTACACTAGCATGCGACAGGGACAGACGGAGATGTTTTCAATGCCCGCTTGAGCAAATCGATGAGCAACGGGATGACAGGTGATACAAGTGATTCAGTATCATGTTATCTGCAAATAGTGATAGCTTGACTTCTTCCTTTCCTATCTGGATGCTCTTGGTATCTTTTCCTTGCCAAACTGCTATGGCAAGTAATTCCACTACTACATGGAATAGAAGTAGCAAGAGTGGGTAACCTTGTCTTATTCCTGATCTTAGAGGAAATGCTTATAGTTCTTCCCCATTAAGAATAATGCTTTTTGTAGGCTTGAAGTGAAGTAAATGGCTTAGACTATACTGAGAAAAGTTCCTTCGACTCCCATTTTGTTGTGAGTCTTTATCATAAATGGGTGCTGGATCTTGTCAAATGCCTTCTTTGATCTAGTGATATGATCATATGGTTACTATATTTCTTTTTATTGATATGATGTATTGTGTTGTTTGATTTGCAAGTGCTGAACCATCCTTGCATCCCCAGGATGAATTTTATTTGGTCATGGTGCATGATATGTTTGATAAGTCTTTGGATTCTTTTTGCAAGTATTTTGTTGAGGATTTCTGTGTATGTGTTCCTCAAGGAAATAGGCCTGTATTTCTCTTTTTTTGTGATGTCTCTTTCTGCTTTTGGTATGAGGATGATATTTGCCTCATAGAAACTGCAAGTGTTTCTGTTTCTTTAATTTCTTGGAAAAGCTTGAATAGGATTGGGAGTTGGTCCTCTTCAAGGGTTTGGAAAAATTTATTAGTGAACCCATCTGGGCCAAGGCTTTTGTTTTTTGAGAGACTTTTTATTACTACTTAAATTTCCTTGATGGTAATACATCTGTTCAGGTATTATGAGTCTTCTTGGGTCAGATTTGGGAGAGTATAGAAATCCAGGAATTTATCCATTTTTTCAAGATTTTCTTGTTTCGTGGTATAGAGATCCTCAAAGTAATCTCTGATTATTCTTTAAATTTCTGTGGTTTCTATTGTGAATTCCCCCATTTAGTTTGTGATTCTCTTTATTAAGGGTCTGTCTCTTTCTTTGTGAGTCTTACTAGTGGTTTATACAACTTGTTTACTTTCTCAAAAAAAAAAAACCAGCTTTTGGTTTCATTGATTCTTTGGATTATTTTTTTGGTTTCCATGTGATTAATTTCTTTCCCCCCTTCCTGGTTTGGGCTCATTTTTTTGGTCATTCTCCAAGATCTTAAGCTGTGAGGTTAAGTTACTTATGTGGGCTCACTCTGCCTCCCTGTGGAATGCTTGTAGAGCTATAAATGTTCCTCTTAACACTGCTTCTTCCATGTCCCATATGTTCTGGTAACTCGTGTCTTCATTCTCATTTGTTTCCAGGAATCTTTTGATTTCTTCTATAAGCCACTGGTTGTTCAGTAGTGAGCTGTTTAAGTTCCAGGTGTTTGATTTTAGTTTCTGTTTCTATGTGTTATTCATTTCTATTTTCAGTCACTCATGGTCTGAAAGGATTATTGATACAATTTCTATTCTCTTAAATTTTATGGAGGTATGATTTACAGCCCAGCTTGTAATCTATCTTGGAGAATGTCCCATGTGCACTTGAGAAAAATGTGTATTCAGCGTTTTGGGGACGAAGTGTCATATATCTATGACACTTCATATATATGAAACCCTTGTCTTCCATTTCTTCCCTCAGATAAAGTATATTCTTTATGCTGGACTTGAGTCTGGTTTATCTGTTGAGAGTGATAAAGTAGTATTGAAACCTCCAACTATTATTGTGTTCTATCAATGTCTTTCTTCAAGTCTATAAGCAGTTGTTTTAAGTATTTTGCTGATTCCTCATTAGGTGCATATACATTTAGGAGTGTGAATTCTTCCTGATGTATAGATCCTTTGATCATTAAGAAATGACCTTCACTATCTCTTGTAACCTTCTTCAGTCTGAAATCTATGTGGTCTCATACTAGTATGGCCACCCCAGGTTTTATGAAGGAGCTGTTTGCTACTAGGATTTTTTTTTCAACCTTTGGCTTTGAGTCTGTGTTTGCTATAACTGTTCAGATGTGTTTCTTGCAGGTGGCAGAATGTTGGGTTCAGTTTTTGGATCCATCCTATCACTCTGTGTCTTTTAATTGGTGCATTGATGATGAGAGAGATTATTGTTATGGGGATTGTCCCATCTTTCTGTCAAAGTTTGGTGTATTTGAGGGGCTGGTCTTGTCTTAAAGTAGTCCATTTAGTTTTTCTTGTAACCATGGTTTTGAGTTTATGAAGTTTTTGGTGATGCATCATCTCATTGAGTTTTTTCACTATATCTCACCACTGTCTATGGGCCAAGAGAGTTTTATCAGATAAGTCTACTATAAATATTAATGATGCTCCTTTACAAGCAATTTATTTTTTGCTCTTTCTGCTTTCATAATTTTATCTCTATTTATGGCTTTCATCTTTCTGATTAGGATGTGTCTTGGAGTATTTCTATTTAGATTTCTTTTAGTCGGTACCCTTAGGGCCTCCTGAATCTGGGTGCATGTACCCTTCAGCTCTGGGAATATCTCAGCAATGATGTCTTTGACAGTTGCTTCTTCATCAGGGTTTTCTACCTGTCCCTCTGGGACTCCAATGATTCTTATGTTATTCCTCCTGGCTTCATCCTGATTTTCTCTTGACATCTGTTGGTTTATTTTGAGAATCTTTTCCACTTTCTGCTGTTGTCTGGAGAGAATCTTCACCACATCTTGGCACTTGCTGATTCTGTCCTCAGCTGCTGTTACTCTGCTGCTGAGGCCTTCCAATGGTTTTTCATTTCACCTACCAAATTTTTTAGGTCTGTCATTTCTGCTTATATTTTCATTTGCATTGTCCTCATTTCTGCTCTCATATCCTCTTGTATTTTATCAGTAGTGTGTTCATTATTTCTTTGAGTTCCTTATGCATCCTTTACAGTTCCATTCTAAATTCCTTATCTGAGAGATTATATAGTTCATTATTATTGTTTGAGTCATCTGAGCTAACAACTTCACTCACTAAGCCTGTTGAGTTTCTGCGTTGTTTACCATTGCGACTTTTGCATTTTGTAGTTTTTTTCCTGTGTGTTGTTGTATGTTTTGGCCCCTGCAGTGGGGCTGTCTTTATGCGTTTCTTTGGGTTATGGAGAGGTAAAGAAATGTGAGGCCTGGGTTAACCAATATCTTAAATGTTGGGTGTAGGTGAAGTAATCTCTTTGTGTATGCGTGGTTTTGGGGTCAGTGATTTTAAAGGTATGCCGTAAGGGGTAGAACCTAGGGTGGTGTTGGAGTCCACATATCTGGTTTGAGAAGTTAGATCAGCTGGTTGGGGCAATTGGCAGGGGAGGGCAGTTCCCAGGCAAGATGCTTGGAGGTGGAGCCATACTTAATTTCTTAAATCCCAGAGATTTGAATACTAGAGACTTATTTTATTTTCATAGTTTGTTCTGGATAAGTTGAACTAAGAGGGAAATGCTTTTTGAATTTTCTTTTCTTATTAACTGAATGAAAAAGAAACTTATTAATGTTATTAACAGCTTGAAAAATAACACGCCAACTTCGGTTAAATCAATGGCAATTAAACATAACACTTCTAAATAAATTGAACAGAGCATCTGGCTAGCCTGTAAGTATGAATCATCATCATTGGAGATACCAAATTATAGTAAAATAGAAAAATATAGTGATAGGAAATAAAAAAAAACTTATTTCCGGCATGATTAGGGCCATAAATGAAAGTAATTCAAGTTGATGTGTGGCAATTTCTAATGCAACATAATTTTAGAAAATTATTTAGCTATTGTATAAATGTGACATGTCTGAAAAATGTTAATTAAACTGGTTTACACAATGGTTGAAATATATAATTATTTAGCCATGCTTTCACTGTATTTTGGAAGGAAATTGTAAGTTCCAGTTCTAAAAAGCTGTTTTGGACTTGAACTCCTGGAGCTGATGGTTGAATGGAGAGCCTTTTCTGCCCACTGAAAATGATGAGTTCCCAGAAATATCACAGAGCTGTCTCATTCTTCTCTGATTTCATTTCTATAGATTAGGAAGAACAACTTTAACAGCACTGAAAATCTAGAAATGCTTTCCTTTTTGCCCAATATTGTTTAGCAGATGCTTAATTTATGGAAGAAAGGAGTTATAAGATTTGACTAATGCAGGTATCTTACCTATAGACTAGTAAACCCTCCATCTTAAAGACAGAGAAATAGCTATAGGGTCTCTTAAGGTCTTCAACATTTTTGCCAAAATGTCCTAAAACTGAGATGAGTAGCTGAGATTGATTTCTAGACCTTGGCCAGCAATTAGAGATTTGGGAATCAGGCAGTTAAAATAACAGTTAAAACTAATGGTTGAAGTTTTATTTTGCTTTGGTTTGGAGGCCACATCTAGCTATGCTCAGGAATCAATTTTGGGGAAATTGACTGGGAGAAGGGTGCTACATGTGGTGCCGAGAATCCAACCCAGGTCATCCATGTGCTAGGCAAATGCTTTACCTCCTATGCTGTGTCTCTGACCTTGATGGGAGAAGTATTCAGTGGAAGGATCTGTGGGATTTTGAGTTGCAAAGTTTTCTACTGAAGGAACTCTCAGAGATGTGACTTTGTGTGCTTCTTTGCACTGATGGCTGAAGGGGAGAGAAAGGGCATCTCTACTTCTTCCTGATTTATGTTGAGAACCATGAACAAAACCAGCACCGTCAGGAAACATCACATTGTAAGAATCTCCTTGCTTCATAGGCTGTGACTGTAACTTTAAGAAAATCTACCAAGTTTCCACACTTAATTTCTACATCATAAAATTCTATCATTCCAGTTGTAGGAACAAACTTGCTCATACTTGTACTAGCAAAGCAGACACATACAACTCAATAAAGAGTGTCGTGGTCAGTGTTTATATTGTTTTTCATATAAAATAATTTTTATTCTCATTATGATTATTTCAGTCAATATTATGAGTAGAAGTGAAGACCTGCACGCTGGGCTTTGCCAAGAAGGCTTAATGAGACCAGAAAAAAAAGCCTTGAAAGAGAAGTGAACCAACAAATGTCAATTTTACAGACACTGGAATTGATTTCAAACTAAATTTGCATAATTAAATTAAAATAGGAATAATTCATTATGCAACTAAATTGCTTGGTTTGAATATACTAGATATATTTTCCTAGTCTCTCACTAGGAAAGTCAGAGGCATTCAAAATAATTTTAAAAGACTTTGTTTATTCTGTTTTTTTAAGTTAGTTTATTTTTATGTCAGTGGGAATGTCCATAAGGAAATATTTGTTATAGAAATAAGTTTTTGAGGATTGTGATGGTTTTTATTTCAGTCTAGTCTAATCTAGACTGTACATTTCTTCACAAATTTAAGGCTGAATATAATTCTTGGTCAAAAACCATGCAAAACACAGCAAGAACATTGCAAAATTTATCTAGTCACCATATATCATGCCTCAGGGAATTCATTTAAATAATATCATTAATACTCGCTTTTATTTTAGTTGTCTATAGACCACAATAACAGCTTCAAGATTGAGTGTGATTAGCATAAACAAAGTGGGAGTGTAGCCACTGAGGAAAAAAAATAATCAGTTCATTTAGGTGACAAACTGTCCTGTTTTATCCTTACTAACCAGCTACATTGATCACTGCTGAGAACTGTGCTCTAGAATGCAGGAGCCCTAGTGACAAAATCCTTCGCAATAAGAGTCCGTATTTAAATTACACTAACACCCCATTTTCAAACTTCTGAGTGTAAAATCATTCTCTCTGCTTTTATCCCTAGATGACTCAGATATTTTCATTTAGTGTTCCATTCTAAAGTTTTAGATTTCTCTGCATCTTGCTCCCCCTACTGTACAGCAGATGCATATGCTCTTTAGAGAAAAATTAAATATTATTTTCCAAGGTTTCTGAGTGTTTTTCTATACAATGAATACCTCCCTGAGAGCCCCTTTCTCCTTGATCAAAATGGGAGACAATCTAGATTACAGAACATTCTTTCATCATTATTTTAATCATTGTCATAAAGTCATTATGTTTGTTTCTTCTGAACTCTTGTATATAACTAGGCTCATATTCTAGAAATGTGAAAAAATATCCATCTAAGGCTTGCTTTATTCCTTGATCAAAAAGACAACCACGGGGGCTGGAGTGATAGCACAGCGGGTAGGGCATTTGCCTTGCACTCGGCAGACCCAGGTTCGAATCCCAGCATCCCATATGGTCCCCCGAGCACCGCCAGGAGTAATTCCTGAGTTCATGAGCCAGGAGTAACCCCTGTGCATCGCCGGGTGTGACCCAAACCAAAAAAAAAAAAAACCAAAAAAAAAAAAAAAGACAACCACGTCTCTCATTGTATTCCTTTATTTATCTGCTTATTTAGCAAACATTTATCATAAACCTCATTGCTTTTAGTCATTGAATTTAATACTCAAAATATTAAAAGTTTCTACTTCTTGACCTTGAAATAGCATGTCCCAGTGACAGGCACTGATATGTAAACATTCTCAATATATGATATATAGGGAAGATTTATATAAATATATATGTACTGTGTATAGTATATTTATAAATATATAATATATTTACCTAGAACATGAATTTTCTGTTCTTAGTTAACCTTAAGCAGTTTTTTTAATAGAAAGTTTCTTTTTTATGAATCACTGTGAGATGTAGTTACAGACTTACAAACTTTTGTGATTATGTTTCAGTCATATAATGATGGAGTACCCATCCCTCCACCAGTGTTTATTCTCCATCACAATGTTCCCAGTATCCCTCCTGCCACCCCAACCTCTTCCCACCCCCTGCCTTTGTGGCAGGTACATTCCCTCTTACTCTCTCTCTCCCTTTGGGCGTTATGGTTTGCAATACAGGTACTATGAGGTCATCATGTTTGGTCTATAGTCTACTTTCAGCATGCACCTCTAATCCTGAGTGAGCCCTTATTTACTTAGTGATCCCTTCTTTATCCGAGCTGCCCTTTCTTTCAGCATGTGAGACTGGCTTCCAAGCTGTGGAACGATCCTCTTGACTCTTATCTCTACTATCCTTATGTGTTAGTCTCCTATTATGTTATTTTATATTCCACTAATGAATGCAGTCATTCTATGTCTGTCCCTCTCTTCCTGACTCATTTCACTGAGCATGATACTCTCCATATCCATTCACTTATATGCAAATTTCATGATTTCATCTTTTATAACAGCTGCATAGTATTCCATTGTGTAGATATACCAAAATTTCTTTAACCATTAGTCATCTGTTCTTGGGTACTTGGGTTTTTTTTCCAGATTCTGGCTATTGTAAATAGTGTTGCAATGAACATACAACTGCATATGTCATTTATACTACCTTAAATAGTTTTTAACCTATAATTAGGATAGTTGCATGTATCACAGAAGTCTTTTATGGAATCATTTATATGAGGTATATAAGGCCCTGTGTCTGGAATATAGCAGGCATCCAATAAATGTAAACTATCATGTTATTATTCTATAATAGTCCTATAATATCCGCAATATATAGGTTTCCTGGAGGATGCAGACTTCCATAATCACTTGTGACTTGGAAATTCTTCTGATTTGAAACAGCATTCTAAATCATTGGGACTTAATTAAAAAGGAAAACCACTGAATCAAGGGAATGAGATTTAGTCTAGGGAGGTATGGATGCACAATTATAGGAAAAACTCAGGAAAATGAGATCTAGGCAGGAATTTGGAGTATCAGAGAAGGAATTACTAACCAGAGAATCCAAGCACATCTAGCAATGCAACCAAAATTTTCAGACTCCAGGGGAGATGGAAGAAAGCTAGAGCTTTGTAGCCCTGTGGCTACTACCAAACATCTAGGGGAAAGCTGGCAGTTGCTGTTATTCCAAATGTTGATCATTCAGGAAGAGAAGCTGGACATGTGGTGAAGAAGAGCAAAGGCCATCTGGATCCCTCCGTTCTGCTATAAACTCCTCCAGTCTTCTGATATTTTTTTACTGAGTTTGCCTCCCCCTTCTGCAAGTTGGTCCTTTGATCAATTCTAATTTAGAACCATGTAGGGAAGCATGTATATACTAAGAAAAACAGATCCAGTCTAACCAGCACACTAAAAACCAAACACACACACACACACACACACACAGAGTCACACACACACACACAGCCACACAGCCCTTCCCCCTCACACACAGATTCCCACCAGTTGACATTCATATAAACATCTTTGCCGTACATTTGAGACATTTAATTTCAAGCATGTAAAAAATCATATTTCTCTCTATTGGTTATTTCGTACAGTTAAAATTACTACTATACTATACTGCAAAAGAAAATAAAAATTTAAAGTAAACTCAAGTTCTACTTGGAACCAAGTTCGTTCTTCTATAGCTAAGTCATATCGAGTCCTCTGTTATTCCATAGCTGAAATTTAGAGCTATAATAATGTTAAGCATGATTCACAATATTTTTTCTGTTTTAGGAGCACACCCGAATGTGCACAGGGCTTACTTCTTGTTCTGCACTCATGGATTATGCCTGAAGTGGATCAGGGAACCATATGGGTACCAGGGATCAAACCCAGGTCAACTGCATACACCCACTGTACTGGTACTCCAGCCCAGATGATTCACAAATCTTACATTTGGCCAAAGAAGAATTGAAGTGGGGAAAAAAGAAATACTTTTCATGTTTCATATTCCTGTCACATCAGTTGATTGCATTTACCTTCTTGTTAGTGTCTCAAATCCATTCTTGATTCTTGAAAGGTCTGTGACAGAGCATTTTCCTCATGTCAGTTTATCATAATTCCCATCATAAATTGTGGTAATTCTAACAGCAATAATCAGGATATCCTGCATCCTAGTTAACTTTCTTTCTGTAGTAGCCAACCAATTTCCCTTGACAATCAGAATTAGTAACATCATCTAGTACAGTAATTCCCTTTATCTATACACTCACTGCCACAAATAGCCCTATGAGGCCACATAGAAATATCAACTTCTAGTTTATTGGAACCAAAACTATTTTCCTTGGTACAATCATTCTTCCTTGGGGAAAAAAGATCTTAGACAATTAGAGACCAAAGTTGCATTATTGAGAACAAAAAAAAATCACTGGTAAGTCATTAAAGACAACGGTAAGAGTAACCATAGCATTTCCCAACCTTGATTACTTGTGCACATGAATCATGGCTATGCTAAGAGCAATAATTGAATGGCTACTGAACCAGAGACTATTCAAGATTCTGGGGAATATTTTCCTAGCTCTGCAGAGTGTTGCTATACAACTGGTACTGTGACTTAGCCTTCAAAAAGTCATTCCATTGATCTATTCACCCAGCTGTCTATTATCTAAGCTTTAGATCACTTAAACTGGTGGCTTATGTGTTCATGAGCCCACTGGCACACTCTGCTGCTATCAAATTAATGATATTGTCCAAATCAAAAGTGACTGGAATACCATGATGGTGAAAAAATGCATTGTGAAGTCCACAGATGGTAGTTTTGGCAGAAGCACTTTCAGCGATGAGTCCAATCTATATCCAGGGTAAGCATCAGTTGGATGAGAATAAAGCGCTGCTTCACCCATGATGAAGTAATCTACCAATTTGGGGACTGCCAATTTGGAAGCTCATTATTGTCTCTGCTGCCATGGCCATTTTGTTCATGAATTCATTGGACAACAATAGAGGTACGTTGGGGGAAAGAGTCGACTGAAATGTACAAAATGGTTCATCTCTTCTACCTGATGATTAAAACTCTTCTTTCCTGAGACTGCTTTGATGAATATTAATATTGGACACAAATTTTTTTCAAACCCTGTGCTTATTCAAATAGGCCAATTCACATACCACTTTCCCAAGTCCCACTTGTCAGAAATTTTCCAATTGTGTTCCCTCTAGGTACTAATAGTTATACTCTGAATAAATGAGGAGCTGAACCATTAGGCATTCCTTCTCCCAAGTAAAATGAAGACCCAAATATTGAAGTTCTTCCTACAAGAGATTTTGTTCAGCAGTATTTTTTAAGAATACTGTGAAAGGGCTATATTTCTATTCCTATTGATTTGTTTTTTTTTTATTGTAATATAGTACCCATTACATAAAACTTGCTATCTTAACCATGTTAAGTATATAGTTCAGTGGCATTACATATGTTCACATTGTTTTGCAAATAGCGTTACCATCCATATTCTTAACTCTCTCATCTTGTAAAGTTGAAACTCTACACCCATTAAATAATGAAACGGTCCCTATTTTCTCTCCTGTCAGCTCTATCAACCAACTCTTCCTTATATCAGTGTAACTTTGACTACTTTTAAATACTTCACATGAATGCAATCATACAGTCCTTGTCTTATTATGCTTGTACTTACTTGTTTAACTTGGCCTTATGTTCTCAAGAATTAACTATATTCTAGGCTATAAAAAGATTTTTTTCTTCTTAAGGCTGAAC
Organism: Sorex araneus; assembly: GCF_027595985.1. Lineage (NCBI taxonomy): Eukaryota > Metazoa > Chordata > Mammalia > Eulipotyphla > Soricidae > Sorex > Sorex araneus. The sequence goes on from NC_073303.1 coordinate 327,529,637, forward strand.
AACATTTTGTTGTGTGCATATTTCACATCTTTCTTATAAAACTTTGTATAAGTGCTGGTCATTCAATGTTCATTAATTAATTTTTAGGAATTACCTTACTGCTTTTCCATTGTTTTGATATTTTTAAAATGCTTTTCCTCATTTGCTATAATCATATACTATAATCATGCAAGATTTTTTCTTCATTCCATTGATGAGGTTTATTAAATTGATTTGCATATATTAGATAATTCTTACATTTAAGAAAAATCCACATAGTCTAGGAATCCCTATTATATACTGCTAAATTTAGGGCTAGAATTTTGTTCAAGATCTTTGTATCAGGTTCCTAAGGGATATTGATCTGACTTTTAAAAATTGTTTTAGAGTCTTGGTTTTAGTTTCAGGGTAACACTAGCACCAGAATGAGTTAGGGAATATCCTCTTAGTTTGGGGTAAACTTTTTTTCTAGCAGAAGAAAGAGTCCAAAATTTTAAGAGCATTTTTTAAATTAATTTTTTAATAGAATCACCGTGAGATACAGTTACAAAGCTTTCATGATTGAGTTTCAGTCATACAATGATTGAATATCTATCCCTCCACCCAGCGTGCATTTTCCACCACCAATGTCCCCAGTATCCCCCACTCTATCCCACCCCCTGCCTCTGTGGCACACACCTTTTTTCTTACTTTGTCTCTACTTTGGGCATTATGGTTTGCAGTACAGATACTGAGAGTCCGTCATGTTTGGTCCTTAGACTACTTTTAGCACACATCTCCCACCCTGAGCTATCCCTCTAACCATCATTCACTTAGTGATCCCCTTTCTATCCCAGCTTCCTTCTTTAAGAGCAATTTTGAAGGCACTGGAAAGAACTCTCCTTCCTCCATTATATAATTTTAAGTGAGACAATAAACAGTTTGAAATTTCTCTTAAAAATTTCTTTTACTGGGGGAGAAACTCCAAATCAATAATAGTGAATTTTTTTTTGTTTAAATATTGGATGTAATCAAAGTAAAGTGAAAGTAAAATGAAATTTACCAGTTACACATGCGGGGTGGGTGGCTGGGGAGGTGGGGGGAAGGGGAGAGGTATATCGTGATTCTTGGTGGTGGAATATGTGCACTGGTGAAGGGATGGGTGTTTGAGCATTGTATGACTGAGACTTTAACCTGAAAGCTTTGTAACTTTCCACATGGTTAATCAATAAAAGAATTTAAAAAATTCTTTTACTTAAAAAATTTAAAGCAAATGTATAGACATGGAGACTATCATGCTAAGTGAAATGAGTCAGAAAGAGAGGGACAGATATAGAAGGACTGCACTAATTTGTGGAGTATAGAATAACATCACATGAGGCTGACACCGAAGGACAGTAGATACAAGGGCCAGGAGGATTGCCCCATAGCTGGAAGACTGGTTCATGAATGGAGGGGAGAAGGCAGATGGAATAGAGAAGACATCACTAAGAAAATGATGGCTGGAGGAATCAGTCAGGATGGGAGATGCATGCCAAAAGTAGATAATTGACCAAACAGGATGACCTCTCGGTGTCTGTGTTGCAAGCTATGATGCCCGAAAGTAAAGAGAGAGTATGGGGAATATAGTCAGCCTTGGAGGTAGTGGGAGGGTGGGAAAGGGGGGTATACCGGGGATATTGGTGGTGGGGGATGTGCACTGGTGGAGGGATGGGTGTTTGATCATTGTGTGATTGTAACCCAAACATGAAAGCTTGTAACTATCTCAGTGATCAATAAAATTAAAAATAAACAAATAAAAACTTAAAAAATAAAAAATTTAAATCATTTAGATAAGATGTAATAAAGGAGAAGTTGGGTAGGTTAGAATTACATATTAAGAAAATTGTGATGTATTCTCAAAGGAAAGTACAAATTCTTAGATGAAAATCTTTCCAGGGAACTTGATATTGTTAAATGTCTTATCTCCTTGTATCATGATTATTGTAACTTACATCAGACTATAGTGAAAGCAGTTGTGTTATATTTTGTTCATTCAAAGTTATAGAAGTGAGTCTATGCAGAATTACCCAATTTAAAGAGATAAGATAGAGTGGGCGTGATATTATTTGATAGCAAGGCATGTTTAATTCTATAATTCCCTGAATTTGTACTGAAAAAATCACAAGTAGCTATTATTTTCTTTGGCTTAATAATATGAAATACTTATAAGTTGAGCATATACACATGTTCAGAGCAGTATTTTTCTAAAAGGTGGAAGAAACTCAAGTGTCTACACATAAGTGGATAAGCAAACTGTGGATTATAGACACACTAGAATATTATCAGTCTCTGAAGGAAAGGAAGTTCTGAGGCTAGGGAGCTTGAGAGCATTGAGAGCATTTCTTACTAGAGGCCCAGGTTTTATCGCTCATGCCATATGATCTCCTGAGCACTACAAAAGAGCAACTTCAAGCACAGAGCCAGGAGTAGGCCCTGAGCACTGACTATGACCCAAACAAACAAAGCCCAAATATCAGGAATTTTAGGTCTATCCTCAACATGGATGACTCTTGAGGACAGCATGCTAAGAGTAGTATAAGCCAACTATAAAAGAACAAAAACCTCTGATTCCACTTATATAAGTAACCTAAATAAATCAAATTTATACAGACAGAAAGTAGATTATAGATTTCTATGGAGTGTTGGAAATAAGTTATCATGTAATGGATAAGAGAATTTCAATAAAGGACTTGAGTATAATGAAAAAATTCTGGAGGGGCTGGAGCAATAGCACAGTGGGTATAGGACATTTGCCTTGCATGTGTCTGGCCCGGGTTCGAGTCCCAGCATCCCATATGGTCCCCTGAGCACCGGCAGGAGTAATTCCTGAGTGCAGAGCCAGGAGTAACCCCTGTGCATCGCTGGGTGTGACAAACACACACACAAAAAAAAAATGAAAAAAGTTCTGGAGATGGTTGGTGGTGACGGCTGCCTAAAAGTGTATTTTTTTCCAGTTCTTTTTATTAAAGCATCATTCTTTACAGTATCTTTATATTACTGTTTGATATTTGCAATTCCCTGAGTGCGGTTCAATAACCCACACCACTGTCTTAAATATTTTCACCCCCACCCGTGCAGTCTCAATTCACTGTTTTGTTGGAAATGTCTTAGGATTTGTTTCCACTGGAGGTTGTCTGTTCCCTTGGTGTTATTTTTTTTTGTATTCTTAAAACAAGTGATATCATCTGGTATGAATGTATTTAATGTCATAGAATTGTATACTTAGGAATGGTAGAATGTTTTAAAAGTTATACATAACTTTCACCACAATTTAATGTTGGGGGTGCCACATCCATTGATGATCAAGACCCTTATTCCTGGCTTTTTGCTCAAGGATCACTACCAGTGGTGCTTGAGGGACTTAATGAGATGCCAACAGTCAAATCTGGGTCATCTGCAGCCAAGGAAAATGTCCTGCTGCTGTACTCTTCACCCTTTGTCAAAATTAAACGTATATATGTATCTCTGTCACTGTCACTGTCATCCTGTTGCTTATCGATTTGCTCGAGCAAGCACCAGTAACATCTCCATTGTGAGACTTCTTGTTATTGAATACACCAAGGGGAGCTTGCCAGGTTCTTCCGTGGAGGGTTTATATGTATATATGCGCATATATACATTTATATATATGTATACAATATATATTGCACATATATCACATACATATCTGTGTATACAATATACGTATATATTGTATACATATATACATGTATGCAACATGTATATAACTCTTTGTTTAGATAATTTAACAGAATTATTTCAGTTCCTCCCCCTCCCCTGTCTATCACCCTTTCCTCCCTTTTCTTTCTTTTTACTTGTTAGCTCCAGTTAACTATTGTGCTGAAAACCATTAGACCGTCAACATAGGGCGGTGCCTCCCTGGGACCCCCTGGGTCAGCAGCCTCTTCCTTCAGTCTGTGCTCCTCACATCTCGGTGTGAGGATGGCCAGTACTGCTGCAGTTAGTGGATGCAGCTCCCATCACAATAATTTTTGACAAATTAATACCACTCATTCTTAGAGTAAATATTTTTATTAATCTGCTAACTTAGCAATATATTAAGTATTTCCCCCAAATGTTCAGTTATTAACAGACAAACAACTTTTAAAACAAAATATTGAGCAGATCTCCAATTTTGCTGTGGTTAAACTATGTAATTGACTGTGTAGTTCAATGTAAGTTCAGTATTTATAATTGAGTACTAGCTACTGTATACCAATGTGATTATAATAATTAGCTTATAGATCACTCTAGTAGATACATGATTTCTTTCCTTTAATATTTTATGCTCTTTCATAAAGAAAAGTAAATAAGATTCAAATAGCTTATCTATTGCTCATTTGCCTCAATGAGAAACTTACTAAATGAGATATCAGAATGTTTTCACATTGGGTAACACAGGCCTGCGCAGTAACTTTATTTAAAGAAAACATAATCACAGCGAAAATCTTTTGACTGATACTCTCTAAGATAGCATCGATCTCAACAGAGATCCCATGTAAAATGCAAGAATCACATTGGAATATAAAGTCTATCATATCTGTGTAGTGAGCAAAGTGGGTAGATGTTATACTTGGTACAAATAAGAGTCAATGATTTTCCTTGGAGAATGGGGTATCCTGGGACCACATTCAGTGGTGTTTCAGAACACACCCCAGTGTCTATGCTCACTGGTCACTCTTGGAGTTATTTGGAGGACTCTATGCAGTACTAGGACCAGGGGTCAGCTACGTGAATGGCAAGCACTTTGATCCTTGTATTTTCTCCCTGGCATCAAGATTTGTTCCTTTTTGTTTTCTAATAAATGAATCTGAATTTTCAGGTCTGTGCCAGGAGCAGCAGCACAAGCATAAACTTATAAATGCAAGTTCTCAAGCCCCAAGTTCTCAGATCTCTAGAACTACTGAATCAGAAACAACGGAGGTGGGACCAGCAATCTGTTTTCAGCAATTTTAACAATCTTTCCAGGAAATTTTGTTTCTTACTTATGTTTGAGAATAACTGCCTTGAGCCTTTCAAATATGTCATCCTTGGTTCTAAGGTGGCTCAGAGAAGAAAGTGTACATAAATGAGGGAATAGTTCAAGCAATAGGGCAACAATATTAGCAATAAAAGAAGGTATGTTTACCTTCGGGGAGAGGGCAATGAACTGAACTGGAAGGGAAGCAAAGAATGTGAATGGGGTAAGTGTTTTTGTCATTAAAGTCATTTAAATTCTAAGGATCATTATTTGCATCTATATTATTCAAGGGAAACCCGAGGCCAAAATATCAAAGGCATTTAGGATTTTGTAGTTCACATCTGCTATCTTATTCCAAGGTTAAGACCATGACTTCAGTGAAGGGCTTTGAGGAGATTCTTGAACCCAGACCGTGCTGGTCCAAGCAGTGAAGTGATAAAGGAAGTTACCGAGAGTGAGATAGTTTAAGCAAGAGGAAAGCAAATTTATGGAAAAGAGACAGTACACTGTTTTGAGTGACTCAGTGGAGGCCTCCAAAGAAAGACAACTCTAGGGCATTCTTAGGCGCTATATTTTTTTGACATAATTTTTGGTGGTTTTTCATAGAAAAATTCTGCTTTTCATAGATTAGTTCTGGGAAGAGGGAGAAAGAATAAATTGTTCATAAAATATTCTAAGCCCATAAAAGAAAGAATAAGAAATACATATGATAATTTAGATCAACTGTACAATGTTTTGAGCCAATCACATAAAGATGACAACATAATTTTAGCCTATTCCAAGAATGGAGAAATCTGGCCAATCAGAAGAATTTAGGAGGCAGAGACATGGAATGTATATGTTGGTGGACCAGATTGCTAAGGCGGGGTGCCTAGGTCAGCTCAGAGTGAAGCTATGGTGGGGTCTCTGGAGCCCTCTGGACAGATCTGCTTACTTCAGCATGGAGGGTCTCAGTCTGACAGGCCTATGGCAGGGAGACTTAAGGCATCAGTTGAGGGGGCTTTTGCTAGATCCCTTCATTCGGGTCTGAAGAGATAGTACAGTGAGTAGGGCACTTGCCTTGCTTAACGGTTGATTCAGTCTGATCCCAGGCACACAATATGGATCCCCTGATTCCTGACTGGAGTGATCTCTGAGTGAAGAACCAGGAGTAAGCCCTGAGCACAGCTAGGTTTGACCAAATTTCACCCCCACCAAAAAGAACATCATTTCATCACAATTCCTCCAGGTGCCTTTCTTCCGTCTCCCTGACTGCGCACATGTGAAGTTTACTATAACCTGTTATGAGTTTGTTCGGGCTGCTGTAAAAACACCCACAGGCTGCCTCGCATAAACAACAAGCTCATTTTATCAAGGTTCTGGTGCTGGAGCAATAGTACAGCAAGTAGGGTGTTTGCCTTGCACGTGGCCTACCTGGGTTCGATTCCCAGCATCCCATATGGTCCCCTGAGCACCACCAGGAGTGATTCCTGAGTACAAAGCCAGGAGTAACTCCTGTGCATTGCCAGGTGTGACCCAAAAAAGTAAAAAAAAAAAAAAGGTTCTGGAGTCTGGAAGTCCAAGGCCATGATGCCAGCAGGCTTGGTTTCCTCTCTTTGGCTTGGAGATGGCAGTGACCGTGAGTTTCCGCACGCTTTCCCAGCTCCACTGCTCTGTCAGAGGGGATTAGGATCTACCCAAATGGCTGGGTCTGAACTTAACCACCTGTTCAGAAGACACATTCAAAAGCACTGGAGATGAGGACTGCTGAGTTGATGATGAGTTTTTGGGATAATACCACACAGTTCATAAATCTTAGAGAGAAATAAGTTCTAACTGAATAATTTCAGTTACTGATTTTCCTAACTTTGTCACTGCAAACACCAAAAAGATTTTTGGCCAAGTCATGCAATTTTCTATAGATAATTAAAGAAGATTAATTTCATCCAATTTAATCAGAATTAAACAGACTTTCATAGTACATAGTAGTACTCCTGCTCACATGGAGAAGAGGCATAAAGACTCAGATAACACAATCAAATAAATATAATTGATAAATTTTTAAACTGTGCAAAATTGTTTTTTTCTATGGACTTTTTTTTCATCATCAAGTATAATGTCTACTTCTCATTGTCTGCTCTTTGGGGCTTTTTTTTTTGTCCAAAAAAATAAAATTGCAAAACGCCTTGCTGCTGCAAGTGTCATTGTTCTGAAGACAGAATCTAAATCTCTCATCCTCCCTAGGGCTAGAAAACTGGTTTTCCAGGATCCTATTTCTCCCAGCAAACAGAACACAAAGAACCACTATCAGTTATTTTGCAGGCAGGTGCCTCTATCTGTGTGGGTAAACATCTAAATTTTTGTTGTTGTTGTTATTATGCTTGAGGGGACTGGAGCAATAACACAGTGGGTAGGGTGTTTGCCTTGCACGCCGCCGACCCAGGTTTGATTCCTCCGTTCCTCTCAGACAGCCGGGCAAGCTCCCCAGAGTATTCCACCTGCATGCCAGAGCCTGGCAAGCTCCCCGTGGCGTATTCAATATGCCAAAAACAGTAACAACAAGTCTCACAATGGAGATGTTACTGGTGCCCGCTTGAGCAAATCGATGAACAATAGGACGACAGTGCTACAGAAAGTAGCTTGAGAAATGGGAGTTAGGGTGGCAGAATGACTCTCTAGCTTTACTAGGCAGTTGAGAGCAGAGCTGGGATCATGACTTTGCATTCAGAGCCTTCCTGGCTTGGTGAGGGGACCTGGTGTTCTGAATGACTGAATGCGCAGGTCCTGGCGAAATGGTTTCACAAGCGAAAGTTTTGGCTTCTTAACCATGAAAAAAAGAAAGAAATTCAAAACTGAAGTCCACAATGTGCTTCAAGATGAGGGCCACAACTGTGCCTGGAGATCTTGAAATGCTAAATTATAGATCCTTGGTACCAAGTCTCCAGTTGATTATCCAAGTGTTAGAGGAAGCATGTGCCATTCAAGGAGCCAGCATTAGTCCATTTAACACACACACACACACACATACACACACACACACACACTATATTCCATACAGATTGCCAATGTATATTATATATATATAAAAGACCTAAAGTAGTGCCTGGTCCCAAGAGTTTGTGTTGGGGTGAATGACATATGAGCATAATAAACTCCCCTTAGGAAGGTGAAGAATGCCAATTTGGGGTCTGGAGAGATGAGGTACACACCCTGTATGTCTTTGACCCTGACTGTCCTCCTGGCACTGCATATTGTTACCCAGGTACTGTCAAGGGTCAACTTGGACTAGCCTCTGAGTACCACTGGGCATATCCCTAACACCATCCTGCCACCAGCAAAAAAATGAAAGTTTGTTTAAAGATTATCTAGAATTAAATATAGCTAAGGAATTTAAAACTGAGGTGAACATGACCATAGTCCAATACTGACAAAAATCAGAAGTGAGAATATAATGCACAGACAGAAATACAAATTTCCTTTAGAAGAGGATCCTGGTTAGAAGGGAGCAGGGATATATACCAATAGAAACAGTTGGTGAGGCTTGAGGAAAAAGACAAAAAGAAAAGAAAAAAGGACTTTTCTGTTTTCCAAAGGAAGTTCTTATTTGCTGTAACTATTTCTATAGCTGCTACATTTCCGCTGTGCTGTGATTATTTATAGACAGTGGAAAGAGGCTTCTTTTTCATGTGTAGGTTCCAATTAAAATCTGGCAGCAGTTCTCAGACCTGTGAAGGCGGTGCTATAACCATGTTAGCGTCACTGAGAACTCATGCAACCTGACTTTAGCGTCCAGAAATCATTTCTTTTCCAATGAAAAATAAATATCTGGAGCCCTGTATTTATTAGGTAAGCAGTGAAAGGGCTTGACACAGGACAGATGCAATATCTTGGAAGAGTTTTCATGGTGGGTTTTCACTGCTGACCCCAGCAGGTGTCCAGTTTTCTGAACAGAAAGGTTCTACCCCAATATTAGGGTCCTTATTTATTGAGCAGAAATATATTTTCTGAAGAATATGACGACTTCTCAGTTTTTCACAGTTCAACATTTCCTAGCAATATCAAAGAACTGAGATGACAAAATGGGATGCTTTCTGAAGATAAAGATGCTGGGTCTTTCTGTGTCTTTCAAGAGACAATGGTGTCAGAAGCACCTCTCAGCTAAGGTAATCATCATCACAAACAGCACTGATAGACTGGGGGGAAACTGAGGTGTTAGATGATGAGCATGTATGACTTTTCAACCCCCAGATCATTTATTGCTAAAAGATAGTAAGCAAAAACATAAATTTGTCACTTCTTTATAACATATACTAAGACTTATTTCAGAATAATGAAAGGTTTAAACACAAGGTTGTCATAAACTAGATGGAGGAGGATATCAGAGTATACTTATTTCATCACAAAGGGGTAAATTTCTCTAAGTAGGAAAGGAAAAAGGAAGAAACCATTTTTTCTATAAATTTTATTTTATTTTTTATAAAGTTGTTCACAATAGTTCACTACATTTAAAAAAATTATTGTATATCCGTAAGATAGTTACAAGCCTTCATGTTTGGGTTACAATCACACAATGATCAAACACCCATCCCTCCACCAGTGCACATCCCCCACCACCAATATTCCGGGTATACCCCCACTTCCCCACCCTCCCCCTGCCTCTATGGCAGACAATATTTCCCATACTCTCTCCCTACTTTTGGGCATTATGGCTTGCAACACAGACACTGAAAGGACATCATGTTTGGTCCATTATCTACTTTTGGCACGCATCTCCCATCCCGACTGATTCCTCCAGCCATCATTTTCTAAGTGATCCCTTCTCTATTCCATCTGCCTTCTCCCCTCCGCTCATGAAGCAGGCTTCCAGCTATAGGGCAATCCCCTTGGCCCTTGTATTTATTGTCCTTGGGTGTCGGCCTCATGTGATGTTATTCTATAATCCACAAATGAGTGCAGTCCTTCTATGTCTGTCCCTCTCTCTCTGACTCATTTCACTTAGCCTGATACTCTCCATGTCTATCCATTTATAAGCAAATTTCATGACTTTGACTCTCCTAACAGTTGCATAGAATTCCATTGTGTAGATATACCAAAGAAACCGTTTTAAATGGTTGTTCTAATTGTGAATTTCTAAATGCTTCTTGTTGTAAACAAAAGTAAAATAAAACTTATTAGGAAATATATTTACAACATAAGATATGACAAAAAGTTAACATATATCATTTCTATGTACATATTTCCTCTATAAGTGATATATACACATATTTTAACATATTCCATCTCTATATCTATATATATTTATTTCTATTTATACCTAAGTATCAATATCTCTTCATATGTTATAGACTCACACACAAAATATGAATGTCCCCAAAGAAAGTTAATGAAAGGTAGGTGTAACATAAATACAATCACTAATAACCAGCCACAGTAGGAAGACAGATTAAAATTCACTAATAACCATGAAACAAGTTTAAATTAAGACAAGGTGGTGCCATGTATTATCGAAGAAGCTGGAAAAGTTTTTTCAATGTTTCCTCCTATTTTATGTGGTTACTGCAGCTCTGTGGTATTTGGGGGATGGGAACAAAGAAAATAAAAATCATTTTTCCCCTATAAATGAAGAATTGCTTAAGGAAAAAGTATTTAAATAAAGAGCACTTAAATATGATACTACAATAATTCTACCCCAAGCACTGTGACTTTGAAATACTGCAAATGATAGATTTTCTTTTTCCATATATGAAAAAATTTGATACAAGTCAAGTATCAACAATTTATAAAATGCTACTTTAATTTTCATCCACGTGCTGTATTCCTCCCCTCTCCCTTGTGTGTTTGGGCCACGCTCAGTGGTGCTCAGGGTTTACTCCTGGCTCTGCTCAGAAATCATTCCTGGCAGACTTGGGGGACTATACAGGGAAATGTGGATTGAACCCAGGTCAGCCATATGCAAGGCTAGTGCCCCACCTGCTTTACTATTGCTCAGACCCTTCCTTTTCTTTTAAATGACCTTATAGTTTCATTCACTGCATACGTTGGTGCATACTGTGGGGAACAGAAGGAATAAAGCTAGTTGCTTCCTAGTGCTTGGGTTTGCATACAATCAAATACTTCATTTTGTACACAAAAATGTTATGTTATAGACACACAAAAAGATAAATGTTCTCAAAAAAAGTTATCACTTGTATCACTTGTCATCCCATTGATCTTTGATTTGCTCGAGCGGGTGCCAGTTATGTCTCCGTTTGTCCCTGTAGCATGCTAGTGTAGCCCAATCGTATCTGCTCATTCCAGAAACAGGAAGAGCCTCAAGCTGTTCGTTCAGGGTTTTGACAAAGAAGTCTGGCCGTCTTTTCGGTGGGCAGCCACTCAGTCTTTTTACATTCGGTAGAATCCAGTCGGCAACAGCTCTAGTCCAGCGGTCTTCTCTGAACTGCATTATGTGTCCGGCCCATCTGATTTTTGACGCCTTGGCAAACGAGACAGCATCCCTGATTCTTGATCCTTGACAGAGGTCAGGACTCTGGATTCCTTCTCTCACTTGAGTGAAACGTGATACTCCAACCATAGCTCTTTTGATTCCTCTTTGTGACACCGGAATAGCATTCTCATCCTATTTGCTTAGGGTCCAGATCTCTGAGGCATATGTTAGTGCAGGAAGAACGGTGGAATCAAAAAGATGTGCCCAGACCCAAAGGTTCTTTGTCCTCTTAACCACTTTTTCAACGCTCTTAAAGGCGTTCCATGCTGCTCTCTTCCTCCTGTGCAGTTCTGGCGCCAAGTTGTTCCTCATGTTGTGTTCTCGACCCAGGTACACATACCTGCTGCATTGTTTGCTGAGATGTTCATTTCATTAAGAGCAAATGGAATGTCAGGGAGTAGTTCATTTTTCATGAACATTGTTTTGGTGAGATTCAGCTGCAGTCTGACCTTTCCACACTTGCGGTCGAAGTCGGCCAGCATTTGTGCCGGTTGGCTAATGTTTAGTGTTATTAGAATGATGTCATCAGCGAAGCTTAGGTGGTGTAGTTGCTGATTGTCTATCTTCACTCTTATTCCTTCCCATTCCAGTCCTCACATGACGTTCTCGAGGGTGGCACTGAAGCTTTTTCTTGATGGTGGCACTGAAGCGTTTTGGTGAAATGGTATCACCCTGCTGAACTCCTCTCTTTATGTCAATGATCACTTCCTTGTAGAATGGTGAGATCCTGGTGGTGAATCCATAATACAGCTCGCAGAGAATCTTGATGTACTGAGTTTGAATGCCCTGTTTGGCTAGGGCTTAGATGACCACTTCAGTCTCAATATAATCAAAGGCTTTCTTTAAATCGTGAACGTTAGACAAAGCGGCATCTTGAACTCTCGTGAAACTTCAATTAAGAAAGTTAATAAAAGAGTAAATCCATGAATTGGAATAGAAACTCATTTTGACTGTGGGCCTGAGAGACATTTCAATGGGCACAGTGCATTCTTTGCATGCAGGAGACCTGGGTTCATTTCTTGGCACTACCTGGTACCGTAGGGCTGGAGTGATAGCACATTGGTTGGGCTTTCGCCTTTCATGTGGCCAACCCATGTTCGATTCCTCCGCCCCTCTCAGAGAGCCCGGCAAGCTACCAAGAGTATGGAGCTCGCATGGCAGAGCCTGGCAAGCTACCCGTGTGTATTGGATATGCCAAAAACAGTAACAATAAGTCTCTCAATGAGAGATGTTACTGGTGCCTGCTCGAACAAATCGATGAGCAACGGGATGACAGTGACAGTGACAGTGACCTGGTACCCTAGACACCACTGGGAGCAATCCCACAAACTTGATCCCAGAGCAGTCCCTGGACACTATCAGGTGTGGCCCTCAGCCCCCATAAAACAAAAATGTAGTCCAGATGGGGGTATTAATATATACAAATAGGGGTATTAATATATACAAATACCTTTAAGTTAGAGTTGCTGTGGGAAAAACATATAAGTGCTTATACTAAGTACCAGAAAACTCATCCCAATCAAATCAACATCTCTTTTAGAGTAGTGTTGTCATTGTTGGGGACAATTGGCAGTGTCTGGGAATAGGTCTTTTGCAACAGGCATGTGTGAGCTAGTGACATCTAGTGGACGGAGGCCAGGGATGCTGCTAAATAGCCTTTAAAGCACAGGTAAACCCACGTTCCCATTATTATACTAATAATTAATTTACTCCTCAGACAATTTGTGTACAGCATAAGAAATGTTTTGATATAAAAAATATGGTCCACAAATATTTGCTTCTTCTTTCATTGATATATTGGTCTGTTCTCCTTGTGGGTGCCTTGAGTAATTAAATACATGAAGGAAATGTTTATATTCCAGATTGATGGTCTTCATAGATGTTTTGGCTCCTGCCAGTGCTCCCTGGGACCATTTACTAGGTTCTTTGGGATGCTTCCCTGAGTCTATCACGAACTCCATGAGGCCATATAAAGTAGACAGGAAGGCCCAGCAATCTTAGCTGTACCCACAAAATTAGCACCTTCCTCAGCAGAGTGAGAAATAGCGAGTGGCTATTTTAAGTCACGAGTATTTGGGCTGGCACATACTTCAACAATAGACATTGAAGCTATGGAGAGAGCTTACCTTCCCTCTGTGTTTTCTAAACTAGGGTCCACTTGATCTTCGGAAAGGTCAGCGGTCAGCGTTGAAAGCAATTGCTTTGTCTGCAGTGACATTCTTTAACTCAGTAGCAATTGTGTATGTTTAAGGAAAGATAATAGGAAAAAGAAACAGTATATCATTTGTGGCTTTCTCACTCTCGGCATTCTTCGCACAGACATGGAGGTGCTGAACCAGTCGATCGTATTCCTCGTCGTCAATATTGTCAAGGACGGCATCTTCCCACGTTGCTGCAATAGTGCCAAAGAGCTCCCAGTTGGTGGTCATTCTGGGAGTTGTCTTCTTAGACTTAAATTTTGCAGACTTTTCTCCCCGCTCTGTGAAGTAGAATTTCGCACGAAGGAGATGTTGGTCTGATCCTGTTTGGAATTTTGGGACGACAGCGATATCAGGCAAAGCCTTCGATTGCAAAAAAAAAAAGGGGGGGGGGGCTGGAGAGATAGCACATCGGGTAGGGCGTTTGCCTTGCACGTGGCCGACCTGGGTTCAAATCCCAGCATCCCATATGGTCCCCTGAGCACGGGCAGGGGTAATTCCTGAGTGCATGAGCCAGGAATAACCCCTGTGCATCGCCAGGTGTGACCCAAAAAGCAAACAAACAAACAAACAAACAAAAAACCTTCGATTGAATATGATGTGGTCAATTTCATTGTGGAACTGTCCACTGGAAGGCTCCTATGTCCAGCATTTAGATTCGGCCTTCTGAAACTGTGAGTTACCATGGATGGTCTTGGTCAACATGATGAATTCAGACAGTCTCTCACCCTGGTTGTTCCATTCTCGGCCCTGTGTCCCAATGTGGAGTTCTTCGGGTGACCTTCTCGGACCTATCTTGGCATTAAAATCACCAACAATGATCTTGTAGAAGGTGTGGTCTTCTTTATAGATCTTCTCCAGTTCCATGTAGAACCTCTCAATTTCTTCTTCATCGTAGTTGGAAGTTGGTGCGTAGACGATGAAGATAGAAACTGCAGGCAGTGAGCCACATCTATTCAAGCGTAATCGTCCAATTTGGGTTGTTAGGCATTTGAATGAATCGATGCTCATGGCCAAGTTTGTATGGACAAGGACACCAACGCCACCAACACCTCTGTTGTCACATGTTCCGAGGAACAATTCTTCTCCAGTGTTGAAAATGGCATGATATGATTGATGTCTCCTTGTTTCGATCAGTCCAATGATGTCGTGCTTGATCTTCTGTGCTTGTACCATCAGATCCTCGATGGATGCTTCTGATGCCACTGTCCATGTGTTGAAAGTACAAACAATCATTTTAGTCTTTCTTCATTTTGGCAGTCTAGTTTGTCCCCGAGATTTTTTCAGCCTCTCTTTTCTCATCTATTTTTTTTTCTTTGTGCATCACACCCAGTGATACACAGGATTACTCCTGGCTCATGCACTCAGGAATTACCCCTGGTGGTGCTTGGGGGATCATATGGGATGCTGGGAATTGAACCTGGGTCGGCCGAGTGCAAGGCAAACGCCCTACCCGATGGGCTATTGCTCCAGCCCCTGCTCATCTTTCTTAATGCTGCCGTATTGGGGGCTCTTTCCGTGACAGGTGAATGAGGCCAATTGTTGTTACTGTTGTTGGCATATTGAATACATGACGGGTAGCTTGCTAGGCTCTGTCGTGTGGGCACAATACTCTCGGTAGCTTGCCGGGCTCTCCGAGAGGGATGAAGGCATTTAGGCCGGCCTCCAATCGCCCTTAGAGGTGTTACCATGGTTCACACCAAATTTGAACCCTATCAAATATGATGCGGGAATAATAGGTATTAAAGTGTGTTATGGTGTATTGTGTGGCCGCAAATCGGCCTCGCGGTCCGGAGAGCAATCTGGAGGGTGGCGGTGGCTGGGTAGTGGATGTAGTGGGGGTTGGCCAGTGAAGTATTTATCTTGGGTAGGGTGGGGCGTCTGGGTTGGACCCCTCCCTCAGATGCCGGAGATTGGAGGAGGCAGACAAAGGATCTTGTTTCCAGGTCTCATTGAACCTAGAGCTAAGGTCGCAAAGTTCTGCTTACCTGGCTTTTCGGGGCATCACTGGAGCGTGAGGTTTGGCCCAAGTGTCCGGAGAGCAAGCTGGAGGTGGCGGTGGCTGGATAGTTGATACCATTTCACTGAAACTCTTCAGTGCCGCCCTTGAAAACATCATGCGATGACTGGAATGGGAAGGAATGGGAGTGAAGATAGACGGTCGGCAATTACACCACCTCCACTTCACTGATGACATCGTTCTCATAACACCAAACATTAGCCAAGTGGCACAAATGCTGGCCAACTTCAACCACGAGCGTGAAAAGGTTGGATTGCAGCTGAATCTCAACAAGACGATGTTCATGAAAAACAAACTCGTCCCTGAAGCTCCATTTGCTCTCAATGGAACAAACATCTCCAAATGCAGCAGCTATGTGTACCTGGGTCGAGAAATCAACATGAGGAACAACTTGGTGCCAGAACTGCTCAGGAGGAAGAGAGCAGCATGGAATGCATTCAAGAGTGTCGAAGAGGTGGTTAAGAGAACGAAGAACCTCCAACTCCAGGCACATCTTTTTGATTCCACTGTTCTTCCTGCACTAACATATGCCTCAGAGACCTGGACCCTACGCAAACAGGATGAGAATGCCATTAGGGTATCCCAAAGAGGAATTGAAAGAGCTATGCTGGGAATATCATGTCTCACTCAAGTGAGAGAAGGAATCCAGAGTTCTGACCTCCGTCAACGGTCAAAAATCAGGGATGCTGTCTCGTTTGCCAAGGCATCGAAAATCAGATGGGCTGGTCATGTAATGCGATTCAGAGACGACCGCTGGACTAGAGCTGTTACTGACTGGATTCCACAGGACGTCAGAAAACCTTGTGGCCATCCACCAACTAGATGGTCAGATTTCTTCATCAAATCCCTTAATGAACAATTTGAGGCTCTTCCTGTTCCTGGAGCGAGCAGATATCATTGGGCTGCACTAGCTCACGATAAGGACAAATGGATACGTTACTGGCTCCCGCTCGAGCAAATCAAAGATCAATGAGACTACAAGTGATACAAGTGATATCATTTGTGGAGTATAGAATAACATCACATGAGGCTGACACACAAGGACAGTAGATAACAAGGACCAGAAGGATTGCCCCATAGCTGCAAGCCTGCTTCATGAGCGGAGGAGAGAAGGCAGATGGAATAGAGAATGGATCACTAAGAAAATGATGGCTGGAGGACTCAGTCGGGATTGGAGATTCGTGCCAAAAGTGGATAATGGACCAAACAGGATGACCTCTCAGTGTCTGTGTTGCAAGCCGTAATGCCCAAAAGTAGGAAGAGAGTATGGGGATATTGTCTGCCATGGAGGCAGGGGGAGGGTGGGAGAGGGGAATATACCAGGGATATTGGTGGTGGGGAATGTGCAGTGATGGAGGGATGGGTGTTTTATCATTGTGTGATTTTAACCCAAACATGAAAGCTTGTAACTATCTCATGGTGATTCAATAAAATTTAAAAAATAACAGTGTAGAGGAGTCAGAGCAATAGTACAGTGGGTAGGGTGTTTGCCTTGAACACTGCTAACCTGGTTCCATTTCTGGCACCCTATGGGGTTTCCTGAGTCTGTCAGGAGTGATCCCTGAGTGCAGGGCCAGAAGTAAGCCCTGAGCTACATCAAATGTGGCAAAAATACAAACAAAAAAATGGTATGGAAATGGGACTCTGGCCTATGCTATTATGCGGTCCTATTCTTCTTGCATTCCACATTCAATCCTCTGGAAATCCTTGGAGGAGATTGCTTCTCTAGCCACAGCAAGCACTGGGAGAAGGTCGGGGTTCCATCCTTAGAATGTTTGCATCCTGATCTTACTTCAGGTCAGTAAGATGTTGAGCACCAACAGGAATGTGGCATGAGGCCCACAGTGAATGAAGGGCACAGATCCGAGGCAGCAATCTTGGAAGCTGATGTTCTTAATCTTTTCTCCCTCCTCAAAGTTGTGCAGCTCGAGAAATCAGATGGCAGGCTCCCTTCTCCCCAGCCTAACCTCCAGGAGCCATTCTCTGGTGCACACAATAGAGCTGGTTGGGAGCTCCCTGCAGTGAAGTCTGCAGGTAAGAAGCTTCCTCACCAGCTTTTTGCAGGCTTCGGTCTAGGTGCAATAAGCGATCTGCACTCAGTGGGGATCATGCAGAACATCTCGGGGGAGGGTTGGCTGTGGTCTGAGTGGTCTGACGGGGGTCAGACTCCTGGATCCTAGCCCTCCTGCGCTCTCGGGGATGCAAGAGGAGACTCTGCACCCTGGTCTTTCCCGGAGAAGATTCTAAGGGCAGGAGGGAAGGGGCTCACCCAGGCAGTGTCCAGGGCTCCTGAGATCCCACCAAGGAACAGACCATGTTTTTGAGGAAATGAGACAACAGGCGTTTCTTCTCCCGATCCTGCATGGCACCTGGGGCCAGCGGTGTTCAGTTTCTGAGTATGCGTGAGGGATGACCACCCTGGCCACACATTAGGCTCCTTAGGGAGCTGGAAAAACGCCCGCATCCGCCCTCAGTGAGTCTGATCAAAAACAGTACGGCCCTGACATCAGTGGCTCCCAAGGTGTACGTATGTTTTTTGGTGACAAAACATCTTTTTTGCTTGCTTGTTTGTTTCTATCCTGGGGTTTGTCTCTCACCCGTTCTGGTCGTGGACAGCTCACCGTGGGGTCCGCCCGGAGGCACTCACGAGAGTCCTCTCGCGCCCTCTGCTGCCCGCCGGGACACAGCACAGTTCACAAGGACGTTCTGTTTCACATCATGGCTTTGAACAAAACAGATACACTGAGGACAGTTTTAAAATAAATTTTGTTCTTAAAAAAAAAATACAAGGTTGAGTTTGCTGTCTTGTTAATCTACTTACAATACGATGAAAAGAGATTTGATTCTTCATTCATGCAAATATATTTGATTCTTTAACAGAATGGAATTTCACATGCAGTACTAATATATTGCCTAGTATTTACTGATCACTTACAATCTGACCAAAATTATGAGATTACATGCCATATCATTTTATTTTCAACAGTCGTGTGAAGTAGGCATTGTGAACTTCATAAGCATTTATATAATTATGAAGTTATTATTACAAACAATGAGAACTTAGAAACTGTCTAATATTTGAGGATATTGCTGTTATAGAAGTTTGATGATTCACCTAAGTGGTTTATTCGAAATTAAACATAAAAATCTTTTATATGTATAGGTGTAAGACACTAAATGTGTTTTTACTGTTATCTTTGTTGTTTCCTATGAAGGTAATAAGTTCTGTCATGTCAAGCACACACACACGTTACAATGAAATTATCTCCTTACTCCTTATATTGGATCCCTGGATTGATGCGTGGATCAAAAGGCATCAGTATAGTTTGGTAACTGTATACATTATTTAACTATTCTGATTTTAGTTTGCTTCTACATCAAATGTGAGAAAATCACTAGCATGTTTAGTGTTTTAAAAACTAAAGGAAATAAACTATGTAATGTCTTCTACTACCAAGATTGGTA
The DNA here is from genome assembly GCF_027595985.1 of Sorex araneus. Lineage (NCBI taxonomy): Eukaryota > Metazoa > Chordata > Mammalia > Eulipotyphla > Soricidae > Sorex > Sorex araneus. The sequence goes on from NC_073303.1 coordinate 327,548,743, forward strand.
TAGCACAGAAATTCAGCAATATCTAGCTAATATTACCTGAATATATCTTTATTCATTCCTTTATTTTCAACTACTTATCTTTGGTTTATAAGTACTTCTTATAAATAGCACATAGCAATATTTAAAACAAACTCCAATATTAAAATCTCATTTTAACCAGAGAGATTTCTGATTTTAACTTGGTTACTATACGGTAGCTATACAGATTACAGTTTGTAATATGTAATGTGAGCTATGCCACACAGCACATAGAGAACAAAACTGTATGGTTTACAGAATCAAGGTGTCTGTGTTAACTGCTGGGATTAAGAAATTAAATTTGTCATTACTCTAAACCTATCCTGAATTGGTAACCTACCTCTCTGAGAATAAAGATTGCATATTATACATGTGTGTATTATACATATGTAATCTACATATTTATGCAATAGAATCTATATATGTGTGTATATATACACATATGTACATCACACACATACATATGTCCCCCTCCACCACCACCAGTGCCCGTTGGTTTGTTTTGCTTTGAGGCCCCATGTAGGTGTACTCAAGGCTTACTCCTGGCTTTCTGCTCAAGGATCATCCAGGCAGGTCTCCAGCCCAGGGGGTCCTATTTTTTAAAACCGCTAGCCTAATGGCTCCCTAGCCCCCTGCCCATTTAGCACTTACGCTTGCATGCTTCTTCAATGTACTTGTATCACTTGTCATCCCTTTGCTCATCAATTTGCTCGAGTGGGCACCAGTAATGTCTCCATTCATCCCTGTCGCATGCTAGTGTAGCCCAATGGTGTCTGCTCACTCCAGGAACACAAAGAGCCTCAAACCATTCAGGGTCTTGATAAAGAAGTCTGACCATCTCGTAGGTGGGCAGTCAGGCATTCTTACTATTTAGTCTTATTTTTTGAACTTATTTCTTCTTTCAGGGGTGAGTGGGAAGAGGGTTTGGGCTACATTTGGCAGTGCTCAGGGCTTATTCTTGGTTCCGTGCTCTCCTGGTGGTGCTTGGGAGGCCATATGTAAACTGGGGGTCCTAGCAGAGTCTGCTGCATGTAAGACCAGCACTTAATCACTGTACTATCTCTCTGGCTCATCATTATTTTGAAGACGATCTAGATTATTGTTTGAATCAATACTTTATTCAGTTACTTCTGAATATAGTTGATTGTGGTGCTGACGGAAATCACATATAAAGAAACACTAACAACCAAAACAGTAAGACAAATCAAAATCCACTAATAATTAGCAAACACGTTTAAGACAAGGAGGTGCCCATGTCTTAACAGACAAGCTGGCACAGACTTCTATTACTACTATTATTAATTAATTTTCAGTGTTGGGGGTCAAACTCTGGACCTCACACAGGCCAGGTATGTACTCTATAACTGAGCCACACCTCAGGATCCTTCGTTTATGTTTTTTCAAAAGTGTAGATTGATTCTGTTTCTAAGACAGTGTTTGAAATTTTAAAGTGTTTTCTATTTCTTGACTTTAGGTTTTGGTGTTAAGATAAAATTCACTTTATTCTCCAGTAGTTTGTGTGGGGTCTGAAGTTTTCTTGTGAGATTTCTATCAAGGTGTTAAGATAAAACTCACCTTTATTCTCCAGTAGTTTGTGTGGGCCTGAAGGTTTCTTGTGAGATTTCTATCAACTGACTCAGTCTTATTAGGGCAGTTGAGAACGCTCTGGTGGGTGTGATGCAGGAACCAAGAGACTCTGAATCAGTGACCGCATTGCAAATCACAGTGCCTCAATGAAAATGTGGGAAGAAATAATATATAGTTTCTATATTTTCTAGTCATTGCTATAGGCTATATTATAGTCTTAATTCATTCCTCCTAAAATTTCAAATTAAAGTACTTAAAAGTAGGTGTCTGTGTACTTACCTGTCAAATCTTAATCTGGAAGTTTTTCCTTTCATCCTAATATTTCTTGTCCTCTCTGTCCCTGAATAACTTTTTTAGAAGCTTGTCTGTTTTATTAATCTTTTTCAAAGGGCTTAATCTTATCATTATTTCTTTCTTGATTCTTTTCTATTTCATTACAGTGCCTTTTATCTTTATGATCGTTTTCTATATTCAACTTCCTCTGGGACTTTAGGTTTAGACTTTAGGTTTTTAAAATTCTTTTTTCTTTTTTTGGGGGGGAAAGTGGAGGGGTTTGGGCCACACAACTTTCAGGGCTTTCTCCTGGCTCTGTACTCAGGGATCACTCTCGAGTGCTCAGAGGACCATGCGTGGCGTTGGGGATCAAAACCGGTCAGGTAGGCCACATGCAAAGCAAGTGCCCTGCCTGTTGTACTAACTCCCTAGCCTCAATTTTTTTTTTTTTTTGCTTTTTGGGTCACACCCAGTGATGCACAGGGGTTACTCCTGACTTTGCACTCAGGAATTACTCCTGGTGGTGCTCAGGGGACCATATGGGATGTTGGGAATGGAACCTGGGTCGGCCACATGCAAGGCAAATACCCTACCTGCTGTGCTATTGCTCCAGCCCCTCAATTTTTGTTTCTTATGCTGATAGTGTTTTTATTTCAATCCTCTTAACCTTAAATGATAGCATTTAATTATAACCTTTAACCCTAAAGTTATAATTTTAATGTTAAATTAGAGGAAGAATAAATTTTGTCATTTATTTTAAATTTATTTCAAAAATATTTTTTTTCCTGTAATACCATAGCATTTCATAGGTTTTATATAGTATTTTTGCTGCTCTTTTCACCTATACAGAAACTTAATTTTTTTCCCAGGCATATAGAATCCTTTTAATTTGAATATTTTAAATTTAAATAATAAAATAATTATTAGTTAATTGGGGTGTTGCTTTTGGTAATCTTGGGAAGTTGTGTTGGGCAGGAAATCAACCATATGCATTAACCCCCTGAGTTATTTCCCAGCCCAAATTTTCTTCCTTCTTTCTTTTAAAAAATAATGTTTGGGGGCTGGAGTGCTAGCACAGCGGGTAGGGCGTTTGCCTTGCATGTGGCCGACCCAGGTTTGATTCCCAGCAACCCATATGGTCACTGCCAGGAGTAATTCCTGAGCGAAAAGCCAAGAGTAACCCCTGTGCAGGTGTGAAAAAAGCAAATAAAAGCAAAAAAAAGCAAATAAATAAATAATGTTTGTGGTCCACACCCAGTGGTGTACTCCTGGCTCTGTGCTCAGAGACCACTCCTGATGGGCTTCGGGAACCATATGGGGTGCCAGAGATTGAACTCAGATCAGTCAGTACAATGCAGGTTCCCTATATGCTGTACTATCACTCTGGCCCCTGCTTTACTTAATCAACTCTCAAACAATGACTAAACTATATGAGACCTTTCATTTTATCTTCCTTTCTCCCCCACAGCCTATTTTGGATAACTCCTTGATCCTACTAGCATTTTAAAGATTCTAGGTGGCTGAGAGATGGTTCAGTGGTTAAAGCAACTGCCTTGAAAGTGTGAGACATCAAGTTCTATCTCCAGTGCCTCCAACATGCACTGGGGGTGTCCCGACATGTCCCAGCAGCTCTGTGGCGTGTGCTTGGTAGCTCTGCAATCTGTGATCTCAGTGCTGAAGTCAGTCTGGCCACACTGCAGTCAGATGTGTGTGAGAATCCTACGTAAAGGGAGCAAGCCCCAGCAGCATCATAACCATGAGCATTTGTGCAATGACACATGAACACATGTGTGAGCACGGTGTGACTCCCAGCAAGCATATGTGCAAGAACCACCACTAAAGGAGTGTGGCTTGCAGAAAATACCACTGCAAGCCCCTCAATCGGATGTGTGGACCTCACTGAGCTCCACCACTGAAGTGTGGGATCACTACAACAAAATGAGTGTGACCTCTAGTCATCACAACAGCATTAATATAGGAAGGTGAAGTGATAACATTTTATATTTTAGTGAGAGAGATATCTTTCATTCCAGATTTTAGCACTTGATAATCTGAAGTGTTTGCCAGGAAAAAGAAGAGCCTAGATTTTAGAGGGTTTCATTTGTGGGAAATTTTTTACCTTGTGTTCATGATCATTTTTAAACTAATTTAGTACAGTTTAGTCAGACTGTCTTTGTCCACATAATCCTCAGGGTTCTGGGTTCTTGGATTTCCTCCCCAGGAAGTGTAGGATAACATAGCCTCAGGTAGTTTAGGTTTATTGGGTTACTCCAATCACAGTGCTCCCATTCCTCTGTGTTTATTTGTAGCTTCTTTCTTAGTGTTCTGTGGACTTGTAAATATTGTTTTTCTCTTCTCCTTGAGTCCTTTGCATAGTTTATTCAGAGCAATGTCTTTTTTGTATGGACACAGAAAGACTTAGCAAATGCTATGCTTTTGTAACCTGGGAGTCATTTGACTTTACATGATATTTTCCTCCAGGGTATCTGTTCTCTTGACCTAAGCCTCAGCTGCCCTTACTCCCTAGCACCCCCAAAAGCAGGGTCCCGACTAGGGATGAGAAGGACCCAGGGCAAGCAGTGAGTTGTGTGCTACCCTGGCATCGAGATGGGCCTGGCCAAAGTGCCTAATGCTTAACTGTAAGTTAAGAGCTTGGTCACAGACAAATGCTGGAATGATCCAAAAAGTAGACCTCAACATTAGACCACAAACCATAAGGTACATTGAAGACAAGGTCGGCGAAACCCTCCACGATATTGAAGATAAAGGTATCTTCAAAGGTGACACGGAACTAAGCAATCTAGTAAAAACAGAGATCAACAAATGGGACTACATTAAACTAAAAAGCTTCTGCACCGCAAGAGATACAGTGACCAGAATCCAAAGACTATCCACAGAATGGGAAAGGATATTTACACAATACCCATCAGATAAGGGGTTGATATCAATGGTATATAAAGCACTGGTTGAACTCTACAAGAAGAAAACATCCAACCCCATCAAAAAAATGGGGCGAAGAAATGAACAGAAACTTTACCAAGGAAGAAATACGAATGGCCAAAAGGCACATGAAAAAGTGCTCTGCATCACTAATCATCAGAGAGATGCAGATCAAAACAACCATGAGATACCACCTCACACCACAGAGACTAGCACACATCCAAAAGAACAAAAGCAACCGCTGTTGGAGAGGATGTGGGGAGAAAGGGACCCTTCTTCACTGCTGGTGGGAATGCCCACTGGTTCAGCCCTTCTGGAAAACAATTTGGACGACTCTCAAAAAATTAGATATTGAATTCCCATTTGATCCAGCAATACCACTGCTGGGAATATATCCCAGAGAGGCAAAAAAGTACAATCGAAACAACATCTGCACATGTATGTTCATCGCAGCACTGTTTACAATAGCCAGAATCTGGAAAAAACCCGAATGCCCCAGAACGGATGACTGGTTGAGGAAACTTTGCTACATCTATACAATGGAATACTATGCAGCTGTTAGAAAAAAGGAAGTCAAGAATTTTGTAGTTAAGTGGATGGGCATGAAAAGTTTCATGCTGAGTGAAATGAGTCAGAAAGAGAGAGACAGACATAGAAAGATTGCACTCATCTATGGTATATAGAATAACAGAGTGGGAGACTAACACCCAAGAACTGTAGAAATAAGTACCAGGAGGTTGACTCCATGGCTTCCAGGCTGGCCTCACGTTCCGGGGAAAGGGCAACTCAGAGAAGCGATCACCAACTACATTGTAGTCGAAGGCCATGTCGGGGAAGGGAGTTGCGGGCTGAATGAGGGCTAGAGACTGAGTACAGTGGCCACTCAACACCTTTATTGCAAACCACAACAGCTAATTAGAGAGAGAGAACAGAAGGGAATGCCTTGCCATAGTGGCAGGGTGGGGTGGGGGGGAGATGGGATTGGGGAGGGTGGGAGGGACGCTGGGTTTACGGGTGGTGGAGAATGGGCACTGGTGAAGGGATGGGTTCCCAAACTTTGTAGGAGGGAAGTATAAGCACAAAAGTGTATAAATCTGTAACTGTACCCTCACGGTGATTCTCTAATTAAAAATAAATAAATTTTAAAATTAAAAAAAATAACTAGTATTAAGATGTTAATGAGTGTTTGGATTAAGGAAAGGAGAAAAACCCTTTAAGAGGTATTTTGCCTACTGGCAGTCAGGAAAGGCTTTGGAATGCCTCTAGGTTGTGTTCCCTTTGAACCTGATGGGCCTCAGGAAAGGCTTTCTTATGTTGATTTTGCTACCTGGCTGTGTGTAGTTTAGGGGCAAGGGCAAGAGAGAAAAAGAGGGAGAGAGATAGGGGGGCTGTGGTAGATCCAGAGAGGACAGAGCTAGGAGTGCGGGAGATGAGAAGGATGGAAGATTGAATAAAGGTAACTGATCAGCAACCAGCTTGGTCCTGGGTTTTTCTTCGCCTATCCTTGGCCAACAGCTGTCCCAATCCAGCCCATACACAGAACTTTTAGAGCACCGAACACGGGCGGTGAGACAGAGCCTCCTGGAGAGCCTGAGAGTGCACAAGCCCTTCAGCGTGGTTAGTTTTTTATAAGGAAGCATGTCTTTCTCCAAATTTATCCATTTCCTCTGTCAGAGTCCTAGCCTCACATGCCAATCTGCTGCTGGCTGAGTCATCTATCTCCAGGAAAATCCCAGCTTCTGGGAACTGGCTATGTCCAAGTCCATTTTAAGTTTCCTATGTCATTTTTTTTTTGTTTGGGGTTTGATTTGTTCTCATATTTTGATAGCTGAGAAGTTGCCTTTATTAACGTATAAGCTCCAAAGTGATTGGCTCCACAGTGCTTACTTGTTATGTACTTAAGAGCTCATGTACTTACCATATCATAAATCTAGCACAACTCAGGTAACCAATTAAGCATCTTTAATAACCAATCTCTAACATTGTTGGATAAAGGAAATTTAATAAGTATAATTCACACACACAGATACACACACAGCCTTCTATGCCATGGGACTACATGATCTAGTCTTGAAACGTTGAAAAATTTATAGACTGTTTACAGAAGAATACAACGAATGTAATTGAGTTCTGCTGAGGTATATAGGTTTTAAAATCAGCATCCTAAAAAAGTTGAATTGTTATGTGCATGAAATTATCATTAATAGTATTGTAAATCATAAACAATATCTCAATAGATAGAGAAAATTTGGAATTAGTTCTACATTATGCAGATTTGTTTTGACACAGTTGCATATAAGACTCAAATCATACAATCTGATGCACAGAAAGAAGCACTCTTTAAAGTCATTGCATAATGCTTTACTGGTGTCATTTACTTCCCCACTCCCTAGGTCAACCTTCCTCTGCCAATTCACATCAGCATATGCATTTAACATAAGGGGGAAAATGACTTTTTGACTCTCCAAATTTATGTTCTTTCTCTTGATTTTACAGCTTGTTACCTGACAAAATTTTATCTATTTACTAAGTTAAAACTCTGAAGAGCACAAAGTATTGGAGAAGCTCAAGAGTACTTGGCAAAAATCTTACCCTTTAGTACCAGAAATTTCCAAAACAGAAAAGAATGTGCCTTTACAATAAAAACCAAGATGATTATTAGTGTTTTCTAGGAACTAAAATAAGTGACCCACTCCATGTCCTCACAAGGCGGTCTGCTCTTCTCTTTTCACTCCACTCAAGTATGCATTATTGTTCCTGTGTAAGTCCTGTATGAATGTAGAATTTACTGTTCCTATGTAAGTCCTGAATGTATTATAGAACTCATCTTGAAAAAAGGTGATAAAAGAGAGCTGGAAGTAGCTAAACAAACAATGTATGCTTGTAGCTAAAAAAGAGTAAAATAATTTCTTGCACTTTTGAACAAAAATGCTTCCTCTATTTTATTTCTACTTTGTGTACCATAGTTCAGAGATGCCTAAAGGGAGTGTCCATGAAGATGCCTAATTATTTCCCATATCTTTGCTTGTACATTTTCTTCCCAATGTTCTACTAAGTAAAACACATCTGCCATGTAACCAGTCGAGGATGACTTCATTAAATATTAAATACAATTTTTCCTTGGCAATCATTTGTCCTGTATCAAATCCTCAAATGTTGATATTGTACAGGAGAGAAACCCCAATTTTTCTGAATGACCAAATTGCCCCTTGCGAAAGGCAGCCCCATTGATAAGCTGTTGGCATCCTAGGTGTGCTCGGCCAACCTGCTTTCCAATCTGAGAAATTTTGGTCTCATTACTATATCATTGTTTTAATGGAGGTGAGAATATATTTTGAGGTTCAAAATAATCAAGATTTATAAGCATGTTTGAATAATAGTCAATAAAACTTCAAAATAGGAGGGAAAGTAGTCCATATTATAAGCCTATATTGTTTGTTTTCTTTAAAATCTATTTCTGTGCTCTTCTATATGTAACGAAAATATATTTTAACTTTTGAATTTTCCCAATCTATAATAAAACCTTTGAAATATCTCAAGTACAGTTGGTTTTTCTCTTAGTGCCATCTGCTGGTCTAATAATTTGTACTAGATTGTTTGCATGGTTCAATACCCGAAAGAAAACTTCATTAAGGAAACTTTTAAGTAAAGCAAACTATTTAAATAACAAAAGCTCTTTACTCAGAAATATTGTTAAAAGATTTTTGTTTCAAAATATTTCAAAAATATGTGACTGCTATTTCTCATATTTGAATTCATATATCCTTTTCTAGCAGTGCTGGGTCTCATGAGTGACATTTTTTTTTCTTTTTTATACATAACCCCCAAAACTATAGTAGCCATGACTTCATTCCTAAACCTATACTGAAGAGGAGGGCAGGTTAAGGGTTAAATTTGCCTTTGTAAATGCTTGGCTGCTTTGAAAGATGTTTTCGAGACCTACCTTCCGCTGGGCAGGAAACTGTCACCAAATGGGCCAACAAACTGCCCTAGGAACTGTAAGCAAACATTTGCAGGGAAACAGTTAACAGTCAACAAATGTTGAGATAAGCAAATGAAGTGACCTATCTGTGATCCCCTTTGATCTATAGGTGTGATTTCCCTTAGATCCAATAAGGTGTGATTCCCTTTGATGCTGGATATGTGTGATTTTCCTTTTTCCTCCAAAAGGGTATAAAAACAGCTCACTTTTTGAGTTTGGGGCCTTCTGCTTTGCCGCTTTTCAGGCACAGTTGAAGGTCCCGATATAGCTATATTGGCTTGAATAAACCCCGTGCGTTTGCAGAAAGAGTTGTCTTGGTTTTGTTCTTTTGTTTCTCCGAGCCTCCCCTGGGCAGAGATCTGCCACCCCTAACAATACCTTGATTACTTTATATTGTATGTTATAGCATATTAGTCGACTAACAGGTTGATTTTTAATTTTCTTGATAGCTATAAAAAATTGAAAATTAGCATTTATCCTAAGAAGTAAAGTTCAGTGGAAGAGGATAAAAATAGAGCATTTGAATATTTTGTATATGATTTAAATGAATTCTTCCCAATTAGAAAATTAGAATGAAGGAATCAAAAATCAGATGGGAGGACACGTAATGCGATTTAGAGATTGCCACTGGAATAGAGCTGTTACTGACTGGATTCCATGGGATGTCAAAATAACGCCTGGCCACCCACCTACAAGAGGGTCTGACTTCTTTGTCAAGACCCTGAATGGTTTGATGCTCTTCGTGTTCCTGGAACAAACAGACATCATTGGGCTACACTAGCACTCGACAGGGATGAATGGAGACCTTACTGGTGCCCGATCAAGCAAATCAATGAGCTATGGGACAACAGGTGATACAAATGAAGAAAATTAGACATTTGATAATGTTATTTCAGGGGCCAAACACATGACTTTAGTAGTAAAAGCATATACCTTGCTGGTGTGAGGCCTGGGTTAGATCCCAGTGCTGAATGGCACTAGAAGTATGTTTGAACACCCTTCTCCCTAAGCAGTGCCAATATCTCTCTTCCCTCCCAATTCTTCCACTAAACAGTATCAGAAAGAAAATAGCTATTTTAAACTATTAAACAAGTAGATTTTGAACTTGAGTCTAGGAACTTTCTTCAAATTGTCTAGTCATATAGATGCTTATATCTAGTGTCTATCTATTAGCCATGTCTTGTTAACAGCATTTTCTTCTCATTTTCTGTAGTCTGTAATCTATAAGTTCTAACATCCTGAAGTCACGTTAATTTTACTAATCATGTTGTTACTATAGATTTCCTCCCATGAGCTGCAATGCATGAAGCTTTCTAACAAAAGGATCTTTCTCCATCTTTGTGCTTGTATTCATCTTTGAAAGCTGCCCGGTGGTCGGTCTGCAGTAGGCTGGCATGCTCACTATCTCAGTGGTGAGTGAGCATTGGATCAGATCCTCCCTTTTCTAAGCTCAGTGATGAGATATAATTTATGTTGATTCAACTCTTCACAAATTGCCATCTGTCCGCTTTGCTTTCTCTAATCCCTCATCTCCTTCTTTCATTGCATTCGGTTGAACTGGCAGAAGCTCAGATATTGGCTTGGAACAATGTCTTCCATCAATGTGAAGATCTCATTTGAAACTAACACATCATTCATTAATTGCCTTCTTTTAAATCTCAACTGTGGTAATATTTTCATTTGGCTTTTCATCATCCTCTGTTACATAGGCAATGGAGTGGCAGCACCCATGGATGTTTCTGACTTCTGGGACAAATCTGGGACAGGATTGACAGGTACTTTGGCTACTAGAGCCTCCAAATAATCTGTCATTGTTAATATTCTTGATCTTTTTTATGCTTCCATGAGCTAGATACTTGGAATATTTAGAGCAATAATACTCAGATTCCTGCTGTTTATTGTGCCTGAAGCATAGATCAGTTTTACTGAAGATTACTGTCCCAAAGGTCTGTCTTCATATTCTCTTTATAGAACTGAACAATTCTTTCTAGAGGCAGGGAATACAGGAAATGTAATTTAAAATAATGAAGAAGTGTAAAAGCACTATTAAATTAATAAAATGTTAAAGCATGATGATAATCTCTAGGTGGATAGTCTAATTTTAAGCATAAGTAAAAACAAGTTGATGTTTTCCAGAGGGCTTTTCCTATGCCGAGATTTCTTAAACTTGATATTTTGAACTTTGATTCTAATAATTTTGTTCCTGGGGATTCCTATGCACAAGGGGATGTTTATCAGAATACTTGAACGTTGGTGGCTTTGCTGTTCTCTATGCTGTCACTGTCACTGTCATCCCGTTACTCATCGATTTGCTCGAGTGGGCACCAGTAACGTGTCCATTATGAGACTTGCTGTTACTGTTTTTGGCATATTGAATACGCCATGGGTAGCTTGCCAGGCTCTGCCTTGCGGGCGAAATACTCTCGGTAGCATGCCGGGCTCTCCAAGAGTGGCAGAGGAATCGAACCCGGGTTGGTGTGTGCAAGACAAATGCCCTAACCGCTGTTTATGAAGTATAAATATATCCAGAGATTGTCATATATTCCTTATGGCGAAAACTATCCCCCATGTTGAGATACACAGTCTCAAACTTATAATGATTGATAAAATGAAATATTAAAACATAATGTATTATCCGGGGCTGGAGTGATAGCACAGAGGTAGGGCGTTTGCCTTTCATGTGGTCGACCTGGGTTCGATTCCTCCACCCCTCTCAGACAGCTAGGCAAGCGACTGAGAGTATCCTGCCCGCTCAGCAGAGCCTGGCAAACTACCTGTGGCATATTTGTTATGCCAAAAACAGTAACAGCAAGTCTCATAATGGACACGTTACTGGTGCCCTCTCGAGCAAATCAATGAGCAATGGGATGACAGTGACAGTGACAATGCATTATCCAAAGCTGATGTGGTTAAATCTATTTTGCAAATGACCTCATTACAAAGGAATGCCAAAGGAATTCAATATGACACAGAAGCATTGAACTTTTGTATAAAATTATACAATGGATACTAGGTGAGTGCAATACCCTTTTTGCATAAGCCTTGTCAGGACATAAACATAAAATTATTTCTTCTAGATATGGAGATATAGAATATTTCTCATGGCCCATGAACTTGCTCACATAAAATTAGGAGCCTGAAAACACGACTTTTTAGTGAGATGTTCTAATAGAGTGTTCTAATGCATATATTTTTTATCTTATAGGAAACCAGGAAATTAGGAAACATCATGGATTACTAACAATGAATAAATACTCTACGACCACAGATCTAATAGCTAGATCCCAAGTGATATAAGTAGGAAAAAGAAGTCTCTAATGAGGTATGTTCTCATGAATATTGTCCTCTTCTCAATGGATCCTCATTAAGGATCAATCTTTACTTGCATATTAGATAACTCCTGAAAGGATTCTCTGCTCATGAAAACAGTGAACTATAGAATATTATGGTTGTTTTGTCTTAACCCTGCTTTAAATTAATCACAAATTGTAATAAATTCTTTTTAATTCTAAGGAAACTTTTATAATGGGTGTGTTAATATGCATGATGACACTATGGCATTAGACAGGTTTCCTTATTTCATAGAGTTGGATAGAACATGAGCTAATAATAATTCTAAGATATGAAAATTTATACATAAAAATATAATAGTAGCTTCAAACCCTAATTTACCATCATCATCATCATTGCATTGATTGTCAAATTTCTCGAGTGGTCTCAGTAATGTCTCCATTCGTCCAAGCCCTGAGATTTTAGAAGCCTCTCTCTACTCGTCCTTCCAACGATGCCATACTGGAGGCTCTTTCAGGGTCAGGGGTATGAAACCCAGATTGTTACTGGTTTTGGCATACCCTTGCGAGGCTCTCCCATGCGGGCAGGAAACTCCCAGTAGTTTGCCAGGTTCTCCCAGAGAGAGAAGTAGGCTATAAGATATCTTGCAGCCGCTTTGCAGCAGCATGCTTTCAGGAGCTTGCTTTTAAGTCTCTGGATGCAGGCCCTTGACAGGATTACAAGGCACCGGGGGCAGTCCCTGGGTGTGACCGCCTAGCTACTGGGAAGCCAGAAATCTGGGTGGAGGAGGCCCAGTTCCGATCTGAGCATCCTTGGAGGTCTCAGCCCCGGGTCCCACACACCTGGGTTCCTCTGCCGGTTCCTTCATGCGTGAGGCTCATCTGAACATGTGAAGAGGGGCCTTGAGCATGGTTGTGGCTAGGCTCCAGAGGTCTTCGGCTACCAGGAACTCTGCTCGGGGCGGGGAGGGAAACTGGAGCCCATCCCCTCTGAGGAGGCCCTGGGAAGACAGCCAGGCTCATGGGCAAGAGACTCTCTGTGCCTAATTTATACATTCATTCACCCTAATTTATACAACTATAAAATGAGAAGTAATATTAGTTTCTGTGCTTGCTAGGTTTGTTTTAGGTGGCAAATGATTCACCAGATATGAAATGTATAGTTCAGTATCTGGTATGCAGTTAGCTTTCCAGAGTTCTTAGCTAGAAGTTCTTTAGCATAAAGTTATATAATAAGTTATATAAAGTTATATAATAAATACTAATGTACCTATTAGGTGAGTGTAATACGCTTTTTGCATAAGCCTTTTCAATAGTTTTCTTCAAAGAAAAATTAGGAGAACACACATATAAGAAGAGAAGCTTGAATTTTCTGGATAAACCCCAGAATTGTATTGTTTGTGGACCATACTAGACAGTTCTCAAGGCTTACTCCTGGCTATGTGCTCAGGGATCTTTTTTTTTTTTCTTTTTGGATTACACCTGGCGATGCACAGGAGTTACTCTTGGCTCTGCACTCAGGAATCACTCCTGGCAGTACTCAGGGGATCATATGGGATGCTGGGAATCGAACCCGGGTTGGCTGAGTGCAAGGCAAATGCCCTACCTGCTGTGCTATTTCTCCAGCCCCTCAGGGATCATTTTTTTGAGGTAGGAGTACTGCTATTTATTCAGTTATGATTCAGCTGACTGAAATGGGCATTAACTCCACGTTACTATTTTTTCTAATAACTTTTAAAAATTGAATATGCATGAAATAGACCATTACAAAGCTGTTCGTAACTGGGTTTCAGTCACATAATGATCCAGCATCCATCCCTCCACCAATGTATATTTCCCACCACCAATGTCCCCTGTTATCCTCCTACCATCCCCACACCCCACCTCCTACCCTCAGCCTCCCTCTATGAGAGGCACTTTCCTTCTTACTCTCTCCTTTTCCTTTTGTGCATTGTGGTTTGCAAAACAGAAACTAAGAGGTCATCATATTTGTTCAGGGCATTCAGTATTTTTATCTGGACAGTAAGACTGGAGTATCTTTTAATTGGGTGGCAGCTTTGGGTTGTGGATATTGTGACTGCTGAGGTTTCCAGAAATAAAGGGAGGTATGGAGGAGGTAGTCTATTCTGACCCCAAGATAGACTGGAGATATCAGTCACAAAACCCACATACCAGAATTTTCAGCAGATTTTGTCTTGGCGAGGTACATCCTGAGATTGTGGAGTCAAGCTGGGGGTATAGCAGTGATTTTGGATTGTGGAAGCAAGCAGCTGCTTTGAGACTCTGCTTGCGCAAGCGTTAGGCTAACCTCCGATTTATCCCTGTCTGTTCAGCCTTGCATGGGCCCGAGATTAACTGTGACTTTTATTCTCTTTTGAGATTTATTTATGGGTCTCTGAAGTAAGGCTGGTAGTAGAACTTTCATGGTGGTGCTAGAGTTGGTTTGTGGGGATGACTGCCAGAGCTTGAAGGAGTATAGGGAAGTGAGGGGAAGATAGCCCATCCTGACTCTGAGAAAGCCTGGAGATTTCAGTCACAAAACCTACATAGCAGAATTTTCAGCAGATTATATCTCAGTGAGGTCTGTCGTTACTGGTGGCCGCTCGAACAAATCAATGAGCAACGGGATGACAGTGATACAGTGATACAGTGAGGTCTGTCCTGAGACGAAGGAGTCAGGCAGGGGATATGGTGGTCATTTAGGATTGTGGGAACAAGTGGCTGCCGGGGGCACCAGAAAGACCTGTCGTTCCTCTGATTTGCCCCAGTCTGTTCACATACATGAGTCCAAGATTAACTATGGTTTTTGATTTCTTTCAAAATTTATTTATGGGTCTTTGAAATAAGGCTGACAAGTGAGCTTGTATAGCTGAACCGGAGGTGATTTGTGGGCATGGCTCCTACATACCTAACTTTTGGCTGTTTTGGGAAAGTTGGTTCCAAGTTGTTTGGGTCTGGACAAAGGCACAGCAGCAATTTTGGATTACCAGGAAGCCTGGAGGCATCATTTGGCTGCTGATGCACTCGCCCCGCAGGTACAGGTTGACTTGCTGGTGGCACCATACCCCATCAGGGATCATTTCTAATGGGCTACGGGAATCCATGTGTATGCCAGTATCAAGCCCAGATTGACAGCATATCTCTCTGGCCCCATAATCTCAGAATTTTTAAATGCTTTTTTGAATATGCAAAACTCAAACTGGGATAAAAACCCTGCAATTTTGTGTTTAAAAAAAGGTGATTTAAAATATGAATCAATACACTACACTATAGCCTAGCTTAAAATACCAAGAACACAAAGTCGTCTTAGAATTCAAATCAAGGACAGAAGAGGAAGTTGTACTGCAAAAATTTCTGTTTCTAACACTGACTTGTGGTGAAAGAGCCTCCCCAAACAGTGAGACCATTTCACATGCCCCCGTGGATGAAAGCAGAAGCTGCACAGATACTATTCAATTCTTACCTGAGTTGCTAAGATCCGTTACTGCTCCGATTCCCGCTTGCCAAGCTCCTTCTGAGAATAATACTATTTTTCATATTGAGGTCCCACCAGGGAGATAATCACTTTGGTACAGCCAAATAGATGTGATACACCTGGATAAAAAGGTTCACTGTCAACAACACCTTTGCTTGATTTCAGGGTTCATTTGTTAAGCATGTGACTATTTGGAAAATGCCTTAAAAATGAGACAAACCACAGGCCATTTGAAGCTCAAAGTAGGTCTTTAAGAACTGTTTCTGTTGGATGAATAGAAGGCTTCCACATTTAAACAATTTCCAGGCCAGTACCTTTAATATCTTTGCAAAGTTCCTGGTTACTTAGTTTGGAAAGCTCTAGATAGGCTAATATATGGATAGCTATAATAATTTACCAATTAAATATTTGTGACTTCTGAAAATGGTTATCTTACAGAAACATTTAGACACTCAGTAACCACTAAAAAGCAGAATCTTATTGCAGTGAATACCAAGTCCAAATGTCAAATTAAAGGTTTTTACCATGAGGGCCTGGAGCAATAGCACAGCAGGTAGGGCATTTGCCTTGTATGCGGCCAACCCGGTTTGATTCCCAGCATCCCATATGGTCCCCCAAGCACTGCCAGAGGTAATTCCTGAGTGCAGAGCCAGGAGTAACCCCTGTGAATAGCTGGGTGTGACCCAAAAAGCAAAAAAAAAAAAGGTTTTTACCATGAAAAAGGTAGTAGGTAGTATCAGAAATACCTTGAATGTCCTGATGATTATAAAGGTAATACAAAATAAAAGTGTAAGAACTACTACCCAAAGAAAAATTCATATAGTTCTAGATAATCTATCAGCTTCGAATCTACCATCATCAAATCTCGCATAGAAGATTTAAGATTAGGCTGGACATCCTCTCTAGTCCTAATGATTCAAAGCATCTTTCCAGAAGATTATGGTCTATAGTGTCATGGAACATTCTATTAAAAGTCTGGTGACTTTGAAGGATAAATAGTATTGTAAAAGAACTCCCACATATTTGTTCGCTTTGCTGGTGGTCTAAAATAGGGTCTACATGAACGACCCACAATCCATTCATCACAAGACTTCTGGTGAAGTGAAAGGAGTGGGAGCTGTGACTTGATGTTCTTCCAGAGTTTGCTTAATTTATTGGAATAAGCAGAACCTGAAGCCTAGGAGAGGGTTTAGCCAAGAGGACATTCATCCTGGCTGCTTATCTGTGCTTTTTATAAACATCAGAAACATTAGTGCTTAGAGAATTGTACATTCAACATAGAAAGTCATCCCAACAACCAAAACAGATTGAATAAGTGAAAATACTTGAGTCTTTTTTTTTAAACCAAGAGAGTTAAAAGCACAAGGAAACTGGGGGGCATTCCTTGAACCATAATTTTATCTTAATTATCACTTTAAAGGAAATATTTCTACATACAGTAATTTGTTGGGGTTACTTTGAGTTTAAGATTTTGTATAATAATTTTTGTGCACACAAGTCAACTCAGGACATAAAACCAACCCTTAATGAACTTGTAATACTCTCAAATGGATTGTTTTAACTTATTTAAATTCCACTACTATAGGATAACATTGACAGAGGTAACTTAGTTTTATTTGGGTTACTCCCATCACAGTGCTCCCTTTCCTCTGTGTTTATTTGTAACTTCTTTCTTTGTGCTCTGTTGACTTGTAAATATTGTTTTTCTCTTCTTCTTGAGTCCTTTGCATAGTTTATTCAGATCCATGTCCTTTTGTATGGGCACAGGAAGACAGTAGTAAATGCTAAGCTTTTGTAACCCGGGAGTCATTTGACTCTACATATTTTCCTCCTGGGCACCTGTTCTTTCGACTTAAGCCTCAGTTTCCCTTATTTCCTAGCACCCTCCAAAACATGGTCCCAACAAGGGATGAGGGGTGGGGTGGATGAGGGCAAGCAATGGGCTATGTGCTACCCTGGCATTGAGATGGGCTTGGCCAAAGTGCCTAATGCTTAACTATAAGTTAAGAGCTTGGTCATGGATAAATGCTGTCATGATCCAAAAAGTAATAACTAGATTTGGACCCTGCTAGGGTTAGGAATGATTAATCTGGCTTGAGCTCTGTAGTTTAAGTCTGTGACGAGATGTTCCCAGAGAGCTGCCCTACAAGCCTCAATGTATCTCTTACTGTGTCCATACAAAAATAAGGAATATTAAGATGTTAATTAAGATGCTAGGAGGAGAGGAATACCCACTGGTGGTGTTTCTACCCCTGAGCCTGATGGGCAGTCAGGAAGAGCTTTCTTATGTTGATTTTGAGGGATGGAGAGAAGACTTTGGGAGAGGCAGAGAAGGGGAGTCAGGGAGTCCTTGGAAGAGGAGCAGTCAGTCAGAATCCAGAGGTAAGAGTCAGAGGCAGAATCCAGAGAGAAGAGAAAAGAGAGAAAGAGAGAGAGAGAGAGAGAAGAAAGAGAGAAGAGAGAGAGAAGAGAGAAAGAAAGAAAGAGAGAAAGAAAGAAAGAAAGAAAAGAAAGAAAGAAAGAAAGATAGAAAGAAAGAGAGAGAGAAAGAAAGAAAGAAAGAAAGAAAAGAAAGAAAGAAAGAAAGAAAGAAAGAAAGAAAGAAAGAAAGAAAGAAAGAAAAAGAAAGGAAAGAAAGAAAGAAAGAAAAAAGAGAGAGAGGGAGAGAGAGAGAGAGAGGCAGAGAGAGAGGGAGAGTGAGCCCAGAATGTGAGATGGAGCGCAGAGACATGACCAGGAGAGACAGGAAGAGACGGGAATGAGGGGCAGTGTGAGACTAGAATGGGGAGCTCAGAGAGACTGTAACAGGTGTATGGAGAGAATGGAATAAATGGCAACTGATCAATCAACCAGCTTGGCCCTCGTTTCCTCTTTGGTCTGCCCCACGGCCTGGGCCGCCCCAGCTGGGCGAGTGGCCCAGGACCACCCCGAACCCGGGCACCGATGGGGAGAGGCACAGGGCCTCTCCCCTGGCCGTTCCCAGGAGATTTTTTACACACTACCCTAATAATAAATTAAGACTTGTTACCCCTGTTACTCTTTCCTTTTGGATGTCACTGAATACAATGGGGGCACCATTATTCTGGTCCCACAGTCATAAAATACCACAATGTTACTGTCATTGAATATTACACACTTACTCTCATTAATTCTTTTTTTTTTTTTGCTTCATGGGTCACAGCTGGCAATGCATAGGGGTTACTCCTGGTTCTGCACTCAGGAATCACCCCTGGCGGTGCTCAGAGGACCATATGGGATACTGGGAATCGAACCCGGGTTGGCTGTGTGTAAGGCAAATGCCCTATCCACTGTACTATTGCTCCAGCCTCTTACTGTCATTAATTCTATTGACCAAAGTCTGAAAGTCTTATTGAGCTAAAAACCAGTTTCTGACAGGGCTATTTGCCCTTATGAGGCTCTGAAGAATTGTTACTTTGTTTTTCTAACTTTTAGTCACCATACCTCCCTAATGATCCCTTCTTCCATCTTCAAAAATGCAAGATAGCATCTATCTAACCTAAATTTCTATCATCACATCGCCTTTATGTTGGCTCACCTGTGTCTCTCTCTCTTACAAATGCACTAAGTTTACACTGATAATTTTGAATTAGCTCACTTCTTAAGTTTGTATTATTGATAACTTGTTGTGTATGCAACCTTAATTCCTCTTTCCATGTAGCCTGATGTATTTGCAGCTTCTGAGAAACTAGGGCACAGACATCTTCCAGGAGCCTCTGTTCTGCCCATTGTAGCATAACAAAGCTGGAGCAGCATCAGGCTGTGGAGAATCCCCTCCCTGACCGCATGATGTGTCTCCCCTAAGTGCAAGGAAGATGCCTACCACAACATATTTGGTACCGTAGGAGTGAACAATCATTGCACTGTTTTATGCATATTGTCACATAAACCTCATTACCACTCCATGAGTGAGCTATTGTCTTCACTGCAAGGTGAAATGATTTTTTTTCTTTTTGGGTCACACCCGGCGATGCACAGGGGTTACTCCTTGCTCTGCACTCAGGAATTACCCCTGGCAGTGCTCAGAGGACAATATGGGATGCTGGGAATCGAACCTGAGTCAGCCGCTTGCAAGGCAAATGCCCTACCTGCTGTGCTATCGCTCCAGCCCTGGTGAAATAATTTTAAATGTAGAGATATTTTATCCTGAGAGATAACTTACTCTAACATCTTATTTTTAACCTTAGTTTTCAGGAATAATTAACTTTTTCCCCAAGTTCTCAGTTAAGTTCTGTTCCACAAACCCACCAAATGGAAATTGGAGATAATAGCTCCAGTTATTATAAAGTTTTTTCAAGTGTAGATGATAATTTGCTATCAAAAGTATTTAGAAACTCCATAAATTTGATTTTTCCATTATCAGCAATGTAGAGTTTTAACTATAAGGGTTTAAGTATATGCTTAACTCTATTAATAAAATGGCCTTTGTAAAAATCACCTTAGGAATTGTCTGACTCTCTTTTCCTTATAGGATATATGATATCATAAGATATACAATAAATTGCCTATCCAAATTTTTAACTAATGGTTATTATATTTAAGATAAGTGGGATTTTGCTTTTCATATATATTTGACTTCCTTTTGCTGTTGTGGTTTTATGGCCACTTTCAGTTGTGCTCCGGCCTTACTCCTGACTCTGTGCTCAAGAATCACTCGTAGCTGTTCTTGGGAGACTCTGTAGGGTTCTGCATGCAAGGCAAATGCCCTGCAACTGTACTAGATCTCCACCCACCACCCTGACCCTCACTTTTTGGCTTCTCCTATTTCTGGACCATATTAAGACCTGAGAGCAAGGCTGCTAAAATCTCTCTGGCTTAAGAGACATTACGATTAGCTTTGTTGGCAGTCTCGGGCCGGGGCTGATACCGGCTCGAGCTCTGCTGAGATTTGACCCGGGTGGCCATGCTTTTGCACAGCAGCTTTGCTGCTGAATGACCAAGGTCCAGAGCCAGCTACATTACTTCTGGTCCCAGCAAGTGCTTGCAGCCATGTCTCCAGACTGTGAACTAAGCCTTTGCTCCATGCTGCCCCAGGAAGGGAAATGATGCAATTTCCAACATAAATCTCTCTGGACTTAATTACTAAAATACAGAAATCCTAAACCGTGCGGCCGCTACCGCGCATATCTCTTCATTCTCATCAGTGGAAAACTAATTATCAAATGTTTCCTTGTCAGTAGGGCCGTATTTTTTGGGGGTAAACTCCAACAAGAATAGGGAGTTCTGTGTTGAAACTCCAACAACAATAGTGAGTTTTGTGTTGAAATATGGAATATAATCAAGGTAAAGAGAAAATGAAGTGAAATTTATCAGTTATGCAGGCAGGGGTTGGGAGGTTGGGGGCTGGGGGGTGGGAGGTATACTGGGGTTTTTTTGGTGGTGGAATATGGGCACTGGTGAAAGGACGGGTGTTTTGAGCATTGTATAACTGAGACATAAGCCTGAGAACTTTGTAACTTTCCACATGGTGATTCAATAAAACAAATAAATAAATAAATAAAGATTAGCTTTGTCAATATTTCTACACACTTTCAACAACAGGAAACAAAAGCAGGAGAGAGAGGGCCCCACTTCTCAACCCGGGTGCAGATGCACCCCTTGGACTATGCCCTAGAGGGCACCATTGTCTTCCATGAGGCACTCAAGACAATCCAATTTGGAAGAACCTGCTATGGAGACAGTACAAAAGTCCAAGAGGTTTGTTTCAAAGTGCCTTTGTCATCTTGCTCTCTTGGAAGAATTGGCATTCATGGAAAACAATCAATAGGTGTCACTGTCACTGTCACTGTCATCCCGTTGCTCATCGATTTGCTCGAGTGGGCACCAGTAACATTTCCATTGTGAGACTTGTTGTTACTGTTTTTGGCATATTGAATATGCCACGAGTAGCTTGCCAGGCTCTGCCGTGAGTAAAATTTATTCCAGTTGAAACAAAGACACTGACCTGGAATTTTAAAAAGAAGTCTCAATGTAATAAAGAATCTAAGTTTCTAGAACTAGAACTGGGAAACTTTTTTGTAAAGGTCCAGATAACAAATATTCTTGGTACTCAAGATGCCTGTCTCACTGATTTTCGTTTAGTTCAGTATTGAAGTACACAAGTAGCTTTGCATAGTGTGTGAAAAATGAGCACAACAATGTTCAAGTAAAACTGTTACAAAAATGGGTTGGATTTAGTTTGCAAGCTGTAATTTATTAACACTTGAGGTAGAACACAAGTAGTTTGTTTTCCAAATCAAAGATGCACAGGAAATAGCAACTCCTTTTTTTCCTTAATGTTCCTTGTCATTCTTACCATTTCCACAGGCATTTTTTCCTTACTCAAACCTAGAAGTTACAAGTGGGAAGTTCATGAAACTGGCTTCATATTTAATATTCTTAAGATGAACATCAGTAGTAAATACTGTTAAAAAAGAAATATAGACAGCATATATATATATATTTGTTAATCAGTTGCATGAGGGAATCTTAGTTGGCACTTCCAAATTTGATGTGATTAATAGTTGCTACTGACTGATTTTGAAAAATGTATTAAGATGTCATGACAAAATAACTATATCCAGATATTTGATAATATATCTGTAAAGAGGTCAGGTTATAGACTCAACAATCAGATGATACCTTCTCCCAGTACAAATATTACTGGGAGACCACAATGCACAGACGCAAGTAAAAATTAGCAAATTCTAAAACTAAGCAAGTTCTTAAGTTTGTGGCATATTTTTTAAAATGAAAATCTGAATTTCAAAATGTAACATGCTTATTACTGGAGCGATAGCACAGAGGGGAGCGCATTTGCCTTGCACGTGGTCGACCTGGGGTTCAATTCCTCTGTCCCTCTAGGAGAGCCCGACAAGCTACCGAGAGTACCCCGCCTGCACGGCAGAGTCTGGCATGCTCCCCGTGACATATTCGATATGAAAAAAAATAGTAACAACAAGTCTCACAATGTAGAAATTACTGGTGCCCGCTCAAGCAAATTGATGAACAACGGGAGAACAGTGCTATGACAGTGCTACAGTGCTACAGCATGCTTATTCAATAATTCAGGTGTATAAAATTAGACTATGAATGTGATGTAATATATTTAAATTATGCCCAGATATTTCTGCCTTAGTTTTGAAACCACAACCAGTTATATCAAAGGATAATTATAACCAGTAGATGGCATCTAATAGTTAGAACAATATTTTGTGGCTATATTAAATATCAGACTTGCTGCCTTATGAAGGCTCACCCTCTGATGTTGTTTATACTGGATTATTTTCATATTTAGCTGGACTCATCACAATTTTAAAATGCTATTAAATACTATTCAATACTATTAAAATATTATTCAACAAATACATGTAAAGACTGTCAAAGATCAAAAAGAACTTAGTAGATTTTCTGTGGTGTCATATAATAAACTGACTAAATGCTTTGAATTAAAAAATGGACACAATTTGAAGACATCAAACACTGAACATTTCAAATATAGCTAGTTCTTTATGAGTGAATAAAGCCAAGTTGCTAATTGCTGGATGAAGATCAAAGGATATAATGAGTATAACAACAAACACCCTCCAACTTGGATAAATTCCATGGGAGTCAACTAATTTTAAATGTTTCACAAATAATTAAATTACTGACATGGTTAGATCATAAGGATAAAGCCAATAGATTGAATTTTGTTCCTTGGAGTTCAATTTGCTTTTTAGCCAACTGTATTTAGCTGTCTGCAATTGTAACAAACTAAAGTCATTTAAAACCCATTCATTTTCTCGTGAGCCTCAATAGAACTTCAAGGGATTTTGCCTCATGTAGATAATAATAGATTTTACAAGATGGCAGAATTTGCAAGTATCAACAATTCATTTTCCCTGTAGGGTTTATCAAAATCAATGTTTTAGGTTAGAAACAATTTTGAGTGAAGGTAAGTAGTTTTTTATGTAAAATATTTGTTAAGTTATGATCTACATATTGTGCTGTATGAATTTGGGTTTGGTTGATTGCATAACATAGCCTTCTTGAAAATGTGAAGGACAGATGTCTGTGGAGAGAAAAAGAATAATCTAATCGGAGGCTTGTTTCTTACTTTAATAATGAACCATAAAAACAGCGAAATCCCGTGTCATGCTGCAGTAAAGGTTATATCAGCACTTCATACAATATTTATAGTGTAAAAGAAGCCCTGCAGCCCAGCTCCAATATGACATTAATCTTCCTGCTCTCTTTATCCCTTTTCCACCCTCCCATGACACTCCCACCCCTCTCAGCTAAATGTGCTCCCTGATGCCATTCTGATAATGGAGATAACTGACTGTAGAATATTGATGTGGCAAGAAATCTAGACTACAAAACAAATA
Source organism: Sorex araneus (assembly GCF_027595985.1). Taxonomy (NCBI): domain Eukaryota; kingdom Metazoa; phylum Chordata; class Mammalia; order Eulipotyphla; family Soricidae; genus Sorex; species Sorex araneus. The sequence goes on from NC_073303.1 coordinate 327,572,674, forward strand.
CAAACCAGATTGGATTCTAGGGAAGCTGCATTTTAAGTGTCTTTTAAGTGGGGAGACGGACCATCTCAGTTGCCGAAATTGAGGGCTGCCCTGGATATTGAACTTTAAAATATCAAGACCCGAAAAGTCCCATGAAACCTAGATAAGTTGGTGACCCCTCTTTTTGGAGGCTCCAGATGGCTTTAGGCTACGATGGCATAATTCAAAAGTTTTCATGTTATCCTAATTATATTAAAAACCACCATGGATATAATGTGATATAGAGCTCTGCTGCTTGAAGCCTGCTATTCCTGATACAAAGATTAGGGTGCAATTCTCAGAAGAGATAGTGAGCTTTACTGTGAGCCCCGCCCCACCCCCTGCCAAGTCTGTCCGTCATCTCGACCATCAAGAAGCACAGGCTTAGAGAAGTTGGATCAGTTGGATCAAGGAGCTAATATTTCATGGAACTCAATAGATTTTTGAAACAGCATCTGAAATCATAGATCCTACTGGCAGGTTTTTTTTTTCCCTGTGGCATTGCCCGTTTTGTAATTCCCATTGAAAACTCATTTAGACTCAAAAGAATAAATCAAAGCAGCTGAAAAGGAGCTCAGTTATAAGGATTCAATCAACGTAATTATCCTTCTTCTCCATGAAGTTGATCTGTAAAGCTTGAGGGTTGTCAGGTGGGATTTGAAATCTTTGCTGCCTGTGACATCTATTCTCATGTCAGGATAAACTCTATCCATGGTTCTGACTCTGCGTAAACAAGTGATTTGCAAACAGTGACCAAGATGGGCTGGAGCTATAGCCTAGCAGCTAGGGTGTTTGCCTTGTACGCAGCCGACCTGGGTTTGATTCCTCCGTCCCTCTCGGAGAGCCCGGCAAGCAGAGTCTGGCAAGCTACCAGTGGTGTATTTGATATGCCAAAAACAGTAACAAGTCTCACATTAGAGACGTTACTGGTGCCTGCTTGAGCAAATTGATGAGCAACGGGACCAAGATGGGATGCAGGGTTATATTAATCACCTTTATTCCAACTAGTTTATGGCAACTGACTGAGCATTTGAAAGCCAACACTATCAGAAGGGGTTGTTGGTAATTGTACACTTATTTATTTATTTATTGTAATTGTACATTTAAAATCAAAACTAGCATATTAAATCTATTTGATAAAAGTGGTGCTATATAAAATGTAATAATAAATTCCCTATAATTAATGTAACCATAATTTATGGGATGAAAGCTGAGGATTTACCCTGTTAGCCTTCGTTACAAACCAAGTATAATAGCACTTCTGTGTTCTTACCTTATACCTGGTTCACCCATCTGAACCCATTGTAGCACTAGTAGAATGACTTTTGATCACTAGAGTCTCAATATTTTACCTGGGGAATTAGAATTTTGGGATAGTCCACCCTGCTCTTCTGTGCCAAGGGCACTTTCAGAAAAATGGAAGAAGTGCAGGGTGGAACTATTCCCAAATTCCCCAGGTAAAACATAGAAATGCTCAAGGTGCTACAGAAGAGTTTCTTAGATGCACCGAGACTCTAGTGATAGGAAGTTCTCCTCAGAACCAAAGACACTGGATCTCCAATACAGTACAATTTGGTCCCGTCTGTAGTTTTTACATAGTGTAATGAGAGTAGTAGTGATCAGTCACTTTCAGACTGACTCCTGAAAGGCATGAAATTCCAGTAATATGGCAAATGCTCCATGCCAAAATGGTGGCGACACTAGCAGCCAAGTTTAATTAATAATTAGTGGAGTTTTCTGACACTCATAAGGGAAATGATTGATAAACTATATTAAACTGTTGTATAAGCTACTGAGATTTGAAGAGTTTTGTTATCATTGAATTTCCTATCTTTACTCACAATGGATTATAAATAATTTCACTTCACTAAATTTAGGCATCAGATTGGAAGCAGACTATTGTTAGAGGAAAAATCATTCTATTAGGAGTCATAAAATAAGATGCGTATTTGCATACACAGACACTTGCATTTTAATCACTGACAAACTTAGAATTTTCACTTCCTTCTGGGAAAGATTAAGGCAATAAATCAGAATGATGAATGTGAAGGCCCATATACTGTGAATGCTTAGATTTAAAGAAATGATAACCATCTTTTTAATTAATCGATCAAATTTATGAGTTTACTGTTGCATGGAAAATGGGTCATAAAGGTCAATGTTTACTATAAATCTAGAGTGGGATCTCATTTACACTTTTACCAAGTGTTTATAGCCCCTAAACTTGAATATTTATCTTCACAACCACTTGCAGAAGAAAGTGGTTTCTATGTTATTATATCTGCCTGTCTTAATTATTTGGTAATTAAAAGCAGACTTTGATGGCTATGCCCAGCTACCTAGGCAAATTGTCACTGTAGAAACGGGAACTTCTAGTGAGCTACTATATCTCTCCTGCACAGACAAATCATCATAAGGGACATGTTAACGATTAAAAAGAATGATATTGTGGGTTTAACTCTAGGAGCAAATTTAACTTGGCAGTTTCTCATGCAGACAAGTGATGAAGTTCATCCATGATTTCCCGGTGCCAAAGGCCCATTAAATGCAACCAGTTCTGCCACATTTTCCTAATGTTTCAAGGTTTTAACACCCAGGTGTAGCTCAGATTAGGACAACATCGTAGGCAGGAGTGTGCTTGCTGCCCAGTCTTACCAAGTAAAAGATTCAGGATTCTGCTCACTTTGCTTTTATGAGAAAAGGATCATCACCAAGTGATATTCAGGGTTTTTTGTTATTGGAGATGTCTTTGACTTGTTTTTCAGAAGACAACAATGCAAAAATCAGCTGAGTATCCCTCCACTCTTTTGGTGTAGAAATGGCTGTTTTTGCACTGAAAATGCAACTTTGTACCTTCTAATACTAAAATGAACCTCATGGTTCTCAATCTTTCCTGCTTACCTGAGTTACTCATTCCAAGAGTTGGACTGAACAGGACCTGGTTACTTGACTTTCAGTGTCCAAGGTGAACACTTGACTAGGAACAAGAGAGTCTCAATAAATTGAAATCATTCCTCTCTTTCCCTACTCTGAGTTACTGTTGGTGTAGGATGTGACCATACAGATGCTGCCAGCACTGGAGCTCTATGTGTCATGAGGTGACACAAACAGAGGCAGTTTTCACTCTCTATGCCTCACTTATGAGCTTCTGTAGAATCAACTCCGAGGGCAGCTATACCTTTGGAGCTTCCTCATGGCCATAGCTTCAAGAGGAAAATAAGAACACAGGTTCCAGGCAATCTCTCAGTCCTCTTGATCTGTGAGAAAATTTAGTCACAGAACTAAATCTTAGTGTGAGCCCAGCAACTTTGACTACCTTCTGAGAATCTTCAACAAATGGGTGGTGGCGGTTGTAAGAGTGGGGTGTGTTGTAGGACAATTTGTATTATAAAAGACAATTAAATTGTAAGACACTTTGGTTGCACCAGAATTTGTTTTATAAGAAGGAAACTTTATCTCACTCTGAAGTATCATTAACAAAACTGCTTCTGACATTATTTCATGACTCTGAGGAAAGCGTTTTGATAGTGGAAATTGCATCTTGGCCTCCTAATTATGGAGTATCTCTGAACTAAGTGGAAAAGATAGAGCTATCTGCTTTGACACATTCCAACCACTCAGACCTCTTTTGGCTCCAATGGAAAAATGTACTGTTAATATGATAAAAGTTCTCAGATAGAATCAAGCATATTCATTGGACATTTATCTAATGAAACACACCCAATAGAAAAGAGACCTGATGAGCCCTCTAGAAATATTCAGATCTGATATTCACATGAAAATTCACAGGAAACAGTATGAAAAGTGATGAGAAAGAATTTCAAGGACACAGTCACACACTCCCTATATCCCACCCACAACCTGAACCTACTGAAGAGAAAAAAGAGAAGACAGAAATAGCTACTATTGGTGCTGCTTTTAAGCACCTAGCAATATAGGAGTGCGTCCTCTAAGAATAATTCAATAAGAGATGCATCGATTATGGATACCATTCTGCATGGGAAAGGGTACTGGGTACAGGGTTCTTGGGTTTTATTTCATCTCTTTTCACAGTTGTCCTCATTGTCAACAAAGCAGTTTTCCTTAATGAAATGAGGAAGTTTAAACTGAGATTTTTGTGGTGATGTTTCTCATAAATCACATTGGAGATATCAACAAAATAACTTTTTTCTGTTCTTTTATCTTTTTGGGTCCCAGCGGTGATGCACAGGGGTTCCTCCTGGCTCTGATCTCAGGAATTACTTCTGGTGGTGCCCAGGGGACCATATGGGATGCTGGGAATTGAACCGGTTCAGCCGTATGCAAGGCAAATGCCCTACCTGCTGTGCTATCGCTCCAGCCCCAACAAAAGAACTTTTAAAGAAAATTCAATCATGTACAAGACAAGAAATTCAAGAAAATTCAAATTAAAAAAAAATCGAGGGTCTTTTCCGCTGCTGCACGATCACGATCCCGGAGGCAACTGAACTACTTTGGACACGAGCAGCTCGCAGAAATGCCTCCAGACTGTGATTGGAGCCACTGCCCCATGCGGCACTAGAGGGGCAGGGTTTTTCTCTCTCCATCCTTCCTTATTGGGCACAGCGTGGCGATTACCAGTTTCTAGAACACAGACTGCAGGTACCAGCGGGACGCCTGGGAGATTCCAGGGGGCGGGATTGCCTGACCCGCCCTTTGCCGATATTTAAGCACAGCACCACGCGGGTTATGGTCTTTTCCGCTGCTGCACAAACACAATCCCGGAGGCAACTGAACTACTTTGGACATGAGCAGCTCGCAGAAATCCCTCCAGACTGTGATCGGAACCACGGCCCCATGTGGCACCAGCGGGGCAGGGTTTCTCTCTCCAGGCTTCTCCATCATATAAGCACCACAAAAGGGAAGTAAAATCTTGCAGTGATGCAATTACTGGCAGAATTTTCCCTGGACTTCATACAAAAATCCAAAACTGCGCAGCCGCGACAGCTAATATCTCTTAATTGTCAGCAATGTGAAACGGTTCCTTTTTAGCAGGTCTGACTCTGGGGAGAAACTCTGAACAATAATACTGATTTTTTTGTTGAAATATTGAAGGTAATCAAAGTAGCAGCCATTTCTTTAGACTGTGAACTAAGCCATAGCCCCATGCCGGCCAAGGAGAGGAAATATCCTCCTTTCTTGGTTCTTTTCCCTTTTCAGGGAGAAACGTGGTGTGGCGTCCACAATATTTTGAGGTCTATTAAGCAGGCACAAACTTAGAGGCGTGGGAATGGGAGGGGAAAAATTATGTACTTGGAACAGCGGGACGCTTGGGCAGTCTTGGGCCGATACCAGTGCATGCTCCACCGAGATTCGACCGGGGTGGCCACACTTTGGTGTGGCCGCATTGCTGCTAATCAACCAGAATCCGGAGGCCAACTAGACTACTTTTGGTTCCAGAAACTGCTTGCAGCCATGTCTCTAGACTGTGAACTAAGCCATAGACCCACTCGGGCCGAGGATGGGAAATATCCTATTTTCTCATCAGGTGGCATGGTGTCAGCCATAGTATGAGGACTATTTATTAAGCAGGCATGAACTTGGTGGTGCAGGAAGGAGGAAAAAAAATTCTATGTACTTGAAACAGCAGGACTTCATATCTCTCCATTCTCAGCAATGGAAAACTAATTATCAAATGCTTCCTTGGCAGTAGGGCTGTCTTTCTTGGGGGGAAAATCCAACAATAGTGAGTTTTGTGTTGAAATATGGAATGTAATCAAGGTGAAAAGAAAAGGAAGTGAAATTTATCAATTATGCAGGCGGGGATGGACCGTGGGGAAGCGGGGGTTGGGAGGTATACTGGGGTCTTTGGTGGTGGAATATGGGCACTGGTGAAGGGATGGGTGTTTGAGTATTGTATAACTGAGACATAAGCCTGAGAACTTTGTAACTTTCCACATGGTGATTCAATAAAATAAATAAATAAATTAAATTAAATAGTCGAACCCAGTCTTTGTGATAAAGATTGGGAAATGGATTCAATAGACTCTTACAAAGCACTGGGAATAGAGTTCCAAAATGGTTGGTCTGTTCACCCTGAGGAGAAGCCAGACTCTCCTGGGCCTCTTGAGAGGTCTATGTGGCCAATCATGAAATGGAAATTTGAGGGCTTGTGTGTAAAAGTGAAATTATTATAACTTCCTGCAAAAAATTTATTTCATGAATTGGAAAGCCAGAAATTAGGAAACAATTTTTTTCTAAGAAGAAACTTCATTTATATTTAGTAAAATAAGCAACTAGGACTTTCAAGTGGTAGGAGTGTAAGAGAGGGTAGGCAGGTAATCTAGTAATTTAGTTGGTCATTTAAATTTAGCCATGAAAAAGTATGCAGTCAAGATAGGCAATAGGATGACTGAGAGTGGGAGACAGTAGGAGATAAAAAATCAAGCCCCCTCATATGCAACTCTCTCTTCTCTCACCAATGCCCAGGTGAATGCAGTACAGCAGAGCTTCTCGCCAATGCATAAATACCTGTATTTTGAGATCAAGGAAAGCCAAGAGGATAGAGTCTGCTGGGGTACAGCCCTAGAGAAGTCCAGATTACAGAACAATAAGTATCAGCAAGTGGACACTGGTTACAGCATTTGGGAATCAGATTCCAGAATGGGAACGTATATATTGAAATAGAATGGGAGGAATAAGACAAGGACATTACAGGTTGGGACCATGCAGACAGCACAGGGACAGAACCAGGACATCATAATCTATACCAGCCATCTGGGGACAAGTACAGTTGTTGTCAAGTTACAAGTGTTGTTGTATATATGTAAAGAGAGAAGCCTGGACTCTGGGGAGGGACCAAGACCCTTCTGCTTAAGATGTTCAATATATTCTAAATATTTAAGCACCTGATATTTGTAGACAATCCTTCACATAATATTCAAGAACCCCTGAGCTCAGGAATTAATCCACTTTTGTGTTAACATAAAGATAAATACTGAGAGAGATGTCTCTAGACCCCACTCCAGGCCGAATTTCAAATCCAGGGCACCCCCAAGGTGGGGGGGGGAGGAGGAGCCCTACCACTCAGCCCAGCAGAGCCCTGGCAGCCAAAAATCTCCAGGACCCAATCGCTGCTATGCTCACAGCTGGACCCCACAGGCTCTGGGAGCCTCATCCACGAATGAATCTGTTGAAAACCTCAAGTATGCGGATTTTGTGACCCAAATCTGCAGGCTTCTCCAGAGTCTGGAATGGGTGACCATTTCTCATTACCCTGGTTCTCCTGGAAGGAGAGATGCCTGGCAGTCAGTCACTCCCACTGCCTGCCTGTGGCAGGCTCTGAATAAGCATCATTAACCTGCCATGATCCAGAGACTCATAATTAAATGTCGAAAGAAGTCAGTGAGCTATAGAGGTGCTTCTGGAGTTCAAACTCACCACCCAGTTAAAAATTTAACCCCAGTTGTATCACCCCTTCCAAATTTAGAATTCCTGCAGTGCATGGCCACAAAAGGATGACATCTCATACTCTCCACATCACTGATACACCAGGAGTAGCTCACCACACAGGATGGGATATAAAGGAGAAGGCAATCACAAGGCTTAGCCTCTAAACAACATGTTAGTAATCGGTTATACAAGAGCTTAAGACTCCAAGTTGAGATACAACAATCCTCACAGTTTCTTTTTTATTTAAATTAAAAAAAATTTAATGAATCACCATGATGTGCAATTACAGACTTACAAACTTTCATGTTTATATTTCAGTCATAAAGTGATCTAGTACCCATTCCTCCACCAGTGCACGTTTTCCACCACCAATGTTCCCAATATCCATCCCACGCCCCTTCCCCTCCCACCTGCCTCTGTACTGGGCACATTATAATCCTTTTACTTTCTTTCTCTCTCCTTTTGGGTTCATACTTTCTTTAAAGGAATTCTGTTTTGATCATTTTTAGTAAATTAGTCATAACAAGCAATACAAAATAAATCATTCAGGGCCCTGCTTTTGGTGCAGGCTTGGGTGGTGGTTGGAAAAATAGGAAATAATGGTGATGGGAAGGTGTAATGGTGGTGGGGTTGGTGTTGGAATATTAAATGTAATAAATCAACGTGAATAATTTTATGAAAATTAAAATTTAAAAAGATAGACGCTGAAAAAAAGTTCAAGTGAAATAATCTAATTCTTTTGAAAGCAATATTGAGTGTAAGTGCTGGAACACAGGCCAGAGGGAATATTAGAGAGACTGAGGCAGAGAGAAGCCCTCAGAAACAAAGGTTTGAATTTGGAGATCTAGTCAGTGTGGTAGAAAGGGTAGAAAGAAGCTGGTAGAAAGTGTACTTGAACCATAAACCTTTTAAAAATGGAATCAACATGATATACATAGTTACAAAGCTATTATTATTGTGTCTCAGTCACACAATGTTCCAACACCCATCCCTCCACCAGTGCACATTTTCCGCTACCAATATCCCCAATTTCTCTCTCAATCATAAACTCCTTTGGCCCCTTCTTCCTCAGCTTCTGCCTGCTTCTTACCACAGACCAATTTTGCTTTGATGCTCTTAGGGCAAGAAGAAGAAGCCTTAAGAATCTTGTCAAGTTACCAGATTACCTTCTCTTTCTCTATATCCCTGAGTCTTCATCTTTGAACTTCTGGTTCTTCCTCTGCAATTATTATGGTCCATGTAAACTGAGGATAGCAAAAGCATTAAGTTCACTGCTCATCAACTTTGGGGTCACTGCCTCTTGTGGGGTAAGTCTTCTAGACACATATCGTGTGAATGGATAGCTGAAAGAAACACAAAAAATGAAACTAAACAGTATCTATGCCTATGATCTCCCGGAAGCCATCAACTGGAGTCATGAAGAGATTTGGGTAATATATTTACTGACAAAATGCTGAGAGTATGGGGATAACCCAGAACTCTAACTTCCTTTGTTTATGGACTTCTGAGGGGTAGTTTAATCCCAACAGAGCTGCCTCCTGGGATACTGGGTGCACAAACCTTCCCTGAAGTTCATTCTAAGGAAACAATCACTTTCCCCTCTTTCTGGAAGGCAGCTATGTAGGGAGAACAAATGAACCATTCCAGATTCATCTGGTGATCCATAAACCTGAGTATTGCTTAATTGCTCACTCTCAAAATAGTAGGCAGTCCTGGGAGAGTCCAATTTGAGTCGGTGCACTTACAGAACAAAAAGGCCTTCAGCAGCTTAGCTGTTTAATGTCTGTGGAAAACAGCCCTCACAGTAAGTGGTCAAGAGCTCAATTCCTTTGGCTTCTGTGTTTTCCATGAACAGACAGGCTGTGAGGGACAGAACCCAGTGGAGTTTCCACAAGACAAGGAAAGGGGAGATATCAATTATAGTCAGCATCATCTCAGAACAAAGGAGAAAATCATAATTTCTCTTGTTCTCTAGTAAGCATCTTTTCCTTTTCGCTCCAGAGAGACATTAAGTGAAAGTGTTGTCTAAAAGTTATTTAGACAGAGTAGCTTCAGGCAAAGACAGACTTGATGCTCAGGATCAGATGTCCACCTCAGATCACATCCTGCAATTGCTTTTCTTCAGATGCCTTCATATAAAACACATAGGTGTCAGGGACCCACTCCATAAATGCTATACCAAGAATTTTGTTTTGCCAAATTCTGTTTTAGTTTTATGATGCTCTAATGCCAACATAACTCTGGTGAAAGATATATACCAAAGAAGAACCAGTAGGCACCTAGATGCTACTAAACTGTCCTTTCTTCTTAGTAGACCAAGGAAAAAACAGTTTTGGGGGTTGGAGTTGAAGCCACACCTGATGGTGCTTCGCTTATGTGCTCTGTAGTCTCATCTCTCCAGCCCAAGTTCTCATCCTTACACAATGCACAGAAACACCCAGAGATAGTATTATGGCCAATGTCCTGAAGCTCTTTCCCCTTAGCAGGATGGGAACTGAACTGTCTTCCATGGTCATACACAGAATGCCACTACAAGCAGGGGGACCTTCACAAAAGGATGCCAGTTGCCATTAGCTTCCTAATAAAAATATGCACAAGACCTTAAAGGCTGGAAGATCGACGAGAGACTAGAATTTTCTAATCTGAACTAATCCCTCCAGGCATATAGCGGTTGATACATCAAAGACTTAATATTTGATACATCAAAGGCCTTTTCAGTTATTCTATTGCAGATTCAAAAAACTATGCTAATGAATGTAAGCGCTCTGGAGCTCTTTTAAATCAGAACCATTTTTTGCTGGCTTGGGATAAACTTTTTATAACTTCACTTGATGGCAAAGGCATCTGTATGTGTGATATGATTTATGATGATCTGAGAGATCCAAGGTTTGCCTAATACCATCCAGGCTAACTCAACACTTATACATCAGCAAATCATTAGGTGGAGGAATTGAAAGTCCCCTTAAAAGAATGTTGCCCCAGGGGTATAATAGATAATGCACTATTACGCTTTACTGGGCTGGAGAGATAGCACAGTGGGTAGGGTGCTAGCCTTGTACACAGCCGATCCAGGTTTGATTCCTCTGCCCCTCTCAGAGAGCCTGGCAAGCAACCGAGAGTATCTCGCCTGCACCCTCAAAAGCTACCTGTGGTGTATTCCATATGCCGAAAACAGTAACAAGTCTCACAATGGAGACGTTATTGGTGCCTGCTCGAGCAAATCGATGAATAATGGGATGACAATGCTACAGTGCTACCCTTTACCACATTAGGATAGGTTCATCTATCCAATTTGCTCACATCTCTTAAGTGGTTTGGTGAACTGGTACTCACAAAGTTACTATTTGATGAGGCTTGCTTAGGCTTTATGATGTTCATTGATTGGGGTATTGATATCCAGAGCAAGGGGAAAACTTTTAAAGGGAGAAGACTTAAAGGCTAAAAGATAAATATAGAGTCACTAGGAGCAGACAAATCCCTAGCTATATTCTCATGGTTAAAAAAAATATCTTATGGGGGCTGGAGCGATAGCACAGCGGGTAGGGCGTTTGCCTTGCACGTGGCCGACCCGGGTTCTAATCCCAGCATCCCATATGGTCCCCTGAGCACCTCCAGGGGTAATTCCTGAGTGAAGAGCCAGGAGTAACCCCTGTGCATCGCCGGGTGTGACCCAAAAAACAAACAAACAAACAAAAATCTTATGGAAATAATAATATAATAATTATAACTAATACAATAATTATAATAGTTATAATTAATATAACATAACATATTATTTATAATGCTCTATAGATTTCAATTATACAGAATTATAAAGATTGTGATATACTATTTTGTGTTCATCAATATATCTGTTTATCTCTGTATATCTCTCTTCTTTCCTTGAATATATCACAGTTTTTTCCCACCCCAGTCAATGTAAACTTTAATTAGATTTCTGTCACTATTTGGGAAACACACACACACAAACACACAAACAACCCCCCCCCAAATCTGTTCTCCACTGTTTATAAACTGTAATCATTGCTGTCCTTCCACCTGAAAGCTCTTTTCACCACGTTTTCAAGTAACATAAAACAAAAATTTTTGATTTAATGTTCATTCAGTGGAAAACAAGGCCAGGCAGGTAGAGAACAATTCATGTTTATCTTTCATAATAGGGCCTGTTGCGGTTTTGTACTATTGATAGTGAATTAACAGGGCCTCTGGCCTGGCAATGCTGAACAATTTAACTATTTGTACAATTATAATTTTTCCACAGTTCCTTTATAAATCCAAATAGCTGAATGTGGCTTGATAAAATTAGCTGAGAGCATTAAAATTCAGGAACAGAGGTTTATTACAGGGGTTATGGTACTTCTCTTGCATGTGGCAGACCCTGGTTCAATCTGCACATCACATGAACCCTAAGAACTTCAGGTCCCTGTGCCATCTAAGTACTGCATGGGACAATTTCCCCTTTCAAAATGGACAGGAATAAGCAACTAATGCACAATTGACGTCTTATCACCTCGTGATTTGGGAAGTGGGAGACAAAAGAAATGCCTTCCACAATGCTCATCTGGTACGGCTTGCTAGCACTTACAGGAGCCCTGAATTTATGTATTTATTTAAATATATTTACGTTTTCTTAACTGGGACCATGATTTAACACAGTAGTGTTAACAATAATATTTTAGGCATATACACAAATATGTTCTTCTGCTCATACATTGAGCTATGCCAAGAGAACCTGTGCTTCAAAGCAGTTGAGATCTTTTTCTTGGCTTCTGGTGTATATTTTTTATCTTATTTGACTAATGTCACACAGCAGAGCCTGGCAAGCTCCCCATGGCATATTCAATACGCCAAAAACAGTAACAATAATAGGTCTCATTCCCCTGACCCCCAAAAGAGTCTCCAATCGTTGGGAAAAACAAGCAAGGAGAGGCTGCTAAAATCTCAGGGCTGGGACAAATGGAGACCTTACTGCCTCGAGTAAATTGATAAACTATGGGATGACAATGATACAATGACAGTGATTTGACTAATGTATCTACTTTTCAAAGTCCATTTTTTTTAACAAAATAAAATTCAGGTAGTACTTACCATGATGCTTCAAAGCATAGTTGTTCATCAGAATTACTTCTCAATAATGAGAAATAGTTAAAACCTTTCATTTTATAATACCCATTGTTCTGTCTTTAAAAAATAAAAACTGATAGATTCTTAGTAAATAAACCTATTCTCCAATTTTCAAAAAAATAATATTTTAGGCATATACAGTTGCTAACCACACACACCTGAATTTAAATATAAATTGTAAATGTGTGGAAAGATTATCCATTGACTTCCAGCTAGCTATTATGTTTTATTTGCTTTTGGTAGAAAGCATAGGTTGATTTTCACTGAGAGAAGCATAACGGAAGGAACCACTGCTTGCTGCTTACATCTTCCAGTATTGATCTTAAATCTGTACTTCTCATCTGCTAAGTAACTACCATCATCACTTCAACCAGGTGAAGGCATTATTCTTGCAATATCGCTTGGATTTCAGTCACTGATTCAATGCCCAAATGAGTCTGGTTCAAGCAGTTTTAAATTGTCTTGCATATGTGTCGCGCGCCTATAGATCCTTCTTGCCACGATTTATTCAGGGACTTTCCATTGAAGGGAGAAGAAACGGGAATGAGGGGGAACAAAGCGGAGAAGAGAGGGTCGATCGAGGAGGACCCTGTAGCTAGGTGACTTCCCCCCCCCCTTATATACCTCTCGCTGCTTGTTTATGCCCAAGTGTCTGTAGCTGATAGCTAGTTACACCTTGTGGGCGTGACAGGACATCCGATTTCCTTATTAGAAGTTGTTTTCGAAGCACGGTGCAATTAACAAGGAGCAGGTGTTGTTTATGAAGTACGGTCCTGTGGAGGCTCTCCACACATATGGAATACGCCACAGGTAGCTTTCCAGGCCCTGCCCTGCGGGCAGGGTACTCTTGGTAGCTTGCCAGACTCTCCGAGATGGATGGAGGAATAGAACCAGGGTCGGCCGTGTGCAAGGCAAACACTCTACCCACTGTGTATCGCTCCAGAAAAATAATCTACCTTTAACGAGGTAGCTGTGCACATGAGTGGATTTTTTTTTTAATTTAGAGAGAAATATAGCTTTCTGGCCCCAAATATGACGTTACTCCATTTCCTTAATTAGGCTAAAAGAACATCTCCTAAATGCTTAAATTTAAATGCAAATATGAGCTTTCTCTTTGAGCCCCTGCTATCCCTTGAACAAGTAATCTGCTTGCTTGACTCTATGTATTTCTGCTTGCTTTTGGCACTCTGGATAAGCCTATATTCTCTTTTGAAAATGCATTTCTTTCCCCTCATTCTTTCTAAGCAAGTTTCATTTGATAAAATGTAACTTGCTTCATACACACACAAAACAAATGTATTATCTGAGGGAGGAAATGGTCAAAATACTCAATAACAAGAATTAGTTCTCATTTTTAATTAGTAAAGAATCTTCTTAAATCTATGTGACCTAAAATACTACATAATACACTTTTGTTTGATTATTTAAAGTAGAGGAGAGGGAGAGGAATGGTCCAGCACTCAAAATGTTTGGCAAGAGGATGAATACAGATTAACTGAGTGTGTTTAGAATGTCTGGTTCTTTTATACATTTGAGTTAATCTTCATAACAATCTCATGAGTTAGATCTTAGTACCCTAACTATATGAAGATGAATTTACCCACTTAAACTTTATGAATATGAACCAACTTCGTGTAAGCTCACCTACTGTCCATGATCCAGAGACTCATAAGTAAATTTTCAAAGATATCAACAATTGACAGAAGACTTTTCCAGACATCCTTGCATGGCTTAGTTATCTGGGGCATTCTGGAGCAGGGAAGGCTCTGGGGAAGCTTTTATAAACAGAGCCCCATCAGCAGCTTGTTCTCATAATCCAAAATCTCCACCATGTACCCAGCCAGATTCACTGCCTTGGGACTAAACTTCACCTGTAGGATAACATGGGGTTTGTCCTTTTAGCCTTGCCACAGGGAACTTAGTTTACCTTAAAGCAATGTCCTTTCTGTATGGACGCAGGAAGACAGTTAATAATATGCTTTGTAACTTGGGAGCTGATTGACTCCAATAATATTTACTCCCGGGCATTTGCTTTCTCCACTTCGTTGCCCTTAGTTCCTAGAACCCCCCAAAGCAGTGTCCTGACGAGGGACGGAATGGACCCAGGGCAAGCTGTGAGCTACCCTGGCATCGAAATGGGCCAGGCCAAAGTGCCACAATACTTAACTATAAGTTGAGAGCATGGTCATAGACAAATGCTGTCATGATCCAAAAGTAATGACGAGACTGGGACCCTGCTGGGGTTAGGAAGACTAACCTGGCCTGAGAACTGTGGTCTGGAATATATAGTGAATGTTCTCAGGAAGAACCAAACTTTAAGTCTGATATATCTCTTACTCTGTTCATACAGAATGACACTGCTAGAAATATTTGAAGTAAATTTACTATAACTATTTAACTGAGGAAGGAAGAAAGGGACACACCCTGACACACCCTTGTTTGGACCCCACCCTTGAATGGATCTCCTAGTAATCTCCTTAGATGAGATTTTGTTAATCTCCTCGAGAAATGGTTTTACCCTTCTTGGTTGATTTGTTAATGTTCAACCCACCTTTGTGTTACTGCCCTATGTAATTTGCTATATAAACTAAGACTGTGGGGGAAGACGGGGGAGACAGAAGAAGAAACAGAAGAGACAGAGAAGATGCAGGAGAGGACACACGGGAAGACACAGAAGTGAAGGAGACAACACAGACAGAAGACACAGAAGCAGAGACAGAGAGGTTGGAAGAGACCAGTGGAGAGACTACAGACACAGAGACAGAGAAACAGACAGAAGAGAGCACAGTGGCATACACAGAAGCAGAGCACAAGGAGGAGCTGTCCCGATCCGGTCCATACACAGCGGCTAGAGAACACCGAATTCGAGTGGCGTGTGCGAGAGAGAGCTGCCCTGAGTGCCTGCGGACACTAGAACAACACGACACATATCGTCTCCCCCTCCCAAGCATGCCGCCTTTGTAATTTTTTACACTCACCCAGAAATTAATCTGCTGAAAAATTCAGGTATGTGGGTTTTGTGACTTCTTCTGAAATCTTAAATCTCAGGCTTTCACAAGTTGGGGTTGGTTAACTCTACCATCTCCCTGTACTTCTGGGAGCCCTGGTAGTTACCCACATACCCGAAAACCACCACCCAGTTAAAACTTTAACTCCAGCTATACCACCCTCTTACATATTCTGTACTTTCTGGAGTGTGCACGACATGTCAAACTCTAAACATTGATAAATCATAGTAGCACACCAGATTGAATGTATGTAACATAGAAGGCAACCAATCTTGACTAACAAAACACAGAACTTAAGTTTAACCTTTAATGTTGGGATTGGTGTTGGAATATTGAATGCCTGTAACATATCATCATGACAACTTTGTAAATCACAATGTTATATAAAGTTTAAGTGGAAAATTCATTTATATAGGCCTTACCTATTTCATGTAAACTCCAAAATACGCTAACATAATTGCTTTAAAACTTTTATTAATGACAGGTGAGATATGATTACTACTATAATGGAATTCAAGTATAAAACACAACACGCATTTATTATCTTGCATTATCATGGGTCAAAATCATATAGTAATCACTAATTGGCTCTTACTGATTTATTTTCTGATCCTTCTATTTGTCAGTTCTTAAAGTTTTGTTGGGATAAGCAAAATAAAGTAAATTTGTTGTTATATGCCTAAGTGGGCAGGCTGGGAGCGGGAGGGAAACTGATGATATTGGTGGAGGGAAGGCTCATACTGTGTTGTTGGAACATTATCTGCTTGGAACAACTGTATAATAAACATCTTTGTATATCCTGGTGTTTTGATAAAAATTTAAAAATCTCGGGGACTGGAGCGATAGCACAGCGGGTAGGGTATTTGCCTTGCACGCGGCCAACCCAGGTTTGAATCCCAGCATCCCATATGGTCCCCTGAGCACCGCCAGGAGTAATTCTTGAGTGTAGAACCAGGAGTAACCCCTGTGCATCACCGGGTGTGACCCAAAAAGAAAAAAAAATTTAAAGATCTTTTATAAATAAAGCTTAAACTTTAACATGTTCAGCCCCGGCGGGTGTACCACCAGTGCCTCAAAGCTGAATGTGTTTTAATTAAAAAGCTGCAGTGCCAGCATTACAGCAGCAGAAATAACAGCAAAAACCCAAAACCAGTCCTTGTATGGCGACAGGGTCAAGAGGTAAGGACGGATTTCTCAGACTTCAAAGTCAGTGCCCAGGAAAAACTGAGGGATTGTAGGGCCACACTGATTAGATCAATAGATAAAAGCTTTTTAAAAATAACGATTGTCTTTACTTATCTACGCCTTTCCCCCTCTTCCAAACGGCAAAGACAGCAGGAGCAAAGTGAAGATTACTGCTCTCAGGCAATCTGGCAACAAGTGGGTCTACAGAAATGCCTTTTTAAATATTTTCAGCTTCTGAGTTTCTCCCTGCAGCGCTCAGGGCCTCTACTCCTGACTCTACTTTTGTCTCTACTCCTGGCTTTCCTCAGCAGTGAGCTGGGGGGATGTCCTCTTATTTCTTGGTCATATGTGGTGCTGGGTGTGAGCCAGGGTTGATTGTATGCAAAGCAAGCCCTTCATCCTCTATAATATCTCCCCAGCTCCCCGAGAGATCTCTTATTACTGTTATTGTAAAATTTCACATAGTTCTCAAGGATGAGGGAAATGTGCATTTGGGTTTGAATGCTATTAACATATTTGTCACAATTGTTTTAACTGTATGCTTAAGAGATTTTATATTTTATAGAACTAAATGACAATATCAAAGGAAGTCTTAAATTTTCCTTAAATTGAGTACTTCTGGAGTCTACTTCAAGAGCCTTACTTTTATTTTTCAGTCAGAGAAAATAAAACCTGTTTCTTCAACTAAGGGAACAGGAGAGAATTTTTAGACACAATGTCCATGATATAAGGAATGAAACTTTTAGTAGGGCCCACTGGTACTTCTTCTGATACCTTATACTTGACCTAATGACAACCATGGCTGGAATTCATGAAGAAAAATGTCTCTGTGATGATGACCCTATATATAAGAAAATTTAAATTCATGCTTCCCTTCAATGTAAAACTCATTTTGATATAACATGAATCAAATTTTTAAAAAAAATTTAGACATACCAATATTTATAGTGCAAGTTTATAGAGCAATTAATTATAGTTTTCATACAGTTGCTTTTTAATTGATCATTGAAATTGAAAAGCATTTGCATAATTAATCTCATACCATTTTCCAATTATAAACTTGATAGAGTGAAACTGATGCATCTTCCAAAGCAATGGAAAATAAAAACTTGTTTTGGGGTGCTGGAGTGATAGCATAGCAGGTAGGGCGTTTGCCTTGCATGTGGCCTAGCAGGGTTTGATTCCCAGCATCCCATAAGGTCCCCTGAGCACTGCCAGGAGTAATTCCTGAGTGCACGAGCCAGAAGTAACTCCTGTGCATCACCAGGTGTGACCAAAAAAGCAAATAAATAAGTAAATAAAAATAAAAAACACCTTGTTTTTGGGAATGGGTTATTTTCTTAAACCAATGCAGGTAGCTGCCTGATAACTACCTAGCTGTTCAAAATCTTATGCACAGTAGGTTTAAAGGGTAAGCACATGTTTCAAGGCCTTTTTTGAGCAGGTTAAAATTATGAATGAAATTATGGGGGGGGAGACCTCACTGTGATAAGATATAAAGTTAATCTCAATCACTGAACCTGAATAGCATACCAATTGTAATAGAATCCTCAATGTTAAATTCACAATAGACCACAAGATGCAAGATTTAAGAATAGGCAAAACTAGGTGACAGCTCTTTCTAATTGGAATACCATAATACCATGAGAGAATCGCATACTTTTACTAGATGAATCTGAGTTCTTTGATTTGACCAGAATGAACCACAACTGTCACTGTCACTGTCATCCTGTTGCTCATCGATTTGTTCAAGCGGGCACCAGTAACGTCTCTCATTGTGAGACTTATTGTTACTGTTTTTGGCATATCCAATACAGCACGAGTAGCTTGCCAGGCTCTGCTGTGTGGGCGCGATACTCTTGTTAGCTTACCAGGCTCGCCAAAAGGGGTGGAGGAATCGAACACGGGTCGACCATGTAAAAGGCGAATGCCCTACTGCTGTGCTATCGCTCCAGCCCGAACCACAACAATGCTGTTTTATTTTATTTTCCAGTGTCAGTCTCACAGAAAGCCCATGACTCCTGGAAAAGGTATAGGGAGTGAAGGATTGCCTAGTTACCATTAAATTACTACTGTCACTTATTAAGAAACAAATTAGGCTAGTGTATTTTTTGATAATAGTCTTGGAGATGGGCTGGACTTCAAGAAAATTGGACTTTCAATTTGTGAAAGGAGAGAAGAAGCAATTGATACAATGCACAAAACACAGTATGCAAGCCACAGCATGAAGTTTCTGTTGGTGCCCTTGGAGAATCATATAGTTAATTCAGTGGGTACTGGGAAAGGGGTCACTTTGGGAATCAAAGGGGTCACAATTATACTTCCAGAAAGTGGTGGTCCTAGCACTTAGCAACTGAGAATGAATATCAGGTTGCAAGCAAAAGCTTTCAATAGTATCCCAGCACTTGGTAAGCTGGATTCAGGGACAGAGTCTGGGGATTCAAGAGACAGATTCCAGGTTAGACTGTTACTACAGTTGACCTTGGACAATGTAGCTTTAAAATTTGTGGATCCCATCAGACATGGATATTTTTATACCTTTGGATTATGATCTACAGAATTTATTTGACTGAATATCAATTGATTGAATTTACAGATGCAGAAGCTGCAGATACAAAGAACCACCTATAAAAGAAAACATCCAACCCCATCAGAAAATGGGGGGTGGAAATGAACAGAAATTTTCTCAAATAAGAAATCTGAATGTCTAAAAGACACATGAGAAAATGCTTTACATCACTAATCATCAGGGAGATGCAGATTAAAACAACAATGAGATATCATTTCATACCACAGAAACTGGCCCACATCCAAAAGAACAAAATCAACCGGTGTTGGTGTAGATGTGGGGAGAAAGGGACTCTCCTTCACTGCTGGTGGGAATGCCACCTGGTTCAGCCCTTTTGGAAAACAATATGGACGATTCTCAAAAAATTAGAAATTGAGCTCCCATTTGACCCAACAATACCACTCCTGGGAATATATCCCAGAGAGGCAAAAAAGGTATAGTAGAAATGACATCTGATTTGTATGTTCATTGCAGCACTGTTTACAATAGCCAAAATCTGGAAAAAAACCGAGTCCCCAAAAACAGATGACTGGTTAAAGAAACTTTGGTACACCTAGACAATGGAACACTATGCAGCTGTTAGAAAAGATGAAGTCATGAAATTTGCATATAAGTGGATAAACATGGAAAGTATCATGTTGAGTGAAATGAGAAAGAAAGAGACAGACATAGAAAGATCGCACTTATATGTGGAGTGTAAAGTAGCAGAATGGGACACTAACACCCAAGAGTAGTAGAGATAAGAACCAGGAGGTCTGCCCCACAGCTTGGAAATTGGCCTCACAGGCTGGGGGAAAAGGCAGCAGAGATAGAGAAGGGAACACCTAGTAGAGAATGTTGGGAGGACCCACTCGGGTTGAAAGCTACATACCGAAAGTAGACTATAGACCAAACATGATGGCCACTCAGTACCTCTATTGCAAACTACAACATCCAACAGGAGAGATAACAAAAGGGAATGCCCTGCTGCAGAGGCAGGGTGGGGTGGTGGGGGTTGGGGTGGGGGTGGTGGGAGGGATACTGGGAACATTTGTGGAGAAGAATGGGCACTGGTGGAGGGATATAAACCAAATGCAAACATGAAAGTTCCTAAATTTGTAACTGTACCTCATGGTGATTCACTAATAAAAATTTTTAAAAATAAGAAAAAAAAAGGAAAATTTTATGTAAAAAATAAAGCAGTCACAAAGGAAGAATGCTACAGGAAGATTATGCTTCTGTAATTAAAGGAACTACCAGTAGGTGGGAAAGAGGCCTGGATTACTATGTAATGATAATTGGATATAAACACTCTGGAAGAGAACTGAGTGATGAAAGGAGGTAAATGGGTGTACATGATAATCATTTAGTACCGGTAGCACACACTATAATACCCAAAAGGAAAAAGAGCGAGCAAAAGAGAAAAAGAAGAATGTGCTTGCCATATAGGCAAGCTGTCGGGAGGAGGAAGGGAAACTGGGAACATTGGTGGTGGAAAAAATACACTAGTGAAGGGATGAACGTTGAAATATTATATGATTGAAACCATCAGGAACAACTCTGTTTCTGTGTATCTCATGGTGAGTCGATAAAAACTGACAGCATCTTAATCTTAGGTTTTAAAGGTGTTCATAAATTTGAGATAAATTCCTTTGAAGATACTTTGTTTATGGCACCCTTCAGTGGACATGCTAGTAAACTAACACATGCATGCTAGCTCCCCAGTAAATTCTAACCATCAGTTCTTATTCAGCCTCACCTAGAACTCATGTCTTTCATATAGTCTTTCAGGTCAAACCCAATGTCCTTGTCAATCAGGAACCCATTTCCATAAATTTGGATGGCCTTCTGCCATCCAATTTTAGTAACCAGGGCATAGGGTTCATAGGGTTAAACTCTTAACTTCTCCATTTAATTACAAAATGAAATTTAAGTCCCGCCATGTCTATACTCTTCCATTACCTAAAATACAAAATTTATTTTAAAAATTACCACTGCGATGGCAGATGAGTGAGTAGGAATAAATTAGACATCCTGGAATAATCATAAGACATTACAACATTTCCAGTACAAACCTTTTTCCTTTCAGAGATTGCTAAGCATTTTCTTTTAGGCTCCCAGCCAACTCCCCTTAAAGAATATTGAACTGGATCTGTTGAAATTTAATGTGCCTGCCCATTTGATTAGATTTTCCACCAATCACCATACCCTTGAAAGAAGTGTCAAGTGCAACATTACTTGCAGGAATTAAGGTTGAAATCTGACATTAAAAAAAAGTCAGTTATGTCAGAACAACTTCCTAAATAAATATAAATGCAGGAAGTGTATCAAAAATAAAATAGTTTATAATTATGGTTTTATAATATATGGACTTATTTAATGTATTTTTGCTGCAATACTGGGAATTGAGCCCAGGACCTTATGCATGCAAGGCAAGTGCACTAATTCCAAACCATGTCTTGGCTCTATATGATAATTTTGTTTCTTTATTTTCTAAAAAATTTGAATTAACATGCTATGCACAATAACAAAATTGTTCATAATTGGGTTTCAATCATACCATGTTCCAGTACCCATTGCTTCACCAGTGTATATCTTTTCTTTTCTTTTCTTTTCTTTTCTTTTCTTTTCTTTTCTTTTCTTTTCTTTTCTTTTCTTTTCTTTTCTTTTCTTTTCTTTTCTTTTCTTTCATCTGGGGGAGGGTACTTGGGTGACACCTGGCAGTGCTTAGGAGCTAATCCTGACTTTGTGCCCAGGGATCACTCCTGATGGAGCTTAGGAATATGCAGCACTGGGGATTGAACTGGGGTAGGCTGCATGCAAGGCCAGCAGCATAGGCCCTGTAGTATCTGTCGAGCCTCTAGAGGCTAATTTAAAATCCTCTGTACTCCAAACCACATACTGAGGAGAAATAATATATATATGCATATATACATATATATGGTGATTACACACTAATATAAAGCTTGAAATATTTCATTAGGTTAAAGTGATAAATTTTAAAATGAACAACTCAAATTTAGTGTTTTTTAAACTTTCATATGTGCAGGAATGTCTTGGATTAGTGTTTAAAATACAGGTCCCCGGGCATTCCAGCATATTCTAATTCTGTGTTTTAACAGGTGTTTGGTTGAATTCTGAAGCAGAAAATGAATCTAAAGAGAGCTCTTTTAGGGTCAATAATCTTTATCTAATTAATTTTTAAATTTCTGATAAAAATGCTATTATTAGCTGTCACTTTTAAAAAATGGGGGTGTGAGAAGATGGGGTTGGTGGGGGGGTGGGCAGGCAACACCTGGCTATAGTCAGGAGTTACTCCTGGTGTGCTTAGGGGACCACGGGGTGTCTGGGATCAAACCCAGGTCTTTTTTGCGCAAGTCAAATGCTTTACCTATTGAACTATCATTCAGGCCCAACTGTCATTTTTTATAACAGTATTTTCTTTTAAGTAAATGTTCAACTCAGATCGAAAAAAAATTCCATCAAATGATTGGTTTTGACCTCAAGACAATCAGTGGTGACTATTTCAATCTGGCAAGCCACAGATTTGCAGAGTCCCGGCAGGACTGGGACTCACTTCTGCTCCCCCTCTCTGGCCTACAGAACACCATCCTGCTCATGACAGCCAGAGTGAGGATTCAGCCCTCTTGTGAACAGTGCCAGCTCCAAATTTATCTGTTTCCCTTGGTTGTGGGGTTCCCAGGACAGTGGGAAAGAGGCATCTCTCAACTCTAGATCAGTTCTGTTTGCACAGAAAATTTGGCTTGTTTCCTAATAGTTTGGAACTAATTTATCTTACAAATTACTTCATTTGCCAACGTACCCTAAGCAGAATAGTAAATCCCTTATTATTCACCATGTGCCAGCCACCATGAGTATCAAACTAAATGAGGCCAAGTAGTCTAACTCCAACACCACCCACAATGCTTTCATTTCCAGGGGATTCTCCTAGAGAAACTTTCTTGTTTTTAATGGTTACATTCAGTAGTTGGGTCTCATTCCCCTGACTCTGAAAGAGCCTCCAATGTGGCACTGTTGGGAAGGACGAGTAAAGAGAGGCTGCTAAAATCTCAGGGCTAGGACGAATGGAGATGTTATTGGTGCCCGCTCGCGCAAATCGATGAACAATGGAATGACAGTGATACAGTGATACATTCAGTAGTATTCTTTAATATAATGGTACTACTTATTTTCTAACTGCTACAGTCTCGTATTTCTATGAGAAAATGCAGCACTCATTTGGACACATTTATAAATTAGCTTTTGGAAGCCAAAAATGTCATAGTACAAGATACAGATACTTACTGAGAACACACAACCTGAAAAATTCCAGCTCCCGAAGATCACATATTATCTATTTTATAGTTTATAATAATTATATTATATAATTTAATTAATATTAAAATTCAGAACAGGAACTGGAGAGATAGCACAGTAGAACATTTGTCTTATGTGATGCTGACTCAGATTTGATCCCTGATATCCCATGTGGTCCCCTGAGTACCTCCAGGAGTGATTCCTGAACACAGAACCTCTAGCAACCCTTGAGCATTGCCGGGTTGCTCAAAATAAATAGGGAAGTCTCCATGGACAGAAAAAATATTAGTGACTGGTTGGGGTCAGCTGAAGATGGAGAAATAATAGCTTAAAGATACAAGATTTGTTTCTAAGGTGATAAAAAATTCTAATACTAATTATAGTTATTATTACACATGTCTATAAATTTACATAGTGATTGTAGATTTTTTTTATTAGGCTCTGTGAGTATTACATCTCAGTAAGTTATTTGCAAAAATGCAAAATTCTAAGACACTCAAATAATGGTGAATATTATTTCTGTTTACCTGGATTGCCTTTTGGAAGGCTAATTATGAAATGTCATCATAAGCATTCTGAATTGATTTTTTAATTACTAAAATAATTCTAGAAATTTAAAATTATGTTGAGACATCTGGATTATAATGAATTTTCCTGTATTATTTTCACAAGCAATCATCATCTTACATAAAATTGCTATTTAAATTTAAGATGCTATTGATTCTACTTTATTAAATATCTATATTCTTCATATTAGCCTTAATGTTTCCACAAATGTGTTCCACTTTGTAATACTTTGCTTATGTCAACTTTTTCTAAATATACTGTATAGTGCAATATCTAGAGGATACTTTTCCAAAGATGAGATAAAATCATTTTGTATAAAAGAGAAAAATTTTATAGAGGACTAAAATTTTATATAGGACTAGAGTTGTAATCACAATTTTAGAAAAACCATATTTTTTTATCTCTTGGAAAACTATGGATTTCACCTTCAAATAAAATATCTTGGGTTTGTAGCAGATATTAAAAACTATGATTTAAAAAATGGAACAAGAGCAAGACAAATGGCCAAGAATGTATTTTCAATTATTTTAATGTCATAGCTCAAAAAGAATATTTGATCACTATTCTCCTCTCTGTCCATGATCGACTGAAAATGCAAAAGAGGAAATAAAGCCCAAACTGATCTTCTAGGGTGAGCAAAGGTCTCTCTGTCTATATGCCTCATTCATTAGCTTAGGATTATAGTTTGAGGCAAGGATAGCACGTCCTGGTTAAATGTGTTAATAAGTGCTGCTTACTTGTGAAGCAAGTTCCTTATGAAACTGAGAAATACTTCAAAATAATTCTGTTTTACATTCCTAAATCATTAACCAATGCTTCATGTCCACAAATGAAATTGTAGTCAAGGGACTTAAGAAGATATTTGCACATCCATGTTCACAGAATTCTCCATAATAGCCCAAAGGTAAAACAACACAGATATTCTCTAATGGATGCATGAATAAGCAAAGTGCAGTACATACAAATATAGGAAAACTATTTGGCTCTCAAAGAGAAGATAATTATGATGTATGTTACAATGTAGATGAAATCTGAAGACATTATGCTAAATAAAATAAACCAGTCACAAAAAGACAAATATTGTTTGATTTCATTTATATGAGGTTTAAGTCAGATTTTTAGAGACAAAAGAAAAATTGTGGTTTCTGGGTACTATATGGAGGAGGAAATGAGGAACAATAGTAGATAGAAAGTTTTAGTTTCGGAAGATATGAAAATTCAGGAGATGGATAACTTCTCATTACTGAGTTCTATACTCAAAATGACAAAAAATATAGGTTCCATATATTTTACCAGACCAAAATCACTGTCTCTGTATCACTGTTGCTCATTGATTTGCTCAAGCGGGCACCAGTAACATCTCCATTGTGAGACTTGTTGTTACTGTTTTTGGCATATCAAATACGCCACTGGTAGCTTGTCAGACTCTGCCATGAGACCATAATATATATGTTATATTATTTATGTATTTAACCATACATTTAATTATGTATACATTTAATATTTATTAAATAAATATTTATGTGAATTTGAAATAAACTTAATATTGGCACAAACTTGAAAAATATATGTATATGTTTACTTATTTATTTATTTTTGCTTTTTAGGTCACACCCTGTGTTTTGCTTTTTAGGTCACACCCTGAGAAGCACAGGTGTTGTTCCTAATTCTGCAATTAGGAATTACTCCTAGCAGTGCTCAGGAGACCATATGGGATGCTGAGAATCGAATCCAGGTTGGCTGCGTGCAAGGCAGATGCCCTACGTGCTGTGCTATCACTCCAGCCCCCATATATATGTTTACATATAATGAAAAAATAATTTTAAAAACATCCGCTGACCATAAGTATCTCAACTAAGGCACATGCACTTCCCCTATCTATCCTAACTTGACATGGGAAAGGATTTAACATATCTTTTAGAAGCTGACTCTTTCCAAGGGAGTTAATGAATTACTGTAGCAGCACAGTAAATACTGATTTGTAGATTCTTCCAATTTCCTGATGCTTTTCTGTTGCTTGCACCTGAGACCAAATATTGCTGCTTTCCTTGGCTTTGGCAAATGAGGTTTCTTAGAACTTATTGGTTAGTGACTCTTAAGGTAGATAGTATAATCTCAAAGAATCAATGAGCCCTTTTAGACCATTAAAATATCCATAGATCACATAGTCATGAATCAAAGCAGTTCAGACTGAATCATAGGAAAAGGTCAGGCTGTGTTGATCTCTGAAGGGCCAGGGAAGATTTCATGATGAAGCCAGTCTCGTGAGCCTGAGATCTTTGGGCAATCAGAACTGCTTCCCAAGACAGTTTGCTGATTCTGAAGTGGAATTTCTTGTTAATTAAATTACATCTTAACACTAACTACATATTTTTTCTTCAAACATCCTATGAGGAGAATTCAAGTAGGAGATACTTTTGGGAAAAGCTGATCCAGTACCATTAATGAGCAATATAATTCTTTACCTGTAATTTCACTCAATTAAAATCTGAAGTTATAAGAGAATCAAATCAACCCCATTAAAATTAAATGGCTTGGGCTGGAAGGATAGTACAGCACGTAGGGCATTTGCCTTGCATGTGGCAGATCTGGGTTTGACTCCCATTATTTCATATGGTCCCCTGAGCACTACCAGGAGTGCTTTCTGAGCACAAAGCTGGAAGTAACCCCTGAGCATTGCCAGGTGTGGCCGTAAAGCCAAACACACACACACACACACACACACACACACACACACACACAGAAACAAACCAAAGCTAAACAAAACTTAACTTTCGTCCCACTAATTGTTAATCTTAAGGCATCTGAAGGCCTGGTAACTCAAGGAAGGCTCTCACTACCTTTATTTTTATTTATTTATTTTTTATTTATTTTTAATTAGTGAATCACTGTGAGGGTACAGTTACAGATTTATACACTTTTGTGCTCATGCTTCCCTCATACAAAGTTTGGGAACGCATCCCTTCACCAGTGCCCATTCTCCACCACCAGTAAACCCAGCATCCCTCCCACCCTCCCCAATCCCATCTTCCCCCACCCCACCCTGCCACTGTGGCAGGGCATTCCCTTCTGTTCTCTCTCTCTAATTAGCTGTTGTCTCACTACCTTTATTTTTCTTTCTGGTGATTCTCAAAGTGTGGTGTGGGAACTATCAACATTAATATCACCTACAAGTTATTAAAATGCAAATATTTGGGCATTCATCCAGACCAGCTCCATCAGAAACTTTAGGGGTGGGGCTCACACTTCTGACTGATTTGAAGGTACCTAATATTTGTAAGCTGCTGCCATATAGTTACTGGTGTTCCTAATACAAACGCCAACATATATAAAGATACAAACTGCCTTCTGAAATACAAGTAAATTATCTTCTGTTCTAGTTGCTTGAAAAATGTGTACACCCAGAGAAGTTTGATTAACGCAGGTGGGGAACTCACTGCAATTGTGACTATCACATTCCCTTGGGTTTTTCAAGTTAAAGTGTTCGTTTGGATAATTGTCACACAGCTGACTACCGGTTGGTGAACTATTGGTTGTCATATGCCTGGGAATAATTCAAATGAACATTGAAATTATATCAGAATTCCTTTTACTGCTTTTCTCTAAAACAATAGCCTCTAACCAAAGTCAACAGATTGTGGACTTTTAAATAAAGACAACATTTTCAAAAATCCTTGCTCTATTACTGATTCCTTATTTAATTCATGAGTTCTATTCTCAGGACTTTGTGAATCTCAGTCCAATAGATTTCTGCCTTTAATTCAACCATCTTAGCTTACTTCAGAAACACATTTTTACTCAATTTCCATTTCCCTATTATCTGATCTGACCAA
This sequence comes from Sorex araneus, assembly GCF_027595985.1. Lineage (NCBI taxonomy): Eukaryota > Metazoa > Chordata > Mammalia > Eulipotyphla > Soricidae > Sorex > Sorex araneus. The sequence goes on from NC_073303.1 coordinate 327,600,684, forward strand.
ATCAGCTTCGTGGATTAAAACATTAGCATTCTTTAGTATTTTGGTGCAAGGAGAAATTCTCCTTATGGCTAAATTTATGTGCTGGTGCAAACATTAAAATACTAAAGATGCCCCAAGGGTTGACTTCCTGTAAATGTGCACCTACTCTCCACAATATTGTGGGTTAGAAGTAACAGGAAACCTGGGATTCAAATGAAAAGCTTATCCACTATGGCCTTTGAACTTTAATTTTAAGTTGTATTTTCACTCCATTTATAGGAAGATGTTGGTGCGTAGATGGCGAAGATAGAACCTTCTGACAGTGAGCCACATCTATGCAAGCGTAATCGTCCTATTCGGGTTGTTAGGCATTTGAATGAATCAATGCTCATGTTCCTTTTGACAAGGACGCCGATGCCACCGATGCCTCTGTTGTTGCATGTTCTGAGGAACAGTTCTCCAGTGTGGAAAATGGCGTGACGTGACTGATGCCTTATCGTTTAGGTCAGACCAATGATATCGTACTTGATCTTCTGCGCTTGTACCATCAGGTCCTAGATGGATGCTTCAGATGCCAGGGTACGTGCATTGAAAATACAGACAGTCATTTTAGTCTTTCTTCATTTTAGCAGTCTAGGTTGTCCCTGAGATTTCATCAGTTTCTCCTTGTTCATCCTTCTTAACGCTGCCGTATTGGGAGCTCTTTCGGTGTCAGGCAAATGAGGCACATTGTTGTTACTGTTTTTGGCATATCGAATACGCCATGGGTAGCTTTCCAGGCTTGCTGTGCGGGCAGGGTACTCGTGGTAGCTTGCCGGGCTCTCTGAGAGGGATGGAGGCTTTTAGGGCGGCCTTCAATCACCCTTACAAGTGTTCCCATGGTTCACACCATATTTGAAGCCCATCAAATATGGTGCAAAAATTATGGAAAATGGATATTAAGTGTCTTAAGCGGCCGTGCAGTCCGGAAAGCATCCCGGAGTGTGACAGTGGCTGGGTAGTGGAATGAGCCTCCGTCCCCCACAGAGATCTCAGCAAGCTACTGAGGGTATCTCGCCTATATGACAGAGCCTGGCAAGCTAGCCGTGGTGTATTCGATGTGCCAAACAATAACAATAATGAGCCTCATTCCCTTGACCCCGAAAGAGCCCCCAATGCGGCAGTGTTGGGAGGGATGAGTAAGGAGAGGTTGCTAAAATCTCAGGACCAAATTTTACGTCAAGACCCTGAACCAACAGTGTGATGCTCTTTGTGTTCTTGGTGTGAGCAGACACCATTAGGCTACACTAGCACGCAACAGGGACGAATGGAGACATTACTGACACTCGCTTAAGCAAATAGATGAGCAACGGGATGACAGTGATACAGTGATCCCAATTATGATCCTAACAGAAGGAATGCTTGTAGACAGACAAATAATAGCAATTTCTATGAAACATCTTCCAATACTATGGTTGCAGTGGTAGGAGCAGAGTAGCAGATATGATGGTTTAAATAATAATTCAGTGGTAATACTTCATGTGGTTTCTATGAGAACAGAGGGGACTCTAGACAGAGCTACATTTCCAGCACATGGCATAATAACAGAAGTGAAGCATGTGCTAAATAAATATTTGGTTAATGAATAATAATATCGTGTTCAAGGTAATCCAGAGTCATTTCGTTTATGTACCATCTGTATCTCTGTAGCACTAATTCTTGAAAAGCTAAGAGGACTCTTCATTGAATTTTACAAATAGGTAGAAAGGCTCAGAAAGGGAAAAACACATAGGCACTCAGAAGTGTAAAGGTAAAGTTCTAAAAACTGTTTCACAACTCAATCAGAATCCTCAGAGACACATTCTGCTCTGGAATTCTTGAGGTTTGTACAAGTTGTCTTTCAAAGATACCTCTGTCCCTTTGAAGCTCCTGCTCAGAGATGCAGCTCTGGCTGTAACACCTGCTTTGCCCAGAACATTGTGGTCAGCGGACTCTGGTAGCAGCATTCAGGAGAAGATGGAGATAATTGATGCTTTTTTTCTTATGGGTCTACTCAGCACCAAATCCTACTGTCTATTTTATTTTTGATACTGAAAGCAAAAATTTTTAGAAGCCTATCACAAAACAAAATTCTAAGCACATTGTTCTCACAGGAAATACTTAATATTAAGGGTTTCATTACCATTCTTTTCAGAAGAATCAGTGGTGAAGAATGAACACAGAAAAATATTACAGGGTTTATGGCATGTGCATTGCATGTGGCTGACCCCAATTTCATTCCTGGCACCAAATGGTCTCCTAAGCATTGTTGGGAGTAGCCCTGGCAGCTCCTGATGGTTCTGGTGATCCCCTGAACTGTGGAGGCATCCTAGGGCCTTGCTCTGTACTGCGGACTCAATGGCTGAGACTGTGGGAAGGGACCCAAGGCCTCCTGGAAGCCACTTGGGAGATGTCCAAAAACTCAAAACCCCCAACAAAAATCCCCCAAATTTGTGATGTGACTTTCAGTTATGAGACAAATCAGAAAACCAAAGGGATGCCAGGTTATGAGCAGAGAGTTCATATTTATTAATATTAATCATTGAAAAGTATTTTTGCCAAAGAGGAACAGCAATTTGAAATCTTAAACAGTTATGGAACAGTTGCAGAATGCAAAACAGTTGGTTGCACCATTATAGATAATGCGAAAGACAATGAAATACTTATACAGACTCTCAAGTCAAAAAGTGTGAAAATAATTTGTGCAGCTTAATTTAGAATTTTCTTGTTTGTTCCAAAGCTTTTAATTTTTCTTAGTGCTGATAAAAATAGATCATAGTAACAAGTAAAAAACTATTCCAATCCAGTGTGAAATTCTATCTATGTTTAAAGAAGTAAAGAAAGGCTCATTGGAAGCTTTACACAAGAATTCTCTCTCCTGTCTCTCTAGAGATATTAGTATTAAAGAAATATTATTTAATTGATATTTAGAGTTCTTTATTTTTATTCTATGGGGTCACACTAGTAGTATTCAGGGGCTCCTCCTTGCTCTATACTTGGGGTCACTCCTGACATGCTCAGGGGACCATGCAGTGCCAAGGATAGAACTTGGACATCCTGTATGTGAACTTTCTCTCCAGTCCTGATGTTTTATTAATTTTTTCAGTTTGAAACTAAGACACATTTCCAGCATAAAGGAATAAAGACTCGGATGCTAGTGAAAGGGCAACATCTGCTTTTGCTGACACTTAAAGGGCTGATTTCAATTTGATTGTGAGATCTGAAAATCTTGGCAAACTTGTCTATCCAGGTAAAAGAATCATAAGTAGTTTAAAATGTAGAAATTAAAATATATATATGGTATTAAATCTGAAACTCTCAGGAGATATTTTTTGCTTTAGTTTTGGATTTGACCTAGGAGATCTTGTTGGGTAGGTAAACAATACTATTTCTCCCTCTTTAAATTCAATTGTAACTGAGGAAAATCTCATTTTATCTCATTCAAATTATGCTCTGGTTCTGTGTGAATGATATATATTGTTTGAGAAAGTGAGAGTGATGATTTCCTCTTGGCTAATAGCTCATGATGAGCTGTGGGGTGTGTGTGTGTGTGTGTGTGTGTGTGTGTGTGTGTGTGTGTGTGAATACATTTATATTTACAAAAGACAACAGTAAAGGTAGTGGTTTAGGAAAGATGAAAGTTTTATGGTGTAGTTTAGTAGGAATAACCTCAAATAGTAATTGATTTGTGACACAATTACCATTTTTGGCTAATTTAATTGCTCCTTGTGTCCAGGACATGGTAAGAGGAACATGGGAATAGCTTTTTGAATTATTACTGTTTCATGTTTTTGGAACACTTTTAAAAGGTTTTGAAACCTTTTAAATCACTACAGTATATCCAAATCCAATTCCGTTTGGTTTCTAATTAAAGTTAAGGGAGGACATGTCAGATGCTGGAAAGTAAGATATATGTTGAGCAAAAATCCTTTTATCCTGACCTTTCATTCCATGAACATGAAGAGCATTTGTCCTTAGAAAGAAATTAGAGACTACTGTAAAACCACTGCCAATTCAATCCGTCAGGCAGGTGAGATACAAGTCTGATGATTCCTTTCCTTCTCTACTCTGCCTCTTGTCCTATTATCAGGTCAAGGTTGGGATATCAGGAAATGGCCTTGGGCAGCCCCACTGTCCAGACCACCAAAAGAAGCACCATGAGTAATCGTGGAGTTGTGGGTCTGATGGTGAAGAATTGGACTCCAACCCCTTTCTAGAGAGACCTTTGTTTTTATAGGTATATTGTATATCCTGAGATACTGGAGTGAAAGCAGAAAGCACTCGAGTCAGATGCTCTCTTTATCAATTATTTACATCCAGATTGTTACCTACCAAAGCAGATTCTCATAAGATTTATGATAGTGCCAGCAGTATTAGATCTTTCTCATGATGTAGTTTAAAAAATAAAACTCCAGAACAATGGCATCTCTAGTGAAAAGACTATCATTTCTATTTTTGTAGCATTTCCACTTATATATCATCTTATTTTAAAAAGATGCCTTTAACTCTCTGCACTTCGGTAATGATAATAACCAATTCTACGTAAATTGCAGTGTTGTTTTAATATAAGGGCATAAGAAATAACATGCAAAGATACTCTGTACATTGGAAAGAGTATTACAAAAATTCATTCCCATGCCAAAGATTACTCAAAAGAGGTTTTATCACCGTGTGTTGCTCTATTGACTGTAATACAGATCAGTTTAGAAGAGCTGATTGTGACTGGAAAGTTTCTAATCCCCCGAACTGGAGCATCTAAGGTTGCCTGATGTCATTGGAAGTAACCATAAGGCTCCTTTCCATGTTTTTTTATCTCAGAAATAAGTGGTGAATTGACCACAGACAGTCTGAGTCTGGGACTGGGACTGGGGATGGGGGATGTTGGGAGGAAAAGGGAGAGAGCGAGAGAGAAAGAGAGAGAGAGAGAGACTGATAAATCAGGAATTTAATTAACAAAGTGACTCAGGTGGAAAGGTTGAAGTCTAACTGTGTTTCTGTTTACATTAAACAGGTGTGATTTGTAATCCGACTCAATTAGCCAGAAATTAAATACAGCTTGAGGTAGAAATATCACGAATATAAATATTCTCTTGAGGGGGGGAGAGACACAATAAAATGACTTTTCATCTCTTTCTGCTTTACCTCTTTTCAACTCTTTCAGAATCTTACTTAGGGGTGCCTACCTTCCCCCCCAGGCTACAATTAATTTTAGCCTACCTCATTCCCAGGCTTGCTTTAGTAAAAACTGAAGAATAAGGGAAATTGTCTGCCATAGAGACAGGGGGAGGGGTGGAATGGGGCAGGGAGAGCTACTGGGGACATTGGTGGTGGAAAATGTTTACTGGTAGAGGGATGGGTGTTTGATCATTTTATGACTGAAATTCAAACATGAAAGCTTTTTAACTACATCTCATGGTGTTTCAACAACAACAAAAAATGAAAATACCATTTCTTTAATGATCCTCACTATTATAATAACTACTCATTACAGATACTTGCAGAAAACATGACAAATTATTTCCTTCTAACATCAATTATTCATGTGTTCAATTGCTATTTAAATATTGGTAGAATAAAAATTGGAGTAGGAACATTTTTTTAAAATCTATCCTATTATCAGCACTCTTTTGAACACATTGGCCAAGGTATTACTGGAGGAATCATCCTTCTTTGAAAATAAACCAAGCTTCAGTTAAAAGGATGAAAGGATGTGTGTTTCCATATCTCAGAGCAGATAGTGGGGTTGTGTCAGTGTCACCTGGGAGTAAACCTGTGAAAAGGGAACTGAATCTGAACATAATTATGATGAAAGAGAAATTGATGGACTCCACTTTCAAGTCTGCTCTTCTATTGACCCAGAACTGCAGACCTCCAGTAAGAAGCTCACCATGTGCTCACTTGAAGAGCCTTTCTGTGTCCACACCACCATGGAACAGGACCCAGATTATTGACAGATAAATCATCACCAAGGAAGCTATGGAGAAAAGTCGGTATTTTTTTCAGACCGATTCTAGTCAGAGCATCACTAGGAGATTCAGTTCCACCCAGGTCCCTAGCATTAGCATCCTTTAGGGGCTTGTATTCTGCCGCTTCTCCTCCTTGAATCTCAAGCCCCTTCCTCTGGCCAGGAAGAGTTGAACAGGGAACAAAAGCTCTATTTCTAAACACGCACCATCTTTAATTTTTTTAAGTATACATTTACATGGGAGAGAATCTCTTGCCCGTGTGCCTGGCTGTCTTCCCCGGGGTCCCTCAAAGGGGTGGGCTCCAACTCCCCTCCCCGCCCCAAGCAGAGCTCCTGCGGCTGAAGACCTCTGGAGCCTAGCCACAACCATGCTCAAGGCCCCTCTCCACATGTTCGGATGAGCCTCACGCATGAAGGTACCGGCAGAGGAACCCAGGTGTGTGGGACTGGGGGCTGAGACCTCCAAGCCTGCTTGGATCAGGACTGGGCCTCTTCTGCCCAGATTTCCCATTTTCCTGTAGCTAGGCGGTGACACCCAAAAACTCCCCCCTGCGCCAAGTAATCCCATCAACAGCCAACATCCAGAGACTATAAAACCAAACTCCTGGACACCTTATAGCCTACTTCTCCCTGTACGAGAACCTGGCAAACTACTGAGAGTTTCCTGCCCACATGGGAGAGCCTCGAAAACTCCCCATGGTGTATTCATATGCCAAAACCAGTAGCAATGCTAGGCCTCATTCCCCTGATCTTGAAAGAGCCTCCAATGTGGCATTGTTGGGAAGGACGAGTAAAGAGAGGCTTCTAAAATTTCAGGACTATGATGAATGGAGACAGACGTTACTGAGACTGCTAGAGAAATTCGATGATCAACAGGATGATGATGATGATGATGATGATGATGATGATGATGATGATGATGATGATGATGATGATGATGATGATACATTTACATGTTGGGGAAGAAGTTGCTAATTTTCAATAATGGGCCCAAGGAAACCTGGACTCTTAATTGTGGGTTTTCAGGATTCTGTTGGACTCTTGGTGCCTGCCGGACACATGGAGGAGGAATACCTGCTACCATTTAGGGGAAGGCATGAGCCTCCAAGCTAGAATGCTCACAGTTCTTGTTTAGTCTGACTTTGAACCAGTTTCTGACTGACACTCTCCTCTAACACCAAAGCCAAATAATTTTCTTGTGTACTGTTGGCTTCTGAAGGGCAAGGTCTTTCTGTAGGCCAGTGCGTCTATCTTTTTAGGTTCCTAAGCCCTATATATTCCATTCCACTCTAGATTCCATCTACTCAAATGCTTTTCCTAGCCAGTTCTTCTAATAGACTCTCTTGGCTTCTCTGGTTTACTTCCATTGATTCTATCAGAAAATGAAGTAAAAAGAAAGTTTATTAACTCTCTAGTCTAGTTACTATCTGAGAAGCAGGGGCATCACTACATGACCTGCATAACTCCTACCTCTAGAGCCCTTAACCTAAATGACTGCACAGCTTATTACCCACCTTTAGGTGAAGCCCTGTTTGAGACTCTAGAGCTAATTATGACCTAACAGAGGATATAAAAGTTTGGGATGTAAGTTTAATTTCTAAATAGACCTTAAATCATTCATCTGGTGACCTATATGACCAACAATCCATATTCTATGGGATTCTGATGGAAAATATTTATGGAGGAAAAATATGGCTGATCCTTCTTTAAAATATTGGCAGAAGATACTTAATCAAAATTGCTTCTGTTTACACCAAGAGTTTTCTTTATATGGGGACAATTTTGGTTGTAAAGGAATAGTTGGCATTGTCCAATCATTCACCTTTTTAAAAAGTTGGCCAAGCTTAGATTGATGTGCCTAAATGCTAGTACTATTCTTAATTGTGTATTCTGGGGAGGGTCACAAGGTGTTTGAGGTTCAATTTTCTCTAAAGTGAAACATAAAGTCCTGAGACAATCATTGAAGCTCATTCTAGCATAACCCGGTCATCATGAATTTCTATCAGGAATCCATTCCACTGAATAACTACTATAAAGGATGTGCAGGTGTGTGCTTCTTACATGACAGAGGACAGTCCTATTTACCTAAAGTTTGGACTTTGAATGAGTCCATTAAAAAGATAGACCCTGAGTAATTGCTTAACTTTCCATTTTAAGAAACAAGAAAATGATCCAGAGAGATAGTATTGTGGATAAGACATTTGCTTTGCACATATCTGATCTAAGTTCAATCCCTGACATCACATAGGATCCATTGAGTATTGCTATGAGTACTCTCTGACCTCAACTTGGTGTGGCCCAAACCCCCATTCCAAATAAAGGAGAGTAAACTAAACCTAAACACTGAGAAATATTTAGATGGACTAACAAGAACAAGAAAAAAGTATCCTTAGTTAATACCCATGACATTCTTCAAAGAAACAGATCAAGCAATCCTAAAATTCATATGGAACAACAAATGCCCACGGATAGATAAACCAATTCTTGGGGAAAAGATGATGGGAGGCATCACCCTCCCCAACCTTAAACTTTACTACAAAGCGGTAACAATTAAAATAGCATGGTACTGGAACAAAGGCAGAGCCGCAGACCAATGGAACAGGGTGGAATATCCCTACACACAACCCCAAATGTATGATCATCTAATCTTTGATAAGGGAGCAAGAGATGTGAAGTGGAGCAAGGAAAGCCTCTTTAACAAATGGTGCTGGCACAACTGGACAACCATATGCAAAAGAATGGGCTTAGACCTCGATCTGACACCATGCACAAAAGTCAGATCAAAATGGATTAAAGATCTCAACATCAGACCACAAACCATAAGGTACATTGAAGACAAGGTCGGCAAAACCCTCCACGATATTGAAGATAAAGGTATCTTCAAAGATGATATGAAACTGGCCAACCAAGTGGAAACAGTGATAAACAAATGGGACTACATTAAACTAAAATGTAGTCTTTTGCACCGCAAAAGATACATGACCAGAATACAAAGACAATCTAGAGAATGGGAAAGGGATATTTACACAATACCCATCAGATAAGGGGTTGGTATCAAGGGCATATAAAGCACTGGTTGAACTCTACAAGAAGAAAACATCCAACACCATCAGAAAATGGGGCAAAGAAATGAACAGAAACTTTCTCAAGGAAGAAATACGAATGGCCAAAAGGCACATGAAAAATTGTTCTACATCACTAATCATCAGGGAGATGCAAATCAAAACAACCATGAGATACCACCTCACACCACAGAGACTGGCACACACCCGAAAAAACAAAAGCAACCACTGTTGGAGAGGATGTGGGGAGAAAGGGACGCTTCTACACTGCTGGTGGGAATGCTGACTGGTTCAGCCCTTTTGGAAAACAATATGGACGCTTCTCAAAAAATTAGAAATTGAGCTCCCATTTGACCCAGCAATACCACTTCTGGGAATATATCCCAGAGAAGCAAAAAAGTATAGTCGAAATGACATCTGCACTTATATGTTCATCGCAGCACTATTTACAATAGCCAGAATCTGGAAAAAACCCGAGTGCCCTAGAACAGATGACTGGTTGAAGAAACTTTGGTACATCTATACAATGGAATACTATGCAGCTGTTAGAAAAAATGAGGTCATGAACTTTGCATATAAGTGGATCAGCACGGAAAGTATCTTGCTAAGTGAAATGAGTCAGAAAGAGAGACAGACATAGAAAGATTGCACTCATCTGTGGAATATAGGATAACAGAGTAGGAGACTGACACCCATGAATAGTAGAAATAAGTACCAGGAGGTTGATTCCATGACTTGGAAGCTGGCCTCAGATGCTGAGGAGAGGGTAACTCAGATAGAGAAGGGAACACCAAGTAAAATGTGGTTGGAGGCCATGCGGGGGAAGGGTGATGCATGCTGAATATAGACTAGAGACTGAACACAATGGCCACTCAACACCTTTATTGCAAACCACAACACCTAATAAGAGAGAGAGAACAAAAGGGAATACCCTGCCACAGGGGGGAGGGTGGGGGGAGATGGGATTGGGGGTGGGTGGGAGGGATGTTGGGTTTATTTGTGGTGGAGAATGGGCACTGGTGAAGGGATGGGTTATTGAACTTTGTATGAGGGAAACATGAGCACAAAAATGTATAAATCTGTAAATGTACCCTAATGGTGATTCACTAATTAAAAAATAAATAATTTTTTAAAAAAGTATCCTTAGTTAAATTATGAAAGACAAAGAAAGAACATCTACTATTAGATTATGAGAAAGTATATGAACAATTGTGTGCCAATAAATTAGGTACCTTAGATAAGGTGGGCGACTTCCTAAAAAATGCACAAATTGTTAAAACTTACCCAAGGGAATATATCCTGAGGGTGTAAAAAAGCACATGGAAATGATATCTGCACCTGTATGTTCATTGCAGCACTGTTCACAATAGCCAGAATCTGGAAACAACCCGAGTGGCCGTGAACAGACAACTGGTTAAAGAAACTTTGGTACATCTACATGATGGAATACTATCCAGAGGTTAGGAAAGATGAAGTCATGAAATTTGCTTATAAGTGGATGGACGTGGAGAGTATCATGCTAAGTGAAATAAGTCAGAAGGAGAGGGACAGATAAAGAAGGACTGCACTCATTTGTGGAGTATATAACAACATAACACAAGACTGACACCCAAGAACAGTAGATATAAGGGTCAGGAAGATTGCTCCATAGTTGGAAGCCTGCCTCATGAGTGGGTGGGGAGAAGGCAGCTGGAATAGAGAAAGGATCACTAAGAAAATGATGGTTGGAGGAATCGGTCAGGATGGAGTTGTGTGCCGAAAGTAGATAAAAGACCAAATATGATAACTTCTCAGTATCTGCATTGCAAACCGTAATGCCCAAAAGTAGAGAGAGAGTATGGGGAATATTGTCTGCCATGGAGGCAGTTGGAGGGTAAGAAAGGTGGGGATATACTGGGGATATTGGTGGTGGGGAATGTGCACTGGTGGAGGGATGGTGTTTGATCATAGTTTGACTGTAACTCAGACACGAAAGCTTGTAACTATATCTCCCGGTGGATCGATAAAAAAAAAAAAAGAAAAGGAAAAAGAAAAAAAAGTGTGTTATATTCACACACAAAAATAATTGGCCATAAAATAGAAGGAATTTCTGATATATGCCACAACATAAAAGAACACTGAAAATGGTAAGTGAGACACATGAAAGAATCTCGGGCGGGGGGGCATGGTGGTGGTGGTGGAGCAATAGCACAGTGAGTAAGGAATTTGCCTTGCACATGGCTGACCAGGTTTGATTCCCAGCATCCCAGATGGTCCCCCAGCACTGCCAGGAGTAATTCCTAAGTGCAGAGCCAGTAGTAACCCCTGTGCATCACCAGGTGTGACCCAAAAGGCAAAAAAAAAAGAAAAAAAAGAAAAAGAATTTCAGAACTGAGCAGCTGGCTGCAGAGATGCCTCTGGACCTTGTTCCAGGCCAGGTTCACTGGGGTACCTCAGACAGGAACAGGCATTGTCCCTCCACCTGTTTCCTGGAATTCCAGCAGCTACCAACTTCCAAAACCCAGTGAAAAGCCCAGGTATGTGGGATCAGTGATGGCAAACTCCAGGCCTCAAGGGATGGGGATGAGCTGGTTTTTCCCATCTCCGCGCCCCTATGGGATCCTGGATGTCATGTCCACGAACTGCCTCTGGCTGCTATTTGAGCTCCTTAAGGGTCATGATCCAGAGGCACACAAAAGAATCTCAGAACTGAGTAGCTCGCTGCAGTGATTTTTCCAGACCCTAATTATCAAAAATTTTAGAATTCTTGGGGACTGCCACGCGACATTTTATGCTATTCATAACAAGGAATACAAAATAAATTATCTGGCATCTGCCTGTTTGAGTGATGATGGGAAAATTCAAAGTAATGGTAGTGGGACTGGTGTTGAAATATTGAATGTAATCCATTATTGTGAGTAACTTTATGAAAGTAAAATTTTTTTTAAAAGGGGGAAAAAAGAAAATGGTAAGTGAAAGAAGTCGGACAAAAAAGGCTACATATTCTATAATTTCATTTACACAAAGTTTCATGATATGTACCTTTATAACGCTAAGCAACTTAGTGGTGGCTAAGAACTAGAGTGGGAGGGGGTGGCCTGTCAATGGATTCTGGGTTTCAAATGGGAGTGACAAAAATGTCCTGGAACTAGGTAATACCAATGGAGGTACAACTCCTTGAGTACATGTATTATGCACTTTAAAAGAGTGAGCCTTATTATGCATGAATTTCATCTCAATTAAGTTCATGTTTACAAATTTTGGTCCCAGTGGCTTTCCTTGCCTCCAGTTACCGTCAAGTCCTACTCTGCAACAGACACCTGGAGGACCGGCCCATTTTCTCTCGTTCACACCAGGTCCTGGACCCACTTAGACTGAAAGCCCGGTAAAGCTGACCTCCCTGTAGATCTCAGAACACGCCCATACTAGTTCTCACCTTCAGGCTCTGAATCATGTTATTTTTGTTGGCTTTTAATTTGGTTTGCAGCCACACGGAGAGTTGGAATTACTCTTGGCATTGTTAAGGGGATCATATGGGATGCTGGGGAGCAAACACTGGTCAGCTATGTGTAAAGCAATTGCCTTACCTGCTGTATTATTGCTCCAGCCCCATGAACCATGTTAATGTCCTCTCATGTTCATTGGCATTTTATGTTCTTCAGAACTTTTTTTTTTTTTTTTGCTTTTTGCATCACACCCGACGATGCACAGGGGTTAACTCCTGTCTCTATACTCAGGAATTACTCCTGGTGGTGCTCGCAGGACCATGTGGGATGCTGGAAATCGAACCTGGGTCAGCCGCGTGTAAGGCAAACAACCTGCCCGCTGTGCTATCGCTCCAGCCCCCATTTAAAAATATATATATATATATAGCAAATGAGACTACATCAAATTAGTAAGCCTTTGCACTGTGAAAAAAAATGATAACTTAAATAAATAGGTACCGTCCTGACTAGGAAAAAATATTTGATCACCACACATCTGACAAGGAACTAATCATTTGTCACTTGTTATCCTGTTGATCTTCGATTTGCTAGAGTGGGCGCCAGTATTGTCTCCACTCGTCCCTGCTGCATGCTAGTATAGCCCAGTGGTATCTGCTCACTCCAGGAACAGGAAGAACCTCAAACCTTTCATTCAGGGTTTTCAGGAAGAAGTCTGACCATCTCATAGGTGGGCAGCCATGCGGTCTTTTGACATCCTGTGGAATCCAGTCGGTAACAGCTCTGGATTCCAGTGGTCATCTTTGAATTGCATTACATCTCCAGCCCATCTGTTTTTTGATGCCTTGGCAAATGAGACAGTATCCCTGATTCTTGATAATTGATGGAGGTCGGAACTCCAGATTACTTCTCTCACTTGAGTGAAACATGGTATTCCAAGGATAGCTCTTTCGATTCCTCTTTGGGATATTTTAATATGAATGGTGTTCTCATTCTGTTTTCATAGGGCCCAGGTCTCTGAGGCATATGTTAGTGCAGGAAAAACAGTGGAGTCAAAAAGTTGTGCCCAGAGCCGGAGATTCTTTGTCCTCTTACCCACTTCTTTGATGCTCTTGAAGGCATTCAATGCTGCTCTCTTCCTCCTGCGCAGTTCTGGTGCCAAGTTGTTCCTCATGTTGAGTTCTCGACCCAGGTACACATAGCTGCTGCATTTGAAGATGTTCGTTCCATTGAGAGCAAATGGAACATTAGGGACTAGTTGGTTTTTCATGAATGTTGTTTTGGTGAGATTCAGCTGCAGTCTGACTTTTCCACACTTGAAGTCGAAGTAGGCTAGCATTTGTGCTGCTTGGCTAATGTTTGGTGTTATTAGAATGATGTCGTCATCAGCTAAGCAGAGGTAGTATAGTTGCCAACCATCTATCTTCACTCCCATTCTTTCCCATTCTAGTCATTGCATGACGTTCTTGAGGGTGTCACTGAAAATTTTTAGTGAAATGGTATCACCCTGCTGAACCCCTCTCTTTACGTCAATGATCACTTCCTTGTAGAGTGGTAAGATCCTGGAACTAATATTCAAGGAATATTCAAGAGAACAAGGAACTAATATTCAAGACTTATGGAACACTCAAACACCTTAACAAAGAACAAAAAACCATAAAAAACGGGGAGAAGAGATTAACAAATACTTCTTCAAGAAAGACATACTGATGGGTAATACACATAGTAAAACATGCTCATCAGCCACCATCCAGATAACACTGTGACTTCTTCCAGAAGGGAACATAACATGAGGCCCCCAAAGCCATGCAACCGGACTCTGCGGCCACAGGACACCTCATAAGACACTCCCTACCCATTCTCCATAATTACCACACCGTATTCGATGGGGTTCAGATAGTAGGCAACAAATCATAAAGGGAAACATATATATATGTGCATATATATATGTACTTTCAGATATATATACCAAAGCTCACATCACCAAAACTTTAAAAAAATGTTAGTGATATCCTAGAGAATGTCTTAATGGTTCTTGCCAAAATAGAACAATCTTTACGCTGTTTCCTATATGAACACTTTTTTGTAAGTATGTTCAGCAGTTTTTCATAACAGACAATACAAAAATATATCATTTTGGTTGTGTTTTGGGACAGGGATTGGGGCTTGGGATAGAACCATCCCAAATTTGGTGGTGGGAAGGTGTAATGGTGGTGGGATTGGTGTTTGAATATTAAATGTAATCAAATATTGTGAACTAACTTATAAAATAAAAAATTGTGAAAAAATGCTCGTCATAATTTAACATCAGGGAAATGCAAATCAAAACAACAAGATGCCATCTCAATAGTGAGATTGGCATATATCAAAGAGTGAAAGCAAGCAATGCTAGTGCGGATGTGGTGGGTGGGGAGAACAGCTCTTTTACTATTGTGAAATGATAATAGAATGTTGTCTGGCTGAGTTTCTATGGTAAACAATATAAAGACATCTCAAAAAGTCAATAATTAATAATAATTAATATTTCATATGGGCTAGCAATTCCATTTCTTGAAATCTTTACCCTAAGGGCCCCCAAATGTTAAATTGGAAAGATAACTGTTCATGACAGCATTGTTCACTATATATAAGGTCTGGAAGCAGTCTAGGTACCCAAGAACAAATGACTGGATAAATAAACTGTTGAATAGACATGTTGGAATACTTCTAAGCTATAAGAAAAGATTAAATTCTGCAATTCAAGTGTAGCTGGTGGAAACTGAGCACAGGGAGTCAAAGGGAAAAGGAAAATTACCTAATGATCTCTTTCATATGTGGTGTATAAAGAAACAGAGTTAGGGAATAAAATGTTGTCAATGATAACAGACCCTGAAAGTTGGTCTATAGAACTGGATTCTTCAGGTGGGAAAGAGATAGGTGGGATTACAGAGGACCAAAATACAGTGATCGAGGGATGTTGGCCCTGGGGTGGTAAGTGTGGTGTAAGAACATTATATGCCGGGGGCTCCACTCCGGCCGGCCGGGTTTTCGGCCCGGGTGCCCATGTCTCTGCAGAGCCGGTGGATGTGGAACGAACGGGATCCAGAGACAGCTTTAGGAATTGGGGTTCCAGCAAATGCTTGCACCCGTGTATGGAGACTGTGAACTAAGCTTTTGCCCCACGGCGGCTAATGGAGGAAATAACCTTCCTTCTTGGTCTCTCTCCCCTCCGGGAGATGGCGTGGTGTCCGACATTTTGTGGGTCCGTTGAGAAGGTATGAACTTTTGGCGCGAGAAAAAAAAAATGTGTGCTTTGAACTTGAAACAGCCGCAGGATATAGGGCCAGCCCCCGCCAGGACCGGGGCTCCGCTCCGGCCGGCCGGGTTTTCGGCCCGGGTGCCCATGTCTCTGCAGAGCCGGTGGATGTGGAACGAGCGGGAACCAGAGACAGCTTTAGGAATTGGGGTTCCAGCATCTGGCAGAATTTTCCCTGGATTTTATACAGAAATCCAAAACCGCGCGGACGCTACCGCGTCCTCATGACTTAACATTTATAATTGTCAGCAATGTGAAATGGTTCCTTTTGAACAGGTCTGACTTGGGGGGGGGGGGGAAACTCCAAATAATAACAGTAAGTTTTTGTTGAAATTTTGAAGGTTTTTAATGTAGCAGCCAGCTCTCTGGACTGTGAACTAAGCAAAAGCCCCACGCTGGCCGACGCGGCGTGGCGTACACCATACTATGAGGCGCTGGAAGGAGGATGAGGGGGAAAAAGGAAAAAAAAAAAGGAAAAGGAAAAAGGGAAAGAGAGAGAGAGAGAGAGAGAGAGAGAGAGAGAGAGAGAGAGAGAGAGAGAGAGAGAGAGAGAGAGAGCTATGTACTTGTAGCAGTGGGGCTACATATCTCTTCATTTCCAGCAATGAAAAACTAATTTTCAAATGTAGTAGGTCTGTCTCTCTTGCTTGGAAACTCTAACAACTATAGTGAGTTTTGTGTTGAATTATGGAATGTAATCAAGGTAAAGAAAAAATGAAGTGAAATTCATTAGTTATACAGTAGGGGGTAGGGGGTGGGGGCGGGGGGTATATTGGGGTTTCTGGTGGTGGAATATGGGCACTGGTGAAGGGATGGGTGTTTGAATATTGTATAACTGACAAATAAACCTGCGAACTTTGTAACTTTCCACATGGTGATTTAATAAAAAGTTTTTTAAAAAAAAGAACATTATATGCCTAAAAATAATTATTCACAGAATCATGCTTCCTAAATTTAAAAAATGTTTTAGCAAATATTAAAGCAAATGAAAAAAGGAAATATTGTTTAACCTAGACTCAACAAAAGCATCTTCATAGGAAATTCCTAATGTAATCTAATGAATGGTTCAAGTTTCATTGTAGCCAGCTAGCTCTAGTACCCATTTATTATTATTTTTTGTCTAAACCAGGCTCTTACAAAGGAGCACAGACTATATTTGGTTGTGTGTTTCTAATATATCTTGAAATCTCCATCTTCTGATTTTGGAAATAATATTTAAGACTTTTACATGAAATCATTTTGTTTTCATTAAACTGAGGTATCATGATACTCTCAATGATATTTCACACATGCTTCATTCCATTCCATTTATTTAAGTGGGTGAAACATGTTTGGTCCTTTACCTACTTTCAGCATACTTCTCCCATCCCTAGGGATCCCTCCACCACCATTGACTTAGTGATCTCTTCTCTTTCCCAGCTGCCTTCTCCTCACCTCATGAGGCAGGCTTTCAAGGGTGGAGCAATCTTTCTGGCCCTTATCTCTACTGTCCTTGGATGTTAGTCTCATATGATGTTATTTTACATTCCATAAATGAGTGCAATCATGTTTGTCCCTCTCTTTCTGACTCATTTCACTTAGCATGATACTCTCCATGTCCATCCACTTATAAACAAAAGTTAGAAAGAGAGTAAGAGGGAAATTATCTGCCATAGAGGCAGGAAGTGGGGTGAGATGGGGGTGGTGGGAGGGATACTGGGGACATAGGTGGTAGAAAATGTACATTGGTGGAGGGATGGGTGTTCAATCATTTTATAACTGAAACTCAATCATGAAAGCTCTCATGAAATGTATCTCATGATGATTCGATTTAAAAATAAAAGAGAGTGAAACTGTTGTTAGAATGTTCCCTGTTGGTATTTCTAGTAGTGTTTCCTTTTGGTACTACTGAATTTGTTCCTCTATTTTATCAATTTGCTATGAAGTAAAAAGTAGATTGTTTTAACCTAAATTCTAGTATATTCCAAAGAGTGTCTCATAGAAGATGTGCCATACTTCATATTAAATTGTACTAGGAACCAAAAATGATATTTGTGGACATGTTTACATGTACCCCATAAAACATGCATTATTAGAGAATCCTTTTAATTGCTGTTTGATTATTTTTATTTTTAAGGGCTGTATTTTAGCACAAAGTGAATTGATGATCATAAACTTGGACTTTCTTTTTAGAAAACTGATATTATCTTCATGATACTTTGTGGGAAAGTGCTGTTGTGGTCACTGGGACATTCAAAAATGGAAAAAGGCAGCTATTGTTCCCAGACTGGAACATTTTATATGTGTCAAGTGCTCTATCATACATACATACACACCCATGAAAATCATATGCACATATATGAACATGCATGAGCCAGTGTCCTGCAACACCACTGTGCCAACAAGGGACAGAGCCCTCAACAATGTTTTGAGGCTCACTGGGGACTCTCCTAATTTCTGAACTGAAAACACACAGGAACTCAGCCTAGGAAACACCTCAGTGTCTGCTTCCCTCTTTCCTGGCTGGGACACTCTGCCCAGACCTGCCATGCGGCCTGCCAAAGGCTAAAGGCTCAGAAAGTCAAAAGATTTGCAAATCATTTATGATTGTTTCTTGAACACCAAACAGAATGTGGCTGCCACTGCCTCAATGCTTACACTTAAAAACACCCACAAATGTTAGTACACATCAGACAACAGCGAGGCATGTGTGTTGGCTTTAAGTCAAAGCCCAAACCCAAATTGCTATCAAGTCTCTAGTTTAATGGAACCAGATTAGTGTGAGTCAAGCAAGATGTTCCTTACTCCGTGGTCAGCAGTAATGCCAGAAACAACTGAATTCTGCTCATATGGACAGGTACTTGCTTTTCAGCCAAAACCCGATATCCCGCTTCCCTTCTGCACCTGCATATTAATACCACTTCACAACACTCTCTCAATGCTCACACCTCACAAAAGCTTTATATATTGATCATTCAGTCAAGTCAATGTGAGAGTCTTGATCCCTGGTGGCCCAATCAGGACTGATTTTAGAAATGCAACCTTATCTGGAATTGCTAAAAGAAAACGTGCCAGAGTGGGGAAGCCAGAATGATTTGTATAATTATTGCATCAGGTAAACAAGAGATCATGGCAGTTTCTAAACCCTGCTGCAATCATCTGAAGATAGTCGGCGATCTGGGTTCACGTTTCTGTCACATGCTGCTTTTCATCAGACAATTCTCAGGGAGTCTTGGGACACTCCCTCAAGAAGGGAGAAAATCAATGCGAAGGACTCTGATCCACTGGAATGACCTAAATATGGGCTTCGCTCCTGATGAAGCGGTGCTGATTGCTTTTTATACATATCTTTCATCATCATTAGCCGACCCTAGCTTCCCTTCTCTAGGAATGGATATAAAAAAACAGACTGAACAGGGAGAGCTGAAGTGGCACAATTTAGCCAATAATCACAGAGGCATGTAAAAGAAGCAAAATATGCTAAAATAAAAATAATATATCAGCCCCCTCCCCCCAAGGCACATGGCAAGTCTCAGATCCATGGCTCTTGAATCCTCTCTGCAAATCAAGAACATACCCACTAATTTCCATATAGAGACCCAGTCTCTCACTGAGTATTCATCCCAAGGAAGTAGGTCCAGTCTTGTTCTTTATTTCCAGGTGGTATAACAAATGGTTCTTGGGTAAATCAAGGAACTGGCCAACTCTACAAAATCTTTTTTTATTATAATATTCATCTTCCTACTTTTTGCTGAAAGACAAAAATAAAGTCCTAGTTGTCTGAAAAAATTCCTGGCAGCTCTGAAAACTAGAGGCTGAGTTTGCTGTATTATGGGTGATATATATTTTTATTACTTGGGAGTTTGCATTTAATGAGTTATATGGTTTCCCATTCTTATCCCCCCTGGCAGAATAGCTCATGATGATCAGGCAGGGAAAGCCCATGTATTATGACTTTCATTCTCTCTATGGTCATCAAAAATAAATTTCCCCTGGCAAACAGTTTATTTTGAATATGAGTTTAAGTGATTCATAGGGTGCTGAAAAATAGCATCTTGAAATTTATTCTTAAACATATTGCTTTATAAACTTAGTCCACACATATGGTGTTTCCCAGACAAACATTCAAAAAGACACAGATCTCTGTGAGCTCCTTGGATGCAGGAAAGAAACCGGGAAGCTATACAAAGCAGCTCTCTGCTAAGTCTAGGGAGGGTCACAGGACGTCCCCAGGTAGGGCTCTGGAGTCAGGCATTGGGCAAAGGGTCTGGAAACCAACTGAACAGAACAAATGGAAATAAGAAGAAAGGAAAAGAGAAGTGATCCCCTTTCTCCGTCTTCCCTTTGCTCCCTTTTATGCTCAGTTTGGCAATGATAAGGACCATTTTTTACTGTTTATATTTGTAAGAAAAATCCCAGGTTTGTTAAATGATTCACAGAGCAAAAGACACAATCATATACTCTGGAGAATAATATGCCAGATCGCAGATGGTGGATTCTGGAAGGGAAGCAAGGCCCTCCAGGCAATACAGCAAGTAAGGAACTTCCTTTGCCAACAGTGGGCTATGACTTGATACCAGCAAAACGGTGTCTCCTGAGGATTGCCTGCAGTGATCCCTGCCAGGGGTGGTACAGGAGTGAACCCAGAGCACAGTGCTTCTAATAAACCCTTAGCAACAGTGAGTACCTCTCCCCACTCTCTCCCAAACGGGAAGGGAATAAAGTTTGCTGTTTCCCAACTCACGAAGAAACACTGGGAATTGGGAATGGGATCATTAGAAAAGTAATATAGAATCAAACTCTGCAACTTGGACTGTTAAAAAAATTGTCATGGGAGAAAGAAATTTACTGCTGGGCAGAACTGAACCATGAATCTGTCTTATCTTAGCCAACAGACTTCCTGGATCTTTTAAGAGACAGGGGGCCATGCAGAAAAACAATTTATTTTGATCCAGTAGACCAGTGTTTGGGACCTAGGAAAGTCTCCTTACTTCAGTTTGGATTGCAGTGAGCGCCCCTATAAAACCAGCATCGCAGCGCTCTGTTAAACCTTCTACAAACAAGCAAACTATCTTTCACTGCCCAAACCAAGAATACAGGAAGCTTGCGGCTTCAAAGAAATCCATGAATCTTAGAGCTTTGAGGTGATAACAATTATGTGCATGTGAAACTTACTAATAGCGTGACAAGGCACAGAATCTCAATAAAATTTATTTTGAAAAGGTGACAACTTGACCAAGTGGCGAGAGACAAGGTTTGGGTGAAAACATGCATCCCCTTAGACAAGGGGAAGCGGAGGGAAAACAAACCTGCTTCGGTTCCATTTGAGTTTCCTTCTTTCTTGTCAACTGGTTGAGGAAGGGACAAATAAAGCTGTACTTGGATGGAAATTTCTTTCCTTACCATGGTTGAGAAGGTTCTGAAAAGACAATAAATGGTGTATTATGTAGAATAATAAAAGCAAAACGTCAATAGCCAGATTTTATTGGGCACTTACTATATTGTAGACACCAAGCTAAGTGATCTAGAGACATCATTTATTTTAGATTTCTCAAAACTACCTTATTAAGTAGATCAATGAAATAATGTGATTATTCCTCTTTTGATACAGTGTTCCAGAGGCTACTTGTTCAAAAATACCAGCATTTTCACAAGAAGCCAAGACTTAGCCCTATCTGCCTCCAGAGCCCGCAGCTGTACCCACCTCCTGGCAGTCTCAGATGAGGATGAGGAAGAGAGTAAGATTTTTATAAGCCAGCAACAACATGTTTTCAGAAAAGGGCTGGGGCCCGGCTGAGTTATAAATGGCTCTTCCTCATTGGCACATGGGTCTCAGCCCTGAATCGGAAGTACAGGAGATAAAAAATGAAACTCATCAGACAACCCAAAGAAGAAGGTCTCCAGGGTAAGATTCTGGAAGGGGATGGAGCTACTTATTGTCACCTTTAGAGAAAGACTCACCCCATCACTGCAAGACCCTCTCCCGTAGTTCCAAGGAGGAAGAATAGGAAGAAAGGCATCTTAAGAAATGGAAGGTGGAGAAAGCACCCCAGGATCTAGTTCCTGGCCACTGAAAGAAGCTGCCAGAAGGAAAACCATGGAACTCTCTTCTCTGTTCCCTGAAGGGGAGGGCACAGCTCTGTGAGTTGGCAGGTCCCTGCTTCAAGGCCATGAGCACAAAAATTTCACATGAAGACGAGATTTCCAGAGATGTGTATTCCTCAATTCTTCACCCGGGTGTGCTATTAATATGGAAATGAGGAGAGAGTTTAATCACGTTTGACTGTTTGCTGGGAAGAAAGCAAACATGCTGATATGCTAAGTATCATCAGATTTGTTAAATGGGGTCAGGATTTCGGTGCTGATGTGGGACTGATGGATTTTTTGCTGCTCATTGTCCCTATTGAATGGTTGGAACATATTCAGTGTTGAGAGGGGACAGGGGGAGGAGTAGGGTGGAGGTGGGGGGTCTGCATCTGGCTCAGTGCACTGAGGGCACTTTGGCAATGACCCTCAAAGGTTTACCTCTCCTGATGTCACTGCCTCTCACCCTAAGCCTGGCCATTTTTTAAAGGTGAATGGGTGGTTTCAGGGGCAGAGGGAGGCAGGCTGAAGCAGATCAAAGGGCAGACAAAACAGGGATTCCTCACCTCCTGTGTATAATTCATTTCTATTTACAAAGTGCCTGCATGAATATTGTCTCAAGAGTTGAATGAGAAAGGCAAGACAACTTTTATCTTGTTTTTAATCTGCCTAGTTTGTATTGAATAAATGTGGATCAGAGAAAGACGCTAAGGGGGTTACTCACTCACAAGGGGGTCATAAGATCCCTTTCTCACTAGTTAAAGATGTATGTTGTCCCCATCTGGTAGGTGGGGAGTAGCCCCTGCTGGCCAGGTTTCAGCCACATCAGTTCAAACTGTAGGTGTGCTACAGTCCCCACTGTAATAATAGGGCCTTACCTTGCTCCCAGCCATCGAGCAGGGAGATGGACTAAAAGCTCAGGGTGATTTCAAATTCAAACTTCCTTTTACTATGAGCTGATCTCTTTGGAAATACATTTCATGTGGTGAAGCCACGACTGGGAAGAACGTAGGATAAGAGTTACCTACTCAGACTTCTATGCATGTACGAAGAAATAAGCAATGCTGACAAAAACCAGACTCTCAATCAGAAGATGTGGGTGGCCTTGAAAATCTGCATATCTATCTATCTATCTATCTATCTATCTATCTATCTATCTATCTATCTATCTATCTATCTATCTATCTATCTATCATTTATATATAATCATGTTTTGGACCACACCTAGTTGTACTCAAGACTGGCTCCTGGCTCTGCTCACTGCTGATGGGGCTTGGGGGCCCATATGGGGTGTCAGGGATTACCCCAGTTACCTGCCTGCAAGGTCAGTTCCTTCCCGCTGTTATGGCTCAGGCCAAGCCTGTGTTTCTAATGGTGTCAGCGCTGCTGGTCCATGATGTCAGCAGCGCATCAAGGGCCTGAGACAGGAGCAAATGTTCCCAGATTCATCAGAAGGTGGTAAGTGCTAGGCTTCAGAATACGCGTGGCTCAGAGAAGGATCATGTGTTCCAGAGCCGGGAGGAGAAAACTTGTGTCTTCAGTGAGCAGCTGCTTGAGAGGGAGACTCAACTGGAGAGAGGTTGACACAGCCACAGGGGACCCGTAGTGACTTTTTGCTCCTCGACCCAGGCAAGAAGTGGGGGTGGCTGAACCAGGGCTGTGCCATCTTGCTAGAGAGAAGGGCAGATGAGTGTTTGGGACGTTTGTCAGCTTGGTCACCGAGCAGACTGTGTCTGACCTGGTGGGCAGCAATAGTGGGGGCAATGAGCGCTACTGCCTCTATGCACCAACCTTGCTCTATAGTTCCCTGAAAAGTGGACTTCCCTGCCCACAGTCCCCTGCCCCCACCAAGTTCTTACTGATCTTGTAAAAGGTCTTTATCACATTCTCTGTTATAGTGGAAGCTTTTGTTCCTGTAAGTCTTATACCTACTTGACCTCTTGAAGTCCCTACACCCAGCACCCCCACCACAATGGGTGGATTGGGGGCTTAGATTATTGCTTGTAGCTTGCTGCCAGAGGTGCTAAGATTCTTCCTTGTCTATTTCCTTTATCTTTCATTCTGAAGTTTGGGGTCCCAGGCCTTCCATAAGGATCACATTCTGCCATTGACTTGTCTGATTAAGGATACTGAAGTGTGTCCAATTAAAGCCTTGTGAAACTAGAATTTAAAACATGAGATTCCCAAACAAGCTATGTAGCTATTTTAAGCTACATCAACCTCTTAATTAGACATTAGTTTTATTTACTGTCAATTATGAAGAAGAAAACCTTCGTCCCACTGAGGACACATGCTTCCCAGTCCTCACTGGAGATCTGTTTGCTTCTGCTGATGACTTTATTAAAAGGTAAGGAAATGATGCCTGCCTTCCAGCAGCACATCAGGAGTCCTCAATGCAAAGAACCTCTGGAGATTGCATCTGAACTCACAGATTAAGTAGAATCAAGAAACCAGGGCTTCAACTGTTCAAGACAGGGAATGTAGAAGCAGTGACTAAAGGGTGTGATAAAAATGTATAATCAGAAAACTGGAGGAAGCAAAACAGGCCTATTTGTGGCAAGACCTGTTATTCCTTGCACTTGTGTTAGGATGGGGATGGAAGGACTCTAAGTTGCAGTCAGAGAGCTGAGAAATCTGCCCAGGGAAGTCTGGAGACTTGCATTCTACACAATGGCCCACAGAGGACATCATGGCTGCTTTAAAAACAGTTCTTGGAACATGAGACATTCTTGGAACAGGAGATAGGGGTTAAGAGACTTTGCTTGCATGCAATTGAGGCTTGCTCAAACCCCAACACCAAATATTACCCCCTAAACATATCCAGAAGTGATTGTTGAGCATAAAGCTAGGAGTGAATCCTAGGTACTGCTGAGTGTGACCTAATCACCTTTCCCTGACATTTTCCCCCAACCCATTAAAAAAAAGTTATTGAAATACCACATTTTTAGCAGAGAGACTTGTTTATTTCCTATTCAAAAAGGGTCTTTGATTCAAATTCTGATGAAAGATAATCTGTTTTTATCTTGCACCTAAACGTTTGCACATCTTCCCATCATTGTATGCTTTCTACACATGATTTGTGTAATGAGGTACTCATGGCATTGCATATTTCAAAAACTTTCCCTGTTTTCAACCAGACAAAACATCTTCTGATTAAGGGGAAAAAACACTCTGATTTCTTGTTTACAAGTAGCATTTCCTTCTGGAATCATAACAGGAAAATCATATGAGTTCATAAACTAAAAAAGAACATGTGGTGAGGTGGTGAAAGTAACCAGAAGCCACACTATTAGATGTTCCTAGCATATTCTCTGTACCAAGGAAGCAGGTTCCAGATTTCTGAAAGATCATAGGTACTACAGCTGCAGAGGAGGAACGACTGTATGACATCATCTGCTCTCATCTTGTCCTGGAGTCTGGCCAGGAAAAACAACCCAAAAGTGAAATTGCAGCACACAGTGAACATTTCTTGCTAACACTCATTTCTCTTTACAGACACACTATAACATAAAAGGTTAGCTTTCCAACTAGACCAACTAACTCGAACAGAACCCTTGGGGCTGCAGAAACCAAAGGATCCCACAGAAGCAAAACCAGCCCCCAAAGGAGTCAAGAGCTGGACTCAAGATTAAAGCCAGCAATCTCCTCTGGGCATGGGCTGTTGAGATTGCAAAGAACATATTCCATCCCCTTCTCTTGTCCTTCCCAGAGAGCCTACATATGGAAGAGAGCATATAGATGCAACCTTCTATCAGAAATCCTTCTTTATATTACAAAATAAATATAACTGAGCATGTGTCAAAGGACCAGGCCACAGTGAAATGTATTTATTTATTTACAGTGATTTATTTATTTATTTATTTATTTATTTATTTATTTATTTATTTATTTTTAAATCACTGGGAGATACAGTTACAAAACTTTCATGTTTGAGTTTCACTCATACAGTGATCAAACACCTATCCCTTCACCAGCGCACATTTTCTGCCACCCAAATCTCCAGTATCTGCTTCCCTCCCCTCCCCAACCCGCCTGTGTGGCAGACAATTTCCATAATACTCACTGTCTACTTTGATTACATTCAATATTTGAACACCAGTCCCACCATTATTATTTGGAATTTTCCTGCCACCATTCAAACCTGCTGAAAAGTCAATGCTAGACAATTTATTTTGTATTGCTTGTTATAAATAAATAGCATAAGATGTTGTGCACAGTGAAATTTTATCAGGCCACCCTGTACCTACCTGGTCTTGTGAAAATATTCTTTTCTGTTTTTTTTCATATGGTAGCTAATTTATGTAATTTTCTAAGCAAAATGGTTTCCTATAGCATTGATTTTCACCTTATCACGCCTGATCCATAGAATGGCATTTGAAAATTACTGCTCAAGGGTAGGAGCTTGCCTTCTTACAACCTGTCAACTTATTCTCTTCTGTGATCTTTTTCATTCATTTGTTCCACGCAGTGGGAGTGGAACTAGACCTTTGACGTTCCAGAAGGTCTTGATCAAAGAGAAGTGTAGCAGGACTGGAAGAGAAAACCAGGAGCAAGAGAGAGGTTAAGGTGGGCATGGGTGGGCAACAGGAATAGATCAAGATGAGGGACCCCAGGTGGCATGTGGGCAGAGTTAACAGCATTTATTTGGTGGTCCCATTTTGGAGACCTGAAGCAAGAGGCCTCACCAAGCCAAAGGGAAGGGCCAGTAGGTCCAGAAGCCCACAGAAAGGCTGATGAAAAGGTTTAGTTTATTCAGAAGGTGAAAGAGTCAAGAAAAAAATCCCAGTCACCTGCATCAAGTGGATGGTGGTGTAAAAAAATAAGGAGGCCAAGAGAAATCTGCTGGGGCTATTGGTGAGCAGAGCTCTGAGTAGGTTATACGCAACATGAAGCTCCTCATCCATCAGCATATTGCAGCAAGCCATAGGAAGAATATTCACTGTCCTATATTTTGGGGGGAGGAGTGACCCAAGCAGTGCTCTGGGGATTCAGGGCCACTGTCAGTGATACTCATCAACCAGGTCAGATGCTTCAGTGCTGGACTGGGCAGTGCAGTGATAGTCTGACTTCTCAGTGTTGGTGGAGACCAATGCAATACATGATAATACTTGAAGAACCATGTGGTGTTCAGGTCTGAACTGACTATCTTAGTGAGGGTCTCAAAATTCTTAGCCTGGTATGGTCTGGGGGGTGGAGCTTGTGTCTCTGAGTGTCACCCCCATTTTCAATGGCAATTCAAAACTTGGTTCTTTGAAGTTAATTTTTTTTCTCTGATGAACTTCTGCCTCATCCAAGTTTCTCCCTAAACTCTTAACTGTGTTCTAAGCTCCTGCCTTTAGGATTCCCACACTCAAAAAGCACATTAGCTGAATTTGCAAAGTGATTCTTTTTTTTTTTTTTTTTTTTTTTTTGCTTTTTTGGGTCACACCCAGCGGTGTTTAGTGGTTACTCCTGGCTCTGCACTCAGGAATTACTCCTGGCGGTGCTTGGGGGACCTTATGGGGTCCTGGGGATTGAACCCGGGTCGGCCTCATTTTGTGGGTAAGGCAAACGCCCTACCCACTGTGCTATCGCTCCGGCCCCCAAAGTGATTCTTACAAAGAGTTATCCACAGAACCTTTAATAACTGCTACTATAAAAACACTTGTCATACGGGTCTACTCTAGAAATTAAAAACACATGCAAATAGTAATAGTAACAATAACTATTTAAAATGCAATTTTCACATACCATTAAATTCTAGTTTATTCCCTAATATGTAGTAATGATAGTATAAGACCAAGGTAAGAAAATAAAGTTGACAGTAGAATGAACTTAATTAATGAATTTTTAAAAAGTCCTTTCCCTGCTAATGGGTTCTTAACCAAAGATAACTTTTAATTAGGATTTAAATCACAAGCATATTGAGACTATACATAAAAATATAAAGGATTCAAGTCAACAAATATACTTTCTAAAATATATTCAGTACTGATGAGCTACCAAGATGAGTAAACCAAGATCATTTCTGGAGGCTTTGAGCCTCGGGAGAAGAAGACTTGAAAAT
Source organism: Sorex araneus (assembly GCF_027595985.1). Lineage (NCBI taxonomy): Eukaryota > Metazoa > Chordata > Mammalia > Eulipotyphla > Soricidae > Sorex > Sorex araneus. Next base: position 327,628,534 of record NC_073303.1, read on the forward strand.
ATTTGTGAAGCAAGAGCAAACAGGATAAAGGAACATCAAAATCACAGGCAGGAATTAAACTTTCTTAGTGCCAATGGGGAACATAAAAGGACAATGTTTGGGAAGAAAACTATAAAGGAAACATTTTTTAATCTAGAAATGAAAGAGTGAAGTTTGGGTTTCATTAGAAAAAGGAAATTGTTCACGTTTTATTGTGTTCATCATTGTATCACTGTCACTGTATCACTGTCATCCCGTTGCTCATCAGTTTGCTCTTGCGGGCACCAGTAACGTCTCCATTGTGAGACTTGTTGTTACTGTTTTTGGCATATCGAATACGCCACGGGTAGCTTGCCAGGTTTTTCTGTGGGGGTGGGATACTCTTGGTAGCTTGCTGGGATTTATGAGAGGGGTGGAGGAATCAAACCCAGGTCGGCTGCTTGCAAGGCAAACACCCTACCCGCTGCGCTATAGCTGTACTATCGCTCCAGCCCTTATTGTGTTCATATTCTGCTAAAGTAAGAGAGACACTATGTGCTAAGGCAGAGAGTGTTAAAAGGAAAAGGATAGTAAAAGCACTTGAGGAAAGTGGGAAACATTAAAATAATAGTTGACAAGTGGGGTGGGGGGGAATATCTTTGATTAATGGTCCAACTAAGACAGGAAACCTGAATTTGTACTGGCACCAATTTATAGATTAAGGAACTTTTTTCAGTAGGATGGGAAACCATGGGTGTATTCGTTGACAATTTATGGAATGGATCTATTAATGGGGTTCGGATCAAGAAAAGAGATGGGGTATCATGGCCCTTTGTGCTGTTTTGTAATCTAATGATCAACATCTCTCACAGCTTTGTGCTCCTTCACTTCCCTTCAAAACTAAGGTGGCTCCCTGGAATAAGAAAGCAAACAACAGAGGCCACGAAGATAACTCAAGGGTTGAAATGCATGCTGTGCATATAGAGCCCTTGATTCAGCTCCCAGTACTGAACTGGTCTTCGCAGCACCTCTGGGAACAATTCCTAAGCGCTATGCATGTAATATCCCTTGAACACTATGTGAAAATATTTGTGAAGCAAGTGCAAACCAGAGGGGTCCTGGGACCCTTTATTTTACTACACTTCTCAATTGATTCCCATATTTAAAAGACCGCTGGTGGCTACTCGAATGTCTATTTTCAAATGGCTATTTGTTCCAGAGAAGAGGCCCTTAAGTTTCAGAGAGACAATGATAGACTTTCAGGTAGAACATAGCTTTACTCACCTCTATAGAGAAAGGTCCTTTTCCCCAGGTGTCAGTTCCAGTGGTCTGTAGGGTCTGATATTTCAGATTCCATTGTCAATCTGAATGTTTATTTTGTTCCTTCCTACTACCAGCCCCATCCCAGGGTCAGAGGTTTCTACCTAGCTGTTCCGCACCTGACTTGGGATCTGAGGTTGTGCTTCCAGCATATAATTTCAAAGTTTGGCTACTCTAAATAGAATCACAATGAATATAAGGATGCAAATGCTTTTCTCTGAGTAAAGTGTTTTTTGGTCCTTACAGTAAATGCCAAGAAGCGGAATTGCTGGGTCATATAGAAGCTCAAATTTTAGTTTTCTAATAAATGTCCATATTGTTTTCCAAAATGATTAAACTAGTCACTATTTCTAACAGCATTGTATGAGGATTCCTTTTTCCCTCACATCCACACCAACACTGATTGAACATTGAAATTATGTTGCAACGTTTATCCATTACTCACCCACCTCCTCCCTTTGTACTTTCTTCAGAATATCTAAAACAAAGGTTGAAAGATGCTGCTGTAATTTGAATAGATTTAATTAGGGTCATGTCTGTCTCCCTAGTAAGACTAAGACTTGCTAGTATATGCCCAGTGTCCTATTCACTTCGGTTTGCATCCTGTCTTTGATTACTGAATGTTCACTGAACTTCTACAGATGTTGGACATAAATGAAGTCTGAGAGTTGCTCTAGCACAAGACAACAGATCTACTGGATAATTATTATTCCACCATTTACTCTCATAGACCATATACCTGGAAATATCTGCACTTATCCCTGAAATACACCTATATAAGCATTTTAGTTTCCCTTCATGTAGGTTGGAGTAGAAAACACACATTTGGGGACAGAAGGACTCCCAAGAAGTGCTCAGGGAGACTGGATGCCTCTCCTGGTGATACTGTCTGTCAGGCCTGGTAATCAAATCTAGGGATCAAGGATGAGGAGTAACTTAAGCACTTCAGAGCTAGGAATCACCAGAACCAGCCTGGAGATGCTGTTGGGGTCTTCAGAGCTACACCTGGCAATGCTCAGTAGACCACGTGGTGCTGAGGATCAAATGGGGACCAGGTGATTGCAAGCTGTGTGCCGCTAATCCTTTTATTGTTTTCCTAGCCCTTTAAGACCCCTGTTTTGGTGGGTGGCAGACCTGTGTCACATTCAATATTTAACTTAATATTTCTTGATTAAGAAAATAACTAAGCCTATCTCTGAATCTGTTTCCATATCTGATAAAGATATTGTCTGCACCAGGAGACAGCATCATGGTTTGATCCCCAGCAACACAAGACTTCCCAAGCATCCTTACTGGGTGCAACCCTGGAGGCCCCCGAATAATGCTGGGGTGGCCTGAGTCATCCATGGCCTTTGAGCAGCATCCTCAAGCCCTTGTGCTGAACTGCTGGTTGGGCTGGAAGAGAATCACCAGTGGGGCCTCAGGCCTCCTGAGCACCTTTGGGAGTGCTCAAAACAACCAAACAAATATGATCTGTCTGTGAGGTTGCTGTAGAAATCTCAGGTGGATGAGAAGCTGCTCAGGCACTTCCCTGACCCTCTGGTTAACCCTTGGTTTTCTTTGCCTTTTAAATCCCAAACAGGAGCTCAACCTCTCTGGGTGCGTCCAAAGTTGTCTATAGGTTAAGATGAAGAAAATTCAATGAAAGGTGGGGCTGCTATTTGCTACACCGAGTGGGAACCCTGTAAAGAGAAACTCAGAGCAAGGTACTAAATTTTTAAGATGAGAAAGCTTTATGTGGCTAAACTTGCCACAGCTTAAAAGCTCCAGGAGGGTGTTAGCGGTGGTGCTGTGGAAAACCACACAACAGCCAGCTGTTCATCACTAAGACAAAATGCCTGGAATTTAAAAAAGCATCCACTAACTGGAATAGCAACAGAAGAAGGTTGGAAAGTAAAAGCCTGGTCCTGACTCAGCAGCTAGAGTCATACCTGGAATTCTCTGAGTTACATTTTACACAAAGATTAAACTTTCAAAAGTATAAAGCATAAAAAGACTGTTCATGCTAAAATTAAAATAGATTTTAGATAAGAGACTATTGTTTGCTTGCTCTATTTCTTGTTTGGGGCACACCTAGTTAAACTCTGGGCGTACTTCTGGTTCTGTGCTCAGGGATAACTTCTGGCATTGTTTGGGGGAACATATGTGATACCAGAGATAGGACCTGGATCAGGCACATGCAAGACAATTGCTTTAACCACTGCACTATCTCTTTGGCCCCAACAGATTTTTTTCTTAAATAAAAACATATTCAAATACTACTGTTTGACTGCAAATTTTCACTCCTGATGTTAGCTTTATGATTTTCCTTCTAAGTGTGAGAGTGAGAAAGTCTATTTTCTGCATTGGCAATTGTGTCTTGAAATGCTGAATCTCTAGTTACATAGTTTTTATTTTTTCCCCTTTTCTTTTTGGTTTTTGACCTATACCAGGCCGTGCCTAGGACTTTCTCTTGGCTCTGCACTCAGGGATCACTGCTGGGGCCTCAGAGGGGAAAAGGGAGTACTGAGGACCAAACCCTGATTGGCTATGTGCAAAGCAAGTGCCATCTGAACCATGTTTCTAAAGTCTCCAGCCCCTACGAAGACAGTTTTCCAACAGACTATTTTGTACCCAAGCAGAATGAGAGTAGCTTAAAGATTAAAACGTTGCTATTTTAAACAGCTCCTAACATGTTAGTGTCATGAGGTGTTTATAGAAAATACCATTTTTATCAGTAGTTTTACAAAGTGTCCTGTGAAGTGGTCAAGGAAGTAGTTATATAAGGAAAGAGTTGGGGCAATAAAAGAGATAGTTACAGCAGGCAAGATGCTTACCTTTCAGGCTGCTGACCTGGGTTTGAATCCTCAACACTCCAAATGGTTCCATAAGCACTGTTAGGAATGATCCCTGAAAGCAGAGCTAGGAGTAAACCCTGATTACCTCGGATGTGACCCAAAATTTAGAAAGAAAAAAAAAAAAGAAAGAAATATCTGTGATAAAAGTGGCTTAGGTAGTTATTTCACATATTTTTTCTCTTTCTTTCATTTTTCTTAATCACCAGTGCCCTAAATTGCCAGAAATCTGGTTTTTTCTTTTTAAAAGAAGTTGAGACTGTACTTCTACACAATTTTTTAAGATAGAACCTAAACCTACTTTTTAAAATTACTGATATATTTTATGTAATTTATCCCAAAGCCCCTAAATTGCTCATTCTTGACCTGCTCTAAGCTAAAATGCAAAGCCATCATCACCATCCTTCACAACTCCGTATAAAGCTGACTTTTTGAAAGCTAACTGAACGATCAGTTGTAAAGGCAAAGTGACCTCTGTAAATTACTAAAATTGGCACATCTGAGATGTCAATGCCCTGGAGACAGGAGGTATCTTCATGAGATGGCCCTGCCACTTACTGCTTTATGGCCTGGCAGAAATCAAAAAAGGGACATATTATCATTATTTTCTAGTCAGAATGATATAACCTGGCGGTGAAAAATTTATCTGTAAGGCATACCTTTCCTCTTTCTTTAATGCTAACCTCAAAGTTAAAGATAGCAAGTAATATCTGAGTAAAATGTCTCTAGATGATTTTTCTAATGGAAAATGGTGACCAACTCAATGAAATATTGTCTGGGTATGGAGAGATTCGCAAACAAAGTGGTGGGTAGCACAGAGGCATGCTTGCAGCAGAGTCCTGAAGATTGGCACAGGGATCGGGCAATGGGAAACACAATAGACACAAAGTCAGTCTGACAAATGGTATAAAATGGCATAAAATGGTGGAGTTGAAATCTGCAACTGGATTTCCAAATCCCTCCTCTGCTCTAGGCTGGAGCTATTCCTAATTGTCAACAGTTAGAAGTATGGGTGTTTGTTCTTCAGAGAAAGCAGACAGAACTTGCTGGACTGGAGGGCAACAGACATAGGTAGGGGTAGAAATGTATAATGTAAACAAGGGATGAATAATATTTACATATTCATTCTTTTCCCTCTTCCCAATTTGCACCCATGTTACCGCCACTCAGGCTTTTATCATCTAAGTCGGAGATGGGATGTTATGCTTAGCTTTGCCTCTGAGTAAAGATCTACAGGAAAGAACACAGGTAAATGGCACAGCATATGGGAATTGATCCCTAATCAAATGATTGGTGCCAAATGAAAATGCACAATGAAGAGAAAGAAACACATTGGAAGGGGAGACACTGTAGAATTATCAAAGAAGATTGTCTTTGATAATTCAGATGAAGGGATCTGTGATGGATTCCTTTTTCATAGTCCTCAGAAGAAATATAATCTGCCAACACCTTTATCAACATTTTTTTCCACACAACTGTGAGGTAATATATTTCCCTTGCTTTAAAACATCTACTATGTGGAGTTTTTTTAATAGAAGCCTGCAAAATCTAATACTGAGATCAAGACATGCCCAAGATTAAGTATTTTTTTACTTAGATAAAACTTGTTTAAAAACTGTTTAAGCCAAAATATGACCCTAAAATATGACCTCTTTTAAGGAGATAACCAAAAGCACGTCCTAAAAAATAATGGCAAAAACTATTGATCTGCTGAAAATTTAAGGCCAGATAAATAGGCTAAGTGCAAGCTTTGTACGTGGATGCCTAGAAATACATGGTCACCAGGCTTACTTTTGAGTGAGTCTTGGGATTAGTCCCCTGACCACTGCTTGAATTTGATACTGAGACAAATTAAAAACCCCCAAAAAGTAAATATTCTAAAAGCTTGATTGAAATATTAAAGTTAAAATATCAAATTAACTTCTGTAATTATGGTTCAATCATGATTGATTTTAAGAACGATCGCTTTTAAAACATAGAAAAATGAGAAAAACTCTAGAAAAGCTTGTATAAAAATTATAGGTATTCCAGGAAAAGAACAGAAAATATATGGAAAAATAGTACCATCAATTCAATATTCAAGGACTTTTTTTTCAAAAACGGAAACTGTAATGTTTCTCAGTTAAAGGGCTCAGCCTTTGACCAGCATGATCGATGAAAAAAGATCAACATAAAATTGTATCATAATGAAAACAAAACAAATATGGAATAAATAATTTTAAATGTGCTATAATAGGCCAGGAGACAAAACAGATGGTGGGTACGTGCCTCGATCTATACTTTAGTCCCCAGCACTGCATGCCCCCCACTTCCATCCAGCACCACTGGTGTAGCACTTCTGGGCCCAGCAAACATTCCTAGGTCTGATCACTGAGACTGTTTTTCTCAGAAAGAAGTCCTCAAGTTGTGCTATATGTGAGAATGGGAGATGGTACTAGAATTTTTAAAAAGCCTTCATACAAAGTATTAAAATATTATAATTAAAATTCTTAAGAGAAATTTGGAATCTACAGAGTAAGAAACCTATGCTTTTTAATTTTATGCTATTTCCTAACCTTGAATTCTAGTCCCAATTAAACTATCAATCAAGCATGAAATAAAATGTTTCATAAATTTTACCTCACAAGTGCTCTCACAAGAAGCTACTAAAGAATTTGTTCCATTACCCGAGGCTCTCTGCAACTGAGTGACAGGACAGTATTGCAGACACTCTCCCTGGGAGAGAAAGGAGATTTGGTTGGGTGTATAACAGTTACACAGGAATTAACAGTGATAAAGCAACTCTTGACTTTTTAAAGAATTTGACTGGATCTAGAACAAAAGGCTTTCATAGGTAGAATGCAGTGAAAGCCTAAACTCAGTATTGTGTGATGTGTGCTAGCCCCCTAAAATAACAGAGCTCTAGGGAAGCAATCCCTTGGCAACAGAGAAAAAAAACAAGTAGCTAGGGGTTGGCAAGAGTTGTGACTCCTTTAGAGCAAAGGAAAACAAGCCATTCACTGAACACACTTTTGCCTGGGGCCTTTACATCCTTCATTGTCCCAGTACCAGTATCATTTTGATAAGGGCCTTATCTTTTTTTTTTTAATTTATTTATTTTTAATTAGTGAATCACCGTGAGGGCACAGTTACAGATTTATACACTTTCGTGCTCATGCTTCCCTCATACAAAGTTTGGGAACCCATCCCTTCACCAGTGCCCATTCTCCACCACCAGTAAACCCAGCATCCCTCCCACCCTCCCCAATCCCATTTCCCCCCACCCCACCCTGCCACTGTGGCAGGGCATTCCCTTCTGTTCTCTCTCTCTAATTAGCTGTTGTGGTTTGCAATAAAGGTGTTGAGTGGCCACTGTGCTCATTCTCTAGCCCTCATTCAGCCCGCAACTCCCTTCCCCCACATGGCCTTCGACTACATTATAGTTAGTGATCCCTTCTCTGAGTTGAAGGGCCTTATCTTTTAAATCAATGTTTTAATTGATATTATAGCCTGTCTGTTTGCTATTCAAGATTGTGATATATTTTCCTAGTGGTTTGATTCTAAAAAATAAAGTTTGCCCCGTGCACCCCATGGCCCTGGGAGCAACAGACCCCAAGGCGGCACCCTGCCAGCTTGGGCTCTTCAAGACCCTACCCCCACCTTGCCCCTGCTGCCAGTCTTCTTCAGCACTGCCCTAATTCACACGTCCTGCCCAGATTGTGGGGGCATGTCCTTAGTGGTGTGGCCTCCCTCTGAAGCAGCTGCCGCTACAGCGCTACAGCGACTGCAGTTTTTCCTCCCCTCTCACTGCATTGCTCACTTACCTCACAATCTATATAACCTACTCCTTTGAAGAACACCCTGGCTCTCATCACTCTATGCCAATCGTCAACTACCATATTCCATCCTAACTTCATAAAAACTGTCAGTGAACACAAGAAGTTGCACAAAAAACCTTTATAAAGAGACTATAGCCTCAAGTCTTCAATAGAGGCCCTACATAAGCCAGGAGGAGCGCCTGTGGGTAAGGCCTATAACAACATGAAGAAAGAGCAAAAATTCCCACCACCAGGAGAGAATGAAGAAAAACTCACAGAAGCCTCACCAGAGACTACCCACAAATACAGCCTCCTCTCAGATAGAGAATTCAGAGAGGAAATAGTGAAGATGATTGACGATCTCAAAGCAACAATGGTACAGACATCCAATAAATTCAGGGAGGATATGAATGCAGCATTGGAACGGACCACCAAGATAATACAGGAAGAAATGAGAGCAGAAATCTCAAAGCTATGAACAGAAGTTACTCAATTAAAGGAATCGGTAGATGAAATAAAAAACTCAGTAGGAGCCCTCAAGAGTAGAATGACTTCAACCAAAGACAGAATCAGTGAGCTTGGGGATGAGCTACAGAAAGCATATAGGCAACAACAAATAATGGCAAAAGACCTCAAAATGGCTCTCGGGCAAGTCAGAGTCCTAGAGGATGACCTCAAGAGGAACAACATAAGAATCATTGGAGTACCAGAAGCACAGGGAACTAATCCCAATGAAAAAACCACAGTCAAAGGCATCATTGCTAAGAAATTCCCAGAGCTAGAGAATGCAGGCATTCAGATCCAAGGAGCCCGAAGGTGCCAGCTAGAAGAGACCCCAGTAAAAAATCTCCAAGGCATATCATAGTCACAATGATGGATGCCATGGATAGAGACACAATACTGCAAGCAGCAAGGTCAAAGAAGGAAATCACATACAAAGGAGCACCCCTTAGATTTACAGCAGACCTATCAGAAGAAATCCTCCAAGCCCAAAGACAATGGTGGGATATAGTGAAAAAATTCAATGAAATGAATGCCTCACCAAGAGTACTTTATCCGGCTAAGCTCTCACTTAAACTTGAAGGAACCATACATTACTTCACGGATAAACAATAGTTCAGGAACTTCATAGACTCAAAACCAAACTTAAAAGAAGGACTAAAAGGGCTACTGTAAGACAAGGAAAAATCCTACGGGAACAACAAACCCTACAGAAAGATGACACAAAATCCCATGACAATAATCTCTCTCAATGTCAATAGCCTAAATGCACCAATTAAAAGACACAGAGTGGCAAAATGGATTCAGAAACAGAACCCAACATTCTTCTGCCTACAAGAAACACACCTGAATAGTCAGAGCAAACACAGACTCAAAGTCAAAGGATGGAAAACAATCCTGCAAGCAAAAAACTCCCTCTAAAAAGCTGGGGTGGCCATACTAGTATCTGACAATATAGATTTCAGAATGCAAAAGGTTAGAAGGGACAGCGAAGGTCATTTTCTGCTCATCAAGGGATATGTACAACAGGAAGAAATCACACTCCTAAATGTATATGCACCTAATGAGCGACCAGCGAAATACTTAAGACAACTCCTAGCAGAATTTAATGGGGACATCACTAGCACCATGATAGTATTTGGAGACTTCAACACTACCTTATCACCTCTGGATAGATCAACAAGAGCAAAACTCAGCAAGGAAACAAAGGCTCTGAAGGAAGAAATGGAGGGGAGAGGACTAATTGACCTATACAGGGCTTTATACCCCAAAAAGAAAGAATGCATTTTTTTTCCCAGTGCACACGGAACATTCTCCAAAATATGCCATGCTCTGGGTCACAAATCATACCTCAATAGAATCGGGAAGATAGAAATTGTATCAACTATCTTTTCAGACCATGATGTGCTGAAGATAGAAGTTTATCACACACAGACATGGAGAACCAAATCAAACACCTGGAAGTTAAACAACTCATTGTTGAACAATGAGTGGGTCAAGAAAGAAATCAAGGAAGAAATCAAAAGATACCTCGAAACAAAAGAGAATGAAGACACAAATTACCAGAACCTATGGGACATAGCTAAAGCTGTGTTAAGAGGAAAATGTATAGCCCTACAAGCATTTCTCAGGAGGGAAGAAAGGGCCTACATAGATGGCTTGACTTCGCAGCTCAAGGTCTTAGAAAAGGACCAACAGAAGGAACCCAAACTGGAGCGAGGGAAAGAAATAATAAAAATTAGAGCAGAAATTAATGACATGGAAACCCAAAAAACAATCCGAAAGATCAATGAAACAAAGAGCTGGTTCTTCAAGAAATGAAATAAGATCGATAAACCACTAGCAAGAATCACAAAGAAAGACAGAGAGAGAACCCTAATAAACTGAACCAGAAATGAAAAGGGGGACATCACAACAGAAACTAATGAAATTCTAAAGATCATCAGAGACTACTTTGAAAGTCTGTATGCCAAAAAACGAGAGAACCTAGAAGAAATGGATAAATTCCTGGATTCCTACAATCTCCCAAGACTGAACCAAGAACTTGGAATACCTGAACAGACCCATTAATATCAAGGAAATTGAAACTGTAATCAAAAGTCTCCCCCAAAACATAAGCCCAGGCCCAGATGGCCTCACCAGCGAATTATTCCAAACATTTGAAGAAGACCTATTGCCAGTTCTCCTCAAGCTTTTCCAGGAAATTGAAAAAACAGGAACTCTCCCAAACAGTTTCTATGAAGCACATATGTCCCCAATCACTTGTATAACCTGTAGTCCTGTTGATCTTTGATTTGCTCGAGCGGGCGCTAGTAACGTCTCCATTTGTCCCTGTCATGTGCTAGTGCAGCCCAATGATATCTGCTTGCTCCAGGAACAGGAAGAGCCTCAAATCATTCATTCAGGGATTTGACGAAGAAATCTGACCATCTAGTTGGTGGGCGGCCACGAGGTCTTTTGATGTCCTGTGGAATCCAGTCGGTAACGACTCTAGTCCAGCGGTCGTCTCTGAATCGCATTACATGACTGGCCTATCTGATTTTTGATGCCTTGGCAAACGAGCCAGCATCCCTGATTTTTGATCGTCGACGGAGGTTAGAACTCTGGATTCCTTCTCTCACTTGAGTGAGACATGATATTCCCAGCATAGCTCTTTCGATTCCTCTTTGGGATACCTTAATATCATTCTCATCCTGTTTGTGTAGGGCCCAGGTCTCTGAGCCACCATAGAACACTTAATTCCTATTATTCCTGCACCATATTTGATAGGGTTCAAATTTGGTGTGAACCATGGTAACACCTCTAAGGGCGATTGGAGGCCGCCCTAAAAGCCACCCAAGTCCTCCATTACTAACCACAATGCCCAAAGGGAGAGAGGGAACAGAGGGGAATGCCCTGCCAAAGAGTCCGGGTGGGGAGAGGGATGGGGTGGGAGTGGGTGGGAGGGATGATGGGGTCATCAGCGGAGGACAGGCATTGGTGGACGGATAGATACTCAAACTGTATATGACTGAAACACAAGCACAAGAATATGAAAACCTGTATCTGTACCTCCATGGTGATTCATTAATAAAAAATATATATATTTTAAAAAAATAAGCGAAATTCAATTTTTCCTCCAAAAAATGTTGAATTTGTTCCATTAAAACAAGAAATAATTGAAAAGAAATTTGGCATTCAAGAAACATGTTATCTAAAATCAAAGAGAGAGGGAGAGAGAAATCTGGGTTTAGAGAGCACCTAGTTCAAGGAACTACAAAATGAACAGAGGGATTAAGAATGTGTGCACAGGATAAATCATTAAAAATAGATGAGTGGTGGATAGAAGTTCTGAATGTGTTTTGATGTATTGAGAAGAGATACACAGTTTTATTGACAGGTTTGGTGATACATATAATTATGCAAATGAATAAATGAGACAATTATTCACTCCAGATGGAGGTGTTGCAAAGGAAAACAATTATAAATGGAATATAGTTTACATCTCAGCTGCAAATAAGGAAAGTTAAGTTTTTATTTTCTAGTAACATGAATACTAAACTTTACAAAAATTCAATGAGTAACATTTTGAGGATGGGCAAGAAAGGATTGTATGTGTGTCTACATGTGTGTGTGTGTGCTTGTGTCTGTGTATGACTATGTGAATGTGAGTGGGCAGACAAAACTATTGCATTTTCCATATTAAACCTTTTACAAATTTTAAACTCTGAAAGTGGTACGTGGTGACCCAAATAAAATGAAGTCTTTATTGGAAGAATACAGAAGACTCATTGGCTCTGGATCAACAGGCTTCAAAAATGGAGGAAATTGGAGTGTAACTTAGTGGTCAGGAATCAGAACATATGATCGGTAAGTTGCCCCCATCTCAGAATTCCAATCATCTTCTCAAGCAACTGAGTATACATCCCAGCTGTCACAGACCATGTCAATGTCATATCTAGACCCTGGGTATTGGGTGGGAGAGAAAGAGAATTATCCCTCAACTCATTACCAAATCTGAGCCCAGCAATTTGGAATTCTCCCCTTTTAGGAGATAAACCACAAAAATGAAAATTATTGGAGATACAAGAAAGAAGAGAAGGGACAATCCTACTTATTTGTCAAATGGGGGATAGGCAAGTTTATATAGATCTTATATAAATAACATATAAATAACTTGTTCACTGCCCTGGGACTGGGGAGGTGGGTGGTTTTTAGCTGAAGGTCACCCTCCTTTCTACACAAGGGAATGTTTCTATGTATGTGTAATCCCTAAAGCTTTCTGCTGGAACTAAGCCTAAAGGATTTGCCTGGTTCAAGTGCTAAGTCTCAAAGGCTGTGCTGTAGCCTAAAGAGGTGGCTTATATAAATAAAAGATTAGCTACTTGAGTTTTGGGAGAGAGTCGTAGTAAAATGAGAAGTAGAATTAACTGTTTCTGTTCTTTACCTAGAATTTGAGGAAGTAAAAATTCTTTCAAACTTTTATAGCAACATATTTTGTTCCCTAGAACTCATTGGTGGTTAGAGAGAGAGAAAGAGAGAGAGACATATGAACATTATTATTTCCACATACTTGGTGGAAAATTGAGGTAGAGAATCACAAGAAATGAGAAACCTCACCTACTAGAGAGGACTGGAAGAGGTGTTTTCTTCCTGTCAAAATGAGCATAGTCTGTATCTCTGCCTGTGCCTTGGACCACAGTGTTTATATGGACTGACCAGGTTTGCTCCCAAGCAATCAAGAGTAAAAAAGAGGAGACTTCTCCTCAGGGAAAGTCGTAGTAGTACTTTTAATGTCACATTAAATTCAGCAGAATTTTACTTTCACCATTTGTTTACCCAAAGATATATGTTATCTACTCTGATACAGTGTTGACCATTTACCAGGTGCTGTGGTGGGCTGTAGAACACACAAAAAATGAAGAAACCATGGATGATTCTTTTTTAGGCAATTATAATTGACAGTGAGGCAGAGAATTGAACACAAGGAGGTTGGTGCAATAACAGCAGAGTCCTGTGAATCTCGCCCTGCAGAGGTCAGAGAAGGTCCCCTGCAGGCCGGGGTTTGGGATTGGGGGTGAGAACTTGGAGAGTGCTCTACAGGAGAGGGAAGGGGCTTCTGAATCTCACGTGCCATAGGTAGGAAACACTAACAGGTCCCCAACAACTTCTAGGTTAGGCAAAGTCATCCTCCTTACAGGAGAAACAGCTAGGAGAAATCAAGGCCAGAGAGGATATTTTCATCTTTTACTAACAGTGATTTTCCCCTTCATGTAGTATTCAAGGAGTGTAGAATGCACATTACAGGCACAACACATTTTACTGTGCCTCATTTTATTGCACTGCACAGATGCTGTGCTTTTTCACAAATTGAAGGTTTATGGGAAACTGTTGTTGAACAAATCTATTGGAATCATTTGTCTAGCAATTCAGATGATGGTTATCAACAGCAAAATATTAATCCCATTAAAAATGGAAGGAGGAGATGAACAGACAATTCTCCGAAGAAGACATATGGAAAGCCTGTAGGCATATGAAAAAGTTTTTATTGTTACTTATTATTGGGTAAATGCAAATCAAAATGAGGCTTCATCTCGTAGCAGTGAGAATGGCCTATGTAAAAGACTGAGAACAGTGAGTGTTGGTGAGGATACAGGGAAAAAGGAGCCCTCATTCACTTTTGGTAGAATGTTATCTGATGCAGTCACTGTGGGAAACAGTTTGGATATTCATCAAAAATGTAAAAATAGAGGATCTATATGACCTGACAAATTTATTTCCTGACTTCTACCCTAAAGCTCAAAAACATATTAATTTGAAAAGATATATGGTCACATATAATCATTAACATGCTTAATACCATAGCCAGGATTTGGAAACAATGAATGAATAAAGAAGTTGAATGCACATAGATACAATGGGATATTATGCATATGTAAGAAAGAAAATGAAGTTATCTAGTTTACTGCAATATGAATGGAACTGGATGTTATTGTAGTAGTGAAATAAATCAGATGAAAAATATCAAGTACTAGATGATATCATTCACTGTTTAATATAGGAAGACAAAACAAGAGGTCAGGCAATATTTAACAATCTCTTGGCCTTAGATTTAATACTTATTAATAAATTGCCGGGGGAGGGGTGGGGAGGAATGAAGGCCCAACTAAAGGTGGCATAAGAACAATGGTGGAGATTCATAGCCACTTTAATGGTGCTGTAAAGTGACTTTTTATACCAAAAGTATAAATTTTGGAGGCCAGAGTTATATAAGAGAAGGTAGGAAGCTTGCCTAGCACACACTTTACCTGAGTTCTATCCCCAGAACCCCATATGGTCCCCTGAGTCTTACACGAATGAATCCTAAGTGCAGAACCAGGAGTAATCCCTGAACACCACCCAGCTGTGTCCCTCCACTCCAAAAGAGAACTATAAATTTTAACACTGATGTAACCATATTATCTAAGCTATAAAAATAAAATTTGATGGATCCAGAGGCCAGTTCAGAAATACCAGGCTAACAAATTCAGCGTGGTCTAGTGCTAGATCCGGAGAACCTGGTGCTTCTTAAACCCTGTAGTGCTGAGAATCACCAGAACCATACAACTCCTTGGGATTTCTAGCAACACACCTAGGTATGCTTGCGGGAAGGTGGGTATTCGGTATCACGGATCGCTTGCATGTACTTCTAACTCCTGTGTTATCTCCTTGGTCCCACATAAAGTAGGTTTAACACGTGGTATTATATATTCCCTTTATACAGTGGTGTAGAACTGAGTTTGCAGTGCCACTGAGGTGTGTCTGTACTTTGTGAAACACAGTATGAATTATCATTCATTAAAATGTCTGTTTTTGAAACTCAAGCCTTTGAACACCCATCCTATCCACTTGGGAACTTGCTAAATACTGACAGAAGTGAGGAAATCAAGGGCAACATCCTTTTTTAAAAAAATATTTTATTAGTGAATCACCGTGGGGGTACAGTTACAGATTTATACATTTTTGTGCTCATGTTTCCCCCATACAAAGTTCGATAACCCATCCCTTCACCAGTGCCCTTTCTCCACCACCAGTAAACCCAGCATCCCTCCCACCCTCCCCAGTCCCATCTCCCCCCACCCCACACTGCCACTATGGCAGGGTATTCTCTTCTGTTCTCTCTCTCTGATTAGGTGTTGTGGTTTTCAATAAAGGTGTTGAGTGGCCATTGTGTTCTGCAAGAGTCACCCTTCCCCCGCATGACCTCCTAACACATTTTACTTGGTGTTAAGGGCAACATCCTTTAATGCTTTCCCCCTTGCTCAGAATTCAGCAGAAAGGAAAGAATTAAAGAATGACTTGGGCTTATATTTCTATAAAAAAGAAAAAGTGTGTTTAGTTTGACCACACTTCAGGGAGATAAAATAAAAATATCAGTCCTTTTCTTTACTGTCCCAATTGAAACCATGAATACAATCCTCTCTTAATGGCATGAGGTTGGGAGTTTCTTGGACTCCCTAGTGTGACTGAGCTAAGCGTTATTGAGCTGCCCAGTGTGTTGTATGCATGTCTCTAAACAGCCAGCACCCTTTGTCATCCTTCTTTTGATCTGTTGTTAATTGGGGTGTGAGATTCTCTTAGATGGATTCATTTGGACTGTACGTGCTCATTGAGTTATTGGTGGAAATCTTTCACTCAGATTTCCAGGGGAATGATGGAGAAGAGATTAAGCAATGCTGGACGGTGGGGGCAGTGAAGAGAGTGATGGCCAGTTCACAAGTCTCAAGTTGTTCTCTATTTCTCTGTTGTGTCTAGGAGTTGAAATAGTTACCTAAAAGCTTAAAGACTTGCTTTTTAATTTTTTGTGGGGAGGTTGGGAAGTTTGACATATGGACCCCAGAGTCAGAGAGATCTTGGCCAGAAAGAAAAGCAGGAGGAGAGAAGAAAATCTCATTTGTCACTGCCAATGTCTAATTGAGTAGGTTTTTATCACCCCATCTTCGAGCCAGGCTTCATCATCAAAGTGCCCAATTTTCTGAGAGATGGGCACTGCTTTTGAAGCTCTGTTGATAGGTGGTGATGGATTCAGGCTTTCAAGGAGCTCCATTATCTTCATTTTATCCTGCCAGCTACTCTGGCATTTCTTTCCTCAAATATACATAAATGTACCCTTTATTTTAAAAAAATCCTCATGTCCTATGTCTGTAACTTTATTTCATTTAAACATGGCCTTCAAGCCCCGAGAAATAGTACTACGGGTGTGGCACTTGCCTTACATGCAGGCAACCCTAGTTTGGTGCCCGACACTGCAAATGGTCTCCTGAGTACAGAGCCAGAAGCAGCATCTGCTTATCAACAAACAGATGTGACCCAAATCCCCTTCAAATAAATAAATAAGCAATTAGCTGAAAGGTGCTCTATTCAGCGACATAGTAATTAAATAACTAAATAAATATGTTCCTTATGAAAGTGTTGGAAACCAATGGGAAGTGTGGATTATCTGACTTTCATTGATGTTTCTGCACTAGGAGGCACCATTGCACAACCTCAGTATAGAAGAAAATATTTGGTCTATTCAACTCATAGTTACACATGTCCATTCTCTTTTACAGGGAAGAAAAAAATGATTTATTATACTTATTGCCTACGATCTATTTCCCTTAGTGCCAAAGCACTGTCCAATAAGAAATTAGCTGCTTAGGAAATGACTATATTTTAAAGCTGTTCAACCAAAGATAATGGTTCTAAAAATTAGTTCTATATCAAATGTGCCCTATTCAAGTCTAACTCTGATCATAATTATGTCTGAAGTCACTTTAAGATAAAATAAGTGCAATGATGTGATTGGTCATCAAACCCAGCTAACATTTGTTCACTTACAGAATAAGTCACTTAGTCTCAGAGTAGTTATAGTGGTTCAATTTCCCATTTTATAACTCTTTTTTTGTTTCACTTCACAAATTCCCATTTTATAACTCTTTTTTTGTTTCACTTCACAAAATCTAAATTTGTTAATTCTCTGGCACTATCTTAAAGAAATAGAACTACCTATGAGGACTGGATTTCCAAGAATGCTGGATTATACAAGTGCTTTAATAGGTTATTAATTATTATAGTGTTGGCAAGGAACTAAGTAGGTGAATACAGTGTCATTGAAATTCAATTTTTAAATTATTTTTAATGATCAACAAAACAAGTCATCAATAAAAAGCATAATGATTATTCTCAATAACTTTAATATTATAATTAAACAGTTTAATATTGTATTAGTTGTGTATTTCTGTACACCAGCAGTAAAATTTAGCAACTTAAGAACACATGGACATGCGAGCCTCATGCATGAGGGAACCAACAGAGAAACCCAGGTATGCCGGACATGTGACTGAGACCTTCAAGCCTGCTGTTTTCCAGTAGCTTGGCAGTCACACCCACAAACTTCCCCCGGTGCCATGTAATCTCATCAATGGCCACGATACAGAGACTATAAAACAAAGCTCCAGGAAGAGAGTGACGCAGAATCTCCTGTCCCTGCACCAGTCCGTTTTCACTGGGGCCCCTCAGAGGGGGGGCCGGTTGAGTTTCCCTCCCTGCCCCAAGCAAAACCCTTGCAGCAGAAAAACCTCCAGAACCCAGCCGCAGCTCTGCTCAAGGCCACTCTCCACACACTCAGACGAGCCTCACGCATGAAGGAACCAGGAGAGGAACCCAGGTGTGCGGGACCCGTGGCTGAGACCTCCAAGCCTCCTCAGATTGGGACTGGGCCTCCTCCACCCAGCTCCCCAGTTTTCCAGTAGCTTGGCAGTCATAACCACAAACTGCCCCAGGCACCATGTAATCTCATCAATGGCCAAGATCCAGAGACTATAAAATAAAACTCCCAGAAGAGAGTGATGCAGTACTTCCTGGAGTGCACAAGCCACAGTGACATCTTATACACTAGCCCACTGATGTAACTAAAGTAGCACACACTTGTTTGGTTTTAACATACTTGCTTGTTTTCTTTTATATACGGGCTTAATTTGCTCCAGAATGAAATACAACAACCTTCACACATTTCCTTCTTACTGTGGTGGGAAGATGCTCACTGGTGGGATGGGTGTTTGAATATTATCTGTAATGAACTATTGTGAACTACTTTATAAAAATAAAATGTATAAAAATTGCAGAAAAAAGAACATATGGGCATGACCTCATGATTTCTATGAGTCAGGAATATAAGAACAGTTTTACGATCTTCTCAGGGTTTCTCCTAATACCAAACTATTGATCCAGTCTCAATGTCATTTGGACCAGGGAATAATATTCTTCCAAACTTGTATAATTGCTGGCAGGATTCACTTCTTGTGGCTTATCAGGCTACAGGCCAACTCCAGGCTGTTGGCCAGAGGTTATCCTTAGTCCTCTGGCTATGAAATTTTCAGCATGTGTATAACTTATGAACCAAGTATCAAGAAAGAAATCAGAGAGGAGAGTCCTTAGCAAGTGGGAAGTTGCCATCTTATGTGACATAACTACTGAGGTGACAGATCATCAATCATCTGGAGGAATTTGTGTTTGAGAATCTAATCACAGTGGCACCAGTACTTAGAGAAGAATTTTCATATGGGCATGAATACCAGTAAGAAAAGATAATTGGGGAACTATCCTAGAGTCTGAAAATCATTAAAAATTTTAGAAAAAACAAAATAAGTGTTAATTTTAGAAAATTTCTCTTTAAAATTTTTGGTCTAAATTATTTTTAAAAATATACCAGTTGATGTGATCTAACTTAAACTTCTGTGACATGACTAAAAATCTACAAATATACATTATCTATTGATCAAGTAGAAAAATTAAGAATAACAATTATTTATTCTTCAAGAATAAGTAATGACTATGATCAACAGAAATTTATTACAATATGTATCCTTTTCTTGTTTTATAACAAAGCTCCTAGAAGAGAGCAATGCAGAATCTCACACTACAGAGCCTGGCAAGCTACCCGTGATGTGTTCAATATGCCAAGACATAACAATAATGGGCCTCATTCCCCTGATCCTAAGCACAACAGGGACAAATGGAGATGTTACGGGTGCCCGCTCGAGCAACTTGATGAGCAACTGAACAACAGTGATACAGTGATATCTTATTGAATGTCTAATATTGTATATCATAATATTGTATATTATAAAGAAATATGACATTATAGGAATTTCTAATATATAATCTTATTTGTTCAGATTTCTTATAATAGTATCAAACATTTATATTGATTTTCTGCTTAACTAGGCCTAAATCTCATAACTTTATACATGTCTTCTAATTAAACATTCAAAGTAACCCTATACAATAGGTGCTTTTATTGTTACAGAGATGATGAGAAAATTAAGGCACAGAGGGGTCAGTGACTCAACCAAGCACATGTAGACAATAACCAAGAAAGTGTGCCTGCAAGCTCCTTGTTCTGAACCAAGAATCCATCGGCCAATATGGCTAACTATCTATCCATTTTCATAAATGAAGTTTAATGGGAGAACATATATGTTCATCTGGCTACATATTGTCTGTGACTGCTATTATATTAAGGTGGAAAAGTTGAAAAGTTGCCTTGTAATGCCTGAAATATTTTTAATCTTGCTCACTATGGAGAACATTAACCAGATGTTGTTAGAAATCACTATAACATCATATCTCTTTGGTATGATAGGCATACCATGTATACAGAATTTGAAAAAATACAAGGCTATATATTAACTCCAAAGCAATAAGAAAATTGAATAATGTTACTGTGACTTTCTTAGACACGGTGGTGGCGAATGTCTCACGTTGGCATTAATGTTGATATTTAAGGTACCCTGGCCTTTTAAAAGTGGAAACTGGAGGAGAGGCAAAGACTGAAGTCCCCTGGTCTTGATCTCTAGGATTCTTGCATGTATGAGACTTTGGTTTGATCCCTAGGACCACAGAAAAGAAACAAATGAGTTAAAGAAGAAAAGAGAGTCAAAGAAATAGTTCAAAGAACTGGGTATAATCCCTCATGGTCCCCTGAACATTGCCAGGTGTGGTTTAGCCCACCTATACACACCCAAAGAAAAAAATTAGTTGAGATTTATATCCTACATTAGCTGCTGCAAACAACCATAACGTTTCTATATGCACAGAAATAAAGTAGTAAAATCTGACTAAGCCACTTGAGTTTTTAAAAAGTCAATTTACCTCTAAATGTTAACATTTGTATGTAAAGTGATTTGTACCAAAAGAATCAAATTAGCAGCAATGAGAGTCTATGTGAAGTGTGAGACTTTGGGTTTCTTTGCAAACATGAAACTGTCAGCTAAGTACTAAGTTCTCTATGCGGACACTGGAATTCATCCTTAGATTCAGGATATTAGTCATAACACCCTCCATCTAGACCTGCTTTCTGTAAATTCTTTCATTCTTATTCCTAAGAAAATTGACCTTAGTCAATTCTCTCTTGGTTAATTCATACCCAGCTAGATATTTGATAAAGTAGTATCTTATTTAAAACACTAAAAATTGGGTTACTAATTGCTTTGACCATAACCTAGGCCACTTGCTAATGATAACCAGTAGCTTACAATGTTGACATACTATAATGTCTAATACCACAGATCACTGGTGGGTGTTATGGGTCTCAGCCAGAAATAACCACCTGCCTGTGGGCATTCCTTGGAAACTGCAACATATGTCTGATAGCAACCGTCATACAGAGATAATACTGTTAAAAGAAAATTTAATAAAATATAGATAAATTTAACCATCATTCTCAATCCCCAAAGCTTCAGAAATAGTTCAAAGTTTCATAAGCAGTACACAGGCATAGAACAGTCATATCCGGAAGATAGATAGGCATTCCACTGATCCAAGATTTCCCATGGTGCTCTTAGCTACGGACTTTCACTCTTGCTGAGTTGTTATTACACAATTCCTGCCTTTTCAACCTACTTTGCTATCACTTATGTTCTAGTTTAAACACTGATTTTATGTTTTTGGCAAAAATAGAGGTAATTTAAATGGGATTGAAGGTACTCAAAGTCAATTGAAGTCAACTACCATTAAACATGTACAAAGGTTATAGGCTGTCTGAAGGCATTTTAAATTTTTTTATTTAAAATTTTTACTTTAGGCACTGTGATTTACAAAATTGATCACAGCATTTTTAAAGAGGCTCCTCAGCAAATCCCACACTGTGCTTCAGCCACTTTCCTTTTAATACTCACCCCCAAATCATCTCATTTCCATTGAGCTTATAGTGTATCTAAAATGTAGATATCCTTTTAGATAAAGCAACTAGTAACTGGATTCTTGTACAAGCTGCTTCTCCCTGCTTCTTAATTTTTCATCATTTCTGTCCATTTCACTCTAAAATAAGAAAAAGGTGAGGTTTACCCAGGAGACCTGATTTGAATTTCTTATTAGAGTTTGTTCCACCAGACCCAAATGAAGGCAAGAGGCAGAAGAGCGACTGACTGTTCCTCCCAGTTAAACACTTCCATTTCCGCCTAAGAAATAAAATATTAATGATCTGTAGAGATTTTAAATACAGACTCTGTGCTAGAGAATAAAAAGATGGGCTTCTTTCTGCTTGCGTGCTTTCTCTCCCATGGAAATAATTTAGATTAATATATTAAAAAAGAAACTTCCATCAGTAAAATTGATACCAGAAAGATATCATAATGCATCAGGAGACAGACCAACATCTGGGTGGGCTGGTCCAGACATTTATTTTTCACTAAGAGAAAAATGAGAGTCACCTTATTTTCTTTTCATTTGCCAGACTTTATTTGAATTTGCAAGCAACTCTTCAGAGTAACTACTCAAAATGGTAGCTACTTGTTCTGAACCACTTTGAACTCTGTAGCAGACATTATGTAGCAGATATTTTATTTCAAAGAATTGATTTCCATCCTATTTGTCCCTTCCTGGGGATGTCTCCTGAGAGAAGATTGAAATATCTCGAACCTCAGGCTGGGATATAGAACAGCAGTTAGTGTGCACCTAGGTTTCATCACCAGCCCTCTATGATTTGCTAAGCTTTGCTGGTTGTGGCCCTGGCGGCTTCCAGGTCTGACTGTTAGGCCTTATCCCTGCTTCCTCAATCCCCGAGTTCAACCAGCAGGTTTTCCCACTGAAATCTTGCTAGTTGTTGACCAATGAGATGGAGGCAAGAATGCTTTGTGCTCCTTAAGCAACAGCTTTTCTGGACCTTCTTTTATCTCTCCCAGGTTCTCATTTCTCACTCCCTAAAGGCAAGCAATAACGGAAACTGGGACTGTACAATGGTCTGGTCCCTGATAAAAATATGCCTCTGACTTAGGATGGGCAAGTAGTGTAAGCAAGAAACAAACCTTTATTGTTGATAGCAGTTGAGTTCCTGAGAATGTTTGCTGCTGTACTAGAACCAGGTCCAAGCTGACTGACTTGGGAAATTCTGAAATCTTTTGATAGGTCCAGAAAAAGTACAATTTAAAATACTTTTCTCATTGTACGCACTTTGATAAATGTTGATTAGGACTGGAGCGATAGCACAGCGGGTAGGGCATTTGCTTTGCACACGACCGACGTGGGTTTGATTCCTCTGTCCCTCTCAGAGAGTCCGGCAAGCTACCGAGAGTATCTGGACTGCATGGCAGAGCCTGGCAAGCTACCCTTGGCGTATTTTATATGCCAAAAACAGTGACAACAAGTCTCACAATGGAGACGTTACTGGTGTCTGCTCGAGCAAATCGATGAACAACGGGATGACAGTGCTATAGTGCTACACACTTTGATGAGATACACACATCATCGTACTTTGATAACTAATGTTTTTACTTATTCGTATACTTGTTTAATTTGCCATCCAACAATTATTTTGTACACTTATATTCTTCCCTAGTACCTACCCTGTACACTTAAGTTTCAACACAGAAGTATGATAATGACCCTTAGGAGCACACAATCTAGGAAAAAATGTTGTTATAAAATAACTACAGATAATTACTAACTGTGAAACTACTATGAAGGAAAAATAAAGGACTGAATGAAGACGTTTTAAGAGGGGCCCTGAGTTATACTAGGCTGTCACAGAGGTCTGAGAATCAAAGCTGAGACAGGAGGGGTTTGTAAAAGTTGACTTAAGAGAAGATGAAAGCAGAATGTGGCACAGAGAATAGAATATACAAATAGTGTGCAGTAAGAAAAAAAATCTGGGCTTTGAGGAATAGGGAGAAAAATGTCATTCTTAATGCAGGAACCCTGGGATCTATTCCTGGCACCACATGCCCCCCCTTGCATCTTGTTGCAAGCTGTCCCTAAAGATTCTGCCCGGAGTAGACCTGGGAACCACTAGGAATGATTCCCCAAAATAAATGAACAAAGAAAAGAAAATAACAATACAAAAATCATCGTGTGGAAGATGAAGAAGAATACGTATATTAGTGGTGTGTTTTCCGCTGATAACTTAGATTGTAGCACAGTAGCACTGTCGTCCCATTGTTCATCAATTTGCTCGAGCGGGCATCAGTAATGTCTCCATTGTAAGACTTCTTGTTACTGTTTTTGGCATATCAAATATGCCACGAGGAGTTTGTCACACTCTGCCGTGTGGGTGGGATACTATCAGTAGCTTGCCGGGCTCTCTGAGAGGGACAAAGAAATTGAACCCGGGTCAGCCGCATGCAAGAAAACGCCCTACCCGCAGTGCTATGGCTCCAGTCTATTTCAGTAAATTATATTTGTAACTACCATGAAAGTAATGAATTATTGGTATTACTTTTCTTCATACACACTGACTAGGTTCCCATCAAATGATGACAATAAAAGATGGTGCTTACTGGTGAAGGGATGGGTATTCGAGCATTGTATAACTGAGATTTAAACCTGAAAACTTTGTAACTTTCCACATGGTGACTCAATAAAAAATTAAAAAAAAATAAAAGATGGTGCTTAGCCTATATGTATCAAGAAATGGGCTGGAATTCAAGGGGTGATCCACTTTTTTTTTTTTTACTTTTTGGGTCACATTCAGCAATGCTCAGGGGTTACTCCTGGCTCTTCACTTAGGAACTACTCCTGGAGGTACTCGGGAGACCATATGGGGTGCCAGAGATCAGAGATCGGACCCAGGTGGACTGCATGCAAGGCAAACAACCTACCCACTGTACTATATCACTCTGGCCCCGAATTATTCACTTTCACAGAATATGATACCTCTGCGGGCTTCAGTTTTTTTCTTCATAGAAAAACAAAACTCCACAGGCCTTTTACAGGAATAAACTAATTTTATTCCTCTCTCATATTTGTCTGAAGGGCATTACAAAATGCCCCAAAGGCCAGAAAAATAGTACATTGGTTAAGGTACTTGCCTTGCATGTGGCTAGTTCAGTTTTGATCCCTAAGCATTTCTAGGAGTGATCCTATGCACAGAGTCAGGAGTACGCCCTAAACCATTCCACTGGTTCTCATCTGTCCATTTTCACTGAGTGCTTATTATTAATAAAAATGGCCTGTGTTGCTATGATTGAGTGAGAACAAAATGTCCCTGTCCTTAAAGAAAGGGGATAACTGATATTTTCTTGGCAGTAGTCAGAGCATGAACAAATACTCCCTCAAATACATTTGATCATTGACAAAGCCTTCCTTAAGTCATACTCTAAGTCAGGCAGTTAGTGAGTCCCCCAAATTTGAAGGTTGGTGCTAATATAGCAGGCAGGACATCTGCCTTGTACACAGCTGACCCAGGTTCCATTCTCTAGCATCCCATATGGTCCCCCAGGCCCCACCAGTAGTGATTCCTGAGAGCAGACCTAGGAGTGAGTCTTGAGGATAGGCAGGTATTCCCATCCCTGAAAATAATCCAAAACTAAAGGTCAATGAGAAAGAGTTTTGCTCATTGACCTCCTTTAAAATCAGCACAGGGGAGATTGACTTGCAGGGGAAGGGGCTGTGCTGGTCACATTGAAGGTTGCAGGTTGGTTTGATGCGTCTCTGGCTGCGTGCAGGAACACAGTGTCAGTACTTCATTAGCACTAGGCTTCCTTACTAACATTTTACTTGAATGAGTGGATAATTCTCATAGAAGTTTATACTTTGTTACTGGGTTGATTTATCTCATTTTCACTTGAACATTACAGGGAGTGCAGTATTTTAATTGTAACTATGCCAGTATCTTTATCTAGAGGCCTTGCTGCCATTTTTGTCTTTTAAGAAAGTTTCATTGCCAACAAAAGCTGGATTAAAATTTTCCTTCCAGTTAATGTTGTGTATTTTTGTTTACCAAATACTCTATAGCTTTGGGACTTTGAAATGATAAATATTCATGGTATATCAAGAAACATGATACATAAATGTATGATCTTAATAACATAATGGATGTTTAGTTGTGTAGGTAAATAGGACCTAGACGGACATGTCAGACATAACTGAGTGTAATTGTGTATGACTGTTCTTTTTTCCATTTCCTATTCCCATGTTAACTTCCCCCCCAAAATAATAAGTACTTTTAAAACCTGAAAAAAAAAGATCAACCAATCTCTAACCAGTTTCCAATGTGAAAGTTCACTCAGCTCTGGGTCCTTCCCAAACCTGAAATAAAATCTGTGGTTTACTTAAACTAGATATTGTGCCTTAAAGTTCAGCTCTCTCAGTCAGAAATACATTCACATATTGTCTTACGGACTTTTCCTAGAAAATGTAAAATTTCTTGAACCTCTCTCAAAATATGTGTTTGGAATTTCTTCAAAATTACAGGAAATTTTATTTTTAATTGAAAATTTTTGTAGGTTACATAACATCGTTGCAATATTGTTGCAATGTTTATGGTTTTTGTGTAATCTTATTATCAAAGAGAGGCAATTTGTTAAATACAGTACTAAGTGTTACTTAAACATTTTATAATATTTGTAACTATAAACACATTTCAAATTCTTTCGTCAAGAGCAAGAATCCAAAATTTTAACCCCCCAAATTAAGTAACATCATTAATGAAAAACAGAAACATTGGCTAGCAACATATACTAACTATGGGCGATTGGAGTTTTTCCTGAAAAACATATTTCAAGTGAACTATTTTTTAATTATTGGTCTTGTGGCTACACCTCAGAGCTCACTCCTGGCTCTGTATTAATAGATTACTCCTGGCAGGACCTGAGGTGACATACAGCATGCTGAGGTGATATGGGTGCAGGGAATCAAACTTGGGTGGGCTACTTGTAGGGCAAGGTACCATACTATCTTTCCAGGTTCTGGACTATTTTTATAGGCAGGAAGAGGGAAGTCTGTGAGCTGGGACCAGAAAAGATGAGATGCAGGTTTTTGGAAAGATTTTTTTCTAATAATAAATATTCATGTTTCTCAACTTAGCCTTCACACATAGAGAAGCATTTTATGCTGTTTTTATTTTTTATAATTACTTCCTCTAGTTTGTGTTCACTCTGCAGTGAAATTCTTTTCCTGAGAGAAGGAGGATGCTCTACGAGTCTCCCCAAAGGTCAATCCCCAGAAGACAGAAAGGGGACATGAATATAAGTGAAATGTTAAAGTAATGTGAATTTAAACAACTATAAGTTAACTTCCATCTCTCATATTATCAAGTTAAATATAATATTCTTTGTTACCACTTGTGTTAGAACATGATCGCTCTTGTGTTCTTCTGATGCAAATATAAAATAATTTATTTACTAGAGGACATTTTTTAATATTTATCAAAAGGATTTAAACTAGGCAGCGAAAATCCCCTATAGGGTTGCATCCTCAAGAAATAATAATAGATTTGCATAAAGTACAAGCAGAAGGATGGTCTCAGAAAGAATAAAGGCTGAAAGGATATACATCACAGAGCTAATAGTGCTTATATCTAAATTGCAGAATTAATGGAATTTATCATATTTTATATATATATATCCACATATATACCTGGGGCTGAGATCTCCAAGCCTGCTCAGATCGAAACTAGGCCTCCTCCCAGATGCCCCATTTTTCAGTAGCTAGGCAGCCATACCCACAAACTGCCCCCCTGACGTGTAATCCCATCAACAGCCAAGATCCAGAGACTATAAAACCAAGCTTCCAGAAGGACGGCCACACTCATGGCCGCGAGACCTCTTATAGCCTAATTCTCCCTCTCGAAGAACCTGGCAAGGTACCCAGAGCATCCTGCCCACGTGGCAGAGCCTGGCAAGTTCTCCGTGGCGTATTCAATATGCCAAATACAGTGACAATGATGGGTCTCATTCCCCTTACCCTGAAAGAGCCTCCAGTGCGGCACTGCTGGGAAGAATGATTAAGAAGAGTCTGCTAAAATCTCTGGGCTAGGACAAATGGAGATGTTACTGGCACCCACTCGATCAAATTGAAGATCAACAGGATGACAGTGACACAGTGATACAGTGATAATATATATGGGCTTACCAATTTCTAAGTGGTTGAAAGACTTGTTTTTCTTTTTGTTGTTGTTTTTATATTTTATTTTTTTTACAGTCTCACAAATTTTTGTGATTACATTTCAGTCGTACAATGATTGAGTACCCATCCTTCCACTAGTACCCATTCTCCACCATCAATATTCCCAGTATCCCTTTCGCCACCCCTACCCTATCCCACCCCCACGCCCCAACCCCCGCCTCTGTGGCAGGTGCATTCCCTTTTATGCTCTCTCTCCTTCTGGGTGTTATGGTTTACAATATAGGTAGTAAGTGGCCATCATATTTGGTCCATGTATACTTTCACCATTCATCTGCATCCCAAGAGAGCCCTCCAAGAATCATTTACTTAATGGTCCCTTCTCGATCCCAGCTCCTTCCCTGAACACCCCCCCACCCCGCATGTGAGTCATGTATCGATCCTCCTGGCCCTTATCTCAATTATCCTTGGGTGTTAGTCTCCCATTCTGTTACTTTATATTCTACAAATGAGTACAGTCATTCTGTCTGTTCCTCTCTCTCTGACTCATTTCACTTAGCATGATACTCTACATGTTGATCCACTTATACGCAAATTTCATGACTTCATCTTTTCTAACAGCTGCATAGTATTCCATTGTGTATATGTATCAACGTTTCTTTAACCAGTCATCTATTCTCGGGCACTCAGGTTTTTTCCAGATTCTGGCTATTGTAAATAGTGCTGCAATAAGCAAACAAGTGCAGATGTCATTTCTACTGTACTTTTCTGCATCTCCAAGATATATTCCCAGAAGTGGTATTGCTGGGTCAAATAGGAGCTCAAATTCTAGTTTTTTGAGAAACGTCCATATTGTTTCCCAAAAAGGCTGAACCAGTTGGCACTCCCACCAGCAGTGAAGGAGAGTCCCCTTCTCCCCACATCCATGCTAACACTGGTTGCTTTTGTTCTTTTGGATGTATGCCAGTCTCTGGTGTGAGATGATATCTCATTGTTGTTTTGATCTGCATCTCCCTGATGATTAGTGATGAGGAGCAATTTTTCATGTGTCTTTTGGACATTCGGATTTCTTCTTTGAGAAAGTTTCTGTTCATTTCATTGCCCCATTTTCTGATGGGATTGGATGTTTTCTTCTTGTAGAGTTCAACTAGTGCCTTTTATATCTTTGATATAAACCCCTTATTAGATGGGTATTGGGTGAATATCCTTTCCCATTCTGTAGACTGTCTTTGTATTCTGGTCAGTCTTTTTCTTTTCTTTATTTTTTTTAGGTGCAGAAGCTTCTTAGTTTAACATAGTTCCATTTGTTTATCTCTGTTTCTACTTGCTTGCTCAGTGGTATTTTGTCTTTGAAGATACTTTTAGCTTCAATGTCGTGGAGGGTTTTGCCAACCTTTTCTTCAACGAACCTTATGGACTCTGGTCTGATGTTGAAGTCTTAATCCATTTTGATCTGACTTTTGTGCATGGTATTAGGTAGAGCTCTGAGCCCATTTTTTTTTTTGCATGTAGCTAAGACTTGTTTTTCTTCGAAGATAAGAAAAATAGATATTTATTTTTTAAAAACTATGTTCCTCGTGCAACATTTTCTTCTGGCCATAAATAACCCCTGTTCAGTTGAGCTAATGGAAGTGGTCTCAGCACCAGGGATTTTGTTTCAGAGGAGGGGTTATGGGGGTGACAATGCAGGAAATGGGCAGCTGAAACTTTCGGTAGTCTCTTTTGCTGTTCATAACTGTGCTCAGGACTGGTGAGGATTACTCTGTAGAAAATGCCCCCTGATTTTTCCAACCTGCCTCTCCAGCAACCAATCAAAGAGATAAGAGGATATGTTCTATCCACCCAATGCCAAAGCCCACTTTGGGTTCCACTTGCTGCCTGTTTTCCTTCAGCTTATTCTGGAGTCTCTACCCAGGGTTTATTGTGGGTTTCCACTCTCATCTATGGGTTAAGTCTTCTCAGTTATCTTTGGTTGTTTGCTTTTACTAATTTAGGGGCATGGAGAGGTTCAAGAGTTGCTTCTGGCAGTGTTCATGGGTCCATGTGATGTCAGGGATGGAACCTGGTTCTCCTGAATATAAAACACATGTTCAATTTGCTGAGCTCTTTTTCTGGCTCTTCGCTCAGGTAGTAAATGTACCCTGAGTTATCCAAGCTGCACAGCTTTGTTTTTTTATTCATTGCTGTTTCTTTGGATCTTTCTTGTTTTGAGGAGTCATTATCTCCCTACACAAAGGGCTACACAGCTGTGGAGAGTCATGGATATTTAATGGTGAACACATCCACACATTTCAAAGCTCAGCGGTTTGAAATATGTTCAGTGCAAAATTCATTGGTGAGGTACAATGTATTAAATGACTGATTAAATGCCTCTATATTATGACACAACTTATGAGATTTCAGTGCAGAGATTATAAGCAGAAGCACCAAAAGTGAGTATTACATTTTTTATCCCTGTATGTAGAACAATAAAAAATGGTTCAAAAGCAAAGGTGAAATATAATTGAATTATAGAGAGTTTATTGTTTTAATTCTTATGGCCTCTTGACAGCCTTCAATAAATTACTTTTGTGCAAGGTTGTACACTGTCTCCATGTTTTTCATCTATTTGATGGAAGAATGGGAAGCAAGTTACATTTAAACCAATTACCCAATAGACACTGATTTCTAGTTAACTGGTCTGTTGTTGCTTGTTGTTGTATTGTAAATAAACTTGTATTGTTTATTTATTTATTGCATAATACAGTTGTGAGAACAAGATCTGAAATATTAAATTCTTATTGTACAAAATACAAAATAAGTACCTTTGGAGAGTTTCCAGTTAAGCTAATAAGGTGCATTTGAACTTTCTCATTTAAATATAAACTGAATTTCTCATGACCTTTATTTTTGTATAGGCTGGACCACATCTGGCCAGGTGTTTGTAGGTCACACGTGGCTTGGAGAACCATGTGGTGGTGGGATCAAACCAGGTCAGCCAGCAGACAAGGCAAATGCCTTCATCCCTGCACCATCTCTCAGGCTTTTCTCATAATCACTTATTAATGTTTGTTTTGTTTATACCTATACTTGACACAGTTCTTTTATGTTTATCCATGTTTATAAGTTGACATTATTTCCACTAAAAATCTAAGTTGGAAGACTCGGTGTTAACAATTTCTGTAATGGGGAGATTGTTTATTGAATCACCATGAGATAGAGCATTACAAAATTGTTCATAATTGCATTTCAGTCATACAATGTTCCAGCACCCCTCCCTTTAGCAGTGTAATCTTCCAGCATCAGTATCCCCAGTTTCCCTCCCACCCACTCAAGCCACCCCCAAACCCAGCCTGCCTCTATAGCAGGTACCTCTTTTTGCCAGGAGAATGTTTTTAACATATTCTTTTACAAATACAAAATTGTTTGCTTTGGAATTGGGCCTACATACATCTAAGCAGGAGTTAGAAGGCACAGGTGCTCAGGTGCAGCTCAGGGACCACCAGAATGTCCTCCTGCAATGCTAATAGGGGCATGTAATGCTGAGAGTCAGATAATACAAAGGTCCAACTAGTACATATACCAGGTCAGCACCTGATACGTGTTAGGTTCCTTTTCTGCTACTTGACTATATCCTCATCTACAAATTCAATATTTTAGTGTGACATCAACAAGTACTTATGAGTACTTGTGTTGGCTACCTTTTTTCCAACACCGAAGTAGTAAATATTTAATATTAAGTAAAAACATAAAGTATATAAAACCTCTAACTACTTTGTAATATAACCTAACAAGTGCAAACCAAGTATGAATGTGAGGTTTCCTTATATGAAGATGAACATTTTAGAAAGAACCCAACTTGAAATAAATCCATAAACATGTATTGCAAAAGTCAATTTATTCTTAAATACAAATTATAAGATTGAATTTGCTCTATATGTGTGGCCAACTTATAATATTCTATTAAAATAATTTATGAGTCTGATTTGACCAAGTTTTTAACAGAGTCCATTATTCAGATTGTTGGTAGACATTTTGGTTGAGTTAGGAGCAGAGCTAGTTCAGATGACAAATATTTTGCTCCTAGTTCTGTCACTGCCATAATATTCTGAGCTCATTTTTTCATCATTGTGTTTTTGAGGAGAAAGTATAGTTTATAAAGCCAAATGTGCCTACAAGGCAAAAATCATGATCACGAAATCCCGTTAATTGTTGATTTCTTGAGCGGGCTCAGTAACTTCTCATTTGTCCTTTCCCTGAGATCTTAGAAGTCTCTCTCAACTCAACTCGGCCCTCCCAAGGATGTCGCACTGGAGGCTCTTTCAGGGTCAGAGGAATGAGATCCAGCTTGTTACTGGATTTAGCATATGAATACACCATGGGAAGCTTGCAAGGCTGTCCCATGTGGGCAGGAAACTCAGAAGCTTGCCAATTTCTCCCAGAGGGAGAAGCAGGCTACAAGATATCTGCGGCCTCGCGCTTCTGGTAACTTGCTTTTAAGTCACTGGATGTTGGCCGTTGATGGGATTACACACACTTGGGTTCCTCATACCTTCATGCATGAGGCCTGTCCAAACATGTGGAGAGGGGCCTCGAGCATGGCTGTAGCTAGGTTCTGGTGGTCTTTGGCTGCCGGGAGCTCTGCTCGGGGTGGGAAGGGAAGCTGGAGCCCATCCCCTCTGAGGGGCCCCGGGGAAGACAGCCAGGTGTGCAGGCAAGAGACCCTTCTTCTCACAATGGAAAAATAAACGTAATTATTGCAAAGTAGTTTCTAATAGACCATTCTGTGGCTTGCTGCATTTTGAACGTGAAACTCTGTTTAATTTCAGATTGGTAGTCCAAAACTTTTTAGGGTTTTGTTTTTTGGGGGGAGAGAGGGAGTCAAACACGGTGATTATCATGACTTACTCATAGTGCTTTGTGGATTATATGTGGTGCCAGCGATGGAACTGGGGTCAACTATGTATAAAGCAAGTTCCTTGCTCCCTGTACTATCTCTCCCGACCTGGGAATAAAAATCTTTTGTCTCACATAAGAAAAGTTGTTCTATACTTAAAGGTAGCTCCACTTAAGAGACTCTCCACTTAGATGCCTCCAGGACCTCTAAAAATATATAGGTGCCTGGTCCTCACATGGGATCAAGAATGCCCAGCACCTCCATACGTGATTCTGAACCTCCTTTCAACAGGAATGAAACATCACTGCCCACCCATTATCTTCCCTAAAGGAAGCGAATGGGTTATATGTGTTCTCTCATTTAATCTGAAAAACACAGTGAGTCTTATTTTACAGATCGGGAAATAGAGATGTAGGATATGATGCTTCAGATTTGCCAAGGTTGCAGTTTCCAAATGCACAGTCAGAATATAACTCAACCCTCTGTGTCCCCAGACTCCTCTGCTATTCTGCCTCTAGAAGCAAGCATTTACGAGCCTGGCAAAGAAAAAGAACTTGGCAAATCATTGTAGGGAGGCAGCAGCATCTTTTTATAAACAAAAGTTCCATCTGCTGCCTTTACCTGGGTTTCAGGCTCCTCTAAAAGGTAGAGAGTTTTTCAGGAAAGGCCACCTCTTGATTGACCCGTTGATGAGCTGGGATTCTACTATTCCTACCTTATCTTTGCTGCCTTCTGCAGCTCTGTGTAGATAAATGAAAGGTTCCCAACAGATGCCATTTAAATACAGGATGCTGTTTGAGCAAGATATTTCCATACATGACCAATAGTAACAATGATTTGCAGATCGGGTTATAAAGGATTCTAGGAAAATAACAGTCCCATAGAACAGATGGAATTCTAAGACTCTATCCATAATGGAGTAAATATTTATAACCAAAATTTTGCTTTGTGTTTACATTTGTATTTTGTCTATACTTCAAAGCTATGAGGGATTTTTTTCTGAACAGCATTTATTGTTTTTATGTTTTTTTAAAGATATGTCAGTTTTCTGTGGTTTAATCCCGTCTTTCCTTTTTTCTTTTTAATCCCAAGTCTTTCTAAAGAGAAAAATCATAAGCAAACTCATCATTTATGATAAGTATAACAGAGGCTCATATTTATGTGGTAGAAAGTAAGTGTGAGCAAAGGGTGAATCTTTATTAATAAAGGAGAAAGGGAATAACACCAAGGAGAGAAAGCGTTGACTGGAGGAGTTTCGAAAGGCAATTGGAAAGATTTTGTGATTAGAAAATCTGAGTTCATATCCTGACTCTACCTGGCACAAACAATCATTTTACAAATTATGATCTTATACCAGGATTTAGAATCCAACAAATCTATGAGAACAAAGCACAAAGACAATGACATGTTGCCAGCTTGTAAGGCCAGAGAAAGGGCATCTAAAAAAGTCCAAATTGCAAGTCAGGAAGTCTTGCTCACTAGCGACTTTGCCTGAGTTACTAAATCCATGGAAGCATCCATTTCCTCAATCTGATAACAGCTATCTTGCTAGATCATTGTGAGAATTGGTTAAATGAATTCTATGCACAGTCTACCACCACACCAGAAAAGAATAGGAGAATTTTTACAAATCACTGTCGTGCTGTCATGTTCCTCACTAGTGCTGGATGGTGGTGATGGCAAAAAATGCTAATTGACAAGAAGGACAAAAGAGTCAAAATTAGGGAAGTCTAGTGTTGTCTGAAGAACCAACTGCTTTATAATTCAAACGTAAACCAGATGACAAAGCCCTGCCCTTCTGCTAGAGAGTGCTCACTGGAAGTGATGTTTAAATCATGAGCTTCCGATGGGCAGGCAGCTTAACTTCCTACTATAAAGCACTATATTTCTGGAATCTAAACTGGATTTAACACATAGTAGTTTGTTCACACATACAGGGAACAACTTGAAAAAGAAAAGAGAGTGAAACTAGAAATGGGTGAAAGGAAGAGGGGAGATGTAAGGTAAAATCATTGTTCAAGGGCACTATATGCCATGGCTCCCTTGCCTCTATTTTATATTTTATTAACAGCATCTTCTATGACAAACTCACCATCTCAGCATCTGTCATCTCTAACCAGACACCCTGCGCAATCTCATTTCTGATTGCCTTTCCCTTTCCCAAGGCTTCTACTGGACAATATGGCCTTACAGGCAACTTTAAGCTCTTTGAGGTAAATGAGAATAAGCCCATTAAAACATGGCAAATAAAAATATGCATTCGATCCACTTAGCTTATTACAATTACAGTATAATTTTTTAAGTGGCAGAAGCAATAAAATTATAATACAAAGTTGGCTACAGAGAAAAGCGGTTATTATTTTTGAAATTTGGAAACTTCATGAAAAAATGAATGACGTAATTGATGAGCTAGCAGAAATGCTCAGAAATTGACAGTACCTGTAACCTCTGAAAAAAAAAGAAGGGGGGAGGTGGTGCTGCCAGCACATCAACCGATACCTGCAGGCCTAGTGCATCAGATCAGCAGCCTGATGGTACTTTCAGGCTTCCCGACAACCCCAAACTGCCGTTGCACCTCTGGCCAGACCACAACAACTCAGGACCAAGTTTCCTGAGAAATTACATGACCAAAAATTAGATCCATGGGAGCCATGCCCACAAACCACCTTCGGTTCAGCTAGACAAGCTCATTTATCGAACTTGCTTCAGAGACCCATAAATAAGTCTTGAAAGAGATGAAAAGCCGCAGTTAATCTCAGACCCATGCAAAGCTGAGCAGACTGGAGTAAACTGGAGGGGAGATGCTGGTCAGCCTGGTGCCTGCCCAAGCAGAGCCCCCGCAGCTGCTGGTTTCCACAATCCCAAATCACCACCACACCCCTTGCAGAACTTCACCATCTCAGGAAGGACCTTTCAGAGATATAATCTGCCAAAAGTTCGGGAGAAGCAAGCTATCAATCAAAAATGGAAGGAAAATATATCCAGATCTTCAAGGTCTCAAAAGTTTGTCCTCTATGAACCTTTTCTTAGTTAGCCTTTGGATGTCTTTCAACAATAGCAACAAAAGACAGCGCGGGGGCCGGAGCGATAGCACAGCGGGTAGGGCGTTTGCCTTGCACGCGGCCAACCAGGGTTCGATCCCCGGCATCCCATATGGTCCCCCAAGCACTGCCAGGAGTAATTCCTGAGTGCAAAGCCAAAGCCAGGAGTAACCCCTGAGCATCGCTGCGTGTGACCCAAAAAGCAAAAAAAAAAAAAAAAAAAAAAAAAGACAGCGCATAAGGGAAGAAAAGAAAACTCAAGAGGTACACCACAGTGGCTCTAATTAAGGAGGAAAGGTCAGGGATGGTAAGAGAAGGTGGGAGTTAGCATCGGGACAGACAGTCACATCAGATTGTAGCAGAATGCTGGGCTTCCTGAGGAATACTTTCTTTCTTTTTTTTTTTTTTATTGAGTCACCATGTGGAAAGTTACAAAGTTTTCAATTTTAAATAAAAAGCACTCATGGAGAGCCTAATATCATGTATTAAGATAATACTATCATGTTGGATCTGAATTGGTGAAAAGTCCTTAGTAAAATATACATACAAAATCATGATTGTATGAAATCAAGTGGTTTTAAAAAACATAAGAAAAGTAAAATCATGGAGCTGGAGCGATAGTGATGCATGTGGCCAACCCGGGTTCGATTCCCAGCATCCTATATGGTCACCCGAGGACTGCCAGGAGTAATTCCTCAGTGCAGAGCCAGAAGTAACCCCTGTGTATCACCGGGTGTGATGCAAAAAGCAAAAAAGAAAAAAAAAAAGTAAAATCATTATATGCTATGTGACTCAGATCATAAATGTATATATATTATATATAATGTTCATATGAATATTGTGAGAATAGCTTATTTATTTTACTAGAAACATTTATTTTGCTCAGGTTAAAATTATTTTCTTTAAAATTATTCAGAATTTAAAACTCAATATATTAATATGCATAGAGTAATATAACAATAAAATTTAACACATTTCAATATAGAGAAAATGCTAAGTTATTAAAAATAAAATTGTTATTTCACTTGAGTTGCAATAAGAGAAAGAGCAAGTCTACATATGTATTATTTAAATAGGTATAGATGCATGATGCACAAAGTTCCTC